>NW_019154109.1:25818268-26418268 GCF_002288905.1 Enhydra lutris kenyoni | reverse complement strand
CTCTACCAATGAATACCTATAGATGGAAATAAAATAGATCCCATTTACTACATTTAAGAATGCATTTAGTAAGAACACATTTAAGAAGAAAATACAAGTATACAAATAAAACCATAAACATCTTAATAATCACATAAAGCAAGAAGCTGAGACTCAATGCCATTTTGAAAATGAATTTTACCTAAATTAATCTATACATGTAATGCAATCCCAACGACAATCCCAATAAGATGTTTTTGGAATTGCATAATATGATCCTGAGTGTCATAGAGAAGGAGTAATATCAAAAAATCACGAAGAAAAGGTATGAAAAACAAGAACAGTGAGGACAGATTTGTCCTACCAAATACCATAAATGATGTGACCGCATTCATATCATTAAAAATTAATCTAACCTTAAGAATGAAAAGATAGAGCAAAATAACATAACATAAAATACCAAATTATTCCCCAATATATAGTTCATTTATATAAAAAAATTTATAGTGCTTATATTTCATTTCAATAGGGAAAAGAAAAATTATTTTAATATGTAGTGAAGCTACAACAAGCTACTCATTCTGCAATCCACTTTATAGTCAAAGGGAAACTCAAGGTCTCTAGAGTTTAGAAATATTCTCAAAAAGAAAGTCAGCTTCAATACTTCCTGATATTTCTCTGGATTCACACTTCTACTCTGTTTCTTGGCTTTTGAGAATTCCTTACTTTCATGCCAACTCACTAACATATTTTTTAAGACTGATTTCATATGCTATCCAGGACTCAGTATTGTTCTTACGGCAGATTCGTTCAGGATATCTGGTCTACCATGGGAGAATACACACATGGCTTTTTACAGGATCCTGTGGGCTTATGAGGGGGTGAGGCAAAAACAGTTCAAGAAACTGACATAAAGCAGACTGTGTTTGCAGCAAAGAGTATTAGTGCAGTGGGAAACGTTGGGTTGGGGTTTTTCTTTATTAAGTGCTTATGTAATTGATCTATCAGGACAAAAAGTAAGCTAAAGATGGCTGTAGACTGTGAGTAGGTTAACACCAGTTCAATATGCTCAACATATCAATGAGGAAAGCTGTGAATATACATCAGGGACATATAAAGGAGTCTCTGGCCTGAATAAAGATTAGTGAATGCTACTTATTATACTGTTCTAAAATATTAAATCCAGGAAGACCCAGAGGTAGGAGGAGATAATAACTGGAAGTCAACTCATTCTCTTCTTGTTATCTTTGACATTCTGTTCCTTTTTGACATTCTGTTCCCTGTTCTCAACCTGGTTACAGATTCTGTCACCCTCCCATTTCAAATTTCTATCTAGTCCAAGTGAAGTCTTGCCCTTCTAGAAAAAAGGAATGACTCCAACTATTCTCACTGATTCCCTTCTTTATCCCCAATATGCACAACTTCGATAAAAGTTAGTTCTATACGGCCGTATGCCATTCTTCGGTATTTTCCTAAATTCTTGTTTATTTTCTCTAAAAAAGGAGGAAAACTTTTGAAGGCAGACCTTATATGGAAGGTTCTTCTATATAACCATAGCCCTAGAATAGTCATAGGCATAGAGACTAGTGATCAGCAAATGTTTTATATATGTCATTTATTCACAAATAGATGACTTTAAAATGTGATGTTAATTAAGGTGTTTCTCATGCAAATACTGGAACTCGTCTGGGACTTATGGGTCTCACTACAGGACACTTTAAACCCTTGGAGCTTTGTGGATCAGAGTAGATGTTCAGTAATGTTTGCTTGCTAAATAAAGGGAATTGAATGTAAAAAAAAAATAAAAAGAAATAACAAAAGAGAGGATGGGAGATAAAGAAAAAAGGAATAGAGGAGAAAAAGAAGGAAGGAAGGGAGGGAGGAAGGAAGGAAAGAAAGAAGGAAGATGGGAACTAAGAAAACAGGGAAGGGAAAAAAGAAGGGAGGAGGAAAGGAGGGAAGACAGGCAGAAACGTCCATTGAATTAATCCTTTATGGGTTTGTGAAAATAGAATTTCAGAGAAAAAACTGGCAAACCAGGGAATAAGGAAGCCAATGTAAGAAAATAAGAATATGTGAGGAGGGTATATTTAAGTCAGAAACATAATGTGCTTGGCAATCACTTGGTGCTCAAATGAACACGCTGATTGCCCAATCAGTTAAGCGAACATTAGACACAGTTCAATTACGAGTTGTTGTCTGATAGCCAGCTTTACTGGAAAAGATGAATTGGTCAGCTGAATTTCTCTTTCACAGATCACTGGGAGGAAAGCTGTTTCTGTGGTTCCAATAAAGCATATGTACCTTGGTCTCTCTTGTGTTTAGCCATTCTTTACTTGGATTAGCTTCTGCCAGGAAATGGACTGTTGGAGATTAATTTTAGACAACACTGGGCAGTTACATTGATTCTTTCAGGTGACAGGTTGTCCCTTAATCAGTTCTTTTTCTCCATGAAGTCTGCTGACTCCAAGGTGGGAAGAAACTCACTCAGGAACATTGTCCTTTTTGGCAAAATACTGCTGAATTCATTTTCATGGGTTTTCATCCTCCCAAAAGCAGACGGCAATGATGAAGCCAATATTGTTACCATGAAGATCTAGGTGTATCTGTCATCCAAGACTGTTCTCTTTAAGACCTTGAGACATTAAAATGAAGCTTTCCTTTCCATCCATCAGTATTCAAGAGGAAATGATAGCCAGAAAAATAGAGTGAGGAGGGAAAGGGAGTTTATTACCTTTACAAGCTAAAATTGGAACTATGCTCTAATAAATCCCTTTTATGGCTTATAGTTCATCAGTTTTAATTTGGAAAAGGATGGGGCCAGTGATGGAATGAAGATAAGCAGAACTTGTTTAATCTCCAATGAGTCATGCTTATGAAAAATGCCTGCTACCCAGGTCATTTAGCCATGAGCAAATTATCATCCTTTCTTGTTAGCAACATTTCTCAATTTCACCTTCAGTTCTTTAAATAGGGACAGAAAGTTTTTGAAGCTCATATCCACAAAATAATAATTAAAGTGAAGACAATGTTATAGAGGCCCAACGTGGACGTTTATATTCTCTCTCCCCTCCGCTGCCCCAAGTATAAAGAGCTCCTTACTTGCAGCCTGAGAAAACAAGAACAAATAATAGATAACATAATCCCTATTTTCCAGAGACTGGTCACAATTTAAGCAGGGGAAGTATTTTAAGGAAATTTTCAAAAGTAGCCACCTATGCTGACATCACAGAAGGTGAGTTGGAGCTTAATGGGGTGCCCTGAGACAGTACTTTTTGGCTGTGAAACCCATGAAAAGCACTGGGTGATATACTGGGGTAAGGGGCTATTGAAAGACCTATAAGGAATAAATACAGTGCTGGGTGACCTCAGTTGAAAACATTTTGAAATTTAAGTATAAAACTCAAAGTGTTATTTCTAACCTAGACACTAACAACCTTTAGTGAACAATGACTTTATGTAGTCATAGGTCATCATTCATTATGATTAAGCAATAGGTTCTAAAAGAAGATCAGACATCTCCTGATTGGATGCAAATTTGATGCAAGCTGGAACATGATGTAATATTTTAATATGGAGATCTTGGGGTAATTGACTGATGGAAAATATTGAGAATAAGAGAATAGGAATTTATCTAGGCCATTTGGGTGTGAGAGGACTATTAATGATCAACTGTCCTTCACCATTCTATGTGTTCCTGGTGGGACTACCAGTCAGTCACAAGAGCATGACCCCTCCTCCCCTCCATGCAACTGGACAGGTGAAATGAGCAATGTCATGTGAATCTGAAGAACAAAAATGTCCCTGAATTCCTGCTGTTGAGATCTTCCCAGATCCTGAACTTTTCAAAGCTTGATTATTTGGCTCTTCTCTCAATTCCGTAAACTGTATAGTACTTTCAATACATTATTTTTGAATCTTCTTGAATTGTTAAATTTCACTCCCATTGTTTAAAGCCAGAGGTCACTGTTGATAACACTGTCGCTGGCAGAAATGTGATCTGGCAGGTGGAAATATTATATGAAATTCCCAAACTCTCTTTATTTAGATTTCATATATGTACTTCAAGCAACCTTTCTGATTACTCGTTTTTCTTGATCCATGGAGACAGCTCCCAAGACATTAAAAATCTCCATTTATTTCTAATCAGTTAGCCCTTGATGCATAACAAACCACTCCAAAACTTGAAACTCAATTACTTCAGATAAGAATTACTTTTTCCCTTCCAGTTATCTGTGGAATGACTGAGGGTTCTCTGACCTAAAACAGGCGTAGTTGGGCTTATCCTCAAATTGCAGGTTATATCTCGGTCTTTTCCGTATACCTACGCCCTATCTTTGTTGGCCAGTAGGCAATCCATACCTTGTTTTTCTCAAGGAGATAGCAGAAGTGGAAGATAGCAAGATCTATTGTGCAAATATATTTCAAGTCTGTCCTCACATCTCATCAACAAACATCACATTAGTTAAAAAAATCACATAGTGAAAGCCATGCTGGGAAGCCATTCTGGGAAGTATACTTCGCCTCTCGTAGAAGGGAAGGAGTGAATATTTGCTGTAAAGTAATCTCAATGATCACATTCCACCTCTCATTCACATTTTAATATCTCTTCCACACAAAATACACTCACTGTCGTCTAAGATCATCAAAAGTCTTATTCAGTCCCAGCCTCAAGCTCAAAGTTCAGAATCCCTGGATGCCCTTCATGTCCAGATGAAGTTATCTTATTTTATATATAGATCTATAAACTTACTGGACAATTAATCTGCCCTTCATGCTCTCAATATGCAATGGGCTATGGACATAAAAATTGCAATGAATACTCTTATTTGGAAAAAGAAAGAATGAAGTACCCATAATAGTCACTGGTCCGGAGAAACTGAAAATATGCTGAACAAATGTTGCCAAGTCTCTCTGCACTGAGGGTAGAACAGTTCTCTTATTAGATGTTAGTCCACTGTTTTCCGTAGCTCTTGAGTCAGCCTCTGGGAGGTTCTTCCTTTTCCATCCCACTCCTTGGCTGTTCCTGCAGAAGGCATCAGTAAATCTGCCCTCTTTGCCCTGAGCAGCTTTCTCACCTGCTTTCTGCCTGTAGCTAATTGGGAACATGGAGATTGTTTTATGCATTAGATATGAATCACTTTTTTGTCTAGGTGGATAGCACGTTTATCAGTACAACTCTATCAAAACTTTATGGGTTTTCTATGTACTTGACTCTGTTCAATTCCATGATGCCAAAAGCACATTCACAACTTCTTTTTAGATATGCCCCATTTCTAGGTTTAATTAATGGTTCTTTTGGCACATCAAACTGATGTGGCACCATGTTGTTAAGCTTTCTATCTCTCCTTCTTTTCAATGATGGAACTCTAGTTGCCAGATTTTGGGGGGAAGTGATAAAAATTCATAAGTAAATATCTACCAGCCCATGTCACACACTGATGCTCTGTAAATATTACCTAGCAGTCCATTCTTTTTTCATCTGGTTTTAAGTCCATTTCTTATTAATTTGGTTAAATGTTAACCAATATGCCCCAAGTGAAATATTAATGAGAGTCTAATCACCTCCAAGAGAATTTATAAAAATTAAAATTTTATATCGGCAGAGCTGGGTACTAGATCACTATTAAGAAAGTGTACCAAGATACTACCTTTACATGAGGAAAGCCCAAACTGCCTCCTCCTTCCTTTAAAGCACTAGTAATAGTCAGCAAGATATTTAGGGAGTAGATTCATAGATTTGCATTTTTGTACGTTCTCTGGTTTTCCATTTAGAGAATAGCATCATTGGACTCCCTAACCCTAAAGTGTTCAGCCCTGAACAGAACAATGGCTGCTGCTTTCTCTGCCAATGGAAAGGGGACACTGACAAACTCCAGAAAGAAGGCACAAGAATCTCTCAATAGATGACCTCATCAGTGACTCTAGGCAAATCCCTTTCTAAGCCTTCATGTCCTTATCAATTCAGGAGACATAATGGTAGCTGCTTTACAGAGTTGCTGTGAAAACTGAAGAAGGTCTGGCTCGAACTGTGCCCAATATAGGATAGTGGACTAGCTCAGTCAATGGCAGTTCTGATCCCCTTATAACTCACACTCCAGTCCTGCTAGCTTGGAAAGCTAAAGAACTCCACTCCCCAATTTCCTTTGCAGCAAAATTTCTAAGTGTGATCTGAACTCCACTAATCAGATGGTCTTGTATGAATCTTTGATATGGACCGGAGTTACACAGAGAGAGAACCAGGATATAGGGCAGTCATGTTGCTGGCTTGATGGTGGCAAATTGTGGTTCTGGATCTAGAACCTAGTGGTGACTTTCCTGACTCAGCAGCTTCCTGTTCATGGCAGACACGGTCTTGCTCTGAAGCCAGAAGCCATGGTAACTAGTTTTCTGATTATGAAGTTCCTTGAAAATGGAAGAGGGAACAGTACCTCCTTGGCAGGCCAGCTCTTTGGTGTAGACTTAGTAGTCATTTCTGGAAGCTTACATCAAATCAGTTTCTTCAGTTCTGCCCATGAGTCTGTGCACTCTTTGGAACGAGTAATAAATGCATTTTTTTTGCCTAAACAAGCTACAGTGGATTTGGTTTCTACATTTCAGAACCATGGTGAATGTAGTGCACATTAATATGTTAGCTATATCTGAAGATAAGTCTCACAGAAAGCAATTTTTTAGGGAATAAAGTTCGGCCTAATGGAAAAATCATCGCATTGGGAGACACTGTATATTCCAATCCAGGCGCCCTATGAGTCATGGAACATCAGACAAATTATTTCACTTTTCCGAAATTCAATGTACTCATCTGTAAGCTGTTGTTAATAATATCAATATAAATGGATAAATATAATATCAATATAAATGGATTTTCCATTTATTTAAAATATATTTATTACAATTTACTAAATGTCAACTCTTCTAGACACTTTATTTCTAGACACAAGATAGACTAGTGCCTGCTCTCACAGTGCGTAAACTCTAGTGAGAAGACAAAGACAATAAAAAATCTGGCAGATAAAAATATGTGATACGCCAAGTGGGAATAAGCACTTACAGAAGAAAAATGAGTCAGGGAAAGGGTTCAAATATGATGAAGAAGGGGAAGGTGGTCTTGTTCTACGTACTGGGATCACAGAAGGCTTCTTTGTGCAAACCCTGAAGTGTGTGAGGGAGAGACATACATGACCACCTGAAGCAAGAGTGTTCTGGACAGAGGGAAAGTGTGCTTTGTACATTTAAGGACCAGCCCAGAAGGCCAGTGTGACGGGAGTGCAAAGGGGGGTGGGATGTACAGTTGGCAGTGAGGGACGAGGGTAGCAGGGCACCCAACTGTGGTTCCCAGGCCACTAAAAAGCCTTCCTCCTTTACTGGGATTGAAAATCAGATATAATATGCACACCTCCTCACCTGGCACATGAGAGCTCCCTTTTCTTCCTTCTCCAAAAGTAAGTTGGTTTAATCTCTATACATAAGGCCAAACTAGCAGGACTTCCTAGGTATGTTGGCAGATTTTTTTGTTTTTGTTTTGCTTTGTTTTTGTTTTTAACTTCATCTGTATTTTTCTCCACTCCAGAGAACTATAAAAAAGCTACTCCTCTCCATAGACTATCAATCCACTGTCTTTAAAACAGACCACTCTAATAACTCAACGAATGAGAGGTCATGTAAAGAGAAATCAAAGGAGAAGAAATAACCTTGCAGAAGATTAAAAGAAGAAGTGGATGTTCCCTAGGCTCACAACAAGTGGGCTGACACTTCACAAGAGAACAGCTTTGACAAGGGTGTGCAGCACGAGAGAAGAGTGGTTTCGCAGCCTTGCTGCCAAAGTTAGCCAACTTCTCCACACTGCCCCTCTGACACAGAACAGACCCAGATGTTGGCCTTGCATCCCCTCTCCTTCTGGACCTTTCTGCGAAGCCATTTGTGGCCCATGCTGCTCCTTCTGTCTGGATTGACCCTCCCCTTTTTTACCTAGCAAAGTTTATTCTATTTTATTTTTTAAATAATTGAGGCCTTGCTTCAGTGCCACCTTCTCTGTGAAGCCTCTTTGGATTCCCCAGGGAGGGGTTGGTTAATTTTCCTCTCTGTTCTGATTGCATTTCCTTCATATCTTTATTGAAACCCTTCATAGTTTCTCCTCATGACATCTCCAAGTCTCATACTAGTGCACTTCTTCATCTTTTAGTCCACTGCTTGATAAAATGTTTGTTGATGGATGGAAGGATGGAAGGAAGGAAGGAAGGAAGGGAGGAGAAAGGGAAAGGGAAGTTATTTATATTCTTTGTTGCATCCCTTTTTCGAAAGAGGCAGAATATATGAAACTTTTAAGAAAAAACATAAAATCCCTAGGAAACTATAAATATAAGTGGACATTTTGGTGATGATTAGAAGCAAGGTTTCTCACCGGAGTCTTAGAAAATTCTAGATAGGAATCAAATTTTCAGTAAGAAGTAGTATTTGCTTTGGGAAACTGTAACATTCTTCATTCACTCTGCCTGACCTTAGGCTATGATGGAAATTAAGGACAGATCTGCATGTTTTCTTTGTGATAAGCAGTTTTTTACTCATCTTTATTCAAATAAAACCTTGATTTGAGGGAACTGATTTGCCTATTGAGAAATTGAGTCCTGGTTTATCTCATAGTTAAATATTTTGGCAAATGTAATGAAAACAGTTTCCACCAAAATATGGTTTTCTTTTTTCCAAGTTTTGTTGTTTTTTTGTTGGCTCTGCTCTTTATTTCAACTAAACCAAACCAAGAGTCTGAAGGGAGCCAGAAGCTTGCTAATATAACATGGCTCACATTTATGCAGGCTTCTTTCTGGAAGGTTGGTAGGCCAAATAGTAATTACCATATTTTTTTTAAATTTTATTTTATATTTTCAGTGTTCCAAGATTCATTGTTTATGCCCCACACCAGTGCCCCATGCAATACATGCTTATCTTTTTTTTTTTTTTAAAGAAACAGGTACAGAGAGATTACTGTATTTATAATCATCTTTGAGAACAGTGAACCTAGGCATTTGTGGAGCATTACTTTGCATCTAAATTTTTCACTGATTTAAAGTATTAGTTTTGTAGTAATACAAAATCCTTCATTTCCAAACCTACATTATTTTTAGCAACAGATTTTATTTATTCTTAAATATTACACAGGGTGTAGTCAAGAACGGAACTCTGGTCATAGTCAGATTTTTAAGGGAATAGGTTGAAGGTAGGCATGGTCAAAGTACCCAAATTTTTGAAAATGAAAATGACCCCAAAAGAGAAGGGAAGTTCTAAAAAAAGCTGAAATCCAAAATGTGGAAGTTTAATAATAGGACACATGACAGTGTTTTAGGAAATAATGACTAACTAGATTTAAAAATATCCCATACAGTGGTGTTTGTAATGCAAATCCAGCACAATGACACAGCTTCAACCCTGGATAATGTCTATAAGTCAATAAGACGTTTCTACAAAATGAACGGTTCTATTTTCTCTCGCCCCACTGGCTTGTTGCCACCTGCTGCCTCCTATGAATGTCGGCCAACCACTTTCCATAGCCTCATCCTCTACAAATTGTGAAAAGGAGAGGATAAAATTTCTCCCTTCAGGCTACATATAATTCCCACTAAAGTAATTAATAAATGATGAGATTTGGGGGAGAACCGACCTGTGATTTGAGCCAAGAGTCATAAAGGCAGAGGAGAAATCGGCAGGGGGTGTCCTTCAAGGAGAAGCAGCAGGACTAGTACTTTCTTACTTTGTCTTGAAAGCAATCCCGCAGCAGAGAGAAATGCTACCCTGAAGCTAAGAGAGAAATAACTAGTTGGGATTAAATTCATCAAAATTCCCAAATAATGAGATAAGCTGGGATGACTCAAAGCATTTGCTATGTACCTACAGAAGTGTTAAGTACTTCAGCAATTATGATATCATTTAATTACTGCTGTTAATTGAGCTGTTATTATCTCTGCTTTGTAGAAGTTGAAACCGAGGCTCAGAAAGACGAAATACTTTGACTGATAATCATATAATCATATAATCATAATACTTTGACTGATAATCATGTAATTTCTAAGTAGTGAAGAAAAGTAAAGCAGAGTAAATGAGCAGAGAGTGACAAGGGGGATCTTTTAGATCGGGTATCTGAGAAAGGGGTAGCTGATGGAAAACTTGAATTGGCCCAAGGATGTGAGCCAAGTGAGTATCTGGCAGGAAAAATCAAGCAAACAAACAAAGCAAGGAATGACAAGCACAAAAGCCTGGAGAAAAGATGGTGAACGATTTGAGGAAGAGTGGGATGGTCAGTGAAGAATGAATAGGAGAGGTGGGAACCAGTGTGGAAAGTGGACGTTGGGTCATGTAAGGTCATGGTAGTGACCTCGGACGTCATCCCAGGTATTTATGTTTTACAGGATCACGTCAGGTGCAGTATGGAGAAGAGAGCAGGAGAAGTGAAGAGAGCAGGGTGAGAAAGGAAGCGAGGGGCCACTGAGAGGCTAATTTAGGAGCTCACAAGAAGACTTCAGTGGCCTGGAAGCAAGACGGTAAAGATGGAGGTGAGGAAAGGTGGCCAGATTCCATATACATTTTTTTTTAAAGATTTTGTTATTTGACAGACAGAGGTCCCAAGCAGGCAGAGAGGCAGGCAGAGAGAGGAGGAAGCAGGCTCCCTGCCGAGCAGCAAGCCTGATGTGGGGCTTGATCCCAGGACCCTGAGATCATGACCTGAGCTGAAGGCAGAGGCTTAACCCACTGAGCCACCCAGGCGCCCATCCATATACATTTTTTGAAGGTGACACAATGGGATCGTAAAAGAAATGGATGCAAGACACAGACAAAGAAGGAGTAAAAGATGAGTCAAAAGTTTTGGTGTAAGTCAATGAGTAAGTAGTGATATTCATCAAAATGGGAGCATGAGAGGAGAGGTGAGTTTGAGAAAATATGCCTGACTCTGGTTTTAGTTTTATTTGTTTTAAGACCTCAATTTCATATACGGAACAGCAGCATCTCCAATTAGTAGCAGAAAGTTGATTACTAATTAATTGTTTTGGGAACACATGGAGAGCCATATGGCAAAAAATAAAGTCTATCTTGAACCTTATGCCAGGATGAAATCCAAATGAATCCAAGTTTTAATGAAGAATAGAACAGTAAAAGGATGAGAAGAAATCACTGGACCATTAGATCATAATTTTAAGTTAGAAAGTCTAAATTGTGACACTTTATTTTAAATTCCCAACACTGCCAAAATCTCTGCTTTGGCAGGTACATTTAGCTTGGATTCTAAGCCTCCATTCCATGCATGTGCAATACAGGAATCCACCACTGACACAGGAGAAATTGCATTCTGAATTTTAGGCTCATCTTTCCAAAGTTCTTTTCTCTCCTCCGTGATCTTGGCCCCTCATATTCTGGCTGCCTCTAATTTTTATCCCTCAGCCCAGTGACACTGCTAAAAACCCTAGGCTACCACTCTCTCCTGAGAATGTGTGTCCCTTACCAGGAATCAGAAGATTCTAAGAGGCAGGAGATAGGGAGCAACGGTCAAAGGTGGGCCTTAACCTCAATATATTTTCCTTCACTCTAGAATTGTGTCCTTTAATATCTGACTCTTCTGGGCATTCTTTGATGATCTCACATATATTTTTATTTCTCCCACATTTTATAGCTGCTTTTAGAGGAAGGGTTAGTGTGATACAAGTTATGCTATCATGTATAAATGGCCCTTCTTCAAGTAATTAATTGATCATGCAAATAACAAATAAGTAAAAATTTGGTGATTTGAAAAGCACAATTTAGACATGTGAACACTTACAGGCTTAGAACATCAAAGCCAGAAACGGAGGAACATACATTCTTTTAAAGCCATCTTAGAAAATCTGCAAAGATTTATTATGTGCAAGGCTATAAAGTGAATCCTAACATATTTCAGTACATTTTATTTTTATGAAGACTACATATAATTACAAAATATAGTTAATGGGTCTATATCTAAAGGAAGTGAAATCAGTATCTCAAAGAAGAAATTCTCTTCATTCTCGTGTTCTTTGAAACATTATCCACAATGGCCAGGACATTGAAGCAACATAAATGTCCATTGACAGATAAATGGATAAAGAAAATGTGGTATATATAAACCATGGAATATTCAACCTCAGTAAAAGAAGGAAATCCTGCCATTTGTAACAACGTGGACGATCTTGAGGGCATTAGGCTAAGTGAAATAAACCAGACATAGAAACACCAGTATTGCATGACACTACTGATTTGAGGAATCTAAAATAGACAAACTAATAGAATCAGACAGTAGAATGTGGCTGCCATGGTCTGGAGAGAGGAGGAAATGGGGAGTATTAGTCAAAGGGTACAAGGTTTTAGTTATGTAAGATACATGTGTCCTAGAGATCTGGAGTACTGCATAGTGCATATGGTTCACAATACAGTTTTGTACACTCTTAGTCAATACAGTTCTAAGGAAAAAACAAAGAATGGGAGCCTACTCTACCAGGCATCAAAACTGGTTACCTTATTTAATCAAATCTGAGATGACATAGTTGGAAGGAACACGATTATTTATGTGCCATCAAGAAAGAAAAAAACACAGTCATTCTAAACTATGAAACAATGACTTAGTTATAAGCTACATAATGCATTAATTAGTCATACCAGCCACTCATCGCTTTTGAGTTTCTTTCATCTATTCTGAAATTAGATCATTTTTCCTGCCTTCAGATGAACTGTTTTGTTTGTGATAAGAAAACGTTTGCATGTATCTTAATAAATACAAGAAAAACAGCATCGCATACTTGTGGCTATCTTAATTCATAAACAAGCCTCCTACCAACAATTTGGTGTTATATTTTTTAAAAAATATGAAATTATAGTCATTTCTCCAACCAAGAATATTTCTTCGTTAATACCAACTTTATGCCCAGCTGCTCTGTTTTCAGAGTCTGATGCATATGAATTCATATGCAATTAATTTTCCTTTCAATGACAAATAATGGTGTATATTTCTTAAACAAAACATTTCAGTGGCAATTGTACACATGTATTAGTAGTAATGCTCACAACTCAATATAAACAACTACAATAAAAATGTCTGTGACCAAACTTGTATCAACTCAGAAAAAGTAAATTACATCATGACCACCACCTGGCCCACAATGATTATAAGTCATGGCCCATCATCATATACATTAAAATAAAACAGATAAATGTGCATCTTAGAATTTATTAAATACAGTCTAAAGCTCTAGTAATTAAGAGAGCATGAGATATATGGATCCATGTTGACACAGTGTACTGTTAAAGATGATATATATGTAAGTACAAAAATTGTATTAAATAGCAAGTTAGCATTTATATAAATGGGGAAGGCAAAATATATGGATTTGTTTATAGATGTATAATCTGTCTGTGGAAGTATATTTCTTAAATGACAACACTTACCACTCCCAAGAGAGGGGGACTGAGAGGCTGAAGGATAGAAGGGGGAGAAAATCTTTCACTTTGGAGCCATAGACATCTAGCTTGATAGGTTCATGGTAATGAAATAAAATGTTTATGTTCACAGAGAACTAAAGTTTAAAAGTATTTTAAAGTTTTAAGTGCTTATTATATCATCTAAATGGAGATAACAAGAACTCACTTGGATGGGTGTGTCTTGAAGAGCTCAAGGTTGGAAATCAGACTGGCGGGTGTTGTCCATCTGTGGATTGTATCTAAAGCCACATGAATAGATAAAATCCCAGAGGTAATAGAAGGAGTCTAAGAACTGAGCCCTAGGGCACTCCTTAACTGGAAAGTCAGGAGCATCAAGGAAGGATAATAAGAAGACAGTTGGAAACAAAGACAGGAATGTAGACTAAAAGTCAAGTTAACAAAGTGACCAATGGTGTCAAATGTTGCTGACTTTGAAGAGGATGATATCCCCAAGTTTACCATTAGCTGTGTCCAGTGGGAGTCAAGGGGTGATACTGGGAAGAATGGTTTCAGTGAAGCTGGAAGGAATTGAAAACTTAAGTCCTGTACATGAAGGTATATAGCAGTTTTACCCATCATTGCTCAGAAACTGTCAACAACCAAGAAGACTTTCAAGAAGTGAACAGATGAATTAGCGGCGGCACATCTGTGCAATGAAACACCACTCGGTAATAAAAAGGAATAAACGACTGATTCACGCAACAACAGAACTAAATCTTTAATTCATTTTGCAAAGCGAGAGAAGCGAGATTCAAAAGTCGCACTTTTGATTGATTTCATGAATTTGATGTTCAGGAAAAGGCAAAACGATAGCAATGGAAAACAGACCAGGAGTTGCCAGGGTGGAGGAGGAGAGTGAAAGACTGGACCACAAAGGGCCTTCGTCAGAGAGTGTTCTGAGTGATGAAATGGCTCTGTATGATGGAGGACTTTTGCCAGATTTCTCAAAGCTCATGAAATAACACAACAAGAGTGAACTTTATTATATGCACAGTTAAGAAAAGAAACCACCCAGGGTTTAAAAACAAAAACAAAACACAATAGGAGACTTCCCATTTACACTGTTCTGGAAGAACAGGTACCGGCCCTACTTTCCTGTCACAAGCAAATATAAAACTGGACAAAAACGTATGAAGTAACTATTTTCAGGGATCGGATACAGACAGGGACCCTGTGATCCTGGGTAGAATGGAGATACACAATTTGAGCTCCATGCTTACCCCAGCTTTCTGCTTAAGGGCATTTTCTAAACTGCCATTGAGTAAAGCAGAATCAAAGGAGAATAGTGATTCTGCTACGTGGAAGAGAGAGAAAATAGAGTTTTGGATGTCTACAGAAGCTGAGATTTGCATGTCTGGCGGAGTACTCCAGAAGTACTTGTACAAAGAAGAAGCTCAAGGAAGCTGCAAAGGAGTCTCATTGGACGGTTAGTCAGACTTGTCTACACAAGAAGACACAGTGCAGGACTGACAGAAGAGAGCCAGTGGGGAGCTGTGATCTGCACAGCTACTGGGAAGCCCACACGATGCTAGGGTTGCTGCAGTTCTAAACACCCAAACAATCCTAGCAGAACATGTGGGCTACATGGCTGAGACCCCAGAAGGACCGTGACTGAAGAATTTTCCTCGTCTAGCTGAACAGGAACAGTACTTGTCAAGGCTTAACAAAGCTTTAAACAAGCCTCTGCAGAAGAAAGTCTGTCTGCCGTCAAATTAGCTGCCTGCCAGGAAAATTTCAACACTCTTAAAAAGAAGACAACATAATTCAGACTATCAAAAATGTAACATTCACAATGATAAGTAAACATCATGGGAAAATAGCTATAAATTAATGATATACAGAAAAAAGAGGCAATTTACATACGGAGAACAAAGATAAGATTGACTGCTGGCATCTTATAAGGGGTAACTCAAACCAAAAGACAAGGCAAAAAAGCATTTCAATTTCAAGTTCTTTTTCCACAGAAAATATCCATCAAAAGTAAAAGCAAAATAAAGACATTTTAAGACAAAAGCTGACAGACTTATTACCAACAAATATCCATTAAAAGAAATGCAAATGCAAATTCTTCAAATAACTCATCTAAATAAATTTTTGGTGTTCTTCATTCACCAAAAATGATAAATATGTGAACAAATATTAAAGTGAACAGAAGAAAAAGAATACCAAGCCTAATTATACCAACCCTAATTATAAGGAAGCTGGCGAGGATGTAATATAAAGTATATTTCAAGACAAAAAATATCCCTGGAAAAAAACAGGAACATTTCGTAATAACTAATGTTTGTTCAAGAAGACATAGTTATCTTAAATGTATGTACACCTAATAATAAAGATTCAAATGTATGAAGCAAAAGATGACAGAAAAAAGTAGACAAATAGTGTTTGAGGTTTTACCATTCATCACTGACTAATTGGAATAAGCAGACAGATCTGTAAAAAATATGGAAATTATGGCCAACGTTATCAAGCAGCCTACCCCACTTACTACTTGTGGACCAGAAAACCCAAAAACCATTCTTTTCAAGCCCAACAGAGAATATTCAGTGCATAAATCATGTGCTGGACTAGAACAAAATTTTGAATAAATTTCAAATGGCTGATAAGTATGTTGTGGGCAAACTCCTAAACAAAAAAGATAAGGAACCTGGGACCAAAGCAGCCCAGATTCAGAATCTTGATACTCTGCACACCCTGCCACACAAACGTGGGTGTATTGCTCTGAAGAAATAGCATAGTCAGAAAAATAAGGAAGAGGCTGCAAAGTATGTTAGACTTTTGACCAAGAGAATGAAGGGGCAAAGAAAAAGGCCAGGAACGGACTGCCAAAAGAAAAGTCTGTCCTCTCTGATGGTGTCCACCTCTGAGTCTGAGTCCAGTCGAAAAGGAGATGTTCTAAGAGTAACAAATAAATAAGATCAGCCATCAAAACAACAAAACAACTGCAGAAACAAACAAGAAGGAAGGAAATAAAGCAAAAGGAAAAGGAAAGAAAAAAAGCAAAGGACAAAAAGAAAAGATAAATAGTCTTCTTTCTGTCAAAAAAGACTTCAGCCACAGATGATTTTACTATTGAGTTCTATCAAGAATTTGGGGAAGAAATAATACTTATTTCATGGTAACTCATTAGATGTTAGAAGACAATAGACCTTCCAACTGACTTAGCAGACCAGAATAACCCTAATCCCCAAACTACTCAATGATATTGTGAAAAAAAATTATAGGGGCTCCTGGGTGGCTCAGTGGGTTAAGCCTCTGCCTTCGGCTCAGGTCATGATCTCAGGGTCACGAGATCAAGCCCCGCATCAGGCTCTTTGCTTGGCAGGGAGCCTGCTTCCCCCCCCCTCTCTGCCTGCCTCTCTGCCTATTTGTGATCTCTCTCTCTGTCAAATAAATAAATAAAATCTTTAAAAAAAATTATAGAATATCCTCATGACAACAGTTACAAAATCCCTAATAAAATAGTAGCAGTTCAGAAATAGTGACATGTATCTTTTTTAAAGATTCATTTATTTATCTGAAAGAGAGAGAGAGAGTGTGAGCATATGGTGGGGGAGGCGCAGAGGGAGAGAGAGAATCCCAAGCAGACTCTTTGCTGAGCTCAGAGCCACGTAAGTTTCCATCTTTTGACCTTGAGAGATGACTTAGATGGAAACCAAGAGTCCGATGCTCAACTGACTGAACCACCCAGGCTTCCCCAAAACAGTGATGTTTTAAATGGGTAATACATTGGGACGAGGTAGAACTTTTGCCAGAAATCCAAGATTGGTTGAGGATTTCCAACTTAATGTAATTCATGATATTAACAGAATAAAGCAAAACACACACACACACACACACACACACACACACACACACACAATTGACCATCACAATTAATATAGAGAAAAATTGACAGAAGTAAAAACCCCTTTATAGCAAAAACCCTATAAATGAGGAATAGAAGGGAAATTCTTCATCTGATGAAGTGCATCTGTGAAAATCCTATAATTAAGATCACACTAAGTCTGGGAACAGGGGAAGGATGACTGTTCTCTCTACTTCTATTCAAAACTTTTCCATAGGTCCTAACCAGCAGAATAAATCAAGGAAAGAAAAGAAATTTATAACTCGAAAAGGAACATGTTAAACTATTTCTATTTGTGACAATGTCATTGTGCACACATGAGGAGTCTATAAAAAAATAAAATAAAACCAAAACAAATATTCAAAGTCACAGGATGCAAGATGAGTATAAAAATTTTATTTCTAAGTACTAGAAATAAAACTATAGAAATTAAAAATTTAAAAAATACTTAAGAATAAATTTAACTAAAGGCCTACTAATTCTCATTACTAAAAATTACAAAGTATTTCTTTTTTAAAAGATTTTATTTATTTATTTGAGAGAGGAGAGTAAGAGAGAGAGCACAAGAGGGGGAGGGTCAGGGAAAAGCAGACTCCCTGCTGAGCAGGAGCCTGAAGTGGGGCTTAATCCAGGATCATGACCTGAGTTGAAGGCAGATGTTTTACCGACTGAGCCACCCAGGCACTTCCAAAACATTTCTGAGAGAAATTAAAGAAAATCAATTATAAGGAAAATACATCTTTTTCATCATTGGAAACTTCATTATTATTAAGATGTCATTTTTCTCCAGCTGGATCTGAGGATCCAAAACAATCCCAATTAAATTCACAATTTTTATAAAATATAAATTGACATATTGATTCTAAAGTTTATGTGGATATTCAAAACCCCTGGAGTAATCAAACCAAATTCAAACAAAAAGAACAAGGTCAGAAGACTTAGTTTATTTTATCTGCATTCAAGAATTATTCTTAAACTATGGTAATCAAAACAGAATGGTTTATTAGCCTAGTGACATATACAATTGGTAAAATTAGAATCCAGAAATATATACATGCCTCTATGGTTAGTAATTTTTTATGAAGAGATAAAAGAAAGTGGGAAATTTCAGTGGGAAAAGAAAGAATTTTCAGCAAATTCTGCTTAAAAAATTGGATGTCCTTATGGGGAGCATAATGAATCTTGACTTCCTACTTCAGACCTGAACAATCTAAAATTATAAAATTTCTACTATTAAGAAAAAGGGGGGCGCCTGGGTGGCTCAGTGGGCTGGGCCTCTGCCTTCGGCTCAGGTCATGATCTCAGGGTCCTGGGATCGAGTCCCGCATTGGGCTCTCCGCTCGGCGGGGAGCCCGCTTCCCTCTCTCCCTCTCTGCCTGCCTCTCTGCCTACTTGTGGTCTCTCAAGTCAAATAAACAAATAAAATCTTCAAAAAAAAAAAAAGAAAGAAAGAAAAAGGCATTATACTAATTAGCTTCTTTGGATTTTCAAGGCAATGTATACTTTATTTGGGCCTGTTACATAAATCCTTTTGCTGAGGAACCCCCAAATCAGTAGTTTTGAATGGGGCCTAAAATAAGAAAAGGCCCTGTAATAAGTCTAGGCGACCATGAATTTGGGGAATGAAGGTTCAGAGTCATCCCATCTGGCTAAGAACCACAACCAACCGAAATGCTTGTTGAAGGTGGTTGTGTTGAAGTGGAGATGTGGAGTGGGTAGTGGAAGGATGTAGTTATAAATGCCTGTGACTATGTAGTTATGTATGACTATGTAGTTAGAATGTAGTTATAAATGCATGTGACTATCTTAGCTATCTTGGGCTCCTTTTGGACCATATGACCCAGCAGATTTCATGGTACTTGAAATTTCAGTGATAGGTAGATATAGTGCTGAGAGCTTTTTTGGGGTCCTTATAAGTTAACCACAGAGAAGACCTTTGGGGTTTTGATGTGATCATGACATCTTCTGTAAATTACATTAGAGTTTGCTACTAGGCCTTAGGAGATGCTGAATGCTTGGCCATGGGAACCAAGCTTCCCATCATGACCTGGGAATTATCTGACCTATCAGCCCATATAGTCGGTGTGCACAGCAGCTCTTCATCTTTAGATGGAAGTGATACATGAGATCGGGCTCCAGCAGACTGAAGGCACAAAAAAACAACATAAGGAAGTACCCACTCAAGGTCCCTCTCCTACATTATCTTCTCTCTCTCACCCCACATCTCTGCAGCTGGATCTGAGGATATACCATGACCAGTGGACTCTACCCATGACCAGTGGACTGAGGAAGAAAAACCTTGAGCCTAGCTTACAGATGGCTCTGCATCATATAGAAGTTAACATCCCCAAGTGAGCACTGGCACCCTGCAGCCCCATCTGGGACAACTATGAAGGGCAGTGGTGAAAGGCAATTTGCTACTCATCGAATTCCAAGCAATGTAACTTCTAAATTTTCTCCTCCTCTCTCATGGTCTCATCATATAGCATAAAATGTGCTAATGGTAATTAACTTGTGTCTCTGTATTTAAGTTATGGGATATTAGAGGGGATACATGAATCCACTAGGATAGGAATGAATATCACTCAAAGACAAAAAGGAACTTTGTATCCTCTTCTGGGGAAAGGGTAGCCATTCAGGGATGGTCCTGAAATTTTACGCAGAAGCATGACTTTATCGTCTTTGTATGGAAAGTAAATGTGGTTTTCAGGAAATGTATGGATGCCAAGCTGACAAGGGGGTGAAAAGTAGTGGTTTTGCAATGGATCACCTTGGTCAAGGTGAACTACATTTAGCAGAATTCCCTTCCTTGCGTGCTTGTGGTTAGAGGGGGCTGCGGGAGAGATTCTATGTGGAAAGGCAGAGGCGGAGCTTGTCTACAAGGTCATTTATCTGCCTTCTGCTTTCTTTGGCTGAAGCAACAGCTGGACCTGCAATTGCTATGCTAAATCCTTGTGACAAATGAAACAAAATGGAGTCACTTATATCAAGGGATTTTAACATGGAACTGAGAGGCCATTAATTAAGGAGATGTGTGTCCTTGCCTGGTGGAACCATAAACTTTTGGGGCTAAATGGCAATTATTCCAAGAATGCTGTCAGGACATCTGCAACTTGCTCCAGTAGCCGACTTTTTTTTTTAAGGGGGAAACCTAGTGACAAATGATGTTTCGCCAAGATTGGTTTTCTGCCACAACACCAATCAAAATTCTTTCTAAACAACATATACAAGCATTCCCCTTTGTCTTAAACAAACAAACAAACAAACAAGCAAAAACCCTGGCTTTTTTTCCCTAGGGGGACAGGGTTTGGGTTGCTACCCAAATCTGTGCTCCCCAAATTGTAATTCTGAGATCCCAAAGAAATGCTTCTATTTCAGTTCTCCCTCTTGGCTCAGTGGATCCTGGATTCACCTTCTGCCTCGTGCCACTTGCTAAGTCAGGTCCCAGCTTCTGCAGGACACCCGCACTGCCAGGATCAGAAGCATGGGTTTCCGTCTCTCCCTGTGGATTTCTGCTCAAGCACGTGGGAGCAGCTTGCTTTTCCTCTCCTCCACTTTACACCCACGTCTAATTCTCAACACAACAACAAGAAGATAGAAACCCCTGTTCTGAACCATATATCTTATCTCATTATAATAAAAAACAAACCAAAAACCTAACAGAATCTGTCATCTGAGGTGTTAATTTCAGGAAGTGACTGGTATAACCTTATTCCTGAATTATAGGAGCATTTTATTTATTTTTTAAAAGATTTTTAAAATTTATTTCACAGAGAGAGAGAGAGCTAGAGCAGCAGAGGGAACGGAAGAAGCAGACTCCCTACTAAGGAGGGAACCTGATGCAGGGCTTGATCCTAGGACCCCGGGATCATGACCTGAGCGCAAGGCACACGCTCAACTGACTGAGCCACCCAGGAGCCCTTACAGGAGCTTTTTAATCTCTATAGGAATTTTTGTATAATAGGATTCACCATACCCAGTGAAATTGCTTTGAGTTAGGGAAACTTTTGCCATAAAATTAGTAAACAATGATAGAAACCCTGGAGCTGGTTGTCCAGGAGTAGCAAGTTGCCGATTATTATCTTTTCAAAGTGCATAAAATGTAGTAAACATATTTCTAAGCTTTCCTTTAGTTGTGACCTCGTAGTCCAAACTGGGAGGCTCCAAAGTTGTTTTGATCAGATGCCAGTTGGTCTGCACCAGGGATATCCTTTTCAGCCAGGGCTGTTTCTTGACAACCCAGAATTGCGAGCAGTGTGTAGCTGCTGAATATTTGTGGTTAATGAACACGAAATTCAACGTTCTAGAGGGAGGAGATCACAAATAATGAAATCCTGGAACTCAGCTTGATTTTTAGCTTTGACATGACTAAGTGTAATTCCACTCTGCATCCGGACATGTGGGAGGGTCAGGAAAAGGCATCTGAGAAGGTGCTGCTGTGGGGAGGGGGCATGGAAGCCTACGTGTCTTGGACTGGGAATCGTGACTTGTATGTGTTTTCCTTTCTGCTTGTGAGACCTTGTAAAACGGGAATCATTCCATCTGCTTTTCCTGCCTCACAAGTTGCAGTGAAGATCAAGTAAGCTTCACTTTTGTCATTCATTCATTCATTTCATAAATACCTTTTTTTAAAGATTTTACTTATTTATTTGACAGACAGAGACCACAAGTAGGCAGAGAGGCAGGCAGAGAGAGAGGGGGAAGCAGGCTCCCTGCTGAGCAGAGAGACTGATGCAGGGCTCGACCCCAGGACCCTGGGATCATGACCTGAGCCGAAGGCAGAGGTTTTAACCCACTGAGCCACCCAGGCGCCCCTCATAAATACCTTTAAGAATATAATTTATCACACATGCAGTCCTGTCCTACATCCTGGGGTTACACAACACAATAAGACACGGGCTCAAGTCTAGATGTATACAACATATCTTGCAATACTGGGCAGGTAACTAAGCCTCTTCTCTCATTTTCCAAAAAGGAGTGGTAACAAGTACCCTGTGTTTATTTCTTGGAGTTACTGTGGACAGAATCTATGTGGCAAAATGTATAGCATCTAGTATAAATAAGTATGTTATTATTTTTATGTTATTATTATTTTGGAAAGTACCAAGCAAAAGAATCCATCTTACTTTATTTTATTTTTCTAAAAGATTTTATTTATGTATTTGACAGACAGAGATCACAAGTAGGCAGAGAAGCAGGCAGAGAGAGAAGGGGAAGCAAGTTTCCTGCTGAGCAGAAAGCCTGATAGGGGACTTAATCCCAGGACCCTAGGATCATGACCTGAGCTGAAGGCAGAGGCTAAACCCACTGAGCCACCCAGACGCCCTGAATCCATCTTACTTTAAAGGGAATATGGTCAGAACATCTTCATGAATAAATGACCCTCCAGGTAAGTCTTAAAGGCTCCATTGGGTAAGAATGAGGCAAGGTTCTGCAGTGAAGAAGAAGGGGATAGGTGAGCTGGTCTGCAGTGCAGCTTCTGCTTGGTGAACTCATCCAGGTAGAAAAGAAAGGATAGTGTGGTCTGAGTACCTGATCAGACTTTCCCCACTGTGTGCTACACAGAGCTGGGGCTCCTTCCAGGATTCCACATTCATTTATCTTCTTATCTTCTTATCGGGCCACTTATCTTCTTTTGGAACCCTTTTTATGCAATATACCCCGCCCCCTGCAACTAGATCCAAATCTTTTGGAGAACAGGGACGTGGTTTAGTTCATGTGCACATTGCTAACCAGCACAGGTGCATAGAACACAGTGAATGTATGTGTCTTGAACAGCAGTGACAGGTGCTGTACCAAGGTGAGAACAAAGTGTTGATGTG
Organism: Enhydra lutris kenyoni; assembly: GCF_002288905.1. Classification (NCBI taxonomy): domain Eukaryota; kingdom Metazoa; phylum Chordata; class Mammalia; order Carnivora; family Mustelidae; genus Enhydra; species Enhydra lutris. The sequence continues at coordinate 26,395,150 of NW_019154109.1, read as the reverse complement.
CAGAGAAGTGGGGAGCCCCTGACTTCACCAGAAGTGCAGCCAAAAGTTTCAGAAGCAATAATGTCCATCAGAGTTGGGTCAGGATCTTGGTGTTTATCCTACTAGACCACCATTTTCTAAGAGAAAATGTCTTAGGCACTATGTGACTTGTTCCAGTGATCCTTTGGGATCTGGAAAATTCAGCTGTTTGTCCTTTGACACTTAGGAATGTTTCTACAGCTGGTTTATTAACATTACTAGGGTTAGACAAAGTTGATCTGTCTAGACTGAATTATAGTTTAGGCAGAGTACATATATTTTCTAAAACCCAAACCAGAAAGCATGATATGACAAGTGTACTTTTGGGAAAGACAAAATAGGTTATTTGGAATGGCAGCTGTCTTAGAAAAATCTCTGTAACCTCTGGTTGCTGTCAGCATAGCCTCTTATTTCCTTGTGCTTAAACAAGTATGAATTCTTCAGGGACCCCTAGGTGATGGTCTGTGGTTGTTAAGGGAAAATTGGGTTTGGGTAGGATTCAGTGGGTTTCCACAGAGGTGTGGAATATCAACATGGACTGGACATGCTGTGGGAAAGGACATAGAAAATGCACTCTGTGCATGGGAATTACATGCCTTTGAAGAAGGAAAAGAGAAAACCCAGGACTTCTTCAGGGTAAAACTATCTGGATTGAAGTTAAGACCAGAAGAAAGAAAATAAGGGGGGAAAGGAAAACATAGAGTTCAGTATCCATAGCTACCTTATATACTTGCTCAGCTCCTTTCTAGCTGCGTGACCTTGAGCTCATCACTGACTCTCTTGGAGTGTTAGTTCCTCATAAGAACAGAATGCACTAAAATTTCCTGTGTCATAAAATCATGCGTTTATCCACCAAGAATGGAGCAAATTAAATTTGGAGTAAGAAAGAAGCTGTAAAATAAAAATCAGAAGGAAGTAGTAGTAGAGTCAAAGGAGAGAGAAAAAGAGGAATTTTTTTTGAAAAGGAAGGAATAAATCCAAGAATAAATGGTATAACCTAATCTCAAAATAGGAGAGTACAACACCAGAGGCAGAGTCATCCCTGCAAAGACTCTGAGGGAAAAGAAACTGGAAGGGAGAAGCTAGTGAGTCACATGGGTGGAAATGACTTGAAAGTTTCAAAGAAACTTGCAGATGTGAGAAGTCACTAAACACTAAAGCAATGGAGCCATGAGTAGAATGAACCACTCTCAGGCTTTCAGAGTAGACATGAGAATCTAACCTCAGATGTCAGTCAAGAATTCTAGGTTTGGGGAAAGGTACCAGATGGCCCATCTGGCTGTAATCTGAGATCAAACACCTTTTTAAACAAAGGAACCAGGCAGAGGCTTTGTAAATAAGCCAGACCACAGACTAAAGGACAATCTTCATGTATTTACTCCTGAATCCTTCTCTTTTTACCTACTTAGATGAACTGTGACTTTATTAGTGTTAACGAAGAAAAGAATTTAAAAGGAAGGATCACATTTTTCTGACACTCATCCATGCATCTTCGATAAAGAGCACATAGACATTATTCATGGTCATTCACTCTTTTGCCAACTCTCAAAAGATGCTCCAGTGCTGAGTTAACAGCATACTGCAGTCTCCTATAAAAAAAGGAGCTCCAGAACCAGAGCCAGAAGGCCCGAGTCTTGACTCAGCTCTGCTGATGTTAACTGGTGACCTTGTCACGTCCTTTAGATTTCATGAGGCTCAGACTTAACATATGTGAAGTGGATGTTTTGTTTTGTTTCATTTTATTTCATTTCATTTTATTTTATTTTATTTTAGACTTTATTTGAGAGAAAGAGCACACAAACGAGAGAGTGTGGCAGAGGGAGAGCAACAGAGGGAGAGGGAGAAGTAAATTCACCGCTGAGCAGGGAACCCATTGTGGGGCTCAATCCCAGGACCCTGAGATCATGACCTGAGTCAAAGGCAGATGCTTAACCTACTGAGCCACTCAGATGCTCCTGAAATGAACATTTTAATCCTACCTACTTTAACCACCTCATGGAGTTATGATGATCAACAAGTGAAATAAGGTAAGAAAAAAACTATACAAACATTCGTTATTATTAGTTCATTGAGAAGACCATGGTGCTGAAGAAACCAACATAACGCAAGTAGATATTTGGTAGACCAGTTCACCAATCTTGATTCTGCCAGATGGTTAAATTATATTGTTGGGTCCCCCCAAAATTGGGTACCCCAATAATGGGTCCGTGATTAAAGGAGCGAGACTGATACAAAGCGAAGGTCAAGCAAAGCTTTATTTCTCGCCAAGCATCAGGAATCAGACTGACGGTCAAACAGACCAGTCGGGGCCGCCCCTACAGAAAGGAGGGCCCCTCCCTGTTTTCCAGACTAACTTTTATAGAGCAAAGGCCATGTAGTTGGGCCTGGCCACACACAGGTGGCCAATGAGACTGTAACACACACAGGAAACTTCACAGTGATGCTAGGCAACCAATTGAATTACAATTCACCCTAGTAGACATTTGAACCAGCCTATCACACCTTGGTTAGGATTGGCGCCAAAAGGCTCCCAAAGGGCAGGGGCCCATACTCCTTGGTAGCTAGGAGACAGTGTGTGCCCCCACTGATTGAATACCTCCACCTGGTCTGACCCACCCTTGTACTTGGACTTTGTTACCTGGGACTGGTTTCTGGGACTTGTTTTTAAGTAAGTTCCCCTAGGTGGGGTGGGGTGGGGTGGGGGGTCAATTTAAGTTTTACAACAAAATGGCAGTTCGACCGGGGTGGGGCTGGTCTGGCTGAATAGGCCCTTACAATATTCTAGATTCTCAGGACATAAAGACACCAAATATTAAGAAGTGGCCCCAACTTTTCTCCATATCACAGTTGAGAATTAGCTGGGGAAAGGGGCAGTGGGATAGAATGAAGGACATATTGTTGTCTTTCCTGGTCATACTTGAAGAAGTGCCTACTTTCTCTGATTAGGCTCCTAATGACTCATGTCAGCAAGATACAACAGGAGGCAAAATGACCCAAAAGAGGTTTTGAGATTTTATTTTACAGATTTTATTTTGCAAAATCATTTCCTACATACTATTTCATTCATTCTTCATCACATTTCTGTGATAGAAAATCAAGGTAGCCCCATTTTTGCAGATGAGCAAACAGAGTCTCAGGGAATTACTTAAGATGGAATAGAGGAAGAACCTAGCCTACAGCTCAGATTTTATGACTCTAAGCCACATACACTGAGCCAACTAGAGAGAAATGATGATTATAACTAGAAAAGCCATTTCCCCCTAACCCTAAAGCCTAATATTATCTACACATGATTTTCTGAAGTCTGCACTTACAGTTCAAAGGGACATTGATTTAGTTTTTACCAAAATACGCCATCTGTATCTTTGAAATCTCTTATAACCCTGTTGCCTATTGAAGAGCTAAGATCTGAATAAATGCTTTCATTGGGATTTCAAACGCCTTTATCTTCATGTTGCAGACACTTTATAGACAGCTGATAAATAAAATAGAAGGTGCCTCACACAGCTAAAAATATACCCTCTTTTTCTTCTTTTATCTATTCTTAGTAATTCTGGAAGGACTTGGCTGGGAAGAATTTGTCAAGATGAGAGATGTACAACACCCAAATGCATTAAACCTTTTTACAGGAGTAAAGTGCAGTTTCAAAGGGATAAGATTAGACCCCAATACCTGCCCAGCTGCTAAAGTGAAGCAAAAATGATATTAACATTAAATGGTATTAGGATGAAAACTCACAAGAGCTACCTGCTGTAAAATAATCAAGAAGAATTCATTTCTTTTCACTATTTTTGGATGGTTAGCAAGCTGGGGATGTGTAAGGATAAAGACCTCGTAGGAGAGTTTCTGACTTACCTGTACAGAAAAGGAGCAAAGCCACAGAGCCAAGAAGTTCCATGGATATTGTTTCCTAAGGACATAGTTACAAGCCACAAGAATTCAAACCTCCTTAAACCTGGGCATATCCTAGGAACTTGGGAGGAAAGAGGTGTCTGGAAGTTCTCATGTCCAGACTTTTCCAAAAGTTAAAATACCAGACCTTTTTGCTTTTCCAACACTCTTCAAAGAAGAGTACTCCCTAAGAGTTCCACACAATTACCTTAGTCAACTGGTAGGGACACGTCTTTCGTGGAAGCATGACTGATAGAGGAATGTCTCCCACTTTTGTTAGGTGGGATCTGATGGGTGTGAAGAAAGTCTCCCCAGGGGACATGGTATCTATGCTCTAATTCTTTAAAAATGCATGGGTGTTAGCTCAGTGAGATACAGGGAAAATAGCGAAAGGAACTGCCTCACTGAGGCCCAGAGTATGAGATAGGACGGTGCGTTTGGAGTTCTACGAGACATCACTGAAGGCTGGCTGGTTTAAGACTTTTCTGTATTAGGCCAAAGACCTAGGATGCTGTTCTCTAGGATAATGGCAGTCAAAATCTTAGCATTAAAACAAACTTCTAAGATTAGGAGTAATTTTTGAGGGCATCCATAGAAGAGTAGTGGTAATGTTATTATCTGTTACTTTCAAATATTTGAAATGAGAAACTAATAGAAAGTCAGGAATCTTTTAAAGTAAAATTTGTATTTTGCTTTTCAGACTTGACTGGAATTAATACACGGAAATTTGAGGTGTTGATTAATGGATAGTGAAGGGACAATTTAGTCTTTACAAACTTTCTTCCTTCTGGAGCCCCTGGGAGGCTGAAGAGCATGAAAAGTCACTGAAAGATTTTGAGCAGGAATCACATGATCACATAAATCGGAAGAGGAGTGACATGATTAGATAAGCTGTGTTCTCCCAGGTCATTAACGCTGGTAAAGATTTTCTGTGTTATTCCTCTTAGGAGAATTTGCATTTGAGGGAGAACACTTAAACGCAGACAATGCTTAACAAAATGGGATAAATAGCAAATAGTAGTTGAGAATTTAGCATGATGACATTGCTAGTTCTTCGAGTCCCAGTAAAGAGTAAAACAATGCATAACAGTTGCCAGAATATCATAGTCTAAGACCATTCTGTGTCCATAAATCTTTACTTATTACCAGGTGCGTCAGGGAATTGGGCCATGTAGACCATAGAGGAATGACCAGATTTCAGAAAATAAGATTATAAAAGACAGACCTCTCTTCCTCAACCAAAATTGTCTTCCCCTCAATCAAAATACCCTTTCCCTCCGGCTGCCTTCAGGAAGGTTTTGAGAAATAGGGGATGTGTATCATCCTATTGCATTTACTCACATTAGCGTATGTAAAGTTTTGCAGGCGAGGTAAACACAACACCAGGCAAGGTGGGTGCAAGGCAAGATTTATTAAAGGTGTCTCCGGAGAAGTTTCAGGGCTCAGGAGAAGGGGAGCCAGTAAAGTCGCGTCGGGAGGAGGTGGGCATCCTCGGGCGAGGTTCCTCGACTCCGGAAAGGGGAGTGGGGGAAGTCGTACTGCGAGAGTGTTGGCGGGGGTCTTTTATCTGGCCAAGGCAGGGCATGGGCTCACATCCATTATTTGGTGATCAGAAGGTATGGGGTGAGGGCTCCTGATACTCCGGTTTCCTGCATAGGTATTGGGTTACCTATGGAGACGTGACCTGGGCGTACACCCTTTTGGTGGGAGAGTCTAGGGTTAAGGAAGGAGGTGGGGAGAGGACAGGAAGATGGTGGCCCCAGCGGTCATTTCTATTGTTCCTCCTGCATTCCCGGAACCGCAGACTCAACAGCGTAGAGTAACTGATAACTTTCTAACAGGATATTTTACTTTTAAAGGAGCGCTTTGTTAACCCAAAAGGCCATTTGATTGAGGAAATTCTTATAGAGATAGAGGAGAGACATATATTTTTGGGAAGCACAGCTTTTCTGGGCCAGAAAAGCCCCACCATTTCTCTGGCATCTTACAGTTCTTTGATATCAACTTTGAGAACACTCACGGTTGTAGATCTGTGAGAGAGGCATACCATGACCTTTGTTCCATAGGAAAAATACCCCAGATTGGAAATCAGTTCATCAGTGAATCATGCTATTTATCCAGATGTGTAGCTTTGGACAAACCATTTCACATCTATGGGTCGCAGTTTCCTCATCTTTAAAATGAAGATCGGGAAGAATAATTTCTTAGGATGGCAGGGTGGTTTTTTGTGTGTGACAGCTGGACTGATGCCCCAGGGCAATCTGGTTCACCTCCCCGGCCAGACCAATGACTGCCCCCTCTCCTTTCAAGGGCTGACCCCAATTGCTGGCACCTCTGCTGAAGAAAATTTTCATGGACAGAGGAAGACCGCACTCTCATCCTGCGTGCAGGACATTTGTCATGTCTGTTCCAGGGCTGACATTTTCTGAATCTGGATTCTTCCTGTATCACTTCTCTGCTCATTGTCAGTACAATTGTTGGAGAAACTCAAGAAGACATAAAAGTTATGTCTTTAGGGGCACCTGGGTGGGTCAGTTGGCTAAGCGTTTGCCTTTGGCTCGGGTCATGATCCCAAGGTCCTGGGATTGAGTACCCTGTCATTGAGCTCCCTGCTCAGTGGGGAGCCTGCTTCTCCCTCTCCCTTAACCCCTCCCCCACTGCTTGTGCACTCTCTCTCTCTCGCAGATAAATAAAATATTTAGAAAAATGAAAGTTATGGCTTTAATTACTAAATGAAAAACAGTCAAAATATTAAAAAAATAAAAAGCAGCCAAAATAAATATTCAGTTAAAAGAAATAAAGGAACATCAAGGTCCATTTACCCTTATTCACTAAAGCCTCTGGGCTCCAATTCTTCCTTAAGTCTTCTGTTTCCCAACAACTCTGCTTGGAAGAACAGAGGTCTTGGGCATTGGCAGGACAGTGCAAGGCAGGGATCTCCATGCCACATGTCCCAGACAGTTTCTTCCAGTGGCGGTTACAAGGCGCCAGATCTTCAAGACATAGCTAAGACTTCCAAATTCCCCTGTAGGAAGGCATGCCCATCCTGGTCTGCCTGCCTCAAGCTCAGTCTTCTTCCATGTGAAAGTCATTTGGAAATAGAAAGAGACCTGGCAGTCTGGCTCTGAACCCTTTGCTGCCAAAGACTGAACAATGATTTCTTCCTCATAGGCTTTGCTTTCTAATAAAATTTTCATTCACTTTAACAAGTGAAAACATTGAAAGGGTAGAATTTGACCCAAAAGTAGAAAATCATGGAAATTGGACCAGGAATTTTCCAGCTGAGACTAATTCAAATGAAAAATGCACCGAGGCACTGGGAAGCCATCTGAAAAGGTATGTGGAAAGTGTTTTATGAGCAAATTAATTTTTCCAGATACTGCTGATTTAGAAAATGCAAAATTAGCAAAATGTGCCTTGGAGATCATATGGCTTGGAGAACTTGGCTTACATCATTGACAGATGATAGCATGGATCCCCACTTGGGTGGTGTTAGGGTAGCCTGTTTTGCTCAAGTTAAAAGGAGTAACCTTAATGCTTTGAGGAATTACGTGTGGCTCCTTTGGTCTAGTGGAGCAAACAGGAGTCTGAGAGGGCACTCTGTTCTGCCACCAACTTGTAGTGATCTTCAGAACATCAATTCTCCATGGGGAAGACAAAAGTACCAATGATCTTCGATCTAGTAATACTTCTGATAAGGAAAATCTGTGTTCTGAGGTGGCCAGCCAATCTAGCTGGGGAATCCCAGTCCTGGTCCTAGGGCATTCCAGGTTTTCTCCTAGCCCCTCCTGCCACAGCTTCAAGAGTGACACAGATACAGAAGTAAAAGTGTATAAACTATCCACTTTGTTTGTGCCCAGAGCTCAGACCTTGAGAGATCACTCTCCTCTGAGCCTTTCAGTGTAAGATAAATCTCCAATCCTCCAAGGTCTCCAAGCGCCACTTGGTTCTTTGGCCAGGATCCAGCGCATTCCATGCACTTCTTGAATGGAAACTCTCAGAAACTCATCCAAGATAGATAGAGATATATAGGTTTTTTTTTTTTTTTAAAGATTTTATTTATTAATTTGACAGACAGAGATCACAAGTAAGCAGAGAGGCAGGCAGAGAGAGAGGAAGGGAAACAGGCTCCCCGCTGAGCAGAGAGCCCAATGCGGGGCTCGATCCCAGGACTCCCAGAACATGACCTGAGCAGAAGGCAGAGGCTTTAACCCACTGAGCCACTCAGGCGCCCCAGGTTTTTGTTTTTTGTTTTTTGTTTTTTTTTTTTGGTTTTGTTTTGTTTTTTAGTAGGCATGGAGCCCATCGTGGACCTTGAACTCTCAACCTTGATATCAAGACCTGAGCTGAGATCAAGAGTTGGATGCTCAACCAACTGAGCCACTAGGCACCCCTCATCCAAGATATGGAGGAGAATAGAGGTGGATAGGTGGCAATGAAATGATTTAGGACCACTGCATCTACATGAAATATAGTTAGGCTTCATAGGGACTTGGAATGAGATCTAATAAACTGCCAGAGACCAGAATAGACATTATTTTCAATTTCTCTCTCTTCCAAATGTTTCTCATTATTGTTTCTCCCTGCAAATCTGCTCCCATTTAGGCTCCTTTCTGTACACAAAGTTTCCCTAACCTCCAGTCCCAGCCCTAGTTGGATAATTTCAGCCCATCACCTAACCTCTCTGAGCATCAAATCTAAGGTCATGGACGTGAGCTGCTTGAAAAAGCACCAGGATTTCAGCTCTTTCACCAGTGCAAGGGGAGAAAGGAATGACTATATTCACTGACTACTGCAGGATCCAAATGACGCAATGTGTTTAGTTCTAACAGCAAACAGTGAGGTCAGTAAGTTGCCATTCGAATCCAAGAGAAAGTAGTCAACAGAGTGTGAGAGTCTGGGGCACTTTGTATCTCCCTTTCTGAGTTTTGCTGTCAGGGGATATTGTAATTGATGCTTATTAGGATAAGGATCATCCCAAATGATCGAGGGCTCACGTGGTGTAAGGAGCACAGTGAGCAAAGAAGCCTATCTTGGGCATAGTTTCATATCAAGCACATTCAGGAGTGAAGAAGGACTCACAGAGGTTGTTAGACAGATATATATTTAATACAATATACGTGATCATGGTTACAGGTACATGTTTGGTGCTTTATTTACCAAGAAGTATGAGTCACACAGTACACAACATATTGACTACAAAATCAGAAGATAAATACAATTGTTTCTAAATGAAAAATTTACAGGATAAATGCTGACAGTTGGATTTTCAACCTTTCATTTCTACTCCTGTCTCTGGTATGTGTCTCCTGAAGATGTGGGTTCCAGCATTTAAAAAAAAATTTAGTTTTCCCAAATCCTGATACTATATAACATAAAAAGAACTTTTAGCAAAAAATGATCCAGATTACTTCTCTCCATTGGAAAATTTCTCAGCATTTCCCACTGTTTTGTCTATGCCTTAGCTTATACATTTTCCTAGACAGGAAGTTAAATGCTTTTAATATCTCCATTATGACATGACTGTGATTAGACTCTGCTATATTAAATGTTTCCTCTTGCAGGGGGAAGAGAGAAAGGGGGGGTATGGGGTGGGTGAGGTGGGGAGGGAAAATACCTCAAGTGAGAAAACAAGTAACTTGCAAGAGGCTTCTTAAACTGGATTTGAATAAGCTTGATGTGTAGCTTCTCTACTAGAAAAATAAGATAAGAAAATTATTATTAAACTGTGAGGTGAGGATAATATTCCCAAGACATTTTTTTCCCTTCACTCTCTACTCTGAGTTTCCAAAGCTGCAAATTTCTCCTCAGTTGGAAGAGCTGATCTTTTCAGTTGTACGATGGTTCACTGATACTGAGGGAGGACTGTCCTTGGCTATCAATTGCCCTGGACTGCCACATGCCCTATTTGAGGAAAAGTATGTTGAACCCAAGCAACAGCTGTAAATTGTTACCTGAAGAGCCTCCTCCCAAGTGTCATGTACATGTTTATCCAATAGAATGGAGACCAGAAACCAGAGAGGTCTAACGACAAGTCAGTCAGGATATACGGAGACGCGTGAGGACCTCACGTCCAGAACCTACACAGAGTTCCCTGGCTCTTGGGTTTAGACGGTTGGAAACTCAGTTCTCCACTCTCTGTTCCCCCACTCAGGTGACCCAAGTGGGGAAAGCCGATCCTCTACATCTATTTTTCCTTCTAATCAAGACTCTCTAGGATTTGAAAATGAATTTCCTCATCTAGCTGCACTGTGATTCAAAGAATGCCTTGTTTGCAAATCCTAGTGATGACAGCAAAATGTGGTTTGATATTCAGTCAAAAGGAGCTGTTCTTAAATGTTTCCTAGTAAATGGATTAACTTCTTAGGTGTGGGCACTCCCTTCTTCACCACTACCCTTCTGTCCTCTCTTCCCGTTCTTCCCCTGAGCCTTTATCTCCCAAAGTTGCTAAGTCCCAGCAAACAGGGAGAATGCGCAGCTAAATACAGATAGTCTGTTAAATAATTTTCATGATCAAACCTGTGATGGGACAAATAATTTGACAAAGCCCTGGCAGGGGACACTTCTGAGGGTATCCGTTGATGTGGTGATGGTCGAGTTTTTACTGAAACTTCCGAACAGCTATTATTCCTTGGGAGACAACTAATAACCCCATCATGCTGAAACTGAGTCTAGAGAGAGAACCCATCAACCAAGAAAATCCACAGATTTAAGAGCGTAAAAATAAAAACAATTTCTTTCACCAAGTTTCTCTCATCATGCACTAAACACTGAACTCTACTGATAGTATAATTTACACAATAGAGAATTAGAGTTTGCAGGGCATGGGGAGCAAAACATTTCCATATATTTGATGTTACTGATGTGAAAGCAAAGGAACTGAAAGGCCTCAGTTCTCCGTCTCAGAAGGTCTGTCTGGGAGAAGGGGTGTGTGTGTGTGTGTGTGTATGTGTGTGTGTGTGTGTGTTGTTCACGTGAGCAAGCCCTGCTTTAGTAGATAAACACAGCCTCTTAATTTTCATTAGAATCAACAGTCTAACTCTTTACTCTGGTCCAATTTGGACCCTAAACTGACGTCAACCCCAAACTATATCAAGCCCAGGCAGAAAATCTTATGTTGTGGGCCACTCCCTGGCCTCATCTTGGGTTTCTTTCAAGAGTGAGAAGCGTGTACTCCTCTTCCCATTGACCACAGTTTGGCTCCGCTACCTCTCTACATCCCAGATCACTTACGACTGTAGTTCCATTTCCACGAGGGAGGAAAATGAGAGCACCAAGCCCAACAGGACTCTTGCATACAGTTTCTTGCTTTCCCAGAAATTTACTCGAGAGAAAGTGGGGAGGGAAGTGGGGAGGGAGAGGGAGTGATAAAGAGATGTTCCACATTTCTTTTTCTTCCTGGAAAGACCATCCCAGTTTCTCTAATTTCCCAGAACTAAAAGAATGTTATTTTCTTTGTGTTACCATGGAAACTTCCAGTAACACTGTTTCCTCCCTCCCCCCCATCTTTTTCCTAAGTTTAACAGCACCTTAAAAAGATTAGAAAGAACTTTTTGGGGGCAATTTTAATATGATTGCTTTCTTGTTTTAGGTTGTCATACTTGTATTCCTTTCAATTTTATCACTTCCTGTGTTAGAATAGTTTCTAATGTGTGTGTAAACTATAAATTTAAAATCCTATATTGGTATATATTACATGCCATCGTTTGACTGGAAAGCATTCATTCTTTTTTTTCCTTCACTGTCTGTCCTCGCGGTGGTGCTTTTCCTGCCCTTTGCCTCCTGAGTTCAGCCTATGAAAAGGGGAAGGCCCTCCTTACTCTACACCCACAAGTCCTACCCACTGACAGAGGGTGTGCAGTCAGTTGGTGAATACAGCTGATCTGGGCCTGTGTAACGTCAACCAGCCGGGTGAGCTCTGTAATAGCTAGTACATTTTCTGGGTATTTTCAAACATTTGGCTCTTTGAAATCATGCGAATAAAAAGTTTTTGAATTTTCAATTCAATTAACATTCTGCTTAAAAATGCTTTGGCATCCAAGAACAATAATTCACCTAGATCCTTGGGTTCTTAACATTTCTAGCTGCATGAGAAAATAAAGGGCTGGAGATTTGATGCCAATTTGGGCAGTGTAGACAGATGCTGAGCAAGGTGGTGCCAGGAAGTTCTGCTCTGAATTGTGTGTCACTTCTACACAAATGTATGCAGGGAGGATTTCTTGATGCTCACAGTGTTGATTTGGACTAGCTGTTGACTGCTTGGTGACAAGTATCTCTGAAGTGAGGAATGTTTCCAACTATGAAAGGACTCTCACCACATTGGCGACTGTTGGCAGTGGACCCACTCACTCCAACCCACTCTCAGAATGTGAAATGGCAAGTATTCAGAAGGGCACGCTATCCTTCCAAAGAGCAAACACAGAGAAGAGCCAACCAACACAACCAGAGTTCGCCTGGAGACTACAGTAACATGGCTGCTTCGCTTTCAGTATTCTTAGGAAACAATTGGATAAATGGGCCATAAACATGGAAAATCATGAGTGTGTGGAGAAGAAAAGAATGTGAAAGGAGGAAATACAAGACTAAACAATGTGATCTTCTCCTTCAAAATTTCAGAACTTTATTCATCCTTTCACGGCTACTTTCTTTCAAAATTAACTCAACATCCTCATGTTGGTTAGTTAGCCTTATACATGGTTAGCTTGCTTCTCTTTATTACTAAATTATGTAAATCACTACTTAATCAAATCTACTAAAGACAATAAAAAAGTTCTAGCAAGCCTTAACAATAATGAAAGACAGAATTAAAAGGTAAAAACTACGAAAAAATACCACGGCCTATCAGTCAGCTGCGTGCAAGGTACATTGGGGCATAACTGTGCACTTTCAGGATAAATACGATCTGCTAATGGAGGGAACAGAGTAGGGAGGCAAGATGGGATGCTAAAAAAAAAGTTAATCATTTCACAAAATGCAGGGTCCTTTGAAACTCTGTCTTACTTAGAAAGCCTTCATATGTAGTCAAATTATAAAGATAATTTGGTATTTTGAAGAAAATCATCATTTTCTAAACAAACAGATGGCATCATAGGGTAATTAACCATTTTAGGCTTGATAGAATTTTTCCATCTTAGTGTATAGCTCTCCTGATATTGAGGTAAGGGACATAGTGCTGGACAGCATCTGTTTTATTTGACATGATTGGAGTTGAAAATTTTGGAATTTTATACTCACATGGATTTAAAATAATTTGAAAATTGAAACATTGCTCCTAAATACTAAGGGCATATATACATTTATTAAATACTCTGTTGCCAGGTCATTGATTTAATAAAGAATATGGTGACCGGGTGGTGGGGGAGTATAAGAGAGATATAAGGAAAGAATCAATATGGATTGTATTCAGATTGATTTTGAAACATTCATGGTTATATCTCTCGTTAGTGACCTCCAGCCAACACAAAGACCCTCTAAAGGGAAAATTGATATTTTACATAATGTATTTGCTTAAAAAAATCAAATAATGGCTGCTTCATAAAATTCGTCTCACCTTTTACTAACCGAAATCAGAAATACAGGACTGGTTGCCCCGGGTCAGAATTAAAACAACAAATGAGATCAATTAATCTCACTTGAAATTGGTCTTTCTACATCCACATTCTTTTCAGACCGGTTTAGATGGAGAATTCAATACCCAAAACAAATGGACCTACATTCAATGATATCATATTCTTGTCTTGTATTTGCACGCCTTTAGCAGAATGTTTCTGCAATTCTGATTAGCTTTGACAAGAACACACTGAGAACTTAATTAAGGACCAGACAAGAAGAAGACCCCAAGAAAGGAAGGCATTCAGAGGACAGATAAACATCAAAGTGCACAGAAAGAGTAAGCAGCGCTCCCTGGGGTTTTCCCCGTTTGGGTATCTTTGAATGAAGCTGCTGTGGGAAGATACGCAGGCTGCTGGAAAACACAGGGTATTAAGGAGGAAGTAACTCACAGGGTGATTCTCACAGCCCGACTGAACTACTACTTGATTAATTCCTGGTAAAACTCAGAGCGCACAAAGCGAGGCAGTGAATCCTTTTCCATCAGGGCATAGATTCTCTTCTGCGCCACATCAAAGCTGCTCAGAGAAGGTTCCACCAGGTTCTTCATGGTGATGTCCTTTGTGAAGTGATCAATATTCACCTGTGGGCCAGGAAACAGGGTCACGAGTCCGCTCAGGTTGCAGGATTTGATGGCAGGTGGGGAGGGAAGTGGAATTTCTCACCAGTAAAACACATGAGGGGCAAAGGATCATAAAAAGTGAGCAATATCATTTCTGTTTTAGAGGCAATAGGGTAAGGCAAGATGCTCCCATACATGCAGGAATCAGATGGAGACCCAAGCAGTGTTAGACACCCGCTGGGTGTCAGACCCTCCACTGGCAGCTAGTATGTGCACACCGCATCGAATCCTCATGAGAACCCTACAAATGGAGATATATATATATATATATATATATATATATATATATACATATATATGTACACACACACACACACACACACACACACACACACGGCTTCAGTGACTTTCTCAAGGTCACCGAGCTAAGACGTGTAAATTGCATCCAAGACTCAGAATTCAAATCCAGGTGTCCTAACGCATAATCCCTCAACCTTCCTTCCTTCCCACCAGGTTTCACGCCTGGTGGAGAGAGCGAAGGGGAGAAAGGAATGCTGGCCAGGACCCAGGACCTTGTGCATGGCTCTGGAGGAGCAAGGATTGGTCTCTCCTGAAACAAACCAGGAAACGATGCTTTTGACAGAATAGCAGCAAGAATAGCAGCTAATGTTTATCGAGTGCTTCGTCTGTGCAGGCTCTTTGCGGGGAACGTTATTTTAACAGGCTCTGTGCCTGTGAACCCATTTAACCTCACAGCTCGGAGGCGGATACTGACATTTCCATCTTACAAGTGAGGAGCAGAATGTTAAGCTATTTTCTCAAGGTCGGCAGTGGTAGAGAGAGGACTCAAAAGCTTAGCAATGTGGCTTTTAACCAGTAGACTGCAGGGTTGGAAGGCATTGTGGCTTCTATGTCCTGGGTGCAGCGTCAACACATCACACAAGTCCCGGGGACACCGTTCATATTAGGGTCCCTGTGAATGGTCCCCTGGAGTTGTGCAGTGTACAGCCTGCGTGGGTGTGCCTGAGTGTGATTTGAGAGAAATCACTATTTATCATTTCATGTACTTTAAGGACCCTTAAACTATCTGGCTGTAGAAGAGAAAGACACAGAATCCAAGCCAGCCTGTGGTTCTGAATTGGAACACTGGAGAACATTCTGGGTCTCTCCTGGGCTGCTAGAGGTCCTTGATTCTGAGAAAAACCATCTGGACTCAGAGGATGTTGGTGAGGCAGAGTCAGGAACATAAGCCTGATGGGGGAGTGCCAGGCCAGAATGGGCTGGACGGGGGCATGAGCTGTGCTCCAAGGTCTAGGATGGAGGAGTTGAGAGTGTGGTGAGATTTTCCATGGTGAGAGGGGCTGGAGTGCTATCTGCAGGGACGGGGCAAGATGATACAGAGCAGCCTCAGAGCTGACATCTGGGGCCTGCCTCTGCACGTAAAGACTCCAAGCCCCATGGAGTTAAGTTGCATGCCCACTAATGCTCCGGAAGGACAGGCCGTGATGTGTACCACGCTGTTCCCACTCTGTTATTCTTCCTGCCACACTAAAGCAATGCTTCTTCCCTCTCTTACACTGAGCATAGACTGAGCTAGGTAGGCAATACTACTCAGAATGATTGAATATCAGAGAAGTATAAAGCTCTTTCCTAATCTTAATGTTTAAAAGAAGGGATGTCTTGGGGCACTTGGGTGGCTCAGTTCGTTCATCAACCAACTCTTGATTTTGGCTCAGGTCGTGATGTCAAGGTCATGAGATGGAGCCCAAGGTCAGGCTCCACACTCAGTGGGGATTCTGCTTAAGGTCCTCTCTCCCTCTCCCTCTGCCTCTCTCTCTCTCTGTATGTCTCTCAAATAAATAAATAAGTCTTAAAGAAAAAAGAAGGGATGTGTTTAAAACTCCAACACATTGTATCCAGCTGCTAATAACTGCTATTTATCTGTTACTTTTCCACTCAGAGGCCTCCTCTAATGAATCATTCCGATAAACACGCCTCTGTTCACTGAGCCAGGAACATATTTTTGCATTACTTTTAGATATGATCAAATGACAATTTGCAACGTACAAATCATCTGCATATTGAACTAGGTGTGGCCATTTCTCTTCAAAATCTTAGTTCTGGTTCTTGCCACTGTGTTTCTCCACCAGTTCCTGCCGTGAAAAGCCTGAGGTGAATATTCAGAGACAGGAAATCGAGGTTGCTACTTGCCTGTGTGAGTGTGTTATATGGGTCCATCTGTGACTCATCAACACGAACTGGTAAATTTTTCAGTCAAAATACAAGACTTGGAGAATTTTTAAAGTCATGACAGCTCCGTTTTAAACATGCTCTAGGTACACAAACATGCATGTATGTAAGATGTTTCCAGCGAAGGAGACTGAGGATGGGAGGACTTTAATTAGGGACCTGTCTGAAGTCACACATGGAGGGAGACCTGGGATCAGGGTGTCCACGTCCATTCACCTCACAGGTATTTGCTAACTGCTCACGACGTGCCAGGAGCATGGTTTCCATCCTCTCTGCTCCCCAGCTCAGAGAACAGTGGCTGCACTCAGCCACCTACCCATCAAGACCTACCTCTTTAGGAGCCTCAGTTTGGATGAATTCTTCATAAATTTTCTTTGCCTTCTCAGCCATCTTGGCAGGGGACTTGATCTTCTTGTAGTCCTCACAGGCAAGCCAGAACTCAAGGTTCTCCTCACTGAATTCAGACTTCAGGAAACTTTTGAAGTTGGCAAGTCCATCTAGCGAGGGGAAAGGTCGGTTGGATGGATAAATGCATACATACTACATATATAATACATGTATTATAAATTTATCTAAAACATACATTTATTACACATTTGTTGCTTGTTTATGAACACTGTATGCTGCTGTAGAGACTTGGCTCATTTATCACCTATTTCCATCACTTACATAAGAATAAGTGTTAGCTCATTTAGTCTCATAAACGTAAGAGACAAGTGCTATTAATGTCCTATTTCACAAATGAGTTAAGAGAAGTCAAGTGACTTGCTCGTAGTTAACCAGCTGGTAAGTGGCAGTGCTGGAATTCAAATCCAGGCAGTCTGTATTTGTTGATGAAGGGTTACCCGTGCACAGCAACAAGGAATACTATGAACGTCAATACCATCCAGATACTTATCAATTAGCACAAAGAAAAAAAATGCATTTGAAACTTGGTCTGGTAGTGTAACATCGATGTTGATTATCACATGCAAATGACTTACAATCTTTTTTTTTTTTTTTCTACGGATGATATTTGAGCAGATACTATGTTCTGGGCACTATGATAAGTCAGCATGGTAAGTAAAGTCATCATGGTTCCCACCCTAATGAAGCTTATGGATGCTGGAGAAAATAGAAAGAAAATGAAGAAACACATAAAACATTGACACGACAAAGTAAAAGCCATATTAAAGAGATTCACAGAATAACAGAAGGCTCTTAAGCTCGTTTTGATTTTAGGGAAGGCCTCATGAGAAAGGACTATTTAGTTTGAGATGTGAGGATGGGTGGGAAGGGACCCAGTGAAGTTACCATAAGACAAACAGTTCACTCTGCCCATCGATCATAGGTCAGTATTTAAAACATACTAAATTTAATATAATTACAATTACTGTGATTGTGTTTTCAGTGTGCTGTGGTTCATGTAGACTTCAGCTTACTTTAAAATGTTTACATACATGTGATACATACATACACATACAAGTATGTATATTAGGGGTTCTTGGGTCCGATCCTTGCACTACTTTTTCTTTCTTAATCTCCACAGTGAGAGATGAGTAGAGGGCAAGGTAAAGGTCTAGGAAGGCACTGGAGAGTAATGAAGGAAAAATCACTCTGTAGGTTCAATATTTTCCTTGTTTTTAAATCTAGGTATATATTCATATATATATATATATATATATATATGATTTTATTTATTTATTTGACAGAGAGGGAACACAAGTAGGGTGAGTGGGAGAGGGAGAAGCAGGCTTCCTGCTGAACAGGGAGCCCCATGCTGGACTCGATTCCAGGACCCCGGGATCATGACCTGAACAGAAGATAGACGCTTAATGACTGAGCCACCCAGGAGCTCCTATGTATATATATTTTTTAAACCCAAAGTCCAACAAATGCCTAGCTGTAGAGACAACCCATGTCCCTATCTAGGAAAAGTAGATTTCTGAAGGGAGAGGAGAAGAATTCCAGTTTTGCAAAGAATGTCACAACCACTGGCCAGCTCTCCAGGTCACTTTGTCTCCCAGGGCAGAAGCAGGACGACCGTCCTCAGTAAGGACATATCAGGGTCCAGTGTTGCTCTAACTCGCTCCCCATCAGGAGAGACTTGTTCGCCATTCATTCTCTTTGGGGAACACATGCATGAACTGAATTCATTTCCTTTGGTCTCATTTCAGTCAACCGACCTCTCCCTTGACTACCTCTTACAGACTCTCAGCTTCCATTCATTCATCTTCGCTGGATGCATGGATTTCATCTGGCCTGCATACAGCATGTCTAATGATTAAACCAGCATCTCTGGCTGTCTTCTTCTTCTTTTTTTTTTTTTTCCAATTTACCTCAGTAGAGGTTGACCGTCTGCATGCCCCTCACAGTCCCCTGCAACCACATTAAATTCTAAAGAAACAGGATGGTAGGTGATAATTAACTTGGATTAGAGTTGCCAGCAATTTCTGGCTCCAAACAAAACACTTGCATTTTAATCCCCTCTTTTTGTACTTCACCGAAAACAAACAAACAAACAAACAACTTTTTTTTTTTTTTTCCGTTGATCAACATCTAAAAATACATCTGGGGGCAATGGTAGACATGATAAACAATTTTCTCTTAGAAACCTAGCTAGCAGAATTACTACAAAACTGTTCGATTACGTGTGCCTGGATAAAATCAGGTGTGTTTTCCCCTCTCTCCCTGCATATAGATATAAATTTAAACTAAGGATTTTGCGGTCTTTTTAGCAGCGTTTGTTATAATTTAGTGACATGGGAGTAAACATATATGCTGAAAGGAGGCCTAGATCTCTGTCATGGTTAAAGTTTTCATTGTTTGTTAAACAAAAGGTGGCGGATAGTCTCTGTTGAAATGGAAAGATTCCCAGGCACTTTTTGCTGCCTGGAAATGACAGCAGGAATGAAGTCTTATGAGCACCCACGCAAGACCACGGAGGAAACTATAACTTCGCAGAATAAGTCTGTGGCCAATTTATTCTCATCTGGCCCATGGCCTCACCAACCATCAGGCATTCTGAATCACCCATTCCACAGCTAAAGGTATAGATAAAATCCCAGTCCTCCCAAGCATTGTTATTTATGACCTGAGAACACATGCCAGGACTCCAGAACAATGTTAACATTTAACAGGCATCTGGGGTGGGGGCAGCTTGGAAAATAACTTTCCAGTGAAGTAAGTCCATTTCCTGGGTACTGGCTCTATCACTCATTGAATTCCGCAGTATTATTTCAAGGCTTTTAATGCACTCACTCTGAACGGAGACTCATAAAATGGCTTTCTGCTCTATTGGTTTAGGAGATCCTTAAAGCTATTCTTTCTCTCAACTGGCTTTTGAGAGTTCTCTGAATGGCCCCTTAATAGGACCCACAAGTCACTCTCCAGAAATCTTCTCCTCCTTAGCCTCTGAGTTTCTATTGGTCCATTCCCCAATACTCTCTGTTCAATTCCCATAACCCCTGAGGAAGTGCTCTTGGGTCAGAGCCAAACTGACCCTAGGAGGAATGTCTCTATTCTGCAAAGAACACACACATCTTTTCTGGGCCACACCACTGCCAGTCCACCTCACACCTCAGTCGATCTCCCAGCACTCATTCCTGCAAAACCCCACGTTGCTCCTTGATGAGCCTGCACACAGCCTCGGGATACTTGTCAACACACCTCTCCAGGATCTATTGCTGAGGCAGCAGAGGAAGCCCACCTGACCTCGGGTCTTGTGGGAGTAGTCTGGGTTGTGACCCACATTACAGTCCCAGAGCCGGCCCTCATGAATGGTGTCCCTTTGGACATCCAAGCAAAATAGTATAGCAGCCCTATGCAAGAACAGCATGAAGCCAGCTATATTTTCCTATGAAAATAAAATAAAAGGAGTGTTAGACAAAGCCAAGTCGGTTTGGTATAATAAAAATATTGAAAATGAGATTAGAATAAATCTCTTCTAGAGAAAGGATGGTGAAATTTAATGCATGGCTAGCTGATAGGTGCCATTGCATAGCTTATTGGTTCACAGCACAGGGTCTGGAGTCAAGGCTGCCTGGGGTGGATCTTGGCACATCACATAACGACGGCAATTTGGGCAAGTTTCCTGCCCTTTCTGAGCCTCCGCTGCCTCTTCTGTTGAACAGGTATAATCATGGAACCCACCTGAGAAGGTTGTAAGGATTTGGTAGTTCATGTAAAACTCTTAAATGGTGTTGAACACGTAGCATGATAGCTGGCTCAGTAGGGACTGGCTTTCGTCATTGTTATTCATGCCCAATTTAAAATTTATCTTTATCACCATCTAAAACCCAACTCAAATGTTACCTCATATGGGAGGCTACTACCCTCCCACTTGCCCTTGGAGATTTTTTATTATGATGATGGAAAAGCTCACTTTGTTCTTCTGTTGGGACTGTCGCTTATATCTGGTCTTCTCCAAGAGGCTGTCAATTCTTTAAGTTCAAGGTTTGAGTTTCATTTACTTTTGCTTCTCTTTCATATTCCACTTCCTAGTCTAAACCTGTCCTAATTTTTTTTTTTTTTTGAGAGAGAGAGAGAGAGAGAGAGTGTGTGAGTGGGTTGAGGAGGGCAACGAGAGGGGGAGAGGGAGCAAGAGAGACAGAATCTCAAATAGGTTCCACACTCAGCATGGAGCCCAACACGGGGTTCGTGACCCTGAGATCATGACCTGAACTGAAATCAAAAGTCGGACACTTAACCAACCAAACCACCTGGCGCCCTTGTGCTTAACATTGAATAGATTTGTGCTGAACTGAATAAAGACCATTAAGGGAAGCATTTGTTTCCAAATCACAGAACTGAAGAACACAAACTTAGAAGAAAATAAGTTTTCTGCTAACACTCTAATGTTTTGTTTCCTAAGCAAGTTACCCAACCTCAGTTTGCTTTTCTGAAAAATAGAAATTGTTATTGTACCTAAGTCCTAAAATGATTACACTCATTAAATAAACCAATATAGGGGCACCTGGGTGGGTTAAGCCTCTGCCTACAGCTCAGGTCATGATCTCAGGGTCCTGGGATAGAGCCCCACATTGGGGGTCTCTGCTCAGCAGGGAGCCTGCTTCCCCCTCTCCCTCTGCCTCTCTGCCTACTTGTGATCTCTGTCTGTCAAATAAATAAGTAAAATATTTTTAAAAATGAATAAATAAACCAATATATGCAAAATGCTTTGGACAGTGACTGGTACACAGTGAATAATACAAAAAAGCTCTTGCTTATATTATTATCATTATTGCTTTAAAGAAATTTGCCACTGCCAGTAAGCCAAGGACATAGATGAGCCAGAAAAGGGAAGGGAAAATATTGGAAACCAAAGAGAAGCAGGAGGTGAATGCAAAGATAGGAAAAGAGGGAAGGGTGTGGAAAGAAGGCTAGATACAGGCAATTCCATTCCCCACGGAAGAGTTCATATCTCAAGGGTATCTCAGGAAATATGCTGGCCTTTTGGAGCTCCTGGGAAAAAAAGAATTCACATAAAATCTTTCTGCTATTAGATTGTGTTTCATTCCTCTCTGCTCTTAAAGACAGTCACGTGGAGAAATTTAATGTCACTGTCTTATATAAGCTCCCATGTGTAATCTGTTTTTGTGTTTAATGAACGACACACTGGTTATTTGTCCCATGGACCTAATGAAAACAGATGGCGTCAATTATAGAACTGAATACAAAACGTGTAAGAAACTGACGTACTTTCAAAACAGAGTCAAATACACTGGAGGATTAAAAATGATTTTTTAAATGAGGAAAAGTAAGAGAAATCTTGTTAGCTGGAGAAGAAAAGATTGAGTAGCACCTTAATTGTCTTATTTTTAAGAGGTTAGGTACCAATTGATTTCATTTCCACTCAAGAAAAATGTGAATTTAAGGAATACTTGAGAACTATATCAATTGTGAGTGAATATCCTACATTAGTGGAACAGAATGCCAAATGTTCTTTATAAATCAATGGAGGTGCCACTCTTCAAGTTTAAATGGTTTCGTTTATCCAATCAAACATGCGAGAAGAGACTGGCATTTCAAATGCATGGATTTCTCAAATGTGTATTTCTTTGTTATGTATTTTGCATCAATCACAGCTAATGTTAGAGATTTCTCACTATAGACTATTAGTTTTAGCAGAGTCAAACAAAAACATCTCATGAGAACCGAGTTGCTCAAGTGTGGCTTAAATAATATTCACAAGGCATGATAGCTGGTTTTTGGGAGAATAGGTCAAATGCTGCTTCTGAAGGTTGATGGTGCCGGGGTGGAATTATTTGGGTGTGACAATCATTCCATTAGTCCTTCTGTAGGGACAGGTAGACAATGAGAAGCTGGGAACAAAGACAATGTGTCAATAGGGAGACACAGAGCAAGAAGGGGAGTCAGAGAGAGAAGCGGGGTCAGAAGGGGAAATGGAAAAATAAAGAGGAAGAGAGAGACAGAGAGACAGTAAGAGCAGAGGACTATACTTGGAGAGGGAGAGGTTGTTTTGTTTGCTAATGATGTCCCCTTTCCGAGGACATGGCTCTCCTGTGTTTTCATGAGATCTCTCTATTCATATCAGAAACCCTCTTTTCCACTTGAGTTAGTTTGAATATACAGATATCCTTTCAAAGGAAGAATCTTGACCTGAATGAATATCAAATGCTTTTCCACTTATCCCTTGGGGAAATCAATTGCCCAAGTCTTAAAAATGTTAATTACTTAGGAGGATAATTATGTGGAACTTAAAATTATATGGGATTATATGGACTTTCTCTCTCTCTCCATCTCTGAAACAAACAAATAAATCTTTAAAGAAAAGATTATATGGACATTATATTATATGGACATTAAAGAAAAGATTATACAGACATTATATTAAAGATTATATGGACATTATATGGATACACACACATACAGAGATATATACTGTATAACACACATATATATGCAAATTAACTTTTAAATATATATGATTAAATGAAATGTGAATATTATATGTAGATAGTTACACAAGCACACACATGTGAATATGTATTTTCCACACTGAGAAGTAGAAAACATTACTGTGAGAATCTCAGGGCTCAAGGTCACACCATGGTCATTGTGTATGTGCAACCTGAAAGACTTCAGTCCCTCAACAAATGCTAAGGTGTTAACACCAACTGTCTCTGGCTTAACCTCAACCCCTGTCTTTCTTCTATCAATAGCTCCCTGTCTCCTACAAGCCTGAAACATATAAACATGTGGCCTGAAGGATTAGTGTGACCTGAAAAGGATTGTATATATGCACACAAATATATATCCTTCTCCTTAGTGGTTTTGCAAACATGAGAATAGTTCTGTTACTTCTCAGGGTTTCTTGACTACAGCAAGAAATAGCTGCACCCAGGATACTTGGGAGTCATAATGTATCAATATATCATTTGTGAGATTGCAATTGGCCCCAAAACCATTAAGTAAGACAAGAAATAAGTCGATTGATAGACATATATATTTTTCTCTTGGTTGATCACATGGGATTTCTGGATCCGGGAAGCAAATTGAATTCATTCATCCACACATTAAGCCAATAAACATTTACTAAACACTTTACATGTGTTGGGGCAGGGTATTCCGTTTAGCACAAGCAATAAAAAGAGAATCATAAGTGGATAAAATTAAGAAAGTTACAAAGTCGAGGTTTGGCTGTTCTGCCTCCAAAGATAATGATTCTATCTCAGGTAAACAGAAGCTTCCCTACCAAAACCAAGACATTAAAAAAAAATTCATATATAATTCTACTCTGGGCCTATTGATCATGATGCTCCTGTGAGAAATATTTTTAAAATTTTTATTTTTGCAAGGCATCTAACAAAGTTTCATATGCCATTCTTGGGGTAAAGATGTAGAAATATGTGTTCTTAAAATTAACTATTCAACAAATTACTCTCCCCATATTGTGCACTTCTTATTGGGAGATTATCAGATCAAAAGATTGAGTCCTGGGGGTGCCTGCGTGGCTCAGGGGGTTAGGCATCTGTATTTGGCTGAGGTCAGGATCTAAGGGTCCTGGGATCAAGTCCCGTGTAAGACTCCTTGCTTAGTGGAGAGCCCAAGTCTCCCTCTCCCTCTCCTTCTGTCCCTCCTCCATCCCTGTTTGTGCTCTCTCTCTCTCTTAAATAAATAAATAAAATCTAAAAAAAAAAAAAAAAAAGATTGAGTCCTGGCTTTCACTGAGTTTATAATTTATCATAGGAGGAAGATGCCTATGAAAAAGTACACTATAAGATGTATTAAGCAGGAGAAAAGTTGTGCAGGCAGAAGCTCTGGAAGCTCAGAGGGAGATCAGTCTGGATAAGACTAGGCATTTTGTGTTTAGATTTGCTTTTATAGGAGAGGAAGAATTTCTACAGTTAGAGATATGAATACAAAGTATTCCAACCAAAGGGACTGCATGCAGAAATTCCCGAGGGAGAACACTTCAGTGTGACTGCAGACTGGCCATCTAGGTATTATGGAGCAGCTTAAACATTGGAAACTTGAAAATGAAACTGTAGGCCTTGGGAATAGGTAAGGATTTGCATTAGGGGAAAGGCAAGTAGTGCTCAGGTGTATTGGTATTAGCTTGGAAATGGGTTGTTAATAGCACTTTGGTCATGTCTTGAATAAAGATCCAACCAGCAAGCACCAGAAGAGGAAACCAAGGTCTGGGGAGAGAACAACCCACGTTGGGCCAGAAAAACAGTTAATAGCAGCTTGCATTGAGACGTACTATCTAACCTGTGCTTCCTAATCCAGTGGTCTGCACACTACTCTAGCCAATCCTTGTCAAGTCATTATGACACTAAGCTGGAAAGGGCAGTATCTCTCTTTTCCTGATGAAAACATTAAGAAGCACATGTGCCAAGCCATGTGGGTAAGCAGGACGATGGGAAAACAACATGCAATCCTGAGTCCTCAGGACATTTTATTTTCACATTCTCTTCGAATGCAGTAGACCTTTCTCTTCTTATGAGCTAGATAACCACACTCCCTTGGCATCCTTACCTTGCTGAGACCACTTTGAAAAATGGAAGAAATTTCAGAATTGGAGAAGGACGCAGACAGCACAAAGGCAACATTTTGCCTCTGTCCCTGCCCTGAGCTTTTATAAAAGACAATTCCAACTCACAGTTGTTCTGCAGGAGCTTGTCCAGACAGTCACGCCACTGCAGGGCCTCATCCAAGAAAGGTCTAAATCAAGAATTAGGGAAAAGAAAAAGGCAACAGCCATGAGAAGAAGGAAATTAACCATTCACCGACGATGTCTTGGACCTGCTTTTCTTAGAAATGATACACCCAATGACCCATCCTCAGGACAAGGGAATTTGTTATTTTCTTTCTAATAAATCAAGTTTGGTGGGCTGGGTTTGCTTTCACACATGGATATTGTGTTCTTTCTTTCTTTCTTTCTTTCTTTCTTTCTTTCTTTCTTTCTTCATTTTTTTCTTCATTTCTTGTTTAAGATTTTTATTTGTTTGGGAGAGAGAGCAAGAGAGCAAGAGCATGAGTGGAGGGGAAAGGCAAAGGGAGTGGGAGAAGCAGGCTACCCACTGAGCAGGGACCCCTATCCCAAGGTTCCTGGGATTGTGACCTGAGCCAAAGGCAGACACTTAACCACCCAGGCACCCTAAGAGTGTGTATTTTCATCTCCTTTTGCACAATCTGTTTAGGTCTCTCTTTTTAGAAGCAAAGTCTATTTGTCATGAAGCTGTGTCTTGGCATTCTTGTATATTCCATGACAGTATCTCCAATTGTGACCTTTTTTCCCAAATGTAACTGAATGAAATCCAGTTGCCCCATTATAGGGATTGAACTCACATTCTGTGCCTCACCAGTGCTCCCCTTTAGCTGCCCAGTTTAATCAGCAAAGGGCATTTGATTCCACATCTGTATCCCATTGCCATTGTTAAGGCTGGTGGAAGACGGAATGTGGGGATGCTGCCTCATGGTGGAAATGTGATCATGGTATGTCTACATTTTTAAAAATCAGGATTCATTTTTCCTGCCCAGTTAGGATAGGATAATAATTTTAAAAATATTTTTTCTGAGAAGAAAAGTGGTTATACATCATGAATGAGAATGTTTTACATAAATGCTTTAGATGCTGACTCAAAAGGAGAAGGTAATAGCCAACACATAATTCCCCTTAGGCTGTTTTTATTTTAACATTTATCTATGCAGAAACCCCACAGTTATCTCGTTAAAACCACCAGCTCTTCTCTCACAGCAGGATTGTGTCAAGGCAGACTGCTGTTATCTGGGAAAAATGGCTGACTCTGCCCTCCTGGGGCTCCCCTCCTCCAACTCCTGCATTGTCATGTGAGTTCTTCCATGTCAAATCAGAAGAGACTAACAAGGCAGGCATTAGAATATTAGGGCCGGGGCGCGTGGGTGGCTCAATCATTAAGCGTCTGACTTCGGCTCAGGTCATGATCCCAGGGTCCTGGGATCCAGCCCTGCATTGGGCTCTCTGCTCAGCAGGAAGCCTGCTTCTCTTTCTCCCCCTCTCCCTGCTTGTGTTTCCTCTCGCCGGGTCTCTCTCTGTCAAATAATAAATTTTTAAAAAATGGAATATTAAGGCCAATGAAGGGGTTCTTCCTAAGTTGGAACGTCCTTAGCACTTCGTTTTTTTGTTTTTTTGTTTTTTTTTTTTTAATCTACTCTTCAGACAGCATAGGAACATTCCTGCTTCTGTCTTTAATAAAAAAAAAATCTTGGGGTTTTAAGCATTCAGATTAGCAGCTGAGGTTGACGAGACAACTGCTACTTCTACTTTTTATTGTGCTGTCCTGGCTTAAATACTGCATCACTTTATTTAAGTAAAGAGTCCAAGATGGCAGTAGCTTTTTTTGGCTAAAGTGCTGTGAATATAGCCTTCACTTCTGTGCTCTTCATTGCAGAGTCTTAATTATTTGACTTTCCATAAAGCTTTATGTTTTTACTATTTGAAGATTAAACACGGTGAAAAAAAGCTCACATGGTTTCCGTTTTCCTGGCTAGAAACACAGGTGTCATCGATTAAGAACGCCACACCAATTCCTCGGAAATTTGTTTTTAATAAGTGAACGACCCTCCCTCCCCACCCCATTTTCTTCTGGTTAGTACAAAGGAGCACAGGAAAGAGAAATGACATGAGGAAAGGATTGCAAGAATTTTTCTGCCTCATTTTATTTCTAACCAGAAAAGGACTTGTTTTCTAGAGGTCATACCTCCTTTTGGTTCGTCTTTATAACTCTTCCTATGTGTATATTATTTCATACCTACATTCTTAGCATTAGAACTCACACATCTTAATTTCTTCACTACAGGGGGCTCAACGCTCTGCTAGACATGCGTCACGGTTCTATTGATTGTTGACAGAAAGAGCAGGACAGTAAATAGTTGGACAAAAGAAGCAGAGAAAGGGGGAAGGCCTGGCTCATTCACTGAATCTTTTTCTGATTTTATAAATATTCTCATAAAATGAGATCACCTTCCTTCCCCCTCTTTTCCTCTGGTTAATACAGAGGAGCACAGGAAGAAGAAATGACATAAGCAGGTGCACCACACTTAAGCGTGCTACCAGACCCAATTTGTCCCAAACAGTCTTGTTAGAACCAGACTAATGATCAATAGCAGCCGTACATCACAGCCCAGATTAAATTCCTGAAAAGGACATGTGCTGAGCCCGCCTGGGGGTTAAATTAGTCCAAATTGATTCAAGGACACAGTGGAGCAGGACGCATGCCCCACTGCATAAAGCCCAGTGTTCTGATCACCAGCCTAGGAGGGAGCAGAGGTTCATCTTGTCCTAATTCTCAGAATTTGCCAGCCCTCATTAAGTCTGACTTCTTTGGAAACAAGATAGATGCAGATCTAAATGGCCAGTAAGTGCCCTGGTTTGCAAGGTCATTGGTGACCACAGAGAGTGGGCATAGAGTCTGTGTGTGGGGGGCGGAGGCGGAGGAAGCCAGTTCGCATGAAAGGGAAAATAAACATTTATAGAGATGATTAACTGTGTGTTTTATAATGCCCGGTGTAAATGCCAACTGGTCCAGGAAGTGGCCATCTCGATGGAAGTGTTCTCTCTCTTTACTATACTCTTACCTGTGAACTTGTTGAATCTCTTACGTGGCCACAACGTACTCACTGCCTCAAGGTAGAGTTTGTCGGTCATGGAGAATGTCTCCCATTCCACCTGGCCCACGGCTCACCTGCAGTACTAATCTGTACCATAGTAAGCATGTGTGGAATGCAAACATTCACGATGGTTCCATGGGCCCATAGTTAGTCTGGTTGATGAAAGCCATAAATGACCCGAAACTTTCATTTTGAAAATGTCAGCCCCGCGACCCATTACTCCAGCTGCGGGCAACTCTTGACGCTTCCTAAGCTGTAACCATGGGAAAGTATTTTAACCTCTTGAAACACCAGTGGTTTCCTTTCCTTGTTCTTTTTTAAATCTACATGGTCCCTGACACACATTTAAACACTTCTGGTAATGTTCTCACGTGCTCTTCTTCTTGACAAGGGAAATTAAATCCCAGTTATTTATTGGCCCTTAATGCCTGCTCTGCTCTCCCTTCCTTCCCTGCAGGGCAATATGGTCCTGACTCCGCTCAAGTCCATTCATGGAAATTTGTTAAGCCCGTGCCCCACGGCCAACAGTGACCTGGTGCTGAGGATGGGGATGCAGATAAAAAAACACCTGCCTCTTTTCGTGGTCTCTCTGTGGCCAGACACTGTACATCCAGCTGTACTCCTGGCAGTGATGCTCAGTCAGCAGTCCACCCAGTGAGAGCAAGTGTACAGGAACAACTGGGAACTGTTCTCCTCTACAAGGCGGGGTCCTGCTTATGTGTGGAGGTCATCCTAGAGTTATAAAGTGGTAAAACGCCACCAACAAAATGTGGTTAAAAATTAGTGGCGGGGCGCCTGGGTGGCTCAATCAGTTAAGCATCTGCCTTTGGCTCAGGTCATGACCCCAGGGTTCTGGGATCGAGCCCTGCGTCTGGCTCCCTGCTTGGCGGGAAGTCTGCTTCTCTCCCTCCGACTCCCCCTGCTTGTGTTCTCTCTCTCCCTGTGTCTCTGTCAAATAAATAAATTAAATTAAAAAAAATAGTGGCAGGGGCACCTGGGTGGCTTTGTTGGTTAGTTATCTGCCTTTGGCTCAGATCATGATCGCAGGGTCCTGGGATTGAGCCCCTATCGGGCTCCCTGCTCAGTGGGAAGCCTGCTTCTCCCTCTCCTGCTCCCCCTGCTTGTGCTTTTCTCTTTCTCTCTCTCTCTCTCAAATAAGTAAAATCTTTAAAAAAAAAAAAAAACAAAAATAGTGGCATAGGCCAGAGGGAAAAGGAACATCTAGAATATAAAATAAACCATAGGAATATCTATATCAGCTCCTGGGCATTTCCCAATTGGTTCTATGACAAGCCATGATAACAGTTATTGCAAACTAAATTTATGTGGTGTACTGATTTGTTTATTACTCATGATGATGACCTAGAGCATAGCCTTGCAGAATGCTTACATACAGAGAGGGTGGTCAAAAGTGGGAGTCCTTAGAGAGAGAGAAGGCAGGGTTAGACGTGAAGGAAGAGAGTTTTCGGGAGGCCAACCATTGAGCAAACTCTGGCAAAGAGGAAAAGGCACACCTGTAGAGAGGGTTCCTGTGGGTGGTAAGTTTTAAACCAGATAAGCAAGAGTGAATAGAAGATCCTGGAAGCAGTGGCTTTTGTGAAAGGAGATTCAAAACCAAGCAAGCGTGGCTGAGAGTAGAGTCAAGAATAGAGTCAAGCGGACATTGAGGAAGCGGGGCCTGTCTCCAAACTCGTCTTGTTGGTCACACCTGGACCACTTCCTGGAGCACATCCTACTGCTCCGGACTGAGACAGAGATCATGTAACACCTGCTGGCTGAGCAGCCCATCCTGCATTAGATAGTTAGAAGTTTGCCAGGGTCAATCACAAGTCCTCCAAAGCAAGTTACATAACCTTGTGATTTGCCCTTTTAAGCCTGCACTTCATGCCGGCTCTTGGGAACACACTTTCGATTGCAGTCTACTTCGTGTCTCCTAGACTGCCATCCCTAAGACCCCAAATAGATCCTTTGGTTGTCTTACAGCTTCTTCTGGATGGACACGTCCTGTTTCTAGAACTACCTGATGAACACAAGAGAAAGGGGAAGGAGTAGGAGGGAGGGGCTGAGAGAGTTTTTTTTCAGAGTTCAGAGTAGAACATGGTCCCAGAGGGAGGAGAGCAATTAAGAACACAGACACTGGCTACGGGTGGTAGGAATATAGGAAAC
Source organism: Enhydra lutris kenyoni (assembly GCF_002288905.1). Classification (NCBI taxonomy): domain Eukaryota; kingdom Metazoa; phylum Chordata; class Mammalia; order Carnivora; family Mustelidae; genus Enhydra; species Enhydra lutris. Next base: position 26,364,558 of record NW_019154109.1, on the reverse strand, counting down.
TCTTTCCTGTTTTTTTAGATTCTGTTTTTCTAATGAGAAAAATAAAAACATTAAAAAAAAACAGAAAATGCCTTTTTTGAGAGGGGGGCTAGAGGGATAGAGGGGGAGGGAGGGAGAGAATCTTAGGCAGGCTCCATGCCCTGCACAAAGCCTAACACAGAGCCTGACACAGGGCTTGATCTCACCACCCTGAAATCATGACCTGAGCCAAAAATAAGAGTCGGACGTTTCACCGAATGAGCCACCCAGGCACCCCAGAAAATGCTTTTTTAAAAAGGGATTGCTTTTTTTAAAAGATGAGAGGGTTAAAAATACCTTCAGTCTGGAGAAGGTTTATTTTCTTCTCTGAGAGAAGAACACGGGTACAAAAATATAGAGAAGTTCTAAGTGGGGGAGAAGAGAGATTGATTGAGCTCATGCAGAAAACAGTCTTTTCCTGTTAGTTAAAAGGCATGGATACTTGCCAAAACCAAGGAGGTGGAATGGGTTTAGGGGCTTGGAAGAGGGTGGGAAAGGCTTGTAGTAGTCACTGACAAGTGCAGACGCTCAGGCTTCCCCCCCCTCCCCAAATAATTTAAACTCCTGGAAGAAGAAAGGAAATAGAAGATAAGAGAAAAAAATTATCCAATAAATATCAACCCCAGCTTTCCTTTCAAACTGCTTCTGTCCGAATCCCTGTTAAGCCAAATAGTTCTTCAAGTGTCTGTGTGGAACATTAAAGCAGAGAATCAAAGCAGGAAAGGTAGAGCCATACTTTTTAAAGTGAATTCCTACAGATCCATAACCACCACATTGTTTATTTCAAAATAGATTTTTTTTTGATCTGTTGCTGTTGCAAAATGTGGTTCTTATGCCCCTCCAGTGCCTGGTGCCTGCCACTCCCCACTGAATTAGCTTCCCCTTTCTAAATGCACCAAACTCAATTATGCCTCACTTCCAGTTGGGGATCACTTTGAAGTAATATGAGGGGAATGGAACTATCCACTTAGGTTGATGGAAAAATATTTAAAAAGAGGAACCTTTTTATCTCCCAACCAATCCAGCTATATTAAGTTGAAGGTCATTTGGACCAAGAGAAGATTGACCAGTTTATACAGATGTCAAATTTAAAAAGAAACGGAGGTTAAAAGGGATTCCTGTGCTTTTACCACCCTTCTGCCATCTCCTCGAAGCTTTCCAATAGCAGAATGGAGGAATTCGAGTACATTTGGCTTTCCTCCTTCCTGCTCTCCTCTCTTGATTTTCAGGCCCATGAAACTGTTTGAAGGGGAAGATGGAGGGCATCTGGGGGGAAGGACTGGCTGCGTAGCTGGTGGGATGATGGGAAGCCATGTGCGTGCTCAGGGTAGAGTTACCAAGTCATGGCAGAGTCCATGCAAATGGGGAGCTGCACCCCATGCCATACAGCTTAAATCTATATAGTCTCACTCCTTGCCTAAATTGGTGGAAGTATGTGTGGGAAGGTGAGGGAGAAGGGAGAGAGGACTATGGAAGTCCAGTCAGTAATACTAATTTATGGATTGGGGTTAAAAATGATTCATATACATTAAATAGAATTGGCCAGGCAAGAATTAATTCCTCTGTCAAGTAACAGTCTTCTGTTCCTCTGAAGGAATCATATTTTGGAGAAGAAGCTATTCGGCTTAAATTGTCTGCCTTGGTCTTAGCATCTTCCTGAGGGAAATGTTTCCATTTCTATCCTCCCACCGAGGAAGCAGCCTTGGGTCCTTCCTCAGCAGATGAGCATCCAGTGATTTTTTTTTTTTTTTTAAGATTTTTGTTTATTTTTTTGACAGAGAGAGATAGGCAGAGGAGGAACACAAGCAGGGGGAGTGGGAGAGGGAGAAGCAGGCTTCCTGCCTAGAAGGGAGCCTGATGTGGGTCTCGATCCCAGGACCCTGGGATCATGACCTAAGCTTGAGCCAAAGGCAGATGCTTAACAACTGAGCCACCCAGGCGCCCCAAGCATCCAGTGATCTTAAGTAACTGGGTCAGGAGCGGTTACCTGAACCCCAGACAGCGGGTGGTCAGGTATTTTTTCTGTCATGCTTCTGTGTGGTGAGTCGCTGAGGAGATATTTAAATGCTGTTGCCATTTTATAAGGTATGCTCTCTCTCAAACAGGGTCCCAAGGCAGGGCCTTCTCTTTATTGTTAAGTAACCTGATGGTATTGCATGTTATGGTCCTGACATAGAAGAGTAGAAAAATGCTTATTTACAGACCAGGTATCTGAGGGATCTTATGATCGTCAATGAGGAGTAGAGAGTGGAGAGCTCTCCAGATGAGGGATGGTGCTATACATTTGAGAAACAACCATCCTCTGGGGGAAAAGGAGTGCAATCCATGCTCATGACTCACTTCTGGGTCTTGGCTGGTTTTTCTGGCTTCTCATTGTATGGAATGACAAGGTCAACAGCTGAATCTGGCTTCTGGAGGAGAATTCCCAACTTGATCTTAATCTCCTTGGCCCTGAAAAAAAAAGATATAAGGAGGAATAGGAACACCGTCAGAGCATACAGATCTGAAACACAGATTTCTTTCTGTGTCAAAGGAACAAAAATGAACAAGACCCCATTTTTACTGTTGTGGCAGGAAGAATACTAATGTAGAAATGGGACACATGAATCCTAATAATTAACATTTATCAAGCTCTTTTTAAAGCCCTGATTAATATGCATTATTAATTATTATGTATTAATATTAATATGCATTATTTCATCTTAATTACTGTTTTGCATGTATTCTTTCACTTTATATATGACGAATACTACAGTATTATTCCCATTTTACAGATGAAGACATTGAAAGTCAGAGTGTTTAAATAACTTACCTAAGATAACCCAGCGAGTCTGTGTTGGAGATGGGACTGGAGCCCACACCATCTGACTCCAGAGTTCACAGGTGAGCTACTCACTCCCCTGCATACCTGTCTTCTGAGGGTTCTGGTCCCACATCTGCCATTAATTAGATGTAGACTATTTGAAAAAAATCATATATATATATACACATATATATGTATATATATATATTTTTACCACTAGGCCTCAGTTCCCTCATCTATAAAGTGACAGAGCTAATCGAGATGTTTTCTTCAGCTGTCTCCAGCCATAAAATTAAATTATTCTGCCTGAAGATGTCTTCCCTATAAGTGTTCTTTATTTAGATGGATTTGATTTTTTTTTTTTCCCCCAACTGCTTGCCCCTTGTTCCATAATGGCTACTGGCCTATGTTCTTTGCAGTAAGCCTTCGGGAGATGAGCATTCATTGCCAAAGGACCGATGATAGCAGCATTTTATCACTGCTTTCTACCCTCAACATTTTGGTGAGTAGATGGAGTCAAAATTCTGTGCCTTCCTCTACCAAAGGACACAATCATTTTCATGCCTCATTTCAAAACTAACCTTCTAAGTCTTCCATCATTTCACGGTGAATCTGAACTCAAAAGAGCATCAAGCAAGTTGTGAACATTAACCTGTAAGGCAAGCCGTTGTAGATGTAGATGGAGAGAGCCCCAAAGCTGCTTTTTCACCATTGCTTTAGCACTTTATACAAGGTCTTAAGACAGGATTTATCACGTTGCACCATAGTAGCTGATTCATGTGTGTTTTCCAAGCTGGGTGTGAGAGCCCCATGAAGGTGGGCATCGATTCCTAAATACCTTCACCTCCTGGGGCATCACAACCCATGGTGACACAGTCAACACTCAAAAGCATTCACCAAAGTCAACTAAAAATATCTTGAATTTGTTCTTCACGAGTCTGCTCACATGTGTCTCCAAGTCCATGCTCATCTGAACCCAAATCTTCAAGAGTTATGATGGGATTCATCCTCTGGCCCGATAAGACTTTGCTGCTATAAATAGACTTTCCCCATCCATTCCCATGGAGACAGGGATGAGAACATTTAAGTACATAAAACGTGTGAGATTAACAATCATGGATATCAAGAGAGGAAAAGTTAAGTAAATGGACTGTATACCTTACCAAAAAACCTATAAATACTGAATCAGTATCATAGTTTTCTTTAGTATCATAAATACAAATTCCAAAGTATGAACTTAATTTGGTCACGTCTACAATGTCTTTCTCTTTCCATTTCTTTCTGCGTCCATTCCACACCCCAGCAAATCAAGCTCACCCAAGCCCAGCACTTTGCTTGAAACCGGGCGAGTTCCGCGGGGGAGCTTACATAACACAGGAGAATAAGAATAAGTGTCATTTTGCTTCCAAGCTCAGCAGGTTGCTTAAATTAACTAATGTTTTGGATTTTTTTTTTGCCTAGAAAACGGGACTGATAAAATAGTACATCCTCTTTTTCGTGATGATTAAATATGCTAATCATGTGAATCACTTAGCAGAGCATTTGGCATATAATACTGCTTCTTCAAAGTTAGTTCTAACTGCATAATCCTTTTTCCAACTGAGCTTAACCCGTGTTCCCTAGCTTCAAGTACCAGATTAAAACATCCAAAAAGATTCCCACAAGTTACTAAGAATTACTACTCCCACCACCTGCCATATTCTAGCTCTGGAAACAAGAACCACCAATTTCATATTTATCTGGAATAGAAAGAAAACATTACTAGGGCAGGGAAAGGGGGTGGGGGGAAGGCCTGCAATATTTGTGGCTACCCTCTGCTGGCTGGCATCCAGTAGGACTGCCAGAAACACTGGGTCCATCTTTGCCGTCCAGTTGTACCATCCCACCCAGCTCTTGAAGACCATTCATTACACTCTCCTTCTGGTCCCAGCTGCCCTCAGTCCCTGCCCTTAAGGGGAGGGCTGCACGCGGGGACTGTGTTGAGCCTCGACCTTGACTCAGTAGTTCACTCACCGATGTTTAGATAAGGATTATCTATTGAATGTGTCCCAGATGCTTGGTTTTTTTGTTTGGTTGATTCTTAAAGTTTTGGCATTTTGTTTTGTTTTTCCTTTCAACTTCTGTTTATTTTTTTTCCTTCCCTCCTTATGCCTTTTGCTCCATTTGAGCTATTTGCTTTTGTAAAAGGCAGAGAGATATTTGTATATGATTCCCTGGTCAAAGACTAGGATGGACATGAAGGGGTAATTAGAAGGAAGGAGTGGAGTATTTTTATTAAATTTCATTTATCCATTACTGCTCGAGCATGCTTACTGTGTCAGCATTAGGCAGTAAACACACAAACACAATGTTTGGTCCTTGCCTTCAAGGTCCTGATAGCTGTTTGTGGCCTCAAACTTGTGAGAGAGCCCAAGCACTGATTCAAGGAGAGGGTGTCCAGAGAGCAGCAGAGCTCTGGCGCCCAAGGGCAGGTCAGAGAGCTTCTCAGAGGACGCAGAATGGGAGCAGCAGTTGGTTGGGTGGACAAGAAAAGGACAGACCTTCCAGGCAAAAAGAGAGGAATGTGCCTAATGTTTAAAGATACACAGGACTGGTTCTTCTATATTTCTTCAGTGCAATGTGTGATTAGAGAGAGCAGAAAGTCTTGTTAGAAGATGCGGGCTCGCTCTGCCTGCCCACCCTGATGAACAGAAGGACGACAGAAGAACTTCTGTACAGCACTCAGCCTAGGGCAATTGTGATAGGAAAACAAGAAGAAGGGGGTAAAATGATTGAAAGGTGGCTTCAAAGATGGTCTGTGAGTAAACGGGTGTCATCCTCTCTTACAAACTCAATCTGTGTCAAGTTTTTCTTTTGTTAACTCTTTCAAGATATTTTTTTCCCATAAAAACACTGTCTATTAATGGTGGTTAAATTGCTAAGACATCCCACAAAAAAAACTTTTAAAACCAGAACGAATCCGAACCCTAGTATGGTTTCGTTGGTATCACTGATAAATTAGTTTTTCCTGGGATGATCTAGAAATCAATGGCCATTTTTAAACTGCCTATAGAAAATTATATTCCATTTCCTCAGGGTAGACAAACACACCAGTGTATCAGATTACTCTTTTCCTCATACTTGCCCTGGGGATATAAAGGAGAAAGGATGTTCAGGGCTTTGCTTAAACTTCTTTTGATGGCTTCAAACTCCTAACTTCCTATATGTTCAAATATCAGACATTAAAGAGAGTCTGTAAGGCAGGCAGGCAGTCCATTTGGTTTAATTAGGAGTTTGCAGGAATACAGAGAATAAATAATATGATTGCATCTCTTCTTCTAAAACACTAAAAGTTTATAGGATGAAGAGTTATCAGATGCTAGAGTTGAAACCACTTGAAACCTTTTATTATTTTTGCAAGGATAAATAGTGTTACTACATTTGTTTTTCTCCTTAGGAGTTCCTGGAACAAGCCAGGAAACACCCCCCCTTGCCTTTTCCTCCCAGCCCCTCCCTCCGCACACATAAGGGAACAAAATAAACCAAGTGGAAAATCAAACAAAACGAAAACTCAAACCTATCATTTTATCTCCCCCCTCCTTAAAAATCAACTTGGGTGTATCTGACATGAATTTAATGTCAAAAACAATCCCATCCGGAGAAGAAATCTTTCTGACATGTTGATGATTTCAACTCGGTCTTGGGCTCTGTTTTACCGTACACCTGGCATTTTTCCTGGCTGAGTTACATTAATGCTGGTGAACAAGAAACAATTTGCGTCTCCTCCCATCTCCTTCCCATCTTGGTATCCTTTGGTTTTACAAAGAAAACATTGTTTTGAAATAAAATCAATTGAAATACCTGGGTGAAAGTTTAATTAGAGGCTGGGAGGAAGATAATTCCTTCTGTAGATGACTCACATTAGTGGTTTCAAACTGGAAAGGCTTTAAATAATTGTAGGGTTTGCAGTTTTCAATCTGTGCCTTCTGTGGGTATAGTGGCCAGAAAATCAAATTTCAAAAGGCTCTGGGACACCTGGGTCTTTCCTTCTAATGGGCGAATTGAGTCCAAGTTATTACCTTAAGGTGCACAGGCATGAAAAACAGTACAAGCAATCAATCGAAACAGAAATAAATACAACTTAATTTTTAAAAATACAGTTCTGTTCAAGTAGAATATAGGAGAGCCGACTATGTATGTAAAGTCCTATGCTAGGTGTTTCAAGGGTTACAGTGAATCATGATTCCTTGTCTCCTCCTGTACATGCCAACTATATGCTAGATATTTTTCTAGGCACTGACCACCCTGGATGAAATAGAACGACCGAAGGCCCTAAGTTCAATGAGCTCAAGTGTGTGTCACTGTGAAAACGTGCAGGCAGTGCAATGGCAGACATAGGTCCCACAGTTGTCCCTACAATGTTCACAGAGCCGTCTGTATTTTTCCTTCATGGCCCTTATCAATTTGCACACATATCTCTGACTGTTTATTTGGGTCTTGTCTCTCTCTCTCCCATTAGAGTGACAGGTCTCCAGCAATATCAGTTCCAGTCTGAGCACATCTCTCAGGGCCTGGCACTTAGGAGGTGCTCAAAAAAGACCTGCTATGTACATCGACGAATCAAAAAACGAACGAGTGAATTGAATTTCTACCTAAAACTACATTTCAGGTTAAATGATATACTGGGGTGTGGCGCAGACGAGGTCCCTGAGAACTGGGCTGTTTTTAATTTGAATCGCTGGGTGGGAGAGGTTAAAAGCCACTGAGTGACTACAAGGACTCTCAAGAAACTAAATTCAATCGCAGAGTCAACTGAATTCAATCGCTCTCGGTTAAAGAGGTCGAGAGGCAGGTAAGGCTCAAACTGAGCATGCACATTCCGGCCCTCACGCCAGACCCGGCAATACTCCAATGAGAAGGGGCGGGGAGGGCAATGACAACCACTGACATCTGATCAGAATCTACTGTGAGACCATAATGTATCAGGACTTAAAAGAAACAGAAAGAGCCAAGAAGCTGGACCGGTCCTGTGGTTGGAAGATTGTCAGTCATCACAGGCAGTTTTCGGGCTAGACTGCAGACGTATCTCGGGAAGAGTCAGGAGGAAAGACAAGATGGAAGACCTCTGAGAAGTACAGACCAGGGATTTTACATTTCCCAAAGAGGGGTCCCAACCAGTCCCGTCTCAAGGACAATCCAGTTTAAAGTCAATTCTGCTTAAATCTGTGTCACAGATGCCCCCTGCTGGCCATGGGATTCTCCGCGTCGGAGGAGAATTAACCTTGAGAGCAGACCTCTGTGCCCCAGACTGCTGCCTTCTGAAGAAACACCACAAGACTAAAAAGGACGTGCCCTTTCCTGGCTCCTGAAGTGTGATGAATACCAAGAAAAGATAAACAACAGTCTCTAAAACACTTGTTGGCAACCAGTCCCCATGGCTGGAGAGTACTAAAACTCTCAACTCCCCAGGATCCTCGGAACACGGTCTTTTAAAATCAAGACCAGTTTTCAAGTGCAGGGAGAAAGCTGTGCTGGGTCATTATGGTAGAGCGAGAAGGTATCAGATCCGCATCCACTTTTCCTGAATTAACCTACTTCAGTATGAACTATAGAAGAGTCACTCTTTGCTTACATTCTAGCTCCTACCTTGATGGCCCCTGATTAACTTGTTATCTGCAGGTCCCTCAAGGCAAACCACAGTGAAGACTAGGGAGTCAACTGGGGTACTTATTTAAATAAACTGGCTTTATTTCATAGGATCATAGCAGAAACAGAAAAAACTGGCCTCACCAGAATTCTCCTTTTGCTCACTTATTTATTCAACAAATTATTAAACACTTGTCATGTGCCATACTCTATTATAAGTTTTGAAATCCCCAGTGGAACAAAAAAAACAAGATCCTCTCATGGAGTTTATATTGTAGTTGAATAAGTTAAACACAAAACAAGGAACCAAAACAATGAAATGAAAAATGTCAGCTCGTTGTAATCACTACAGTGTGACCTTATGTATGTAGGAATTAGCTTCAGTCACGTGCCCTAATAAGGAATTCACATTGTACTGGGGGTCATCAAGCTTTCTAGAGAGATAGTGCTCCAGGGGTGATTGCTGTAGGTGTCTTGGCTGTCCTTACTGATTGGGATCAATGGCAGATGCTTTGCCAGTTAGCAGAATATGCTAGAAATGAGTTTTTACATGGAGGTTTGTTCCGTACATAATGGGCTCTCTCCAATCACAATAATGGCATTCTAGTCATGTGGACTTGTGGCCTGTTGTGGAAACCCCCACCTATTTTACAGAAAGGTTATACAAATGGAATTATCTCTTCATTCTTCAAGATGGCACCTGTAGCTTGATCCCTAAAAGAGTCCTACATTCAAGCCTTGATTCTGAGATTCCTTGTTGCCTGATACTACCTACAAGGGTATTAGAATCCTACCTCAAAGTATTATTGTCTGACTGAATCTTTCCTACAAGTTGCGGCTAGAGCACAAAGAATGAGGACTTTACTGACTTTACTGAGATTAGAGGGCAAGTTGTATAAACATTGTGCACCAGCTTCTTGATACTTATTTGCCTAAATAAGTTTGGCCCAACTGGGTTTCCCTATATGTATAGTGATCTTGCTTTCATAAGCCAATAGCATAATTGTGGAGAAAGAAGCAACCATCATCTATACCTAGCCATCAATAGCTACATTTATCTACCAAGAAGAACTGGATAGCTGGATATGAATAAATGGATTCAGGTTAGTTTTCAACAGCCACTTACTATCTGTGTGACCTTATACAAGTTATATAATATCTCTTGGTTCCATCAGCTGTTAAAAAAGGATCACATTAGTGCCTTTGGCAAAAAAGTTTCTATGAGGGTGCATGAGATAACGTACGTAAAAATTAGCACAGTGCCTGGAACATAAACGGCATGCAGTATATGGTGGTGGTGGTCAACATCATCACCATCATTATTTCCATCACTGCCATCACCATCATCACCATCACCACCATCACCATCACCACCACTATCATCATCAACACCATTATCATCATCACCACCACCATTACCATAATCATCACCATCACCACCACCATTACCATAATCATCACCATCACCATCGTCATCACCATCATCACTATGGTCTTCATTACCTTCACCTTATACCACCTTCACCTTATACCACCTAGCATTACAGTTTGTAGCAGTTTCCTTTAACCTTGGGGTTATTAGTATTTGATCACTTTAAGCTCATTTTCTCTTGGTTGGATGAAAGAACTTCTTGCTGTGAAAGGTGAAATGAAAAGGAATTACTTATGTCCACGGATTTTAAAATGGAGCCAGGAGTCCATTAAAGAATTGGGCCTTATAAACGTTCTCATAGGATGCAATCATGAACCTTCAACTGGGCCAAACTGCACATATTCCAAGGACTCAGCTTGAACACCTGTGACTTGCTAGAGTAAAAGCTTTTGCTTAGTGCTATCCTTAGCAAGCAATTATGTTCAGCAAGATTTGTTTCCTGCCACCAACACCAATAGAAATTCTTTGTAAACACCATATATAAGCATTCCCTTTTGTCTTTAAAAATCCCTGACTTTTGTTCCCTGGTTGAGAGGGGATGGGATGGAAACAATGCAGTTTGCTTTGCTACCCGAACTTGTATTTTCTGAGTGGCAATTCTGAGACCCCAAATAAAAGCTTTTGTTTTAGTGTAGCTCTGCCTCTTTTCTTGGTTGACAATGCCTTCAACATGACTTTGTTGGTGAAATGGCAAAGACACCAAAGTGAGAGAATGAGGAAAAATCAGAAATAATTCCTGGTGGACCTACTCTGGGGAAGACAGGAGGAAAGCTAGGCGTAAAAAGCCAGGAGGGTCTTAGCAGTGACCAAAAACAGAAGTGAGGGCTTGGCTTGCCTATAGGTGGTGTGGAAAGGTTTATCTTTGTGGCACCCTGTTTGCTCCCTGTTGGTCAAAAGCAGGTTGATAGAGCCCAGTCCTATTTGATGATGCATCCTCTTCCTCAGTCATCTGGGGGAGAAACACTTGGTCTTCCCAGATCCCTGACATATCCAAGTGTGGAAGGTGATGTGGTCACTGGCCTTTCATTTCAATGACATAATCCCCGCATCCAGGTGCATGCTCTCTGCCTGGTGAAGAGATCATGATGTAGGAAACAAAGGCAGAAGAAAAATTATGAAATTTCCTTAGTACCGACAGCTCCTTGACAAGTCCTTGAAACAGGCAGAGTGACATTTCTCTAGGAACACAGCTGCCTCGATGCTAAGGGCAAAGGGCAATTGTAGGCCTCATCCCAGTATCCCGTGGATCTACTTTAACGTAAGAAAATTCCTTTGGAAACTAGATCTCTACCTCCTAAGATACCTGTTGGCAATCATTACCTAAAAAATGGCCCACTGACACACATCTGAGAGTCTCGTGACTGAGTTTTTACTAAACAGTAACAAATGGCCTTTTCCTAACAATAGCTAGCCTCCTCGGGATCTTGGAAACCTTGCTTCCAAAATACCTGGGAGGCCTTCACCACCCCTAACTCCGTCTTAACTTGGAAGTATGTAATGGTCCACTTCTCATGACCCCAGTGCAGTTCTTTCTGCCCAGAGGTCTTGTCTCTGTGCTCCAATAATATCACCTTTTTGCACCAAGGACATCTCAAGAATTCTTTCTTGGCCATCAACTTTGAACCCTAATGTCTTTCCTACATCAGTCACTCCTCACAGCAAATAGGCAGAAAGCAGGTGATCTGCAGCAATTCTTAAAGGTAACAATATGTTTATGGAAACAATACTCTGCATACCATATTAATTTACTGAAGCAATAATTCATGTTTTCTTCTTCATAGAGCTTTTCCTCTTACTTTCAAGAATCTATTTTCCCTGAATTGCAATTCTGAGACAATGCCTGAGGTAACTAGGGCTTTGTGCTTTCTTACCTCTGAGGGAGCCCTCTGAGGGAGGGTGAAAGCCGGTGTTAATGGAAGGTGGTGTTCCATGTCTGGCTTTTGTTTTCCAAGACCCTAAACTCACTGGGGAGATATGCTGGCTTGTTCCCAAAAAAGAGGACCACTTTTAATGAGTGGTAAAGGAAGAAGCAGGAAAAGAGAGAGGGGCAAGAGAGCATTCCTGAGACAAGGTCAGAGGACTACAGTTCAGTGTTCTACAACTCATCAAATCTCCACCTTCACCCACCACACACCTTTGCAGGACTCCAGGGAGGTGGTAGGACCACAGAGGGAGAGAGAGAGAGAGAGAGAGAGAGAGAGCTGTGTCTGTAAGAACTGACGTTCAGCACCAGAGCTCCTGATTTCATCCAAAATGATTTCCAGACCCAAGCTAGGGGCTGAAGAGTGGCTTCAAGGCATGGTGAAGTTTCAAGCAAAGAACATAAATAATGATGTATCCACTTTAAACTATTCAAAACCAGTCACCTGTATGTGTGAAAAAGCAGCCCCCACACAAACACAAGATTGCTTAAATTAAAACAGTAAGTGTTCAGGAGAACTCAGTCACCATGTGGTGATGAAACCATGGTGATAGTGAACTATATGTGGCAAAATTTCCATTGCTGAAAAAAAGTCATCAAGAAAAGACAAGCAACTAGCTGTTTTGGAAAATTTAAGTCATATGGAACCACCTGGATCTGACCAGATGATCTCATACGACATTTTCCAGATCTCAGTTCCATTATTACAGGGACAAATAACACTTGAGCTGTGTTCAATCTCTTCCCCATACTTGGCAAAGAAAATGTCCACCTCCCAACTGTGGCAAAATCCTCTCCCAGGTTGCATAACTGCAAGAGTTCGTAAAGCAACTAGAGGGACAACAAAGTGAAGTATTGGGCTCTTACCCATAACCAAATTGATACCAAATCTAAAAGGCAAGAGATAGACTAGCATAGTGGTTAAGGGCACAGAGCCAAACCATCCAGATTTATCTTACTACATATTTGACTTTTGGCAAGTTTTTAAACCTTACCTTAAAAGGTTTTGGTAAGGTTTAAAAACTTAAACTTCTCCTCAGTTTTCTAATCAGTAAGATGGAGACAAAATGGTACCTACTTCATAAGGTTCTCGTGATGATAAGAGGAGTTACTATATATGAAGCACTTACGTTAATGCCTGGCGTATTTACCATGTCCCCATAGCAGGGATAATGATGATGATGATTTACTAAAAATCCTGTGCCAATGAAGGAAAATGTTTATCTTATTCCTGCTGGTCTCTCCATTATCTCCCAAGCACATTATCTTCCTCTCCCACCATCTGTATGGCAATTTAAAGCTGTTCTAATACTCTGGGCCCCAAACAAATTTCTCTCTTTTCCTAAAACCTGGTAACTACCCCAACCTATACTGCTTTCTGTCTTCTCTAGTGTAAAATCACAAAATAGAGTCATGCTCAGGGGATCTTAGAGGGCTTTTAATTTGCCCTTCTCTTACTTTAAAAGAGTAAAAAACTGAGGTTCATAGAAATTAAAAGGTTTTTACAAGATCTTACAAGATCTTATCCCAAGATTTCTAAGAAGTTACAGAGCAAGGGATAGAACACATTTTTCCTGCATAGTCATGGACAGCACATTTTCACACAATGGCTCTCAGCACCCATGAGTGTAGATCTAAGAGCTCCAGATGTCTGTACTTCCAGTGAGATAGCAATCTTCTTGGGGGTGAGTACCATATCTTATTTTCTTGGTCTCCCAGAGCATCTTGAAATTAACTCAGTACACTAAAGTTGCTATAACTCCTAAAGGCACAGGTCTGCACTCCTTGAGCTTATATTCCAACTCTTACTTACCAGCTGAGTAACTTTGGGCAAGTTACTTAAATTCTGAGCCTCCATTTTTCTATGTAAAATGGTGATAATACAGTTTCTGCCTCATACATATGTTCTGAGGCTTAATAAATTAATGCATTGAAATGTTCGGAAGCACTTGAAGCAAAGTAAATATTCTGTAAGAGTTACCTCTTCTTATTTTTTAAAATAATTTTTATTTTGTTATGTTAGTCACCATACAGCACATCATTAATTTTTGGTGCAGTGTTCCATGATTCAGTGTTTGCGTATAATACCCAGTGCTCCATGCAGTACGTGCCCTCCTTGATACCCATTGCTGGGCTCACCCATCCTCCCACCTTCCTCCCCTCTAAAACCCTGTTTTTTTTTTCATATTTAACTTATTTATCTGTCAGAGAGAGAGAGAGAAAGTGCACAAGCAGAGGGAGCGGCAGGCAGAGGGAGAATCAGGACTGAGCAAGAAGCCTGATGCGGGACTTGATCCCAGAACCTTGGGATCATGACCTGAGCCAAAGGCAGACACTTAACCAACTGAGCCACCCAAGCAACCCTAAAATCCTGTTTGATTCCTGGAGTCCATAATCTCTCATGGTTCGTCTCCCTCTCTGATTCCCCCCCTTCATTTTTCCCTTCCTTCTCCTAATGTCCTCCATGCTATTCCTTATGTTCCATAAATAAGTGAAACCATATGATAATTATCTTTACCTGTTTGACTTATTTCATTCAGCATAATCTCCTCCAGTTCCATCCATGCTGATGCAAATGTCAGGTATTCATCCTTTCTCATGGCTGAGTAATATTCCATCATATATATGGACCACATCTTCTTTATCCATTTGTCTGTTAAAGGGCATCTTGGATCCTTCCATAGTTTGGCTATTGTGGACATTGCTGCTATGAACACTGGGGTGCATATGACCCTTCTTTTCACTACATCTGTATCTTTGGGGTAAATACCCAGTAGTGCAAGAGTTACCTGTTCTTATTATCCTTTAATTACATTTGCTCTACTATTTCTGGCACAGCATCTTGCCCACGAATGTTGGTTATTAAATGTTCATTAGATGAATGGAACGGAATGGAATGAAATGGAACAGAACAGAATAGAGCATGTTCAACAGAGATCTGTTTGATTAACATGCAAGATCAGCTCCTTTCAGAAGGCCTCTACCATAGAATATTACAACTAATTCTGAGGGCACAGAGAAGGTACATTGCTGGAAAACACTCCTATGGAGAGACACAGAAAGCCAATCTGGAGATGCCTGTTGCTTCCTGGCGTGGCTCAGAGCTACATTCTAGTATCACCACTTTTGTGCTGCTATTTAAAAATGAAAAAAAAAAAGAGTATTGTTTTTCCCAGGCATTGGCTACTCCCTACCCATGGGTTCCTATGGAAATGGAAATATTTCCCATGCTTTCAAGGCCTGTCTCTGACACATTCATCACTCAAGAGTAGGTTATTGGGGGTGATGAAAGAGGCCATGGGGGGACAAAGCAGACAGGATAGAAGCAGATTACTTCCCTTTGACCTTCAATTCCCTGTTTTATTCAAAATATTGTTGGCAAGATTTCTGGACTTTTGGTAATTCAGTTTGGAAGCCAGATAATGAATAGTGGGAACATCATCCTCCAGTTGAGGAAGACAGAAATTTATGGTTTATTTTGAGTTCCCAAAGTGGAGGGGTCAGCGGCATTCCCACGACAGCTTCTCTTACACTGGTGTGACTCATAGCCTTTGAACATCTCCATGTCATTCTGCTCGAAATTATAAAGAAGAATTCATAGACCAAAAGTTTCTAGTAGTACACGGCCCCTACCTTATTTAAACTTATTTTATATATTATAAAAGAAGGACATAAAGTAGGCAATAAAGAGTATTGAAGAAGGAAGAAAGGAAAGAGAGGCAAAATAAAATCTGCAAGGACCTTACTCAACAGTAACATGTGCCCCATCACTTAGTAAAAACTATGGCTCTCAGAATGCAATTAGTCCTCTCACTGTGACTTTATGTAACAGATCCAAACTCATTATCTCAAATAATCAGAAATACTGGATTAATGTTCCTCTTTGCCAAATGATTAAAAGGGTTTGTTGAGCAAAATAATGACGTCAGTGTGAGGAAAAAGAGGACTATTTCTTGTCTGAAGCAACGGATTTGATTTCATACCATTTCTTCTCTCCCTCCGCCAAAATATTGTAACAACCCCTTATCATCCTCAAGATTTATATTTTCGAGAACTATCCAGTTACTGATTCATATGCATTTCCATGTTCATTCACTTATCAGACTTGAATAGAGGACCCCCCATCTTTCAGGCACTGTACCAGAACGTAGGGGAGTGTTTTACAAAATTAAGAAGAAACTGTTCCCACCTCAAGTAGCTTTCATTTTACAAAGGAGGTACGTCTGCATAGTTTTATTGGGATACAACTATGGTACAGTGGACTACCCCCTAGATTTGAAACTAGCACACTGGAACTCATGTACACCAAGTGAACCTCCTGACCGTGGGCCAAACATTTAAATTATCTGTGTTTCTGGGGCACCTGGGTGGCTCAATTGGTTAAGCGTCTGACTCTTCATTTCAGCTTGGGTCATGATCTCAGGGTCCTCGGATCGAGCCCCCATCAGGCTGTGCTCAGTGAGGAGTCGGTTTAGGATTCTCTGTCTCTCCTTCTTCCTCTGCCCCACCCTCTGCTTGCACACGTAAATAAATAAAATATTAAAAAAATTATCCTTGCTTTTTCATTGGTGAAACAGGGATGTTAATAACATCTACCTTGCAGGATTAGGATAAGAATTAAATCAGGGGGGTGCCTGGGTGGCTCAGTGGGTGGAAGCCTCTGCCTTCTGCTCAGGTCGAGATCCCAGGGTCCTGGGATCGGGCCCCGCATCGGGCTCTCTGCTTGGCAGGGAGCCTGCCTCCCCCTCTCTCTGTGCCTGCCTTTCTGCCTACTTGTGATTTCTGTCTGTCAAATAAATAAGATCTTTAAAAAAAAAAAAGAATTAAATCAGGTACTGTCAAATACCCAACCCAAGTCAAATCTGAGGAAAGTGGGGGGGAAAGTGGTATGAACTAGAAGGAAGATGAAAAAAGTTCTGCGAGTGAGAGCTCAGAGGATGGAGGGCTAGCTTCTACCCAAGGGAGAAGCAGAGAAACTGTTTGATGTGTTCAGGATGTGTTTGATGTGTTCATCAAACGTAGATGTTTGAGGATGGGTGCTTTGGCTGGAACATTGTGTGACCACGGAGGACAGGGAATTAGTCTGCACCCTGACATAGGTGTTTGCTTCCTGCATCTCTTCCAGCTCCCCAAAGATCCTTCCCAACGTTTAATACAGAAGTCCACATTTTCCTAAGACAATTTTCTAAAAATTCCAAAGAAGCTTTCAAAGTCTGTGAGTGTGATGCAGGGTCATGATCCTGGACACTTCTCTCCAGTATGCTATAGCGTTCCCTCACTTTCCTCCTAGGGAGTAATGCCGTCCACCCTGTGGACCTCACACAGCAAGAACTGAAGAGTGGGGGCACCCTAAATTGTGTGGTTGCTGGGATAGGATGGGAGCTGCTAAGTTAGAGATCTGGGCTCAGGATAGAAACAAAGACCAGAAACCAAGCAGATGGTCACCCAAGGTGCCACCAGAAAGATGCAAAAGTGGGAGTCGCTGGGCTGAGCACCCTCTTCTAGCCTGAAAGCAAGAGGGATTGGAGACAAATGCATGTGTAACTGTATGTCTTGCAAATCCAAGTCACAGCTCTTAGGAGACCATCAGATATAACACACAACAAAGGAAAAAAAAAAAAAAAAACCCCTGAGGACCAGGGAGGTGCTAGGGACATGCCACAGAACATAGATGGGAAGAACAATGTCTTCTAAATGGCATAAATGATCCAGTTAAAGCCTTGAGGCATGGCCTGCCTCTGAGAAATATTTACTCAGGATGTCAGAAAAACAATCTACAAGGCATTGAAACAGGCACAGATGAAGAAGGGGAGCTAGGAGGAGGACTTGTCTCATTTGGTTTTGGGTGCTTTACAGTTCCCTGTTCTAGCCCCATTCCGAGATTTGGCTGCAAAGTTTTTTTCCCCAGTTGAAGATGGTTAAGAAAAATCACGCACTAAGAGAAATCACGCATATCCAGCCAACTTACTGGTTTACTCACTACATCTAGTGCATAACCTTATTTAGTGCACATAACAATCCCATGAAGAAAGCATAAATATTACCCCTACCTTGTAAATGAGAAAACTGAGTTACAGAGAAGTTTGGGGATTTGCCCAAAATAATCTCATAAATTACAATGGTAGGAGTCAAACTCAATCTCATTTCAGCCCCTGGGCTCTTAACTGCTATGTAATGAGCCTGTCTTACGCTGTTCAGTTATTCTAATTGGCAGCTCTATGCAGCTGGTACGTAGTAATGGGGAAATTCTTTTTTTCCCTAAAGACTACAGTTTGTTTGGTAACCAAAACCTTTTGAAAGATGGTGTCTATGGAAGAATAAGTATTTTAAAAGTGAAGACAGGCAAAATTCATAAATTAAAGTCCATCAGATAAAATAAAATAAAGGTGGAAAGTCAATCCGCAGATCTTGAATTAGTTCCAACTCTAACCAGCTAGGTGATCTTGGACAAGTCATCCTAACAGGTCTGGACCTGTTTTCTCACCTGTGAAAGAAAGAATTTTATCTGGGGCGGTGATCTTATTCTCAGTCTGTGACTCTGAGTTGGTGGTGTGAGAGAGGAGAGAAAAAGAAAAAAAAAATCACATCTCCCCTCAAGGAGCAGAATTCATCCATTCCAGGCATTTGACTTTACTGCGTGCATCTGAGCGGTCAAAATTGTGGAGACGCTCATTTCTAGATTGTCATAATCACTCGTTGTCTTAGTTCTTCTTGCCCTTCCCTTGCTCATAAGCCAGGATCCATTTAGTAAAATGTGTTCCATGAGAAACCGATGAAAGTTCCATATTCCTTCCCTCACTGCAGGCCGGCCTCTGCCACTCATTTTGGCCTGATTACAAACCTCAGGGTGCTGTGTGGACCAGGAAGGGAGACAAAGGTTAAGCTATTCTTACCGAATCTGGAATATAAAAGTTAGAGGGCAATTAAAAAAAAAAAATCTAAAAGGCTTTTGAAACTTCAGCTGAGAATTTTGAGAAAATCCCAACTCACA
The DNA here is from genome assembly GCF_002288905.1 of Enhydra lutris kenyoni. Lineage (NCBI taxonomy): Eukaryota > Metazoa > Chordata > Mammalia > Carnivora > Mustelidae > Enhydra > Enhydra lutris. The sequence goes on along the minus strand of NW_019154109.1, from coordinate 26,345,768 downwards.
GACGGTTTTTCCCTTGATGTTGCCAGCTGAAGGAGGAAGTGTGAATGTTAACCATGAGGGTAAGAGACATATTTGTCAGAGAAGGAAAAATAATCCCCATCGATCTACATCCATCTCTGTTAACAGCTTCACTTTCAGTTTATTTACAGGGATCTCTGATTTCAACAGATCTTTTCTTTCCATGTTATAAAAATATCCGGGGTGTGTGCACAGTGTATGGGCATGCATGCAGGTTCAAGCGACATACATGTTTTTAGATTTGGGGATTCAGGAACAGATTCTGGTAGCTTGTCATTCAGAAGGCACCAGCACCAGACCTTAGACAATGGGTGCTTCCGAGAAAGTCTTGAGAATAACGTACACTGTTGACCTTGTCCCGAAGTTCACGGGTCATCCCGTCCTGCGGCCTTGAACTCAGATATCTCTTGTAAACTATGACTTCAAATATGCTGCTAAACACAAGAAACTACTTTGCCAGCGGAACATCTTGATTCTTTCTAAATTTCCCAAATCCCCTCAGATAAGTGCCTCATCCAGAAACAGATGTTCTGCACAAGAAAATGTCAAAAAGTAGTAGCTTGACGAAAACAGCTCCACACACTCCACTACTGATAATAAGAACTTACAGAGCAGAGCACTTTACATTTTTCAACTACTTTTCTGCATGCTGATTCTCCTCTGACTTTAAGAGGGTAGTTCCAACATCATTCTAGAATGTAGAGTTGTGAGGAGCTGAGTGAGATTTTTCCAGATGGGCTAGGTGTTGCTTGAGAAGTGTCTGGGGAAGCAGTCAGGAGAAGGAAGAACATGTAAACTATAGACACGTGACCTTAGCCTCGTTTGCTCTTCATGGAGCCATTGTGATGATCGAACACCTACTGCCCAAAGTATTCAAAGATTGCCTGGGTGAACCCTTTCAACCCTGGAACATTTCCTCTTTGAAGGAAAAACAGGGAGAGGCCAAGTTATTGTTATCTCCACATGGCAACGGAACAGAAGGCTTTGCGAAGAAATGCCCTGTCTGGACTTTCCAGGAGCACTCTGGTCAGAGTGAATCAACCCAGTAACATGCACTTGAGCGGGGTTGATGACACATGGGTCCTGTGAGTAGGTTGGCTACACCTTCAGATTTTCCAGGAAAGACACAGTTTCTAATGCCTGCAGCGGAGGCAAGCTCCATGTCCTCATGTAGGTGGAAGTTACAATCACAGTGCGCTATGTGCCTGGCATGGATCCATGCAGTACCCACACTGCTTTGAGAATTGCTGGGACTCCAGGATCTACTCAGGTGGCAGATGAAGACTGTTTAAATACATAAAGGACTAGAAATCCTGATTCACCCTTCTCATTCCAGCCTCAAGGATAGAAACTCTTAAACTGCTACGGCGAAGGGTGAGTTTCATTCTGGGCAGCATTGGGAAGGACGGGCATGAGTGGGCCACTCTTCCCATTGGAGAAAAAAAGTGACCTAGTGTGAAAGCAGTCAACTGAACCCCATCCCCAAGGCCAGGCATGTCTGTGTCCTTACATCCCATTTCCCTGCCTGCCCTCCAGGAGCTTACACTCTTGAGATTAACTGTAAACAAAGTACAAAAATCACAGGCTGTTAGAATCCATGATCTTTGAACCTAAATTACCCTTGAATTTATAAGAAACTGAAACCATCTTTTCCTTTCATGGAATTCACCAAAATTAGAGTCACATTCCACTGCCCATAAATATGTATTTTTGACAAACTGAAAGTTTATTCTGAATGTATCACAACTATTTTTTTTAAAGAAATATCGGGTTCTTAATTTAGTCCTTTGAGATCCAAAGTGGCTGGAAGAAAATTGCCCATTTTTAAGTGATTACTGCTTTCAAGCTACATCCAGAAGTTAGTTCCCTGGCCTTCCTGTGGTATTGGGATGAGATGCAAAATTCAAATAGAAGTACAATCTTTCCTCAGAATGCATGGCATCCAAATTAAGGGCAATAAAGTAGTGAGGCTGGAAGCAGGGGAGAGGATCATAGAATTGACTCGTCACCATTACAAGTATGGCTGATGAGGCCAGGAGAGGCACCTGATGGAGGACTCACCCTCTGCTACTTAGCAGAGGCCAAGGTTATAGCTCACGACACCTGCACTCCCCACCCAGGACCCTTCCCGTGTGTTATAGCCTTTTACACTTGCATCTAAAAATTCTGTGTTCTACAGGGTGCCTGGGTGGCTCAGTCGGTTAAACACCTGACTCTTGATTTCTGCTCAGGTCGTGATCTCAGGGTCCTAAGATCAAGTCCTGTGTTGGGTTCCTTAGATTCTCTCTCTCTCCCTCTGCTTCTCCCCGACCCCATGCACATGTGTGCTTTCTCTTTCTCTTAAAAAAACAAAAGAAGTAAAAATTCTGTGTTCTACAAATAATGGCAAGGAAAAGAGAAATAAAAGACAGGAGTCCTATTGACTAAGGAGAGATTTAAGGGTCTCTCAGCTAATCCCAAAGTGTGAGCCTGGGTTTTATATGTTCTCTGCACTGGGGTGGAGATTTGGGGCTGTCCTTCAGTCCTGGGGGGGAGGTGTAGGCGGGATATGGTGGGCAGGGTGACTGGACGTGAGCTAGCTCAGCAGGGGCTCCCCACCACCACCAGAAGTAAAGTAGCAGAGTAAGGATCTGCACCCCAGCAGGCTTCCAGCCCCTGGCATGGTGCACAACCTTCAATAGAGTAGAGAAGACAGGCAGGCTCTTTGAGAGGCTGTTCCTGGCAGTGAAGGGATGTGAAGAGTGTGGGAGAAAGGGAACTGGAGACAAACCCCTCAGGTCAGCCCTGTGTGTGAACAGTGCACCCTGCCTCGCCACACCTGCTGTCAAATCACTTCATAGTAAGATGAAGATGCTACTGACTCCCTACCAGGCAAAAGCAGTCTCTAGGTGTCCTTAAGGACATTTATAAGAAGTGCTTTTACATAACGGAGCCCAGTTAATTGTAGAAAGAGTGCTAGATCAATGGGTAGTGCTTATCTATTTAATAATGATAAAATTCAGTAATAACAATAAAAAAGCGTGACCTTGGTTTGATCCTGTTCAAACAATCCAACTGCAAAAAGGCCATTGAGGATATTGGAATGCTCACCGGATGTTTACTAATACTAAAGAATTATTCATTTTTAAGTATGATTTTGGTTTTTAATGTTTCTTAATGTTTAGTAAAAATTAACATCTATTAATGTTTTAGAAAAAGTTGGTATATTTTTAGAGGAGATACCTACTGAAAGAATGATGGCTGAAACCGTAAAAATACTGTACTATCTGACACATCCATCTTTATTATTTAAAAAGACAAGGTTATGATGCGGAAGGGTGAAAATAAATAAGTTTTATCAAAGACCTTGGCACCTACTTGAGATTTAAATGATTTCCTGACTGCCCATGAAGAAGGAAAGAAGGATGGAAGGAAATTAATTCTTTAATAGGGGATAAAGCATCTCTCCGAAACAAGAAAATATCCTCATTTACAAATGAGGAAATGAAGCTCAGAGAGTTTTAGTGATTTTCTCCAGTTCACACAGCTAGGGAGTAATAGAGGAAGAGTTATGAGTGCCCTGTTCTTTCTGCTCCACCTCCCTGCTGATGTTAAGGCAGGGGATAGACTGTGACCTTGCCTGGGTTTTCTTAAGTATTCCTAAAATGTGTAGTCTTAATAGTTACTTCCTCAGGTAGTAGAAAACAGGCTTTCATTGTCTTTCTCCTCTGGGTGACTCAGCCTTTAAAATATAGTGCAGGCTCAATTTATCTGGGACCTGAATGGGGGCTTTAAAGGAAGAAAGAGATAGGAACCTGCTATCTTCTGGCCTCCAGCCATAGTCTGGTTCCTGTTACTAAGGATTGATCCGGACCTAACTAATTAAAGTTTAGTTCCTTTGCTTTCTGGCCAGTAGGACAGACAAAAGCCGTAACCATGAGCCACAGAAACATTAGCCCTGTCCCTAGATATCAGCTGTTCCCGATTAGTGGCTTGTCTTTGCTAAAGAAGGAAAAAATTAGATAATCTTTCAAGGATCTTTCCAAACTTAAGATTCTGGGACACACAAGTATTGTGAATTGAGATCTGGTGTTTCAACATGGCCCAGACTGAACGGAAGACTAGGAAGAGACGCCTCTTCAGAACAGGGGATGAAATCCGCGGGAGAAGGTGGGACAGTAACTGCAGGAGACGGAGCCGAAGTGATGGTTCCAGGAGCTTCACCAAGAGCTCCAGGCCCACTTCCACCAGAAACAAAAGGACTCACCTGTTTAACAAGATTTTCCTAAGACCTCCTCTCCACCTTCCTCCCCCTCCCAACCTGACTCCTGCTCCCTGGGGAGGGAATCCCTCTTTGTTTCGGAACAGACTCTCTGTCCCCATTATAGCCTCTAATAGCCCTGCTGATGTCCTTCCCTGACCCTTTGCAAGCAGAAGAAACACCAGGCCAAACTGGGAGCAACCCTGTCTTCTTCACTTGTTATAAGCTTATTTATGCATTCTTCTGACAAAATATTTATTAAGTGCCTATTATGTGCCAAGTACGGACTGTCTATTTAGTAAATAAATTCTTTAGGTGAAGGGGTGGGGGGTGGGGAGAATATCTCTCCGCTGAGCAAATCTCTTCCATCTTCACAGACAGGAGTGGATGGAATTGACAAGTCCCAAGGAAACAAGATACAGGATGCGCTGCACGGAGGTTAACCGATTAGAAATTCAAAGTTCCCTCCTTGCTCTCCTCAGACGGATGATGCAGAGCGGATGAAGAGGTGCTAACACCACCAAGCTCACTGGGCCCTTTCCCTTCCTTGACTCTGCACAGGCTCCTTGCGGAGTTGGCCCCTTGGAATGCCTTCGTCCTCCTGGCTCTTCTCCCATAGACCTGGCAAACTTTCCTTCCTGAGGCTTCATTCACAAGCCTGGGTTAAGTACCGTTTATTGTAATTTCTTGCAAAGTTTTCCTGACCACCAAAAGTTCTCTGGGCTCCCACCCCAACTCCTCCTACTCTTCTGCTTTTCTACACTCCATGCTTTTACTCCTTCACAGTAGATCTCAACACCGTGGACTCATTTCTTGCTAGCGGTCTCCCCAACAGGGCTTCCTGCAAGTTCCTTGAGAGCAGGGTCAGGGTCTTTCGTCTCTATGCCTAAGGCAAGTATGGAGCTTTGAAAGGCAATCCAGAGAAATGATCAATATTGTCTCATCAATAAGAATCCAAGTCTTTCTGAGTGACTCACCACCCCTCAATTTTACTAAATAGTTCCTTTACTTTCTTAATATAATGAAGTTTCATTGGAATATAGGTGATTATATTAGAAGACTCTCTATGAGCTACAGCAAGCTTTAAATTCATACTTATTCCCAGAAAGCACGATCCTAAAGTTAGCTAGAGTCACTGCCACTCTCTCTGTAGGCTTCTTTGATCATCTTTTACCTATTTTCACTGAGCTGTGACTTGTTCAAGTTCATTGCCACCTTTTTTCTCCACAGTTGGCCCAAGGATGTGTTCATACCTTTGAAAAAGCAGTATTTACTTAACCCTGCAGACTCAGGAACCTGGCCCATTCAGCAAGGTGCTTCCATGTGGCTTAACGACCTTAAACAATTAGTTGGTCAGTGGCCCTGCTTATTAGGTGACTTTCTACTCGAAATTACCCACACATAGACCTATATATAAATTGGAAGAGGAGAAAAAAATGGAATGTCTAGTGAAAATAATAATAAATTAAAAAAACCTAGAATGTCACCTTCCTCATTAACTTTCCACAGTTCCTGAAATTCCCAGCATTGCCACGAACTTGAGATGACCAGACGCTCCCATGTGAACTGTGGACTGAAAACATTTCACCACCAGCAGCTTTATAACCTTCAACAGAAATCAGAGCTACAGCAGACACCGACAGAGGTACAGGGCTTGCGACACTTCATTACTATCCCAGGGGAAACTCTCTGTCAGTAGCTAAGTTTTCATTCCTCTCTTATTCTCCTTTTTAGGTTAGCAGAGACCATGAACTTGGTGACAGGACTTGTCAGCACTGAAAGAGAACAATTATATTAATCACCCTGACTGCCTTATATTATACTAACGACTTTTTTGGGAATCGTCACAATAACACTTTTTATTTTGGAATTTTTTGTCTTTTTTGGAAGAGCCATGTTTACCTTAAACTTAAACTTGTTCAGAGAAGTTTACTTCAGAGAACCTAGAAATAAAATGCATCTTCAGAAGAAGCCTAACATTCAAAGTTGAAGACTGTGGGTGAAAAATACGAACTTGAATTGACTCAGCTTTTTAATTTTTCCTCTGACTGTCACATTGCCACCAACACAGCACTGGTTTCAATATGCCATGAGGCAGAAGTCTGGGGTGGTGGCCATTTGTTGCTCGTATGTTTGGATTACTGGTATCTCCGAATATATAAAAATGTGTGAGGCCCACTTTGGGTTTTCATAAGCAATAGTCTTAAGATCTAAAGAAAGAAAGAACAGTTCCTATGATTATGTCAAAGTTGACTCTGGCTTAATGCTTCTCTACACATTGATGAAGGACTATTTTCTAGGACTGACTCTCCAGGCACATGGAGTAAATTTTGTTTTCTTGTAAATCATCATTAGAATCCTAGAGTAGGTTGCTTCTGCCACCACCATGGTTTCAGCACAGGGCTGGGTTCTGGACGAGTTTTCATTAACTGACTCTTTTCTGCTCCTAAACTTTTAGGGAGAAATTCATTAGGATAAATTTCCCTTTAATTGCATCTCTTGCTAGCTGCTGATTTAAACTGTGTCTTAAACATATTTAAGCTACAGCAGCGTGGGAAAGAAGGTGAGAAGATAGTCAGTCCAACTCTCATTGATTAAATGAGAACATAGAATCCTGGGGAAGTGAAAGAACCTGCTCATGGGTCCAAATTTAGATAATGTCAAAACTGAATCTGCTTCTTACTCCTTTGCCAGTCCTCTTTCCACTACAATCAATCACAACATGTTAATCTGATTTTTGTAAACTGAATTTTATGCCCAATGCAACTCTTTGGTAGAGCTTTCCATTATAGATTCGTTTTGTAAGCATATACGTTATCCTAATTTATGCTATATGACTCTTCAAACATCTTTATCTAAGTAAGCACTACGGTCCACCTCCGTTCCTCCTGTAGTGTAGAGAGAAGTGGAGAGAGGGCCACTGGCGAGGTGGGAAATGAGAGACAGAGAGAGCAGGGTTGGTAGGTTTGGATGCATTCGTTCAAGCTCCATGCTTGAACAAACAGGATAGATAGATAGTCTAGATTTTTCTCTAGAAAAATCAGGATAGATAGTCTCAGATTTTTCCATGATTGTGCACTAACAGTTCCACAGTTCCACAATCCCATTTCTCCAAAACACTCCTCTCAGGTAGCATTGTAATTGGAACTAAGATTCTATTTGCAGTGGAAATAGAACATGAAAAAAATTAATAAGAAACCGAAATTGCAAGATTCTACCACCAGCCAGTAAATTAAAACTTCAGGCAATCGAGACAAAAAACTCCTTGGCCACCCTAAAGAATTTCACATGAACATTAGCTGTATCGTGGTGTGTAAGATTTCACTGTGCACTGAAAGGTAACAAAAAGCAATCCAGTGTTATGGCTGATTGTGAATCAGGTATAGAACAGTAAGAGGAGTCAGACCTGAGCTTCTGAGAGGCAGGAAAGATCACAAACAGCCCACTGAACACAACCTTCTTAGGCAAACACTCCCAATGGCTTTAGGGATGGAGTTGGGTTGCACAAGGGTCACTTTATTTCCTTTAAATGGTGAAAACTCAAACCAAGTGTAATCAACTCCATTCTTAGGAAGTAAGATCCCCACTTCCCTGCATCAGTTAGGGTTGTTGGGTTGTTAGCCTGGATACTTTGGAGTCCCTCCAGAATATCGTCCAGCTTAACGGATAACCAGAGAATCTCAAAGGTGTTTTCCCATGTATTTAGGAGGGTACTAGCCAGTAAATAACCTCTGTGTCCCAGGGGCTTTCTTCTCTCCAGGAATCCAGCTACTACCATCTAATGGGATCAAGACACAAAGAACAATGAAAAACCCCCTCTCCTCACTGCAAACCGGCCTCCCTCTCTCAGTCCACATGCATCAAGTAATAAAGGCCTATATTTACACAGTTCTAGGCTGTGCCAGACTGTGTGCTAGGAGTTTAAGATCCAGTAATTCATTCAGTCCTAATAGCCAGCCCCTGAGGTAGATGCTCCTGGCATCTCTGTTTCACGGAGAAGGAAACTGAAAGACAGAGAGAGTAAATAAATCACCCAACCCCACAAAATAGTAAGTAGTGGAGTCAGGATTCAAAGGCAGGCAATATGATGTTGGAATCCATTCTCTTAATCAGGCACTCGTTGACCCTGACCAGGCACCCATGGCTTTGGTATCTCCCCGGAGGAAATGAGATCTGGATACGAAATGGTGCATGAGACAGCCCCTGTTGGATCTGCCTCCCACAGCTCAGGTCCTACAAGTGTCAGTGCTGTTGGCGGAGAGGAGACAAGCCCCACTCTACAATCACACACCTGTTTCAGAACAAACATCACCAGCTTTCTATCACCCCTGGGTATCCACCCCCCTGCCCCTCAGCAAAGATTCTGTTTATCTCTATCTCTTAAGCCAAAATAACTTGGTTCTCACCTTTCCAGGCATGAGTGGGGCAAAGCCGCAAGTCCTTTGCACATTTTGGCAAGTGGCTTAGCTCCTCAGTTTTGAGCACAAATTCTGAACAGCAGAGCGAGACTCTGAAAACTTCCCAAGTGTCTGGGACGGCCTCTCCCTCTGAGGAATATATAGAGGCTCTTTGCCAGCCCTCTCTGCTCCCTGGACCAATCCAGACTTTAGAGGAAATCACAGGCTGGGACGCAGCAGCAGCTGTGGGAGCTGCAGGCCAGACTCCTGTCTCTGCAGCCTTAGGCTTCCGTCTGCTCTGGAAGGATGCTCATTCTGCCGGGGCAGGGCTGGTCCCTCCTGCATGGGTCATTCATGTTTTAACGTGCAAACGTGAGCCAGCCACAGAGCAGCATGCCTTGGGCTGCCCCAGATCTGTCAAAATCATAGCCTGCTTGGACAGCAAGAGCCCCAGAGATCAGTTAGCCCAACTGGGTGTCACAGTGCTGGAGGTGAGATTCAGAAAAGGCTGGGGGATGTGTGCTGAGTCCCACCGCCAGGCTTTCAGCGGGATGCTGGGAATTCAAGGAAAGGTACTGCCTGACCCCAAGACCCCCAAACATCCTATTAATACCGTGCAAGTGAGTGATGGAGGCAGGCTCAAGACGTGTGAGTGCTTTCAAGGGCCACCAGAGAAGATTTGGGGGAGGAAATAAGCCCTGAGATGAGAGATGTAGGAGACAAAATACCCTGCGGCATTCTATCCACGAGATGCCCCCAAGTTCCCCTAATTCCGTAATTGGTCTTGGGATTATTCTCTACTTTGATAATGACATCAGATAATTCCTTGGACCCTGCCCCCGTCATCCATCCTTGGCTAGGCTTATCTTGCCTGCCTCTTCCACCTTCCTCTGTCTTATATCACTCCAGGATTATTTCTACCAAAAATGACCTCATTTGCAGTTCATCCTATCAGGACCCAAGGGGTTAATAAATTAATATGTGAATGCGGATGCCTAAGGGGTAGGCATGAGTACAAGCTAAAAATAAACAGCAACCACATAATCTGTAAGGAAAGCTCTAAATTTAGAACTAAAGATGATTCTCATAATGTTCCCCATTGTCTGAAATTATTTGTTTTAAATTGTTGATTGGGGCCCGTCCCTGGCTTGTAAAGTCAATACAGTGTATTATGATCTGATGTTTTAAATTAAATAGATTATAATAGACATACATGCAGGTGCACCACATGAAGAAAGTTAAATATTATTTTCTGAAACTTTTGCTTTCATGACCAATATGGGTGTGTGAACAAGGTCATTAGATTAACTGTATTTCTTACTATGATTTATAACCAAAGCGGTTTGAAGACCACAGCTCTCTACCATATATTTTATTTACGAGGAACCCTGTCATAGTCACCTTTGCAACCCCAGCACCGAGCACAAAGTCAGCACGTCGACACTTAGAAACAGTGCTTGAGCTAAGTGCAATTGTCCAAGTTCTGCCATTTGCCAGCTGCGTAAACACCAGCAAATCAGCTCATCTGAGTGACAGACACTCAGTGTTCATAGAATATGAACACTGGTGTTGACCACTGGGTCTCAAGTTAGGAAAGTAAAACTAGCCGAGGAGACTCCTTGGGCAAGAACCTAAATTACAGTTTGATATTTAAGGATCCTTGAGGAGAGAATAAAGTGAAAAAAAATTAATGTAAGGCAATGGAGGGTGATGTCTTGGCCAGGGCTGAAGGTTGAAGCATCAAAGCAGGTTTATGACCAATCTAGAAGTTTGTGTGATGCGTGAATGGATTATTAAAGAACCGAAACTATCTCAGCCTTACTAAAAGGTGTCTAGAAGCCAACATGCGTAAGATGTGAAATGCAATAGAAAAAAATATGAATCCGGCATCTGTTTTGGTTTTAAAACCTTCATAAGGATGGAATAGCCTAAGAGCATGTAAAAGAGTCTGCTCATTGTCTGAGGCAGGGTTCTGCAGAGAAACATGGCCCATATCTGCACATATGTAAGGAGAAATTTATTATAAAGAATCAGCTCATGCAGTCGTGGAAGCTGAGCAGTCCTGAGATCTGTGGTAGGCAAGTTGCGGGCCCAGAAGAGCCAATGGCGCACGGTCCTACTGAGTAGCAGAACTGTGGTGCTGGTTCCAGTCTGAGTCCAAGGCTGAGGGCGAAAGAGGACCCAGGGCCCAGGGAAGACAGTCAGGCAGGAAGAGAGAGTGAGTCCTCCCTTCCTCAGCCTTTTTGTCCTTGTCTGGCCTTTACTGGATTGGATGAGCCACACACACCCTGGGAAGGAAGGGGTTGACACTTCTATGGGTTCAAAGGTTAATCTCATCCAAAACCACCCTCACAGACACACCCAGAATCCTGGTTCACCAAATACCTGGGCACGGAATTAACTATCACACTCAAGTAAAATAAACTTGACGTTCTTTCTAAAATAAATGGAACTATATTTTTTTTCTCCTTGCCCTTCCAAACATCCCTCAAAATGATGGTAAATGTATGAAAAGTGTAGAAAGCTATAATAGCACAGAGAAAGAAAACACAGGCCGTAACGTTTGGAGTGGTTTCCATCTCTTTATAGAAGGTGGGAAGGCATGGTTGGGAGTGGTCACTCAAGAAGCAGTGGATAGACCTCAGAGAAGAACCCAGACAGGTGCCCACGTGTTTGCAGGAAGCTCGGGGCGCAGACTCCAAGATGCTCGATAGACAGAGGCAGCAATTAGCTACGGAGCTGGCAGTAGTGGGGATTATTGAGGTTTTTGTCCAATGGAACGGTCTCTTGCCTACCCCACAGGACTGCTGTGATTTATTTCTAATAGATTTTCTTAACTAAATCATGCATCTGTCTACTTCACCATGGTTAACAACACATTTATTGAGATGCCTTTTATAGTCAATGATGGCGCATTGTGGGGAGAACCTCCCATCCAGGGACATCTGGGACCATCTGTGGTCGATGGTGAACAGGCATCCACCCACTGTTGAATCTCTCCTAACGCTTTCGAGTCCACCTTAAGGCCCACCAAGAGCACAGGCAATAAGTAAGGTGGAGTCTTCAACTTACACGGCACTAGATTTCTTTCTTTCTGATAATTTTTTAAAATTATGTACTAGTTTCATTTATACTTCTGTCACGCAGAAGTATATGCTGTCAACAAGTTGTTATATCTGCTTCTACATTTTTTTTTTTAAATAAAGAGGCAATACATAGAACTAAAATCCCTTTAAATGCCCATTCCTATTTCCATCCTTCTCCCATCTTCAGCACACACAATCCCTATTCAGATTTTGGTATGTGGTTTTCATCTAGACTTTTAAAAAATCCTTCACCTACGCTGGGTTTGTAAATACTATATGATAATCATGTATATATGTTTTACTTATGTATATAGCAATATAATCCCCATCCTACTTCTTTATTCGGAATCATGAATTTTTTTTTCTTTTATTTATTTTTATTTTTTTTATTGTGTTATGTTAGTCACCATACAATACATCATTAGTTTTTGATGTAGTGTTCCAAGAGTCATTGCACAGCAAAGGAAACAGTCAACAAAACAGAGGCAGCCCACGGAATGGGAGAAGATATTTGCAAATGACACTATAGACAAAGGGCTGATATCTAAGATCTATAAGGAATTTCTCAAACTCAACACCCGAAAATCAGATAATCAGACCAAAAAATGGGCTGAAAAAATGAAGACACTTCTCCAGTGAAGACACACAAATGGCTAGCAGACACATGAAAAAGTGTTCATCATCACTAGCCATCAGGGAGATTCAAATCAAAACCACATTGAGACACCACCTCACACCAGTTAGAATGGCCAAAATTAGCAAGGCAAGAATCAACACATGTTGGAGAGGATGTGGAGAAAGGGAGGAATGCAAGTTGGTGCAGCCACTTTGGAAAACAGTGTGGAGATTCCTCAAAAAATTGAAAATAGAATTTTTTGCTTTTGGATTACCTTGACGCTTATAGAACATCTATGTTCCAGGGATTTTAAAAACACTTTCCATTCATTCCCATATTCATTTGTCAAAATAAAACCATGAGATAAGTGCTTTAATATAATTTTTTAAAAAAGATTTCATTCATTCATTCATTCATTCATTCATTCATTCATAGATCCTGAGAGGCAGTTGGGGCAGAGGGAGAGGGAGAGAAAGAATCTCCAGCAGACTCTGCCAAGAGCCCAAAGTGGGGCAATCTCATAACTCTGAGATCATGACCTGAGTTGAAACAAGAGTTGGACACTTAGCCAACTGAGCCACCCAGGCACCCCTCATGTCATTTTTTAAATGAGGGAACACTCTGATCTTTTAAATGAAGATGAATTTGAGACGCCTGAGTGGCTCAGTCGGTTAAGTGTCTGCGTTTGGTTCAGGTCGTGATCCCAGGGTCCTGGGATGAAGTCCCACGTCCCTGGGATTGAGTCCCACATCGCACTCCCTGCTCAGTGAGGCGTCTGGTTCTCCCTTTCCCCCTGCCTGTGCTCTCTTTCTCTATGACAATAAATAAATAAAATCCTTTAAAAAAAATGTGTTCATCTCGGGGGCACCTGGGTGGCTCAGTTGGTTACGTGCCTGCTTCTTGGTTTTTGGCTCAGGTCATGATCAGAGGATTATGAGATCAAACCGCAGGTCAGGCTCGGCACTCAGTGGGCCTTCTGCTTGAGACTCTCCATCCCTCTCCCTCTGGCCCTCCCCCAGCTCACATGCTCTCTTTCTCTCCTCTCTATAAAATAAATAAATAAATCTTAAAAATAAAATAAAATGAAATAAAATGTTCCTCTTGATCAGTCTTTTCAGAAGTTTATTCTATCTGTTAGCCTTTTCAAACAACTAATTTTTGTTAGTGGTGAGCTTATCTTTTGTTCTGTTTCTTACGTTATTGCTTTGTGTTTGTATCTTTACTATTTCCTATCTTCTATTATTTTAATGTTTATGCTTTTTTTCTAAATTTAAATTCAATTTAGTTAACATATAGTATGTTATTAATTTCAATGGTAGAATTCAGTGTTTAGTCAGTTGCATATAATACCCAGTGCTCATTATATCACATGCCCTCCTTAATCTCCATCACCCAGTTACCCCATCCCCTCACTCGCTCCCCTCCAGCCACCCTTAGTTTGTTTCCTAGAGTTCAGGGTCTCTTATGGTTTGTCTCCCTCTATGTTTTCAACTTACTTTTTCTTCCCTTCCCTATATTCATCTCCTTTGTTTCTTAAATTCCACATATGAGTGAAATCATATGGTATTTGTCTTTCTATGACTGACTTATTTTGCTTAGCATAATACCCTCTAGTTCCATCCACGTTTTTGCAAAAGGCAAGACTTCTTTCTTTTTGGTGGGTGAGTAATATTCCATCATGTATATGTATATATGTATATATGTATGTTGTGTGTGTATACACACACACACACACACACACACACACCACATCTTCTTTATCCATTCATCTGTTGATGGACATCTGTGCTCTTTCCATAGTTTGGTTCTTGTGGACATTGCTGCTACAGACTGTAGTGTTTATTCTATCATGTGAATTTTAAATATTGGTTTATAATTTAAACACTTGGCCAATGCATATTCAGTTTTTCTTCTACTTGAAGGCATAAACAGTCTTATTTTTAATGCTATTTCATCTGCACTGTATGTGTTGACATATTTTTTAGTCCAAGTATTTCATAATTTTTATTATAATGTCCTTTTAACCTATGATTACTAACAAAAGTGTGGGTTCTTAGTTTTTATATTTTACTTTCTAAAAGTATAATTTCTAAGGTAAATGTTTTTATTATGGATTTTAACTGCATTGCAGTTGAGAAAACGTGGTCTTTGGTTTTAAATTCTGTTGAAATTTGTTGTATATTAGTTAATTTTTGGTAAATGTTCCTCATACACTTGGAAAAATGTATGTTCTTTTTGTTGGGTGTATGCAAATTTATACACATCTTTATCTATTATAATTAAGCATTTTATTCACACCTTCTCCATGCTTACTCTTTATGTCTATTTATCAGTTGCTGATGGAGATCTTTTAGTACTTCCCAATTTAACATGGATTTTTCAGTTTCTTCTAGTAATTGAGACATTATTTTCTTTGTATATTTTGAGATAATATTGTTAAATGCCTACAAGGCCATGATTACTCTACTTTTTTTTATTAAAAATCTGTTTATAATATCTGTCATTGTCTCTTTCATTCTTTTGCTCGACAATCTGTATTATTTGGTATTAACATTTCTACTTCATGTTTATTTAGGTTAGTACTTAACTATGTTCACTATTTCTGGGTCTTTATTACCTTTAAAAAAATTAAATAGCATTTTTCTATGTGTTTCAAATCTGATAATCTATGTCCCTTAATGATGTGTAAGTATAGTGTTTTTTTTCCCCATTTCCTGTGATCAGTAATATATTTGGATGGGTTTTTGCAATCTTACTTTAATCCTGTATAAACACTTTCCTTTTTTCTAACCTTCTGTTTGAGACAGTTTATTTATTCCTTTCTATTATGCTTTGCTCATTTGGTAGTTGTGTGTTCTTTTAATTTCCACCCATAGATTTTCAATATAAATGTAAATTAATTTTAACAGTCTAAACATTAGTATCTCTCTCCTCCCTCCAAATAAAAACCTTAGCTTGAGTATAATGCCTCCTTCTCTCCTGTTATTATATTATTTTCTAGATAAAGAAAAAACAAAGAAATACCAAGTTACTGTTTTTCTTTTTTGTTTTTTTTTTTTTTTTTTGTGTGTGTTTTGTTCTTCTAATTCCTTATAGTTACTGGAAGTTTATCCTCATGTTTTTGTTCTTGTGTTGCTTTTGGGCTTTTTGTCTCCCAGTCTGTCAGTTTATTTTCCTTCTTGTTGTAGTAGTTTTTTCAGCAAAGATCTTGGGAGCACACTTTACAAATTTTTGTATTCCTTTTTTTTTTAAAAAGTGACTTGTTGTAGAATTTAGTCCTTTTGTGGAATTATTTCCTGTGGGAGTTTTTAACCGAGGGTCCTGGGTTTTAGAGGCTCTAGGATGGACAGTTTCTGCATCATCTGCCTTGCCTGGCTATGCTGGATGCTCTGGTTTTAAACCAGGTCTTGTGTTGATGGAACATGGAGAATGGGATGGGGATGCATAGTTTAAATATGGATCAGGCATATGGAAGATATACACTAGGATTTCTGGCCTGAGCTGGGAGGAAGCAGGAGTAAGCAGGGTATCCTTTGTTTCAGGCTTTATCCCAGCTAGTTGATTGAGCGACTATTCTGAAGTCAGTTTCTTGAGATGTTGTGTGGGCAGAGCTCCGTTTTAAGACATTTGCTTATGAATGGGAGTCAATGAAGTTGAAGCAAGGAGTAAAGCCTATTCTTTCAAGAGGTTTGGGAGTGATTGGAAGGAGAGAAATGATATGTAACTTGAGCAGCACTAAGGATAAGAATCATCTTCAAAAGGATGAATGCAATATGAGCATGTCTACAAGGTGAATAGGGTGGACAGCTGACGTTTGGAAAGGAGGTAGATCTATCTGAGATGGAGTGGAAGGAAAATGAAAGTATGATTAATTTAGGAAAGCATATGGTGAAGGGAACAGAAGATGAGTAAATCTTTGGTAGCCCCAATCTTCTCAATGAAGGAGGAGGTGAGGGTATAGGTGCTTTGGAAATGTTCTCATTCACTCTCTCCATTTGGTTCATGGAAGAATTGCAACTGGAAACCCCATGTTTTGTTAAATTATTAAATATTTTGATGGATGGAATTATCTCTTAGGGATGGCCTCACTGTATCTGAACACCACTCAGCCACAGAACAAGATGATTCCCATGGAAATTCCAGGAGTCTCTTACTACATATGTTAAATCAGAAGGAGAATGAAGCTGGGTCCAGACTCTATGCTTTTTTTTTTTTTTTTGCCTCTAGAAGATGTTGAAAACAAGGAGTCCTACTCTGTCTCTAAAGGGCGTAGACAGCCAACATAATTCTGTGAGAGCTGCTTTTCTGGTATAATTACTCTAATGTAGTATTTATCTTCAAGGTCAGTAGTGGCTGTTAAAATGGCTGTCCTTTCCCTGGAGAACAGCATCCTCCCCAGACAAATAATTTCTGTTGGAAGAACATTCTGTAAGTCCATGTTCTCACTGCAAATATTATCCAACTTAGCACTGGAGGACATTTTAAAAACAAAGGGCTTTCTTGAACTTCCTGAGTCAAAATGTCTTGGTCTTCATTCCCTTTCCATGAAATAAGCAGGATCTTTTGGATAAAGGATAAGTCTTTCAATCTTTCATCTCCATCTTCCTCCAAGTGTTTGTTTTTTTTTTCAATTTTTATTTTGTTTTGTTTTGTTTTAGTTTTGGTTCCCACATCTGAAAAAGGGATTTCTATAGATGACCTCCAAGTTCTCTTCTGTTCCTAACATGCTGGAACTCGGAATCTGGGAATTTACAGCCATTTGTGCCTTAGATCCCCAGCAGGGGGTCAGTGCCTTGAGGCCAAATGGGGAACATGTATGTCTTTGGCTTCCCCAAAGCATGAAGGATAGATTGTTTGTATCAGTAAGTACCTGTGACTGAAAATATAAAATGAGTTATTTAAATAAATGGCAATATCTCCAAATATTATAGCATTGCCTGGGGCTAGCATCTTCATGAGGATTAGAAAAGAGATGCCATTCCAGGTGGCAGAAATACCTAACTGCATGGCTTCATCAGTGCAGCCCTCGCTGAGTTTCCCAGCCTCCTTTCTTGGCTGTGTGCTCTTGTGCAGTGTGCAACACAAACAGCTGTACTAGGCAACCTTTCTGCTGCTGTACATCACTTGACCTTCTGTGAAGCCTGAGCAGCAAGTCCTCATAGCTCATCCAAAGGTCTGCATGTAACCTGAGGGGACAGCTGTCCTGGGAACCAATACTCTACCAAAATAAGCACCTAGAACACAGCCACAAAATCCACATCTCCTCATCTTAGATCCTATTAGGGATCAACATTGTGATGTTTCACATCCTTATTGACCTCAGGCACCTCCAGAAGTAAATCCTCCCCTGTTCACCAACTATTAACCTCCTATTACTAGGATCTTTTCTGGCTCACGTTCATATTGCTGGCCCTTCTGTCACACTTCTTAAATTAACTTACTTTCTTTATCTTTAGCTTCCTCTCTTATCATTCTCACCACTTCCTGGACTTAACTGAAATTGAACTGCTCCTCAGATTAGAGGGGGTTTTTTGTTCCTTCACATCCTGTGGATTTCAGGATTAGGAGGTAATTTAGTTTTTCCCTTGCTATACATCATCACTTCACAGACCTCCTGGTCATCACAAGATGTGCTTATCCTCTAAGATTGGTGCCCCTTAAATAGAACACACAGGAGACCCATGAGCAGACCCATGCGTTTATTTGGAACAGCAATATGCACAGCTTTTTAAAAAAATTAAAATTAAAGTCCCCTTGCAGTTAAGATTAGCCAAGTCACAGGGTTTTATCTAATGGGGGTGGAAGCAGAAATCACTGGATAGAATTTGCAGGAACTCACTGGAAAAGGATGCCCACTGAGCTAGCTGGCTTTCTTCTTCCTGACTCTAATGACGACTTGCTGCCGTATGTAGCACTAAGTTGGTATGACATCTTAGCAATCATGAGGCAGCAAGCCTGAGGGCAGAAGCCATGAACTAAAGATGGTTTAGAGAAAAGAAAGAAGAAGCCTCTCGGTATTAGCCTAGAAAGCCTACATCCCAACTTCTTGTTATGCGAGAAAAATATAATTCATTTATTTAACCCATGCTTGAAGCTAAATAAGACAATTAACTCCTCTCTCCTGGTTTCTCCTCCTCATTCTCCAAAGACTGTGATTGTGGGGACACAATCTTCTTCTAGCCCTTTGTACCTTGATTCTTGTCATCCTTCACTGTGATATCGGTATCCAGGTGGTGGCCAATCAACATTTACACATAAAGATTTTTATAAAAATCATTTCTAATTAGCTTTGTCTCACTCCACCAAGGACTCACTTAGGATTTTATCATAATTAGAAACTGTACTTCCAAAATCTCAAATCCAATCCTTCCATCTTCTGACACTGCCTCCTGTTCTACAAGATTAATTAACGGGGCAACTCCATTAAAACAGTCTTTTGACCTCTTCTGATTACCGTCTAATGGACACTCTGCTTCATCACTCACCTTGAAATTCCTCCTCTACTTTCCTCTTCTCCCAGGTAAGACCTCATGAAACTGAAGTATGATCACTCTTTGGCAAACACTGTCCACACTTTGACACCTGCTCCCTCCAATTTATTCATATGGAAAAAACCAAGTCTAGTTTCAAGAAGCATTCAAACATTGTATGGTGATTAAAGGCAGGGGCTCTGAAGCTAGGCTGCTTGGGTTTAATCCAAGCACCTGTCACTTACTGGTTGTATGACTTTAGGCAAGTTATTTAAACTCTCTGATGTCAGTTACTTCATCTATGACATGTAGTTAATAAATGTGCTGGTAGTTGGATTAAATGGGGATTAAAAAAGTTTACCTATGTAAAGCATCTAAGAGCTTCCTGGCCTATAGTAAGCACACAATACTAACGTGTCAGTAGGAAAGCAGATGGCACGTTCAAATTAGGATAATTGGAAGAGGATTTACTTATAAAAGGACCAGCTGCAAAAGAGTAGGCGGAGTCCAGGTAAACCATGAGGAATAGGACAGTTACCCATGCAGCAGGGGATAGAGGAAGCTGTTACTACTCCTGGGCCAGAACAAAACAGATGTGTCATTAGGAAACAAATCATTGAAAATGCAACTGATCCTTGAACTGTGTGGCGATTGGGACATGGACACCCCATGTGGTCGAAAACTCATGTATAACTTTTGATTCCCCCCAAACCTAAGTACTAACAACCCGCTGTAGACTGGAGGCCTTACCGATAACGTAAATCATCAGCTAACACATATTTGGTGTGTTATATGTATAATACACTGTACTCTTACAACAAAGTAAACTGAAGAAAAGAAAATGTTATTAAGAAAATCATAAGGGGATGGGTATCACCTGGATAGCTCAGTCGGTTAAGTGGCTGACTCTTGATTTCAGTTCAGGTCTTAATCTCAGGGTCGTGAGATGGGACCCTGTGTTGGGCTCCATGCTGGGCATGGAGCTTGGTTAAGATTCTCTCTCTTCCTTTCCCTCCACCCTTCCTCACCCTTACATACATGCTTTATCTCAAAAGAAAAAAAGAGAGGCATGTGGGTGGCTCAGTGGGTTAAAGCCTCTGCCTTCGGCTCAGGTCATGATCCCAGGGTCCTGGGATCGAGCCCAGCACCAGGCTCTCTGCTCTGCAGGGAGCCTGCTTCCCCAACTCTGTCTGCCTCTCTGCCTGCTTGTGATCTCTATCTGTCAAATAAATAAATAAAATCTAAAAAAAAAAAAAAAAAAAGAAAGAAAGAAAGTGAGAGAGAGAGAGAGAGGTGCCATCTCACCTCCTATATTCGTTTGAACTGTAAACTCTTCCTAGACAAATTTTCAAAAAGAAACAATTGACGGATTATACTGTTTGCATCATCTGGCCAAAAGAAGTGTAAATAACCTTTAAAAATGCATAAAGTAAGGTTCCTTCTCTCTGTACTTAGGCCCAACTTTTTCCTTTTCCTTCCTGTAGGTTATCTCTCAGTAGAGGAGAACATTTTAATTTGACTGGCTAGGCTCTGAGGTGTGGATCAGTATGAGGGCCAGTGGTCAGGGGACCTTATGTGTGGTCTTCCTTCCTGTGGTAAGCTGACTCAAGCAAGACATGGTCTTTTAGTGTGTGCTTATCTTCATCTTTCTTCTCTCCTTGACCTCAGGCCTGTGTGCAAGGTGTATGGAATCAGCGCCCCTCATAAGACTGAGGCTCTTCTCTTCTCTTCTCTTCTCTTCTCTTCTCTTCTCTTCTCTCTTCTCTTCTCTTCTCTTTCTTGTCTTTCTTTCTGGTCTTCCTCTCTCCTCCTCTCTTCTTGTTCCTACTCATATCCCCCCTTCCTGGTGGGATTCAGGACACACTAACTGAATATCTTATGGTGAAAGATTGGAGAAAATGGCAGAGGCAGGAAGGTCTCTCTGACTTCCCTCCTGCCTGTTCCCCTAAAGTAGGTTATAAGACCATCACATGAGAGGTGCCTTCCCTAAACCTGGAGGAAAGGAGCATCTTTCTCTCCAAGACTGAGGAAACCAAAAAATATTAGAAGGAATGGGTTTTGCCAGGTTAGCTTTCCACTCTTCAGCAAACCTGGCATCAAAACATTCGTACTGTTTCTTTTGGCCTTCATTTCCTTGGGAATGCCCCTGTGTCACATAGAATGTTTATGAAATACACATGCATGCTTTTTTCATTTTAATTTGTTTTTATCAGTTAAATTCTCAGACCCAGCCAGGGGCCCTAAGAAGGTGGAGGAAAATTTTTTTCTCCCCTACAGTCTTCCCTCATATCCTCCTCTTCCTCTTTCCTTCCCTATCTGACCTCATGGTAGAGGGATTCCTCAGGACTCCCTGCTGGCTGCTTCTCTTCTCTTCTTTCCTGTCACAGCAGTCCAGATATAATAGTGGTTAAGGAATGCAGACTCTCCTGCCAGCTCCAAAACTATAAAGTTAGGATAATAATAGTTCCCAATTCACAGGGCTCTTGTGTGGCTTAAATGCAATAATGCATGTTAAATATAATATAATACAAAGGATTGTAAGAAAATACTGTGAAAAAATTATATGCTAACAAACTGAATAACCTAGAAGAAATGGATAAATTCCTAGAAACACACAATCTTAATGGAACCAGGAAGAAATAGAAAAATCTGACTAGACCAATTCAAAGTAATGAAATTGAATTTGTAATTAAAAAAAAAAATACCACAAAATGAAAGTCTGGGACCAGATGGATTTGCAAGTGATTTCTAACAGACATTTAAAGAAGAGTTAATACCTATTTTCCTCAAACTATTCAAAACATTGAAGAGGAGGGAAACTTCCAAATTCATTCTATAAGGCCAGCATTACCTTGATACCAAAGTCAAAGACACCACAAAAAAAGAAAACTACGGGTCAATATCCTTGATGAACATAAAGGCAAAAATCCTTAACAAAATATTAGCAAACTGCATACACCAATACAGTAAAAAGATGTTCATCACAATCAGGTAGGATTTATTCCTGGGAGGCAAAGATGGTTCAATATGTGCAAATCAAACAATGTGATACAACACATCTACACAATGAAGGGTAAAAATCATGATCATCTCAATAGAAGCAGAAAAAAGCATTTCACAAGATTCAACATCTATTCATGATAAAAATTCTCTACAAAATGGGGGTTGGAGGGCACACACCTCTACATACTTTTTCATATATGAAAAACCCAGAGATAACATCATCCTCAGTGGTGAAAAATTGAGAACTTTCCCTGAAAGGTCAGGAATGAGAAAAGCATGTTCACTCTCACCACTCTTATCCAACATAGTACTGGAAGTACTAACCATAGCAATCAGATAAGAAAAAGAAATAATCAGCACTCATATTGGTAAAGAAGTTAAATTATCTCTATTTGCAGATGACATTCTATACATAGAAAATTGTAAAGATTCCACCAAAAATTTATAAGAAATGATAAATAAATTCAGTAAAGTAGCAAGACACAAAATAAAAACCCAGAAATCAGTAACATTTCTATACACTAACAATGAGGTCACAGAAATAGAAATTAAAATAACAACACCATTACAATTGCACCAAAAATAATAAAATACCCAGGAATAAATTTAACCAAGGAGGTAAAATACCAGTACTCTGAAAACTATTAAACACTGATGAAAGAAACTGAAGATGGCACAAACAAATGGGAGGATATTTCATGCTTTTGGATTGGAAGAATTAATATTGTCAAAATGTTCATATTATCTAAAGCAATCTGTAGATTCAATACAATCCCTATCAAAATAGCAACAGCATTTTTCACAAGACTAGAACACATAATACTAAATTCATGTGGAACCACAGAAGATCCCAAATAGTCAGAGTGGTTCTAAGGAAGAAGAACAAAATTAGTGGTATTACAATTCCAGATTTCAAGGCATGCCACAAAGCTATAATAATCAAAATGGTATGATGCTGGCACAAAGATAGACACAGATCAACAGAACAGGATAGAGACTCCAGAAATAAACACACATTTATATGGACAATTACTATGACAAAGGAGGCAAGAATATACAATGAGGGAAAAGACAGTCTTCCCAATAAGTGGTGTTAGGAAAACTGGATAGCTACCTCATGTAAAAGAATGAAACTGGACTATTTCGAACACCATACACAAGAATCAACTCAAATTGGATTAAGGACTCAAACATGAGACCTGAAACCGTAAAAATCCAAGAAGAGAACACAGGCAATAATTTCTCTGACATCAGCCATATCAACATTTTTTTGGATGTCTCCTAAGGCAAGGGGAAAAAATGCAAGCAAGCAAACAAACAACAACAATCTCCTTTTGGGACTACATGAAATAAAAATAAAAAGCCTTTACATAACAAAGGAAATCATCAATAGAACAAAAAGACAACCTATTGAATATATTTGCAATGATATATCTGATAAAGGGTTAATATTTGCAATATCTGATAAAGGGAAAATATTTGCAAATGATATATCTGATAAAGGGTTAATATCTAAAATATATAAAGAACTCATTCAACTGAAAAAGACAAAAAATTTGATTTAAAAATGGGCAGAGGACCTGAACAGACATTTTTTTTTTCCCCAGAGAAGACATACAGATGGCCAACAGATACATGAAAAGATGTTCAACATCACTAATCATTAGGGAAAGGCAAATCCAATCCTCAATGAGGTATTGCCTCACTCCATTAAAATGGCTAAGATCAAGAAGACATGAAACAGTAAGTGTTGGCGTGGGCATGGAGAAAAAAGAACCCTCATGCATTGTTGGTAGGAATGTAAACTGGAACAGCTACTGTGGAAAACAATGTGGAGGTTCCTCAAAAAATTAGAAATAGAAATACTATATGAAACAATAATTCCATTATTGATTATTTACCTGGAGAAAATGAAAACGCTAACTCAAAAAGATATTTGCACCCCTATGTTTGTTGAAGCGTTGTTTACAGTAGCCAAGACATGGAAGCAGCCTAAGTGTCCATCCATAGATCAATAGATAAAGAAGATGTGGTATATATACACAATGGAACATTACACAGCCATAAAAAAGTTGAGATTGTGCCATTTGCAACAACATGGATGGAACTAGAGAGTATTACGCTGAGTGAAATAAACCAGACTAAGAAAGACAAATTCCATATGACTCCAATCATAAGTGGAATCTAAAAAGTAAATAAATAAAGAGCAGAATCAGAACTATAAATACAGAGAACGAACAAAACCAGAGAGGTTGTGGGCTGTTGGGCAAAAGGGAAAAAAGGGGAGAGGGAGATCTAGGCTTCCAGTTAAGGAATGAGTGAGTCATGGGAATAAGAAGCAGAGCATAAGGAATATAGTCAATGATATTATAATCGTGATGTAATGGGACAGATGGGAGCTATACTTGTGGTAAAACAGCATAATGTATAAACTTGTCAAATCAGTAAGTTGTATCTCTGAAACTAATGTTATACTGTGTGTCAACTATGCTCAAAAAACAAAACAAAACAACACAAAACAAAACAAAAAAAACCCTGAACCTGAATCCTACCATTAAGACTTCTAATATGTGATTAATTAAATCTTATTGTTATAAAGAATTAGAATCAGGGTTTATGTTATTTGTAATGCAAACCAACAGATATGGAAACTGGTACCCAGAAGGCTACTGTGAGTAACATACAGAATCAAATGCAGAATTAGGTGTAGGAGGCTGGATGTGGGTCAGTGAGGAGCCCGCCATTTGTAATGTTGATTTGTGTTGATCATTCGTTGTGGCCTACAAGATAGAGACAAGCATACTCTAAAAGTGGCCATTCTAAAAAGAAAGGTGGGAAGCCAGGCTTAGCTATAGTCTGCAGACCCAGTGGACAAAGATTCTGATCATTTTGAGCCATGCAAGGTCAGAAAAGCTGAATCTGAGCCATGAGTTCTTAATCTGGTCTCCATTTATCCGGGGCACCTTATGGCCCTACTAACAAAACTCAGAGTATGGGTGTACTTGGATAGGAAAACAAAATTACCTCTTTCTTTTCACTAGCCCATAAGTGAAATTCAGCATTTCCTTTCATCTTAAATGTAGACTAAACAAACCAACCAACCCACAGCCGGATCTGTGTGAGTCTATTTGTCAACAATAGAGTACACAGGTATTTTCATATTGTGTTATAGTTATTTCAGATGTCTCAAAGTATCATTTTAAATTCATAAGTGCTTTGAAATTTCAGAAGACCCCAAAGCTAGATATTGAATTAATTTTGAATATTTTCAACATTAGTTTTCTTTTTTTCCATTTTTAAATTAACACATAATGTATTATTTGTTTTGGGGTACAGGTCAGTGATTCATCAGTCTTACACAATTCACAGTGCTCACCATAGCACATACCCTCCCCAATGTCCATCATCCAGCCACCCTATCCCTCTCACCCCCCTCCACTCCAGCAACCCTCAGTTTGTTTCCTGAGATTAAGAGTCTCTTATGGTTTGTCTCCCTCTGGCTTCATCTTGTTTCATTTTCCCTTCCCTTCCTCTATGATCTTCTGTCTTGTTTCCAAAATTCCTCATATCAGTGAGATCATATGATAATTGTCTTTCTTTGATGGACTTGTTTTGCTTAGCATAATAGCTTCTAGTTCCATCCATGTCATTGCAAATGGCAAGATTTCTTTTTTTTTGATGGCTGCATAACATTACATTGTCTATATATACCACATCTTCTTTATCCATTCATCTGTTGATGGCTCTTTCCATAGTTTGGCTATTGTGGACATTGAGGCTATAAATATTGGGGTGCATGTGCCCCTTCAGATCACTACATTTGTATCTTTGGGGTAGATACCTAGTAGTGTGATTGCTGGGTCATAGGGTATCTCTATTTTCAACTTTTTGAGGAACCTCCATGCGGTTTTCCAGAGTAGCTGCACCCGCTTGCATTCCCACCAACAGTGTAGGATGGTTTCCCTTTCTCTGCATCCTCGCCAGCATCTGTCGTTTCCTGACTTATTAATTTTAGCCATTCTGACTGGTGTGAGGTGGCATCTCATTGTGGTTTTGATTTGTATTTCCCTGATGCTGAGAGATGCTGAGCACTATTTCATATGTCTGTTGGCCATTTGGATGTCTTTGCAGAAATGTCTGTTCATGTCTTCTGTCCATTTCTTGATTGGATTATTTGTTCTTTGGGTGTTGAGTTTGATAAATTCTTTATAGATTTTGGATACTAGCCCTTTATCTGATATGTCATTTGCAAATATCTTCTCCCATTCTGTCGGTTGCCTTCAACATTAGTTTTCAAAAATAAATAAACAACTATAATATCAGAAATGTGTTTTTAGAGATTTCCACAACTGTGTTTCAATCTACATTTTCCTGTAATCTGTGCATTTTATTTTATTTACTTAAAAACATTATTCTGTGTCTATAATCTTCACCAAAATTCCAGATGGGTTTGTGGCATAAAGAAGGTTAAGAACATTTATTCAACCACAGTAAAATTAGTGAAGTGGAGATGGGGAGATGGAAGGTTTAGGAACAGGATTGTGGCAATAAGAGACAAACTTTGCCTTAGGCTACTCCCTAAATTCTCTGCCCTACAAAAGGGACAAGGGTATTTATTGTGAAGATGCATCTGGGAAACAGCTGGGGACCAAGAAGTGGATTATGGTGGAGCTTCCATACCCCAAACTATTGTCTATAATTGCCTCAAACTGAGATGTTAGTGTGAAGGCCAGATGGATGGGGTGAAGTCAAAAGCTTGTTGCTGGGGGCTTGGAATTCTTAGGCTCAAAGACTCTGTGGAGACAGAATTTATGGCTTGGAGTGGAAGTAAATAGATTAGCTGCCTATCAAGTTTTTACAATACTTTTGTTCTTTTGTTTTACTTTTATTGAAGTATAATATGTACACAGAAGTGTATTACAAAGGCACAGATCTGTAAGTTTCCACAAAGTGAGCACACACGTATAATCAGCAACCAAAGTAAGGAATGGATATTAAGAGCACCTAGAACCCCTCAGGCTCCTTTCCAGTCACACGTCTCTAGTTTGACTCCTAATAGGGGAGTTCGGTTTTGCCTCCTGCAATACTTTTTATATAAATGGGATCATAACAATATGTGCCCTTGTGTTAGGCTTCTTTAGTAAGTTTGGGGAACTAATCCGTATTTTTTCATGCTGGAGTTTGATTCCATTGTTGTGTAAGTAGAGGTTCTCAAACTGTGATCTAGGGACTCCTGGGTCCTGGGAACTTTCAGGATGTCCCCAAGGTCAAAAGCATTTCATCTGGCTTTTTTTTTTTTTGTTTTTCCTCATTCTCTAATGAGTGTACAGTGGAGTTTTCTAGAAGCTACATGGTACATGATGGTATTCGTGCATTCCCATTTTAAAGAATTCCCCAGTTTTAATTTCTACTACGGTAAGTATTAATAAATATAACCCACATAAAGCTTCCTTGGGTTCTACAATCATTTTTTAGAATGCAAGAGATCCTGAGACAAAAAGCTTGAGAACCATGATTGTAATTGTGGAACCACATGATGATTTACTCTTCTGTTCCATCACTGATGAATGAGCATTTGTGTCTTTTCCAGTTCTGGGCAATTATGAATACTACTTCTACGAACAGGTCTTTTGATGAACATAGGAACACATTTCTGTTGGCTACATATACTTAGCAGTGGAGCTGCTGGAACATAGAGTGTATACTTGGTATCTAGTAGACACCCCAGATAGTTTTCCAGAAGGTCCGCACCAGTTTACAGCCCACCAGGACTTGGTAAGTTCAGCTGGTCTATGTTTTCACCAACGGGAAGTGTTTATCACTCCAGCTCTTCTGTTGATCATGTAGTGGTATTATGTCAAGGTTTAATTCCCATTTCTTGGCTGACAAATGAAATTGAATGCTTTTATATATGTATATTGACTATTTAAATACTGTTTTGTAAATTGTTCACTTATGCTATATAGTGTTCTACTGGATTTGTCTATCTTTTATTGATTTGTAGGCATGTTTTCCTGAAATGTTTTTTTCTACATCTAGTGAAATGATATGTTTCTCTCTCTCTCCTTTTTGGCCAATGTGAGTTACATTGGTCGATTTTTAAAGAATTAAACCACCCTTGAAAATCTGTATTAACTTAATCTGCTCATGATAAATACCCATTTTTTATATATTGCTGGATTTGATTTGCTAATTCTTCAAAAGACTTTTGCATCTATGTTCGTGAGAAAAGAGAGAAAGTAGTCTATAATTTTCCTTTTTTTTTGTGATGTTCTTTGCAATCAAGGTTATGCTGGCTTCTTAAAATGAATTGTAAAATGTTCCCTTTTTCCCATTCTCAAGAAAATGTTGTACAACATTTGTGTTATTTCTTCCTTAAACATCAGGAAGAATTCACTCATTAAATCATCCAGTTTAGGGTTTTCTTTTTTTTTTTTCCAGTTATATTGAGATACAATCGACATGTAATATTGCTTTCGTTTAAGATGTACAACATAATTTGACATATGTATATATTGTAAAATGATTTCTGCAATAAGTTTAATTAATATACATCACCTCACGTAGTTACAAATTTCTTTTCCTGAAGTGAAAACTTTCAAGATTTACCCTCTTAGCAAGTTTCAAATATACAATACAGTATTGTTAACTATAGTCATCATGTTGTACATAATATTCCTAGAACTTACTTATCTTTTAAGTGGAAGTTTGTACCTTTTGATTACCTACACCCATTTTCCTACCCCCAGCTGTACCTCTGGCAACCATCAGTCTTTCTTATGGGTTTGTTTTTCTTAGATTCCACATATAAGTGAGATCATACAGTATTTGTCTTTCTCTACCTGACTCATTTCACTTACCATAATGCCATCAACTTCAAGGTACATCCATTTGGTCACAAATGGTAGGATTTCAGGGCGCCTGGGTGGCTCAGTCTATTAAGTGTCTGCCCTGGGCTCAGGTCATGACCTCAGGGTCCTGGGATTGAGTTCCACATCTGGCTCCTTGCTCTGCAAGGAGCCTGCTTCTTCCTCCACCTGCTATTCCTTCTGCTTGTGCTCTCTCTTTCTCTCTGACAAATAAATAAATAAAATCTTTAAAAAAATCCTAGGATTTCCTTTTCTCAAGGATGAATAATATTCATATATATATCACAATTTCTTTCCCCATTCCTCCATTGGATGGACACTTAGGTTGTTTCTATGTTTTCACTGTTGTGAATAATGCTGCAATATATCTCTGGAAGATATTGATTCCATTTCCTTTGGATACATACCTAGAAGTAGAATTGCTGGGTCATAGTATAGTACTATTTTTATTTTTTTGAGGAACCTCCATTCTGTTTTCTGCAATGACTGTACCAATTTATATTCCCATCAATAGTATACGAGGTTTTTGCTCACATTCTTGTCAACACTCATTGTCTCTTGTCCTTTTTATAACAGCCATTATGACAAGCATGAGGTGATATTTCATTGTAGTTTTGATTTGCATTTCCCTGTTGATTAGTGATGTTAAGCACCTTTCCATGTACCTGTTGGCCATTTGGATGTCTTCTTTGGAAAAATGTCTATTCAGAGCCTCTGCCCATTTTTTTTAAAGATTTCATTTATTTGAGAGATTGTGAATGAGCATGTGCACATGAGAGAGAGAGAGAAAGAGAGGGAGAGTGAGAGAGGGAGGGAGAGCAGGAGAGGGTGCGGAGGGAGAAGGGGAAGCAGACTCCCCGCTGAGCGAGGTGTGATCCCAGGACCCTGGGATCATGACCTGAGCCGAACGCAGACTCTTAACCAACTGAGCTATCCAGGCACCCCTCTGCCCATTTTTAAATCAGATTTTTTGGTCTTCAGTTGTATGAGTTCTTTATATATTTCAGATATTAACCCCTTAAAAGATGGATGATTTGCAAATATTTTCCCCCTTTCTGTAGTTTTCCTTATAGGAAGATTTTAAATAACAGATTCAATGTTTAAGTAGATAGCAGGTTGTTCAAATCTGTTTCTTCATCTGTCTGTTTTAATAAATTGGCTCTTTGAGGAAATTATTTTATCAACATTATCAAATGTATTTGTATAAAATTCTTCATAATATTCTCCTTTTTATCTTTTTGATGTTTATGGGATCTGTAGTGATATTGTTTTTTATTACTGATATTGATAATTTGTACTTTTTACCTTTATACACACACACACACACACACATACAGTTTAAAGATTTTATTTATTTATTTGACAGAGAGAGAGAGACACCAAGAGAGGGAACACAAGCATGGGGAGTGGGAGAGGCAGAAGCAGTCTTCCCACTGAGCAGGGAGCCTGATGCCAGGCTTGGTCCCAGGATCCTGGGATCATGACCTGAACCACAGGCGGCACTTAATCACTGAGACACCCAGGCACACCTACCTTAACGTATTTTTAGTTTGAAATGTTTTCAAGCTTTCAAATTGTTATAATAATAATGAAAGAATTCTATGTTCTTCACTCAGTTTCTTTGTTATTTTTCCACATTTTCCTTCCCTGCATCCTCCTCCTCTATACCCACATGCACACACAGCTTTTCTCTGAAATGATGCCCCCATCAGTAAAAATAGTTCAACAAGAGACCACTCAAAATAAAACACTTTTACTTTACCACCATACCACCTTCCTGATCAGGAAATCAATGCAAATACAACATTGTTATCCAATGCACAGACTCCATCCAGATTTTACTGCCTACCCAAACAGAATCCTTGATGTGTTCCAGAATGCTCTGTGCATGTGTGTTATATTTAGTTACCATGCTTCATCAAGCTCCTTTCATCAGCAAGAGCGCCTTTCCTCCTCCTATCTCTGACAGTCTTAAAGAGTTCAGCTCTTTCATTCTACCCAGTGACTTTCCAGACCTAGTCTATTGGATGTTTTCACAAGACCAGTTTCATGGAAAATCTCGATGCTTGTGTTCTTGTGGCCGTCTGAATAACGTGCCCCCAAAGATGTCCCTATCCCAATCCCCAGATTGGGGACTATGAACACAGAACTTTATATAGGAATCTGCAGAAGTGTAGAGACATTTGGTACCCTGACACACTTACTTCAGTAGGCACAACACTGCCATCGATCACAGGTAATTTGATTAAGTGGGCTACCACTTATTCATTCCTCAAATTACTAGCATCCCACTTACCATGGCCAGAAGCTCAGCACTGAGTTCAAGCCCAAGGGTATAACCAAATCAATTTCCAAATTCCATCTTTGAAGGACCATTTCCGGGGACAATCTTGGTTTCGCCTTCTGATTCAATCAGGGCCCCGGAGGGTAAAAATTACAAGTAACTTTAAAAGTCTGACTATAATATGAAGAACTCTTAATTAAGTATCAAAATTGTTTACTGGGTATGTTTAAAGGCAAAATAAAGGGAATCTGATTTTAAAAATTAGCACTGAGGGGCGCCTGGGTGGCTCAGTGGGTTAAGCCGCTGCCTTCGGCTCAGGTCATGATCCCAGGGTCCTGGGATCGAGTCCCGCATCGGGCTCTCTGCTCAGCAGGGAGCCTGCTTCCCTTCCTCTCTCTCTGCCTGCCTCTCTACCTACTTGTGATCTCTGTCTGTCAAATAAATAAATAAAATCTTTAAAAAAAAAATAAAATAAATAAAAAAAAATAAAATAAAAATTAGCACTGAGGTAGAAACCACAGGAAGCAGCTATTTCCTCTAGGAGTGGGATCACAAAGGAATATGGCCGGCATGATTAAACCTAAAGCTTGGGTGAGCAGCGCCGTGGGCTGCAGCCCACACCTTTGAGGAGAGACAGAGCTAAGTGCACGCGGGTGTCTGTGGGCTGCATGGAGGGGCACTTGGGGCTTGGACCAAGACCTCTGAGGGGCAAGCCTGTCTCGCAAATCTTTTGTGGTTTATGAACTGCACACGCACCCTAGTAAATATGCTAAATGTGTTGGCCACAGAATGTTCTGTGACTTGTGAGTTTCCTGAGAAGCAAATACCAATCATGTGTACAAAGAACAGCTAAACTGCACAATTACTGTCTTCTAATCAACAATAGAAAAATGATTGCGGATGGCTCTGCATTCTACATGATATGTGACTTTTTCAAGATGATTG
Source organism: Enhydra lutris kenyoni (assembly GCF_002288905.1). Lineage (NCBI taxonomy): Eukaryota > Metazoa > Chordata > Mammalia > Carnivora > Mustelidae > Enhydra > Enhydra lutris. Next base: position 26,313,840 of record NW_019154109.1, on the reverse strand, counting down.
CTGACACATCCAGCTGAAAATAGCGTTTCAAGCAATTAGGGTTTTGTTGTTATCTGTGCTTAACTCTCCTGGGAGAGAAAACTAAATGAACTGCTTGCTTACCCGTGACTGCCCTTCCAGGCCAAAAATTGTTTTGCTTTCTTTATCCACTACAGATTTTTTTTTTTTAATCATCATTATAAACACTGGGCATGTATGTCAGTGATGTGAGTGACAAGGGATCAGGGGCCACCGTCCTATGCCGTAACCGGAATAAACCACTCTCACTGCCTCCACCACTGGCAGCCTGGTCCGCACCACCAGCCTCTCTCACTTGAGTTAATGATTTAGGCTAAATAGTCTCCATTTCTACACACTTTCAGTGTCCCTTTTTTATCTGTTGTTAATGCAGCCACCCGAGTGATCATGCTGTGTTAAAATCTAGGTCAGAGTACGGTCACTTCTCTGCTCAAAACATCCTGATGACTTCCGGTCCTTCTGCAAGGAAGGCACCGCTGGGGTAGTAGCCTTTAAGCCCACGCAAGACTTCCTGTCTTCCTGTCATCCGCAGGACCAGTGATTGTTACCTTTGTGAGCTCACTTTCAGCTCTTCTGTCCTCTCTCCCTCTGTCTCCGCCACAGAACTTCCTGCACCTGCCAGCGTCTGGCCTGGCAGCTCCCTCTCCCTGGCATGCGCTCCCCATCTGTATGGCTTTCCTCCACAACCTCCTTCAGAGTGTTACCGAAATATAATCTTTCCTTAGTGAGACTTTCTCTGTCATACTAATTAAAATTTCAACACAGGCACAGAACTTCTGTCCTTCTCTGCTTTCTCATCTGAGCCTCCCACAAAGATCTGGGCTCCAAGGGGGCAGGGATTTCCATCTCTCTGTTCACTGCTAAAGCCCAGCCTCTTCTCCATATGGGGCTCACAGGTCATTAGCACATATTTATCAAATAAATAGATGAATGAATGATGTGCACTAAACCTGGGCTTCCCATCCAATCATCATCTGATTGGAAGCAAGTCTTTACATGTCTTTGTACCTGAACTCATTCCTCCATAAAATAAAGGTCATGATATTCCCATCTAACTCTTTGCCCTTTTACCACTGGTAGTGAATTCCTGTTTATAAAGACCTTCAGATTTCTGAATAAAAAACATTGAAACATGAGATGTTTGTTTTTAGAGGTAAAACTGGAAACAGCTTTTGTCCAGGGGTCAGAAGACCAGGGTCTAAGGCAGGGATAAGTCATCACGGGCACCACTTTCCACTACATGTTAATATAATCAAACTTCCCTTCCTACCTCATAAGATTGCTGGGAACCTGGGGAAGCATGAAAGGGGATAGGTAAGCAATAAACCTTGGTTTCCTTTTTCTTGATTCTCCTATTATTCAGGCCAAAAACAGAAGAAAAGTTATAAAGTTAATGTCGATAATGTTGATAGGAGTTATTATTGTATAGTCTCTGAGGGGTTAATTCAGTTCTAGAACGTCAGTGCTTCAGTGCGGTTAGTTCCACATGGACTATTTAGCCTAAGTTTTGTTAACTATGGACTCGATCCACATCCTGCTTGTCCGGGACTGTCAGTGAATGTCAATCTGGACCTTTCTTACACTACCCTAACAGCAATCGAAATTTCAGGCTCTGATGACAGCTGGTTCAGTAACACTGCTCGGTCACGAAATTTCTCTTGCCATCAATTATCTCTGTAACAGATAAAAGACTTAAAAGACCTATCGTTGACCTTCAGGAGCTCCTGCTACACTGGGTCATATAAAAAGAAGTGCACAGTACTTGAACCAGTTAGAAGAGAGATTGATCATTTGGTTATTTCTGCAGCGTTTTCTCTGTGTAACAGTCAGAGAAGGATCAGTTCATCAGGAGTCCTCCAGAAAAAAATCTGTGGAGACTCACACATCACAGGAAATTCAACCCCATCTATAATAATTTTCCCATTATCAATAAGATGGCAACTCTTCATTTTATGTGGACTTCGTACAAGTTACTGGTGTCTGTTTCACCGGCCTATCCAGTCAGAAAACAGTTTCTGGCCAGAAGAGCGGGGCGAAGGGGGTGAGAGACATGACAGGCATGCTGGGAGCTGCCACTGACCAGATGGACAGGAAAACAGTATAAAGATACCATCTAGAGAAACCTTCCCAACACCTCTCTCTCTCATATTACACCATCGCCAGTAGTTTTGAAGAAATTTACCTCTTGGGGGCCCTGACCACCATAATTGTCCTGTGCATTTACAGTGTTTGAAAATTCATAAAATGTCTTTCCACATATTTACATCATTAAAGCTGCACAAAATCAATGCAATAAATAGAGTGGTTATTTTCCCCCATTGGACAGACAAGAAGACAAGTGTAGGGGTGAGGGTTGGCTTGATGAAGTCTGTGTCCTGAGAAAAGACAGAGCCTGTATTCAAGTTATGAGAGACTGGGAGGAGGGGTGCTTTGGAGGAGGAGCTCCGGGAGAACCTCAGTTCTCCTGATCCCTGAATATAATCTCTAGGGAAGAACCACTCTGCCGGCAAATGTAACAATAATAAGGCAAACAATGTTCCGGGAATAAAGGTTGGGTCTATTTTTAGTCCAGCGGTATGTGCAAGGCTACAGTTAAGTCTGAAGGAATGTGTTTTGTATGATGAAGAATAAACTGAACTTATTTGGTGCTGATTTCTTTTATCCATGCCCTCGTGCTGGAGTCCCTCAGAGCCTTCATGCTTATTAGGGCTGTTATCTTGTGCCCTGGCCAGAAACAAATGGTAGAATCAAACAAAGGCTAAACGGGAAATTTTTCTCTTCGTGTTAAAATTGGTGCTTGACACGCACTTGGGGAGGACGCAGGACTTGCACCTGCCCTGGCTGCTGCTGGGGAAGGAAACCACATGTCTCCACCACTGAGGTAGTTGCTACCGCCCAGCGGATGTGGGGTTCAAATTTAAGGGCGAAATCAGAGGTTGAAATGCAGAGAAAAAAATTTTAAAAATGAGATTATGGGACCGAATTCTAGACCCACCCTTCCCGCTAACTGTGCATCCTTGAATGACTAAGTTGTCCTCCTAGGCTCCATCGGGTTTTTTTGCTTTGTTTTCCAATAAAATGGAGGGTGAGAAGACAGTGGACTCACTAGTTGCCTGGTTTAAGATGCACCACTGTAATTCTCGGAAGGGCTGTTTTGTGGAAAACCTACAGGCTGCTGTCTGGTCAGTTCATCCAAACTGTAAAGTAGGAACAGTTCTTGGAGGCGCCTATCTGCTCCGAGCAGACACACAGCCTTGCTGTCCCTTCATTCACTGAGAATACTTGGTGCGAGCGTCCTGTGTCTTCTGCAGAAAATAATATACGTCTGAACTCTTTCTGGTATTGTCTTCTCCAAACTGGTAAGAGTGAGTTTAAAAAAAAAAAAAAAAAGCTATTTCTTCCTCCAGACATCTGGTGACATCTGATGGAGAATTATAACAAACACACAATTGACGATGACTACAAGTGTGACTAGCTGCCCCTACGGTTATGCATAACCACATGTGGGGTTCTGCATTATTCATGCTCAAATCTTCTGATGGCTTCATTTCACAGTCAGAAAACAATAAAATTAAGATTAAAAGTCCTTACCTTCTCCTAAGCAGAATAAATGTCACTACTACTCAAAATATAATTGGCAAAGCATTTAGGAAGATTGTCTATGAAGAAAGATATAAAAATGACCAGTATGGGATGCCTAGGTGGCTCAGCCAGTTAAGCGTCAGACTTGATTTTGGCTCAGGTCATGATCATAGGGTGGTGAGATCAAGCCCCACATCAGCCTCCATGCTGGGTGTGGAGCCTGCTTAGGATTCGCTCTCCCTCTTCCTCTGCTCCTGCCTCCTGCTCATGCTCAATCTCTCTCTCTCTTAAAAAAAAAAAAAAGCCAATAAGTACATGAAAAAATATTCAACATCATTAGATGTCAGAAAATGCACATTAAATCCCAATGAGATAATTCAATGCACCCACTGTAATGGCAGAAATTCAGAAAGCAAACTGACGACACCAAATGTTGGCAAGCATGTAGAATATGTTGCTGAAAGGAATGAAGAATGGTAAAACTACTTTAGAAAACTGCTTAATAGCTTTGTTTCATTTAAAGTAAAAAATACACTTACACTGTGACCTACTGATTCCACTTTTAAGAATTTGCCCATGAGAGATGAAAATATATGTTAATACAATGACTTTTATGCAGTTATAGCCAGAAACTGGAAATAATTCAAATGAATACCAATGAAAAAAGATAAATAATTATTTTTATTATGCTCATGCATTGAGATACTAATTACTCAGAAGTAAAAAAAAAGAACAGACTAATATACATGCAATAACATGGGTGAATTTCAAAAAACATTTTGAGCAAAAAACGCCTTACCAAAAGAATACGTACTTTCATGATTCCACTTATATGAAGTTCTAGAATGGGTGAAACTAATCCATGGTAGTGAAACATTAGGCTGTGTGCCTTGGGAGGCAGGGTGGAGATTGACTGGAAGTGGGTAGGGAGGAACTTTTAAGGATAATGGAAACATTTTTTTTTTAAACTTCTTTAAAAAAAAAATGATTTAATTAATTTTTTTTTTTTGACGGAGAGAGACAGAGACAGAGAAAGAGAGTGGGGGAGGGGCAGGTAGAGAGAGGGAGAGAGAGTACCTCAGACAGGCTCTTGCCCAGCTCAGAGCCCAATGTGGAGCTCGGTCCCAGGCCCCTGAGATCATGATCTGAGTCTAGACCAAGAGCTGGACCCTCAACTGACGGAGCCACCCAGGCTCCCTGGCAATGGAAACATTCTATATCTTATCTGAGATGGTGGTTATGTGGGTGAATATATTTCTCGAAATTTATCAAATTCTCTACCTAAGATCTGTACATTTCACTGTATCTAAGTTTGACCGTCAATTAAAAAAGAAAGAAAGAAAGAAAGAAAGAAAGAAAGAAAGAAAGAAAGAAAGAAAGAAAAGGCATCTGTGCCAGGATTCAATGTGATTTTCTCTTGGCTACCTCTCTGGTCACATATCCTACCACTTGGCTTCTAGCTCCCTGGGCCGTAGGCACCATGCCCTTCTTGGTCCTGAAGCTCACCAAGTATACCCACATATTCTTTGCACTTGCTGTTGTCTTCCCAAATATCTTCAGGGCTTGCTTCCTTGCTTTTCAAGAGATCCCTGACCAATCTCTTCAAAATATCTGTTCCTCCCCTTATCACAGATGCTATATGACTTGACTTTGTTTTTCTTATATAATGTCAGATACTGTATTGTGTAATTTGTTTGTTTTCTTCTCAGACTCAAATGCAAGGGTAACAATGGCAGGAATTTTGTTGTTGTTCATCAGTGTATCCCTGGTACTTAAAACAATGTCTGGCACAGAACAGGCCTTCAGTAAATACTTGTGGAATGAATGCAGAATGAATGCCTCCATGGCTTGACTTGGAAATATATCATCTTCTGGTCTAAACATTCCCAGGAGACTCTCTTCCATTGCTTAGGATCTTTTTTTTTCCTGGACTACATCTTTTCTCTCTGCAAATGTGTCCCCTGCCTATAGCATTTAGGATTAAATGCTGGTTTTTTGTAATAAAGTTGTTCCTTTAACGCACATTGCTGGTTTACTGTGCCTTGCAGGTGTATATGGATCACATATCCACAACTCAGGGATAATTCAAGCATAAGCTTGAATCAGATCATTAAGTTGTTGATCCAATTCATTTGCTAAATTAAGATGACTGAAAGGGGTACCTGGGTAGCTCAGTTGGTTAAGTCTCTGCCTTCAGCTCAGGTCATGATCTCAGGGTCCTGGGATTGAATCCTGTGTTGGGCTCCATGCTTAGCAGGGGAGTCTGCTTCTCCCTCTCCCTCTGCCTTCTCCCCTGCCCGTCCTCTCTCTCTCTCACTCTTTCTCTCAAATAAATAAATAAAATATTTTTTTAATTTATTTTTAATTTCTTTTCAGCGTTCCAGAATTCATTGTTTATGCACCACACCCAGTGCTCCATGCAATATGTACCCTCCATAATACCCACAACCAGCCTCACCCAACCTCCCACCCCCTCCCCTCCAAAACCCTCAGATTGTTTTTCAGAGTCCACAGTCTCTCATGGTTCGTTTCCCCCCTCCAATTTCCCCCAACTCCTTCTCCTCTCCATCTCCCCATGTCATGTACTCTGTATTATTCCTTATGCTCCACAAATAAGCAAAACCATATGATAATTGACTCTCTCTGCTTGACTTTTTTCACTCAGCATAAAATCTTTTAAAAAAAATACAATAAAATGACTGAAATGATCAGGCTGACCGGGCTCTAACATAGCCATTCAACTCTTTACATGTTCAATTTAAATAGAAAAACTGACACAAACAGGCACACATGTATAAAAATAAGTTATAAATATTTAAAGTAGTAAAGGACTTGATATTTTCACAGAGATGGGGGATTGGCCAGTGGCTATAATTGATGGAGAATTTTGGTTTACCACCCAGGGGTATGATTAATCATTATTAGCAAAATGAATAGCTACATACATACAGTACTTGTATTAAGTATTGTATACTCAAGATTAAACTAGATGAATTTCTATTAATCCCAAACACCTCAAACCACTCTGGGATCAAGGAAATGGAACATTAAATTGAGTCTCTTCATTGCGTAGAAAGATCCTTCTCGAAAAATAACCTGTCCTTAAAATTTATAGATGAGTTCAAAAAAGTTTTGAACTAAACGTCTAAGTTAGCTCCATGAAGACAAACAGGCAATGGATCAAACAGAGCATATTGGTTAAATACAACAGAAAAAAATATTTGCATTTTGGACACATTATGGCATAAATACATTCTGTGCTCTGTTAAAATGAGGTAGTTATAGTAATGGATAACATTAGTGAATGCTTGATTTGACGTAACCATTTTCTGAATATGTGTTGAGCATTAGGCAAGACATAAGGTGGTTACAAAATGAACCAGATGTTGTTCCCGAGCTTGAAAGGAACACAGGTGGAAGGGAGACGTGAGATAAGACAGACACACACACAAATGAGTATTGTACTTGAAGTCAAACTTTGAAATGTACCCATAATACCACATATACCCAATGATCAGAAAATGCAAAAGCAGGTTCTACCTTCAATGTTTCATCTGAGTCTTGAAAGATATTTAAGACTTAAGAGAGGTGAGGCCATTTCAGGTGGAAGGGACATCATCATGACAAAAGTTGAACAGGCAGGAAATTGGATGTAGACTAGTGGGATACTGGTAGCCCTACTGTGAGAAGAATTTCAGATTGGAGGGAAAATGTAATGAGACATAAGCCTGGAGAATTAAGTAGAGGGAAAGCTGATAGAGGGCAAGGAGTTCAGTCTTGATCACATTTCCTGTAGGGAGCCACTAATGCTTTCTGAGGGCAGTAGTGACATCATCAGAACTGTGTAATAAACAGTTGCCTCTGTAAAGGCATGTGGGAAGGAGAGAGAAAAGGACTCTACAGTTAGCTGCAGTTAACTATGAATGGGAATATTTCTACTGTGTGTTACCAAATGTTCTATACTCAAAAGAGCAGAGATACATTTGTTTGGGTGTCTTTATACATAGGAGGAGGCATTTACACACACACACACACACACACACACACACACACACACACACACACGCACACCCCACATTGGTTTGGCAGACCATCAGCAAATGTGAGAGGTAGAGTATTACAATGGTCAAGGACCTGGGCTTTAAATCAGACAAAAGCCTTGCTCTTTCAATAGCAGCATAACTTTGCTGAAGATACTTAAACTCTTATAAAAAGGAGTTAAAGACATTTAGTTTGTTGAACAGTGAATATATTACCTAATTTAAGGATTTAATGTAGGTTCTGGCCTACTGTTAAGTACATGGAATCTGAGAGCTATCGATGCTTCTGTTCCATTTTCAGAGTTATTGCCAATGTGAGACCATCTAGGTCAATGCGTATTTTGACAAAAGCACTTATCTGAAGCAGCCTACGGTCTACAGAATCAGGAAGATAAGGTCCATGGTCTCCGTGATGATGGTCTTACAGTTTTAACAAAACAAGACCCACACACTGAACACAGAATCCTCCTGTCTGTTCTGAGTTTCATTCCCAGAAAATACTCCCATGAGTAAACTCTTGCTACCTTCCCTGCAGCCTCACTGCGAACTTACTAATTCATTCTGCTGCTCTCATTCAGGGATGATCTTCAAAGCATTCAACACACCAGAGTTTATCAAACATATTGTTCCTGACTGCTTGAAATTTACCTTACAACAGCTTCTCTGACTCATGGAAAAAAAGTAAGCTACAGCGGTTACAAGTGATTTTTAAAAATTTTTAAACAGAATTTAAAAAAAAACTGTAGTGGTTACAATAACATTTACAACACATGAAAAATAAAGCAAATTAAAGAATGCTGAAAAGATGTTGAAGGTAATTTGTTTTCAACTCTGGTTGTTGACTTATTGCATGCTTGGTGTCAAACAGAGAGGAAACAACCAAACCTATTCACCAAAAACAGTAATCCATGGGAGCAAAACTGAAGAATGAAGAATCATGGAACTCAGCATAACACAGAATCATCCAGAATGTTTAATCAATCATCCAGAATGTTTAATCAATCAAACCAGAATGTTTAATCAATCCTTCATTATAGGAGATCATCTGCAACAAGTACAAAGACATGGACATTGAAGGAAGAATTATCCCAGCCTCCAGTGAAGCTGGGAAGGGTCTGGATCCTAATAGATATCTGGCTTCCTGCCCCCCAACTGTCTTCCACTTTTCATACCCCATATCCCTCAGGTACCATGCTCTCTATTCACCCATCTACCCATTGACTTCTAAGCACTTTTGCCCAGAATTCTCTTTTCCCTCATGATATCTTACAGGAATAATTCTTTTTTAAAAAAAATTAATTTGTTTATTTGACAGAGAGAGATCACAAGTAGGCAGAGAGGCAGGCAGAGAGTAGAGGAGGAGGAAGCAGGCTCCCTGCTGAGCAGAGAGCCCGATGCAGGGCTCCATCCCAGGACCCTGGGATCATGACCTGAGCTGAAGGCAGAGGCTTTAACCCACTGAGCCACCCAGGTGTCCTAAAGAAAATTTTAAATGGGAAAACTTGAGCTTTGTTTTAGTCAAGTAAATTGGTGAACCTTCAGGGCTGTTCCCAGCCCTGTGATATGGTGTGGTTCTTCAGCCACGTCTTCCTAATGATGTTGTGTGTGAAACAGGTGAACTTTGATTACACATCGACATAGTATATAATCAGTAACTATTAAGATGGACTGCCAGGCAAACAAATACAAGTAAATTGCATTTAACTCTATCAGAACATCTTGAAATTGTCTATATACCTCTTCTGTTACAGAAATTATGTGGCATATTGCTGCTGGATTGGATAGAGGTTGATCATTTTATATAATAAAGAGGGTATGTCATTTACTCTATGAATCTCCTTTTTGAAGAAATGGCCGCTCTTTCCCGACTGGTGTCACTATATATTCTCTCATACCACCACCAATATCTCTTGCTCCTGGGAGGCAGGCAACAATGAATATTTATTCATTCTTTAATCCCACTCTCAGAGCCTAGCCTAACACAATGCTGGCCCATGGTAGATGATCAATGAATGTCTGCTCCATCAGTCAATTAATACATTCTGTTCCTACTCAAAATTACTTAACTGGCTTTGAGCATATCATCAGTCTCTTTGGGCTGTGCCTCTTTTTCTTCTCTAAAATTCTATAATTTTATGAAGATGAAGAAGCAGAATGAAAAGAGACATTAGACAATGGATCTAACATTGGGGCACTCACAGATCAGGAGGCAGCTGGTGCTCAGCTTTCCAGAACTCACTTTTTTCTTGCTCATATTATTTTCCTCAGTACAGACAGTGACAGTATTAGTAGGAGCAGAGATAAAACCATCTTCGTTATTAGATTTGGGTGAGTGTAGCAGATCCCCAAAACATGCAGAGAGTCAGTGAGATCTGCCTTGGCTTTAATATGGTTAAAGAGAGTTACTGGACCTCATCCTCTCTCTCTCTCTCTCTTTTTTTTTTTTTTTTTTTTTTGCTTAATGGACTTCTTACCAGACCCAGGGATCAAAGGCTCCTGTGGTTTATCTTTACTCTTTTACTTTAATGACTTCTGACACTCCAACAGGGTCCTGGAGACCCAGATGAAGTTTTGATTGCCATAAAGGATGAGCTGATGGCTCTATGATGTCCTAGGATGAATCCAAAGGGGGTGATGACAAATAGCATTGCCTCTGTTCAAAGTGAACTACCTACCCCTAATCCTTATTGCACAGACAAGGAACTCAAGACTCAGAGAAACAGAGTTCTTTGTCATGGGCACTGGTCAAGCAGGGAAGCAGAGTTTCCCTGAAATAATAAGAATGCACATTTCTTTGGAAAAACACTGCTTGTTGAACATGAATCTTTTAATTTCATCCCCACAGGTACTCTCCCAGAATCTTAGCTGTTAATAACCTTTCCTCCCCTTAGGATCCTAACAAGTATAGAGAGGTGAGGGGGAGAACCCAACTTTATTGTTGGCTGTTCAGTAAAACACAAAACTCAGGGTTTCTTGGTAAAGCTGAGTTTGAGATTGTGGCTAAAATTTTATGCCAACCTGGGACCACCTCAACACTTTCCCCTAAATGTGGACATTGACATCAGGGAAGACTAGGGTCCAATTTACCCACTGAAGGGGCAAGGAAGAAGCTGGGAAATAGTTCACCTTCACCACCTAGGAGAACATCTGTCCCTATTTGTCAGCTTCCTCGTGGTGGCAGGAGGAAGCGAGAAAGCCCTTTATAAAACAAGGGCAGAGAGTACAAGAGCAAAGGTGAATGAGAAATGGGTTCATATTGGTATTCAATTTAATAAACTCATACCTCAAAATGAAGTCACTACATAGGGAAGGAGGTTCCGAAATTCCAACTGCTCCACCCTTGTTCCCTGAATTGGAACGACACGGGAAGTGTCCGCTCCAATACTCTGCTTTATGTGGAATAGAGAAAAATGTCTCTTCTATGGAAATGCAAGGAAGGAAGATCAGTGCCTCCTTCTGGAAGCTTCTAGTGCAGATCTTCATTTCTCACCTGCATTATGGCAATAAGCCTCTCGCCCTGTGTTTGTCATCGTTCTTCTCATTCACTGTTTTCACCACATGGAGGACAATCTTCGTTTTAGAAGATCAAATTAATTATGCCACCAACTGTCTACCAAACCTTCAGTATTTCCTTAAGAAAGTCACCCACTCTTCCTGGGCCTCAGTTTCCTCTCCTATAAAATGGGATATGATGGTAATGGCTGTGCTAGTTTTTTGAGAAGGTTAAATGAGTTTGTATCACTTAACACTAATAAGTGTTAGCTATTATTTTCCTCATTATAATTATATAAATATATATATGATATAAATAACCATAAATATAATTATAATTATAATTATCCTGCTCTGCCTTCTTTCAGCTACCACTGGCTCTATATGCAGTATCCCCCATTGGTAGGTACAATATACAGCTGCAGTTCCTAGAGTGATCAGACTTGAGGCTGGGAGTACCGAGCTCATGCATTTTATTTAACACCACCCAATAGATTTGTGCTAGCCTGGGACACAGACCCCAAGGACGACCATTGGTTTTCCCAGTTGAGTCCAAAGTGTGTTGGCAAACCTGGCTTAGTCTATTATGTTGCAGAACTCATGGCTGATCATCTAGAAGGGATGTACTAGACAACACTAGAGACACAAGCCACAGATTTAATCTTGGGGAAGCAACCACAACCACCATGAAATTATCATAAATGACTGCAAAGGAAACAGAAACACATATGTGAAGGACATCTATATTGGGGCTGTGGCCTTTAAGCTTCTACTGTGGGTCTTGAACCCCTCATGAATATGGCCTCACAATGTGTTTCTCACAACAAACGTAAGGTGGTGAGGCTGAGGTAGAGATACAGCATTATAATGGAATCATGGTAGCTTCAAGATTAAGAGACTTATCCAAGGTCTCACAGCTGGTTAGTTGCTTAGCGACCAAGAGAATCCAGGTTCCCCACACCTTTGCTTAAAGAAAAAAAAAAAAAAAAAAAAGCCCTGCTTAACATGGACTGTGGTGGGATTGCAGGAAGCCTTCCTGTGGTCGATAAAAGGTGAGCTTTCAAGATTTGGTCCTCAGAGAGGAAATGCCTTTTTCTGGTCACCTCACTACATTGACTCTTGGCAGTGAAGCCCTGAGAAAATAGGAAATATTATTAGTGTTAGAAGAGTGCCAATGTCAGCTAAGCTCTGTTGAGTCAGTAATGCAACACAAGAGAATCAGTAGAGAGACTAAGAATAAACAGTTCCTTAGGTTCCCGGAGCATTTGAATTTGTGATCTATAAAGCTCCCTCCATAAAAGGGAGAAGAATTTGGCTGTAAAAATTATAGACAAGTTCTGCCTCGGGCTCAGTCATTATTAGCACAGGAGTTTTGCATAAACATAAGGCTCGGGGTGTTTCTGGTTTTAACAGACCTGAAATGTTTCAAATACTCCAGCACGTCACCATGTGGACAGCACTATGCCCAGAACTAGTTAGAGGCCATCTCTCACCTCTCAGAGCTTAGGTTCTAGAGGAAGGAAAATGTGACCCTGAAAATTTTCTGGTGATACAATTTAGATTTTTTTCTTTGTTTCTTTTTTCCCTCATGACATTTACCTAAGACAACAAGATGCATATCAAATGAACTCAAGCCTCTGTCTGGACTATTAAATATACCAGCTAACGGATTCCTTGAATTAACAAATTCTTTCCTTGTGAAGGTTGTAATTTGCTCATTGAGGTTGGAGCATGGAAAAAGTTCCCAGAGTAAGCAACAGAAGATTTGTTCTGTTTTCATGGAGTTTACAAACATACTGAAAAAGTCAAATTTGTAGGCGCTGGTGTGGCTCAGTCGGTTAAGCAGCTGCCTTCGGCTCAGGTCATGATCAGGCTCTCCTGCTCAGCAGAGAGCCTGCCTCTCCCTCTCCCTCTGCTGCTTCTCCTGCTTTTGCACTCTCACTCACTCTCTCTCTCTTTCTGTCAAATCAATAAATAAAATCTTTAAAAATGAGGAAAAATGAAAAGGGGGAAAATCATGCAAAATCCCATCAGACAGTCTTTTGCAGAGCAAAAGCAAAGAGTCCCACTACATTGTGTTTATTCTCAATTGACCAACATTGCCTTTTTTGCCCATCATTCGCATCTTCCAGATTAGGGGTATTCTGCAGAACCCAGACATGGACATGCTTGCCGTTCCAGCCTTTTCCCTACTTCCCTTTCTAATATCCAAGTGTGCCTGTCTGCTGCACCCAATTCTCTCAGGGTTCTGCCTTCTATGGCGATGGGGCGGTGTGGGGGGTGGTGGGCAGAAGGTAACCAGACAACAAAATGTGTGGGAGTGTTGCTATGAAAATGCTCCATTCTCCCCAGGTATATACCAGTATGCTTTCTAGACAAACTAAAAACAAGTAAGAAGTGATTTGAGTGGTAGGCGTTGAAAGCTTCACAGTAGCTGGTTGGAAAAAGACTTTGTATCTTGAAAAGAGAAGCACTTAGACATGGAATCTAATCTCTAATTATCTATATGACTTTGGAAAAGCCTTTCCATTCTGGGCCTGACTTTTCCCATGTGTAGACATGAAAGACTGGAGCAAATTTAATGTTCTCTAATTGTCAAATCATACCAATACATCAGCTGATTGCAAACACAAATCTAATCTATGATGAAATTGTTGCACGATTCTGATCAGAAACACTTCAAGAGAGGGACAATTTGAGCATCAGCCATGTTTAAATGACTCCTAAGATGCTTCTGGGGTGAGCCAATCTTCTGTAGCACTTTTCCAGTAGGACTCAAGGTGTTTTCTCTCTGTTTCTTCCAGGATCCAAGTGTTGACACGATCCTCCACGTCCACGGGTTTCCTGTGTCAGGAGACCCTAAAATCTATACACTGATTCTCTGAGTGTTTTACTTCTACTTTAAACCCACACTGAAAATAAGTGATCAGGAATAAATTAGAACAGAATGGGACGATCTTTGCTAAAGTTAAATGAGGCTTTGGGGTGGGGAGGAGCAGGTAGGGAGGGAGGGGGAAATTGGTGAAGAAGGCTGGGATGACTAATTAGCCAGTGAGCAGATACATATCTATCCAATAAGAAGAGTATCAAGATCCATTTATAATTGGGGCTCCTGGGTGACTCAGTTGGGTAAGCACCTGTTTTCAGCTCAGGTCACGATCTCAGGGTCCTGGGTTCGAGCCCCACATCAAGCTCTGCACTCAGCAGGGAGTCTGTTTCTACCTCTCCCTCTCCCTCTGTCCCTCCTCTGCTCATGCTCTCTCTCTCTCTCTCTCTCCCTCTCTCTCAAATAAAAAAAAAATCTTAAAAAAAAAGATTGGTTCACAATTAACTGCAACAGCATCCTTGCTTAAAAGGAACTTCATACACACGCGCGCGCATGCACACACACACACACATGCTACGTCACCTAAGCAATTTGGAAATTTGTTTCAAAAAGTGATGTTTCTCCCAGCCTGTCATCCCAGGACAAAGGGACAAAGAAAATTGTATACATACAGTGGGAAGAAAAGGATGAAAATAATAGTCAGCCAAAGAGTGTGGATATCCTGGTGCTGGGGGAGAGAAATGCAGACATGTTAAGCGCAAGAAACAGGTAAGTAGAAATCTATGGAAACAAGGGTTGTTGGGGAAGAGCATAGTCACAAAACTATGTCGATATTGAGAAAACTACTTCATTAATTGGATGAATAAATGTTTAACAATCTCCGTTTGAAAGGCTTTGGAAGGTCCCATCTCCAGCCACCTTTCCCCTTTTCCTGTGCTCAAATTTCCTTTTCAACATAATCATTCATTCATTCTCCCATTTACTGAACATGTGTTTTTTGAGGACTTCTTGTGGCCCAAGTCCTGTTGTAGATCCTGAGGACACCAAGCTGATTATGACAGAACCTCTTTCACCACAGAGCTGTCATTCTAGTCCAGTCTACTCTCATTTGGACAGCTACAAACAGATGTAATGTGTTTCTTGGAGCGATCCACTGGGAGCTATTGAAAGTGAAAGTAAGCATGGCTGTTTGTGTAGGTGGGTGGGAAACCTACTAGAAGGGGGCTTGTGGCTCAGGAGGACAAGTTGGGAAAGGCTTCTCAGTCAGAGGATTATGTAAGTCTAGACTGCTCTTGGGGATGGAGTAGCGCTGGCTTTGTTCTCATCACACGCAAATGGTGAAGGCAGATGGCAAAACGTAAGAATATTATCGACAGATCTGCTTTTTCTTCTTCTTCTTTTAATTAGAGAGAGAGTGCATGAGAGAGCGCATGGACAGAGGGATGGGGAAGGAGAATCAAGCAGACTCCATACCCAGCGCAGAGCCAGATGTGGGGCTCCTTCTCATGACCCTGGGATCGTGACCTGAGCCGGAACCAGGAGTCAGACCCTCTATTGACAGAGCCACCCAGACGCCCCTGAGAATACTTCATTTTTTGAAACAGAAAGGCACCTCCATGCTGTCTTATGAGGCCAGATGTCCAGTCTGGGTTCCAAGAAGTTGAAGACTCCCAGGACTGGCCTCTGCCAGCCTCCTTGGCAATTCTCAACTTTGTAAACGGGCACACAGCAGCCCAGAGCTTTCTGACGGTGCGGTTGCCTTTCTCTAAGAACGCTGGCCGACTAGCGACATCTGAGCCTGCCTCTTCCTTTTGAGGGAGCACGAGAGAAAACACTAAGGAGACTTCTCTGCAGTGACTCCTTGGCTTTGCACCATAACACCTCACAGTGGGCCTCTAACCTCTCTCGGCCCCTCCTCCCCTGTCAGTGTCGTTACTCTCCACACAATCCAAATCCAACCTGTCTTGTGGTCTCCTTTGTGTCTCTTTTGCTTTTGGGCAGAGGAAAATTCCCTGAAAACAGCACCACAGAATTTCAGCACTAGAAATGTCTCACATATGATGACTGGACGCGGCATTTCCAGTGAAGAAACTGAGGCCCAGAGAATGAGCAACACACAAATTGGAATATTCTAACCCAGTCGGGACCATACTTCGAATCAAGGTCTCTTTCCACGGCCCCTCTGTCCCCACCCCACCCCTTCTATTCTTTTCCAGGCTATACTTATAAACTCCCTAGGGGGCTAGATCCTAATTGTATATTCTGGCTATTTTCATTCTTGCATACTTTTCCCATGAAGATTTTGTTGTTTCCTCTTTCAGACATGACCCGAGGACCTCAGGCTGGCTTTATTAAACTAATCCCTGTGGCACCTTAAAGGACAGTTCTCCCCTGGGAGCTGGGAGGCTCAGGGTTGCTCATCCCCCAATGCCTGAATTCCCACCAGCCCCGGCCCCCTCTGCAAAGCGGAGATGCAAACAAATTGCAATGCACGTGGAGGAAAATATGTGTGTGGTCAGTTTGGATTCTTCCAATTCCATTTACAACCTTTGTGGTTTGAATCTGTTCTTAGAATTAATTGATGGATTTAAATGTTACTAGAGAAGAAATCCAACTCGTTTCTCAGGGTACCCTTCTGGGAAGTTTCTAGCCTGGTGTCAAAAGAAAAAAATAACTTAACAAATGAATGTCTTTTATAGAATTTTGTAGAATGGGTGTGAGCTAGATAGAAATCTGGAGGAAATAGATGGCTTAGCGGTGGCAAAGCCCTTTTCCCTCCATATCAGTCTTTCTATAGTGACTTATTTATGATCCTAAAGCCAACGCATGTATGGCATGGAGGCAGAAAAATGGGGTTACTTTTACATGTGATTTGGGAAAGTTAAAAGCCCTCATCGGCTATGCGTTTCTCCCTCCACTGACCAGCCCTCAGGTTTGGCCTGATAAGATTCTCTTTTAGACGCACATACATTGAGTTATTTAACCAAAATCACAGCGTTATCTTCAGAAGCAGAATACGAAAATGTACATCTCTCTACATGTAAAAGCCTTGGCATCATGCTAGGGATGGAACCAAGTGTTGCGTATAGTTTTCTAGGATGACAATGCTACATTCCTTCATTTGGTGAACCAGGTAGCGGAACCTCACCATTTACATCTAGCACTGTAGTAAAAAGATAAAGTAAGAGAGATCAGCCCTCAAAGAGCTCACAGCCCCTGAGGAGTCAGAGGTTCGTAAGCAGGTTATTGCAGTATAGTGTGGTGAGTAATTATAAGGGGGGAACTCCAAGTTTGATGGAAGGACATCGTACAGCTGGAGACAGACATAGAAGGGTCAGGTGATGATTTCTGACTCCTGAAAGCCAGTAGGAGTTGTTATCGTATGGCGCCTAGGAGCTGCAGAAGTTCTTATAATTCATAGAATCAAATAATTTTCGAAGAATCTTTTGAGAAGCCAAACATGCATGATTAGAGAGAGGAACATTTTGGAAAGAAAAATCCCAGGGGCTGGAAATGGGGAAAGCACAGGGCATCAGCAAATCCAGAGTGGCTGGGAGGGGATGCAGTGACTTATTGGGGGCGGGGTGGGGGGCAGGAGCCCGGAGGAGCTCTGTTCTCTGCCAGGAAGGGAAGACACCCAGATAAATGCTGGGGACTGGAGGTCAAGTGCAAATTCTAGAAGAAAACACTGAAAGTAGCCTCTAGTTGCTTCAATATATCCCCAGGTTCCACTCTGCTCATAAAGCAATGATATATCCAATATACATTTTTTTCCAACCCCACTTCTGTGTGGAATCTATGCATTGTAAGGGGATATGCATATGTAAGGGGATACACGGAAGGGAGCTGGTATGTTTTAATAATCACTTATTAGGTGCTTACATTATCATTTCTATAACATTATCATAATCTTTTTAAATTATCATTTATTAAATATATCTTCCCAACAGCCCAGTGAATTTGGAATTACTAAGCCCTTTTACATAGAAGAAGATTGAAGCTCAGAAAGGTTAAAAAAAATTAAGTCACTTGCCCAAGGGTTATAACATAACTAGAAGTACCTGAAACGGAAATTCTGATCCAAAAACCTACACTTTTTCTTCCATGAGGTCATCATAACATGCCACAATATTTGGAATCAGATATATTTGGACTTAAATTCATAAAAATAAATTTTGTTCTTGTCTTGTGTGTGATTTTTTTTCTTTTTATTTCCTTTTCTTGATGATCTATTAATGAGGTCTCCAGCTGGTTTGTTTTATTTATGAGTTCTATATCAACATTTGCTTCTCTCATTTGTCTATTTTGCTTTCTTGATAAAATGTTCTTAGCTTATTGAAATTGTTGCCAGGGTTTCAAAGAGAGCATGGAATCCAGTAAATTCAATTCAACATTTTCACCAAGCAAATATCAAGAATTCAACATTGGTGATGCTCTAGAGATCCCTATTTCCCTGACTCATAATTCTTACCAAAATGTCACCATGTAACGTGCCGTGTATTTGTTCATGTGAATATTGCACATCTCTGCACTGGCTTGGGAGCTCCATGAGACCAGGAACATTCTCAGTTTTGTTCAAAGATGAATTCTCAGGAGCTAAGTAGCCCTGGGAGCTAGTGGGTACTCTCCAAGTAGCCGTGAAATGATTGAGTGACCTTTAAGTACTGAAGGAAATATACGGAAGCATAAGACAGTTTTTGGTCTCCATACACGTATCTAGTTGGGGACTCAAGACAGATGCATGAAGCTGGCAAATAACATGAGTAGCAGGTGAGCTGTTATAAATCCGAGGTCTGAAATTCACATGTGAAAGAAATGTAACTTCACTAAGTCCCCCTACATTAAATTTCAAGCCACTCTTCTGCCATGTTGGCAGAAACTTTCGGCATCTAAGGTCTGATGAGAGCTTATGTAGGTCAAGCCCCTGGGAGCAGATGTTGTCTGCTGTTCATTCATCCGTCTACCCTGATGAGCACCAGAACAACATTTGGTCCTTCTGCGGGGCTCCTCCAGGACTGGCTGCTCTCTCTTCTCCTTCTTTCTTCCACATAAAGGCACAGGAATTCTTGGGCTTTTTCTCACTATCTCTTAGAGACTGCCTTTGGAACTTTCTACCTAGATACTCTACACATCCACACCCTCTGAGGTCTTGTTACCTTTCTTAGGTTCTGTCTACAAAACAGGGTCCACTCTTTGCTCTGAGAGCACAGGTAGACGCCATACCACTTTCCCAGGACTGGATGAGAGAAGAAACGTGCAAGCCTTTCTCTCTCTTAGGTCTGCTGATCTCGTTCTCACCAAGTCCTCTCCATCACCCTTTTCTTTTTCCTTCCTGAGCCTGGAATTTTTTCCAGTGTGGAAGGGAAGACACCCCCACATTCCAGCTCCCCTCTGATTCTTTCCTTCAGGGCTTTGGAAAACAAAACCAGGATCACGAGGCTCATAAGCTTTGTTCCTTTCCCCAGAATGAAGAATATAGATAACTAATACCTTACATAGAAAAAAGGGAAATAGGGAACTACCGGGGTGGGGGGGAGTCAATATTTCAAAAACATTATTTTACTATGCTTTTCTCCCAGTAAATCTTTGCATTCCTGGGGTGGGGGGAGGTATTTCTCATCCACTTGTTTTATCTCTACTTTCTCCCCAAAATGGCAGGCCCTAACCCGTTCAAATAAGCCTCTTCTGAGCAATAATATTGCTGATCAAAGCAACCCACACAAAAGCAAATCACCTAGTCTGTATATGGTGCTAACAATCTATAGGTCATTAATCTGTAGCCAAACTGGCTGATGTGTTGAATATGGGAATCAAGAAGCCAGTTTATTTTCTGGGGCAAGAGCTGAACACTCTGTGATTAATTAGATTTTATTCAAGTCCACTGGATTCTCTTCACAAGGCATACCCAGCACGTGCTGTATGTTAATATTCTAGTAACAGGACTTGAGTTCTTGAGGGTCAACATGCCCGTCAGGGTCCATTCTTGCTCTTAAATGTCACACTGCTAGAAAGTCTGAGATGGTATCTGTTCAAATGGCCTTAGGTAGGGCCAGCATTCTAGAGTTCTTCCCTGGTTGTCAGGCAATTGTCTTTGCGTGGCAGACCCCTGGGTCTGGCTTGGTAAGGCAAGGTCTCCAGTGGCCCCCTCTCTAGTCTATGCTGCTGTCACCTCCACTTCCTACCTCCTCCCCTGTGTGGGGACCATCCCTGCTGCTCCCCCATTGTTTAGAGATTCCTCTGCCTCTTTATTCGGTATGGTGGAGATTGTTGCCACTATACCCATAAGCCCCTTCTCTGAGTCACATGGATTATCGAGATTTTTCTTATCACTGCTACTGACATCAAAGTCCTTTCTCACCCTAGGCATCTCCATGGGGAGAGGATTTCCTGCATCTCTTTTACTGTTGCTGAATTCCCTGCTAGGCAGGGAGAGCTCAATCCTGCAAACCGGTCTAAGTGTTGTCTGAGTGCAGCTACCTCTCACCCATGACCCCCACCCAAACTCACCCTTGAGGTGCTCAAGAAACTCAGGAACTTCTTTACTTGGATTTGACAGCTCAAGCCCTCTGCATAGAGTCTGTGTGGGGATGGGCTTGCTTGACACGTTGCAGTGTCCCCGTTCTCTAATCCCAATTTTCTCCTGGCTCTCGATGTGTAGACCCATGCCATCCAAATTCTTGGCAATCTGTCCATTAGGTATTTCCTCAAAGGAGGGCTTTTGCCTGGATCCTCCAAATATTCACTCTTATCTGTATTCAGGAAGGAGACTGCTTCTTCAGATTCTTGAAGTCAGTTCTTTTCCTCATCTAGCCTCTCTAAAAATGGTTTGGGTATTTGTATCTTCCACTGTCAGATTGTTCTTTCTCCTGATGGATATGCCCTCAGCCAGTTACTAGGCTAAGGGTAACTTAGTGACCATTTTTGAGCACCTGCCTATACTCTGGGCACTATTGTTGGGAAGGGAAAGAGCCCCACTGACTCCAAAGACCTCATTCCTTTATGGAAAAACTCTGGATGCAAATATTAGAGGAAGGAGGGAAAGAGAAATTAATTCTTTTTTTTGTTTTGTTTACTGCCTTATTAGTCATGGTGAGTCAAACAGAAGCAATAAATGATCACAATGTTTTTTAAAAGGAGGTATTATGATTCTTGCTGTCAGAAAGCTTGGTGTTTCAGAAACATTTTGTTTAGATAATTATCAGTTCTCTTATCTTTGAGAGGAAATGAGAATCATTAGATGGGAGTGAACAGTAAGACCATTTCTTTATGTTGCTCTTTTTAAGTAGAACTACTTTAAGGAGCATATAAGGTGCTCCAACCCTTAGTCCCTGACTCCTTCAGCTGGCATTTTTATCCAGGTGTGGTTGAGTTAAGTTGAATGTGGCATAGTGTCTATGGTGTAGTAGAGGGTGGATTTACTGGGAGCAGCTGAGGAGGGGTCATGAATGATGCATGAACCTAAGGTATTTGTTTTCTTCAGCACAAACCAGGGGAAACACTTTCTTCTTTCCAACCAGAAGCTCCTGGGAAAGCACCTTTTATTACTAACAGGCTTTAAATTGCACATTTTAGCATCTTTTGTTGAAATTAAGACATTATATTTTAGAGGACTTCTGTGAAATGTGTGCCCTAAGGGGTTAAATTTTATCTCTGCTAATACAGCCTGTGATGCTGGAAAGAACAAGAGATCTGCAGTCAGAAAATGGTACTTTGAGCTCCAGCATTGTTGACTACTGGCTGAGTGACTTTTGTTTGGCAAGTCCCAACCTAACTCTCTGTTTCTTTATCTGTAAAATGAGATGAATAGTCTTGTCTGTGTCATAGGTTGTGCCGATCGAGTATGGGAATATCTGTGAATAACACTTTGTAAATTCTGAGTTGAACAGAAACTCATCTGTTCATTATGTACCCTACATTACATCCCACCTCTCTCTCATTAAGCCTCCGGGGATGACCCACAACCTTCATTTTTTTTTAAATATTTTATTTATTTGACAGAGAGAGAGAGATCACAAGTAGGCAGAGAGGCAGGCAGAGAGAGAGAGAGGGAAGCAGGCTCCCTACTGAGCAGAGAGCCCGATGCGGGGCTTGATCCCAGAACCCTGAGATCATGACCTGAGCCGAAGGCAGAGGCTTTAACCCACTGAGCCACCCAGGTGCCCCCACAACCTTCATTTTTGCCTCAACTCCTGCCAACGTCACCTATGACCACATCATGCCTATGGATGCCCATCCAACAAACTGATATGAGCTCCACCCCAAAATACTTCTTTCGCTTCAAAAACCCAGTCACCTGGCTGAAGCTGGACTTTGGAATACCTCCTGGGATGGTAAATTCCAGCACTCCAAGATCTGAGGAGCATCTCCTGTCCTTAGAGCCATTATATTCCTCTATGGTGACCTATTCCTTAACCTCCGTGAAGCTTTGTTCCTCAATTTTTCCCCCTTTTTTTCTCAATACATCACTTTCTTGATGGTTTTCCTTCTTTTCAGTCCAAATCTCTAGTGAGTCTTAAATTACCAGCAAGCACT
Organism: Enhydra lutris kenyoni; assembly: GCF_002288905.1. Taxonomy (NCBI): domain Eukaryota; kingdom Metazoa; phylum Chordata; class Mammalia; order Carnivora; family Mustelidae; genus Enhydra; species Enhydra lutris. The sequence goes on along the minus strand of NW_019154109.1, from coordinate 26,291,349 downwards.
TCTGTGTCCAAAGACCCTTCCCTTTCTGCATCCTTGTCAGTTCTTAACCATGACAGACCTTCTCCACTCAGACCTTCGGGCTGCTGAGCCCCACTGCAGGACATTCCATGCCTGTGCGTATTGTTGTCACTAGGAGTTGGTGGAAACCCAAGAGGTGATGACCCCAGTACCATTTCACAAGCCTTCTACCTGTCCCTGCTTAGTTCCCTCTTCTCTCCCTCCCCAATTCCCTCTTCTATCCCTCCTAGGGGCTGGTCTACACCTTTTTAGGCTTCACAGGGCCTTTCTCCACCTCTCCTACAAGTTCAGCAGGTATTTCTTAAGTTCATGGGCAAAAAAAATAATAATAAATAAATGAGTCTCCCAGACATGAAGCCCCTTATTAATAGCTTTACCTCTGCCCCTATAAACTTACACCTAATTTAAATGTATATATTTCTCCTCCCTGAGTCTGCTTCTATAGTTAAAGAAGAAGTTTTCCTCCCTCAGTTTTGTGCTCATTTCATCATGTGTTTTCTACATCTACTCTCCTATTCCTGTGAAGGAGATGATACGATACCTTCACTATCTTCTTTCAACTTGTGGTTACTACCCTTACCTTTCAAAGAGGCGACACACAAGGCCTTTAATAATAGTTGAAAAAAAAATGTCCTCCTTCAGCCTTGCATCCTTCTCAAACAGCACCCATAGCTCTTCTTCCTTCTACAGCTGAGCGCCTGGCACGACCCAGTCATCCACATCAGAACCCTCCTCCCTCTCTGCCCCTGACTCTCACATCCCGTTGCCAGTAAATCATGTAAATAGTTACTATGGAACGTTTGCTCTGTTCGTTTCCACATCCATCTCGTGTCTCCCATCGTCTTTCCATTCTTGCAGTTCTCACCTAACTTGTCTCTGTTTCTCTGGGCTTGAATCTTTCAGATCATGTTTCTAAAACAGTGTTTTCTCACACTTCTTTCTAGATAAAGTGAAAACTCTTTGTAAGTTCATAAAGGGCTCTCAATGACCAATCTCTGGGTCTTGTCTTGATGTTGTAACGTCCACACCCCTCAAATCTGCCTGTCAAATGTTTGCTCATTTTCCAAGATTTCCCTCAAAATCAATTTTTTTTTTTCCTCTGTGAATTCTTACTCCACTCTCTCCATGCCCAGTCTCTGGCAGCTCCTTCTGGTGAAATGAGTCATTTTCTCTTTCATACTGCTAATTTCTTTGTCTGGACTTAATGCTCTGCCTCTTTGGTACTCTTTTGTGTGTCTCATTTATCTCTTCCTCTTGATTGCAAGGCAAGAGAAAGCAGGACGTAACTTATTCATCAATACTTTCCTGAAAGGGGAACCGTCAGAAGCCTAGGTGGGTCTTGGAAGACCCGTGTGCTACAGCAGTGTTAACTACAGTGGCCATGCTGTGCATGACCTCCCCCGTACTTATTTATCTCATAACTGGGTGTCGGTACATTGAGACCACCTCCATTCCTCCACCTCCTCCTCACCTCTGGAAACCACAAATCTCATCTCTGTTTCTATGAGTTTGTTTTTGTTTGTGTTTTAGATTCCACACAAGTGAGATCATGCAGTATTTGTCTTTCTCTGTCTGACGCATTTCACTTTGCATAACGCCCTCAAGGTCCATCCGTGTTGTGACAAATGGCAGGATTTTCTTCTTTTTTATGCTGAATATTATTCCAGTGTATGTGTGTGTGTGTGCGTGTCTGTGTCTGTGTATCATATTTTCTTTACTCAATCATCTCTTGATGGATACTTATTTTCTTTATTCTTGAAGGTCTGGAAAATAAAGCTCTGATCCTGGAAAGACAGCCTTTCCTAGGGTTACCTAATTCCTGGGGATAGCAAACTCTGCTGTGTGTATGCCTTTGATATAAAACCTGCCAATCCAGAGCCCCCAACCCCAACTATCTTCTTTCTCAAACTCTCATATAGAATCCAGTATTCTCTCTGGCCCAAATCATCCCATGATACTGGACAACTAGAGTCCAAAACCCTTTGAAATCATGAAACTACACAGTCCCAAACATACTTAGTGTGCCTATGCTGCCTCACCCATTTCTTCCTGTGAGAATCCCAGTAAAGGCTCTGGACTGGTCTCTCTCCTCTCTTCCTCCCACCTCCTGAACACTCTGGATGTTTCTACAGGTGGCCTACTGTGCTTTCTATTTCTGGGAATCTGTGAATATAAACTTCTTCTTTCATGATAATAATTTCTGTGTTTGCTATCCTTTCATATGTGATTTTAAAAATCCCAGGTACATTTTTAGAACAAGGTCATATATATTAGTAGTGAGAAATTCATGAATAGGACCTGAATCTCCAGATTGTCAGAGCCTTGTGTTTTGTATGAACGCCCTTGGGAGAGCCTTTCGTGCACTTCTGAAAGGGATGAAGACCAGACATGTATCTCTGGAGAAGACCAAAAGAGATGACAAAGATAAACACCTCTTAGAAAATGAAAATATTTTTCAAAAGTTCCAAACAAATGTACTGCTCCTACGGTTTCTGGGAATATCTGCAGGAATCTAGGAAATGTTTCTGTATTGCATCCTTGTGCTTACTTGTTGGAAGGTTATTAAGAAATTGGCTAGTGCTAGAAAAGGATACCTAAGTGGGCTCATCTGTGTTTACCCCTTAGCTAAAGTATATCTGTGCCAGGCACTGTGCTAAGTCAGCAGGGCAGCAGCTCAGACTATCGGTGGGGCTAATCTTTGCCTCTAGTTGTTTTCAGTCTGCATAATACCTACGCATGTCCTCAATGCAGCAGAACCAAAGGGAAGGAAGGGAAATAGGTTCTGGTCCGGATAATCAAGGAAGGTTCCACGTTGAAGCAACAGTTTCACATATTTCATATAAATAGTCAGTGTGTCATGTGACAGAGCCACACCTGAGCTTACACTAGAAATCAGGTTGGTTGTTTGATGTACAAATGGGAATGAAGACACCCAAATATCTCTCTGCATGTGTTGATATGCATGGGGTAAGAGAGCCCTGAAGTGATGCTTGCAGGCTTCACACTGGAGGAAATGGGTGGTGTCTATTTCCTAACCAGGCTCGGGGAGAAGATTTGACACCCTTCAGAGACAAAAGACTAAGATGAGTGCTGGAAAACTCTACATGAAAATCACACAGTGAAAATCAAGGCCCACAGAGTGCTGCCTTATGGCTCAAGTCAGAACAAAGTGAAGCAGAGATGCAGGGGAGATAACTTTCCCTATGGCTCTGAAGAGGCCCACGTTTTAGGAATACCAGGGAAACTAAAGGGAACAGGGCTTTTGGACACATGAAGGTCTTGCGATATTGAAAGCAGAAGAGACGAGTAACCAAGGCAGGAAAGAGCAGTCCCTCCCAAGTGATAGACAAGAATGATGTGAGGACAGAAAAAAAGGTGTATGAACGCATTCTCAAGCATTCATAAGATAGAGATTCCTTGACTGGGTTGGAGGCTTATGGTCCTAAGTCAGTTTGGGACTTCGAGGCAGGGAGACTTGAATTATTAATATTAATATCACCTCATTTGTACACTATAGGGCTATAGGGCCAAGGGATATGCTAGTTAAGATTACCTGTTAATTTTCTCATTTATCATTACAGCAGCATGCAACTACTATGTTATCATTAACTCCATTTAATGTATGAGAAAAAAGAAAATTAAAGATTTAAAATGCCTAAAATCATAGTTATAAGTAACAAAACAGAAAATAGCCTCAGTTTTCTGGTCTACCCTTGGCCTCCATTACATGTTGTTGCTATTGTTTATCAAAATGCTTTAAAAAAAAATTACTCAAGTGTAATAGACATATGATGTTTTATTCGTTTCAGGCAACATATTGATTCAACTATTCTGTATATTACTCAGTGTTCACCGTGACAAACATAGTCATCATCTGTCACCATACGTTATCACAGGACTGTTGACTATATTCCTTATGCTGTACTTTCCATCTCTATGATTTATGTTTACAGAAGTATTATTTAGAATAGCCAAGACATGGAAGCAGCCCAAGTGTCCATCAATAGACGGATGGGTAAAGAAGATGTGTCATTTTTATCCCTAATGGAATATTACTCAGCCATAAAAAAGAATGAGACTTTGCCACTTACAACAACATGGATGGACCTAGAATGTATTATGCCAAGTGTTTCATGTCATTTTTGCAGTATTGTTTGGGAGATAAGAAGGTTATTTAATTGCTAATCTGCATGTATACAAAACTGATTTGCCTTTCTTACTTTCCTAGAATGATCTTTTTTCCTCTGAATGAATTGAGTGAATGAAATGTCCACTGTCAAGTCTAACTGGAAAAGGGGACAAAAATTCAAATATAGCAAATAAAGAGGAGATCTATATTACAGTACTTGAAAGAGTAACTATTTACTAGTATGTAACTATAGTTATAACATGTATAGTCATAACTGTACAGTAAAAGGCCACATATAACTTTGACTCCTCCAAAACTCAACTACTAATAGCCTACTGTTGACAAGAAGCCTTACTGATGGGGCGCCTGGGTGGCTCAGTGGTTAAAGGCTCTGCCTTCAGCTCAGGTCATGATCTCAGGATCCTGGGATCGAGCCCCGCATCGGGCTCTCTTCTCAGCATGGAGCCTGCTTCCTCCCCTCTCTCTCTCTGGCTGCCTCTCTGCCTACTTGTGATCTTTGTCTGTCAAATAAATAAAATCTTAAAAAAAAAAAACCAGAAGCCTTACTGATAACATAAATAGTCAATTAACACATATTTTGTATGTTATATTTATTGTATGTGGTATTCTTACAATGAAGTGAGCTAGAGAAAAGAAAATGTTATTAAGAAAATCGTAAGTAAGGGGTGCCTGGATCGCTCTGTCAGTTGAGAGTCTGACTCTTGATTCCAGCTCAGGTCTTGATCTCAGGATTACGCATCCAAGCCCTGCTTTGGGCTCCATGCTAGGCATGAAGCCTACTTAAAAAAATGAAAGAAAGAAAATCATAAGGAAGAGAAAAATACATTTATAGCACTATACTGTAAAAATCTGCAGATAAGTGGACTAGCACAGGTCAAACCCATGTTGTTCAAGGGTTCACAATATTTACAATTATACGATTGCATAAAGTCAGCATGTATATACTTGGGATCACTCTTCCTAATTGCTCGGAGATATTTGAATTTTTTTTGAATTTTTAACATTTTTTTTCTTTGCCTACAGAATTCATAAGGACATTACAGTCTGCTATCAACTGAATGTTTAAATTCCTCCCAAATTCATATATTGAATCCCTAATCCCCAGTGGAATAGTATTTGTTGATGGGGCCTGTGGGACTTAATTAGATCATGAAAGAGCCCCCCCCCTCCGCCAAATGATATTCGTGCCCTTATAAGAAGAGACACTGGACAGATAACCTCTGTCTGTCTGCCCTATGAGGATATAGCCAGAAGGTGGCCATCTGCAAACCAGGGAGAGGGCTCTTACTAGGAACTGAATTGTTCAGCATTTGATCAACTTCCCAGCTTCCAGTAGAGTTGTTTAAGTCACCCAGTTTGTGACAGCAGCCGGAACTGGCTAAGACATAGCCCTATAGTTAATTTCATCTGTAGGGACTTCAGAAAGTGAACTTATTTGTTGAGAAAAAGGGTTCTTAGGCAAATAAATAAAACTACTGGTAATCTTTCTCAAAAATAAAAAAAAAAACACAATGTTTAAAAATTCTACCATTTTCATCATTAATGAAATTCTTGCATCTGTTATTTGGATGTTTTTCCTCTGAGGATAACAGAAAAAGTCAAAGGTCCTCTAGGGAATTAAGCATTTAAATTTCCCATAAACTTTTACTACTGAAAGCAGAGTTAACCAAGTCAGACGATGAGAAAGAAAAATAATCATTGTGCAATTCAGTCTTTGTCTAAATATACAAAGCCAGACTTGACCAGAGACCTTGGTCTTTGCCCTTCCTCCTGATTTTTTCGAGACTTTTCTTAAAAATAGCTTTATTGAGGTACAAGTTTTATTCTAAAACTTGTTTGTCATATTCAGTGTATTTCTTGGAGGAAATCCTTTAGGGTGTCGTTGTAACTTGAAATCCCAAACCTATACCTATTTTTAATCTTTTCTGGTCATCCTGATCATTGAGCACCTTTTAAACCATAAAACCCAAAACCGGATGAAATGTTTCCTTTAGAAACTAGATAACATTTAAAAACACATTATTTCCAGAAGCCCCTCTCTAATAATTTTTCACTTTCTTCTGTAGTAACAGACACAGTAGAACCTATAAATTTAGTTCCAATATTGGACAGGCTGAGCCAATAGTCCTAAAGTTACATTCCACAGATCTCTACTGCATTTAAACAAAACACACAAAATAGTAATCTGCACATGGATTTTGAGTACTTGGGAGAGAGTGAGAGAGAGAGAGTTTAAAGTTGTGTTGCATGTCCTAGAGGGGAAACAGCCCTGGGCTGGGAGTGACTTCAGCCATTTGTTGTAATGTTACGTAATAGGATTTCCAACACCATGCTTGGCCAAGATTGCCAGACATGACCCAAACCCAGTAATGCTTTTCAAGACTTACCTTTGCAGGCTTCACTGTCTAGTGAAGCTGCGTTTGACATCGTGCCCCACCACACACTTCTTGAGATTCAACTGTCTCCTTTAGCATCTATCAGAACAATCAACTCTCCCCTTTTCTTCTCCGATCACTTCCTGATAGCTGTGTTTGTGTGTGTCTTACAGGTTTTCGATCAATAGTCTTGGTTATTTACTCTTTAGTTATCTCATCCACACTCATCATTTTGACTAAGACCTATAGGGTGACAACTCTTACATAAACTACCCCAGTGTGACTGTATCCTGAACTGCAGACTCACATATCCTTTTGGACATATCAACCTGGATGTCCCACAGGTACCGCCAACTTACTGTGCTCAAAACTGAATTCGTTTTTTCTTCCAAACACAAAAGTCTCCTGTGCAAGTCCTTGGGCATCATCATCTATGCAGCTACACCAGTCAGAAATCTGAAAGCAAACTTGGTCTTCTAATCCTTGACAATTCTACCTCTATATATTTTTAGTATTTTTCTCCGTCTCCTCCTTCCCCCCTCTCCCTTTTTCTCCCCCCTCCATCTTTCTCCCCCTTCCCCTTCTTCTTCTTCCCCTTCTTCTTCTTCTTCTTCTTCTTCTCCTTCTCCTCCTTCTCCTTCTCGTCTTTTCTTCTTCTTCTTCTTTGAGAGAGAGCGAGAGAGCGAGAGAGCACAAACGTTAACAGTGGGAACGAGGGGGGGAGGGAGAGAGAAAGAAGCTTAAGCAGACTCCACACCCAGTGCAGAGCCCAATGCAGAGCCCATTGTGAGTCTCAGTCTCACGCCCCTGAGATTGTGACCTGAGCCAAAATCAAGAGTCAGATGCTCAACCAAGTAAGCCACTCAGGTGCCCTGCAAAAAAAATTGTTTTCTTCTCAATACAGTTTTATCGAAATACAACTAAGTCTCCACAAAGTTCATCATTTGAAACTGCATGGTGTGGTCATTTTAGTATATTGACAAAGTTGTCTATCAGTCACCATGATCAAACCCCAGAACCTTCATATCACACCAACAAAACCCTCTATACTCACTGGCAGGCATTTCCTACTTCCCCATCCCCTCAGCCTCTTTTAGTCATTAAGTCTGCTATTGATTCCAAGGATTTCCCTATTTTGGACATTTGACATAAACACAATCATATAATATGTGGCCTTTTGTGTCTTGCTTCTTTCTTAGCATTGAATGTTTAAGATCTATCCATACTGTAGTGTATAACAGAACTTTGTAGAAACAGAGAGGAGAATGGTGGGTGCCAGGGACTTGGAGGGGGAGGATGGGAAAACGGGGGGATGTAGGTCAAAGGGGACAACTTTTAGTTGTAAGATGAATAAACTTCAAAATCTAATGTGCAGCAGATGACTGTAGCCAAGAATACAGTATCATATACTCGATATTCTCCGGGACTAGATCTTAAGCTTCTTCACCGTGACAACAAAAAGCCATGTGAGCTGGTAGATGTGTTAATGACCTTGACTGTGGTTCCCACTTCATCATGCACTTGTAGCCAGACATACAACATTGTCATTTTTTTCCCTCCATAAAGCTGGAAAAAATTAAACAACTAAAAAGGGATGAAGTTCTACTTCCTCATATTTTTTGAACGTGCCCCTCTTTGGCATTTTTATGCTGTGGACTCCAGGTTGGACTCATCTCTAGGTTGTGGCTCCATCACGTCTGGCCTGGGCTGCTCTGATCCCTTCCTAACGGGTCACTCTTCCTCCACACTGCAGGTAGAAGATGGAGTAAATCGAATTCCTAGTATTCTCAGGCTTAAAACCCTTTGAATGCCCCATATTACTATTTTAAAGGATAAAGTCCAACTGTCTGTCAAGGTCTCCCTCTAAGACCTGTCGCTACCTTGAAAAGCTCTCACCATCCTTCTGCCTCCACACTTTTCTCCTCATTAATTCCTCTGCGCACGATACCCCTATGCCTTTTCTCCTGCAGTTGCATTTCCCTGGAATGCTCTTCCTGCCACTCTTGGCTTGGCTAACTCATCTTGTCTAGAAAGGCTTTTCAGAAACTCTGAGTCAGGGAATTTGTACACTTCTATCATAGTATTACGATACCACGCTCAATGTTCAAATCTAGGAAATGCCTGGCTCTCCAGTGAGAGTGGCTAATCAGATCAAAGGGAGGATTTGTCTTATTTTTAAAAAATCTTTAAAAAAATCTTTGTTCTCAGGGTTCTAAATGCCTGATGCCTAGTACATGCTTCTCATAATTATGTTGCATTAAATTTAATTGTGATATGGACTCTGACCTTGGAAAAGTCCATCTTCCTGAACATTGTTTTTCATATTTTAAAATGCTAGCGTTGGGTTAGTTGATTTCTTCGGTCTCCTCCTGATCTAAAATTCTGATCATACGACTCTATTACCTTCTGGCTCAGTGCAACTATACCCTATTTCATATTTAATCTCATAAACCACATTGGACTGTTATCTCCTCCTACATAGCTCTGGCCAGAGCTGTTGTGCAAAATGTCTTCATTGTTTACTAAGCCATCTCAGTGTATTTATAGAGATGTCTCTTTAGGATAATCTAATTATGCTTTTTATCAATATACCATATTAATACTATATTCATCTCTCTCAGGCCAAAAAAAAAAGTCCATATTCAAGTATCTTGTCCAGAAAACACTTGAAACTCATACAGAGAAAAATATATGAAGTTTTTAAGGATTTCAGAATTTTAGGACTTCTGTAACTAGAAGAGAAAAAAAAAACAATAAGCCTTTTAAATATCAAAAAAAGCATTTCTCTCAATTTTTCTTCTCACATCTTCACTAAGTAAAGGATGTTATGTGAGATAGGACCGATTTGAAATTTTTTACTTACAGTGAAATACAGTCCTAAACATGGTTGATATAATAAGTATCACTTGAATAGAATTCTTTGGGCTTAGTATTAGGGAGAAAAAGGCCAAAATGATGCTTTAAGTGGTAATCACAGGAATTTAATAATCCAAGTAACATTAGAGTTGAGTAAAATTCTGTTGTTCTCTCATTCCATGAATTTTGCTGAGTTAACTAAATGAATCAAAAGATTTCTTTTGATACCATACAGATCCCAATGCTACAGTAGCATTGGGACATGCATTTTGAGAAGGAGAAACCAGGCCATTTAAAAAAAATTTTGTTTTGGTTGAACCCAAACAACTCTGCTACCTCATGTCAAGTCTCTAGAGTAACTTCATTATTTGATTTAATGTGCTGTGAATTCCCAAGATGCAAGGCATAGATATGCTAACACATTTACTTTTTAAATCCAAATGGAAATGGTTTTGATGTTATACATAGCATTTAGGGTTGGACAAAATCTTTTCTACTTCCTCCCTCCTTTTTAATTCTAAAAAGCCTGGAATTGTCAATAGCTCTAATGTAGACTGTCCATCTTATTTGTGGGAGTGACATGTAGATTCTTTGTGATGTGGACTAAATAGTATCAAGGAGAGAGAAAATGCCATGTGTTTGGGTTCCATCAGCCACATTATTCTGATAAAGCAATCTTATATTTTTTAAGATTTGTTTATTTGATAGAGAGAGCAAGTGCACACACAAGCAGGGGGAGCAGCAGAGGGAGAGGGAGAAGCAGACTCCCCACAGAGCAGAGAGCCTGAAGCGGGACTCGAGCCCAGTACCTGGGATCATGACCTGAGCTGAAGGCAGATGCTTAACTGACCGGATCACTGAGGCACTCCTGATGAAGCAATCTTTGAAACATATTGGTACCGTTTATTTTTATTATTTCATCCTGGGTCAACGGTGAAATCACTGGTGGTTGTAATCCAGGAGGATATGATGCAAGGGAAATTGAGCACTTCTTTTTGGCTTTGTTTCTCCATAAACATTTTACTTAATGTCATTATCGGTCAAAGGAATCTGAGCATTTTAAGATAATTCAGAAAATATGCAAGATTATAAAGAAGGTACACAGAAGTTGCCCATCAGCTTACCTCTGGAGGCAACCACAGTAAACTATTGGGGTTAACCTGTGCACACTGAGTTTTGTCCTGTCTTTAAAAAAAATTGATAGTATATTGTGAGCATTTCCTTTCACAGCACTTTGAATAAAAAAAGGAAGCACAAGATTTTATATAAAAAATATGACTGCAAACTAAAAATAGGAAAATAACCTGTTAACCTTAGTGCACTTAGCTCAAGAAACAATCATGTAGGTTTGAAAAAAAGCAGGGAGCTTGAGCTATTTCCTCAAGAAGAATTATGGAATCTTCTGAGATAGTGATGGTCTCCTGTTAGCTGGGAAAGCAAAGGCATTACTGTGCTATAAAGGGAATTTGGAAACTGAATGTAATGGATTCTCACTTAGGACCATAATAACCAAAGGCTGATTCAACATACATATGTAGTCCAGAAAAGAGGCCAAAACAGTAGCACACTTTCGCTCTCAAAATCCCCACCAATTCCAATAGAGACAAACTCAGATATAAATGACTAACATTTATAAAATGATTAGTTGTCAGCCACTGTTCTAAGCAATTTACATGGATTAACTCGTTTAATTTTTTTAAAAAGATTTTATTTATTTATTTGACAGAAAGAGAGATCACAAGTAGGCAGAGAGACAGACAGAGAGAGACGAGGAGAAGCAGGCTCCCTGCTGAGCAGAGAGCCTGATGCTGGACTCAATCCCAGGCCCCTGGGATCATGACCAGAGCCGAAGGCAGAGGCCCAACCCACTGAGGCACCCAGGCGCCCTAATTCTTAAAATAACTCTTCGAAGTTAGACTATTAGTTCTCTCGTTTAACAAGATGATAGATTCAACTTTTGCTGTTCAATTCCGGAGAATCTCGACATGAACCACCGGACTTTACCTCTTCCCAGATGGAGACAAGCAAATTGCTTTCTTGCTCCCTCTGGTCTCCCTCCCCCTTTTTTCCTTCCTTTTCTCCCCACCTTCACATACTTAAATCCATTTTGGAAACCCGCCGGGCAGCAAGGTTTCAAGCAAATATCCTAGTTCCGTTCTTGATGAATGACTTCACATTGCGACTATGAGTCATTGAGCAGACGTTTGGTTCTTAAGTTCTTCAGAACATGGTAGTTACAAGACAAAACAAAACTTCTTTCTCTTGGCAATAATTGGTATTATGTTCACCAACTGTCGATCTTTTTTTTTTTTTTAATCAGTTCTCTCTTTCCACAGAAATGGGCAGAGCAGCAAAAAAGGAACGAAGGAGAGGGAGAACTCCAACTTGCTACACATGTAATTGAGAACAAGGAAGGAGCAAAACAAAATAGTCCCTAATAGTTTTGTAAAAATACAATCTAATCATAGTTGAATTTATGATGGCAAGTTATTCTGATGGCGTTTGCAACAACAAAGGTAATGTTTTGTTTTATGTTTAGGTTTTGAGCTGGGAACTATTGATTGCCAAGTCATTAAGGCACATCTCCAAGATTGGTTTGCTTGGAGCTGGTGTTTTGTTTATCTGAAAGAAAAATACTGCCACTGTTGTTGACTGTTACAGACTTGTAGATGGGACATTTTATTTCTTTTGTCTCATTTCTGATTGATTTGGCAAAATGTATTGAGTGCTAAAAATATTCCAATGCAGGGAACGAAGGGGAAATAGGACATGAAAGATATGAATTGCACATTGAACATGCACATCACTCTATTTGGGGTGACAGGACAAGGACATACTTGTATGTATGCAACAACTGGTTGAATTCCGAATTGCAGTTACAAATTCCAAAGTACAGTTACTCGTGTGTATGTCAAGTAGGTCGTTACTTACCTTGTGGCTTCTGGCAGGAAAAAAAAATTCATTCTTCCCTGTAAGAGAACACTCACATTTCTGGGATAGAAACATAAAATCAACAAGATGGCTTGTTGTGTGTTTCCTTTATCTCTACTCTGAAATTCAAGCACTGTGTTTCACAAGGTAATTTTTTACAAGATTTTATTTATTTATTTGAGAGAGAGAAAGAGAGCATGCAGGGAGAGGGAAAGAGGGGAGAGGGACAAGCAGACTCTGCACTGAGCACGGAGACCCACATGGGGCTCAATCCCATGACCCTGAGATCACAACCTGAGCAGAAACTGAGCATCAACTGCCTAATGAATGAGACACCCTGGTGCCCCTGCTAGATTATTAAGCCAGTAGAATGTTCTCTGTTTTCTTGGGGTAGTCACTGAAAGGATGGAAAGGATGGAAAAGGAAAAGTCACTGAAAGGATGGAAAAGGATGGAAACCATATGATCTAAGTAAGCAGTGCTGTTGTATGACCCTGAAGAAATGCTCCTTTTCTATCCAAGAAGTAGATTCTCTTTGAGCAAAGCTCAGTGTTTAGAAGCCAGTCTTCTTTTCTTTATAGATTTTACATCTGGGGAGGAAAAGGCTATAGGGAAGAAAGTTGCAGAATGGCCCCCCCTCCTTTTGCACATCTTTTCCAATTTTGGAGGGTTTTGCCACACCATGAAAGAGTGACCCCAAAGAACTCAGGAAGGTCCTTTGCACATGGAGGAAGGCTGTGGCCGGGAGTTAGTCTGTCTCTGCTTGACGACCACAAGGCGTGTAGGTTATGCAGGGCCCTTAGCTGCTCTGTCTCAGTGGCCTCATTTGGGGAATGGGGTTAGTGACACCGGCACAGGGTTATATTGTCATGTACGATTCAGGAGCACATGTGAAACACCTTGAAAATGTGGAAGTATGTTATATGTACAACGTACTGTTCTTTGCTGAGGGAGACTGGAGACTCTGCAACAAACACTGAGATGCTTTCTCGTATAGGGAAACTATCTGTGGGTCATGGGGGTGAATATTTTTGAGAAATACTGGTTTGGATTCTGTTTCCTAGAGGCCAGTGCTATCTTCTGAGTAAACGTCTCTACCCGACAATTTTGATCTGGGTGTTATTCTTTCCTAACTGAAAGGCAAGACAAGTGTTTTCTTCTACCAAGGGCATCTCCAGTGTTTTAAATTACAACTGTACTCTGTCATCATTTGGGGAATATTTGGGTAAAGTGGCAGGAATGAACCTTGTAAAATAATTCATACTTAAAGAGCACACTTTACTTCAGAATATCAAGTCTTGCTTTCAACATTATAGCATCCAATGCTGGTATCATCCACTGTTTACATTTATTGTGTTTGAATTTCATGTTTTTCAAAGTTCTAGAGAGGCAGAAAGATAAGTAGGAAGAAGGGGATTGCTCCAATAGCTCATTCCCAAAGCGAACTTAACACTGATGAGTCCTGTGGGGATTAAGGCTTGGCAAACAGAAGGAATGGAGGCCAGTGGTCTTGTCACCCCCACCTCAGCCTCACCTGGGTCAGAGAGTGATGACGCATACCTGGGGGCCACCCAGACAAATGAGAGCTAAGTTCTAAAGCCATCTGTTCTCAGTGTCCCCAGATACTGAGCCCAAGATGCTTCCATCCTGAATATGACTCATCCGAACTCCAAGCTCTGTGACTTCACTCCCTTCAGTTTCTCCACCTTGACTTCAAAATGTCTCTCAATGTTCAAGCACAAATCAGGTCTTCAAGTGCGAACCCGAATAATTTGATAAAAATGTGGTGTGATACGCCTGACCATTCTGTCCCTCCTTAGTGTGTGGTCCTAATCTGTTTAAGGACTGAAGGTGGTCTTCCAACTAACTAATGGCAGCTCTGAGAGACCTCTGCAGGATTCACGAGTCTCATGGGAGACACAGCTTGGAGAAAGGGAAGGTCACCTTTATCTAGTTGGAAATAAATTTGAGAGTCTCCCAAACACGAACCCAGAACGCTATTAAAAACAAAGAAAGAAGCTCTGCCAAGAATGTTACCCAAGCAAATAGCTCAAGAGCCAGTCTTCTGGGACTGATAAAATCACGTACATGTGCTTAAAGCCTGTAGGAATCCTCCTGTGTCACAGCTGTGCACTAACTGAGTTTACTGACCCCAAATACCAAGTATGAGAATAAACCTGAGACACAGCTCATACTGTGCTCTTCGCAGGAATGAGCTCGAAGCCAACTGCAGGCTTGGCGGGAAAGACAAAGGGATGGGTAGGTTTTCTTCCCCGCAAATCTATTTTAGATGGTCAGCAATGGGGCAGGAATGAGGTTGAGGAGAAAAGATATGAATAAAGGTAGCTACTGGCGATAATTCATTTTTAAAAGAAAAGTACCCAAATGGGGAGGTATTATCTCTAAATGCAATCTCAGCTACGGTGGCTATGTCAGACTTTGACAGGATACTTTGGGTCACTGTTCCTCTAGGTGCTTTTCTCAGAGAACAAATTTATCATCCATCTTTGTGGCCTGTTTTACGTAAACACTGAGATAGACTTCTAGGGGACAAAACTAGAAACAAGAAGAATTATCTAGAATAAGTCCTTACAAGGAGTAAACTATTCTATTCCTGGGCAAATTCCCCTTCTCTCTGGCTCTCACGGGTCATGAACACTAGGCTTTGTTCCCCCACTGAGCACAGAGCACAGAGCACCCCAAGACTCCCTGATTCATGAGCTGACCTAGAACTTTCGCACGGTCTGGCCAGGCCACAGATACTTAAGTAGAAATGCCTGCTTTCAGTTAATAATTGCCCAAATAACTACCCAAAATAACTACTCAAGCTCTTCCCAGGATACTTATTCAAACTATATGATACTTTTGTTAGGACAGAAATCTGGCTTTCCTTCGGTATTGAGGGAACACATTTAGAGCAAATACTCGGCCCCAATATTCCAAATATTGACTTCTTGGTTTTTCTTTTCCTTTTTTTTTTTTTTTCCAGTTCAAGTGGGTATGTTGTTTTTTATTTTTTAAAAAAGTATTTTTTTATAAAGAGAAAAAAACGAATGTTTTGAAAGGGAGTTTTCTACTCTTCGCCTGTTACATTAAAGGAAGATACTTGAGGGTAGAGGAGAATAAGTAGTGAGTGAAATAATAGCTCACGTGGTCATCAGTATTTAATGAGCTCCTCCCGAGTTTCAGGTAGATACTGGTACTCACTCATGACATGAAAGCAAAGGATGGCGTTGTTAGCCCCATTGATAGATAAGGAAACCAGGCTTCAGAGACAGGAAATAAGATCATACAGAGGGGGAATGTGGATTTGAACTCACAGTGTTTTCAGACAAGCTTGTGTTTTCTCCCACTTTACCACATTTCTTCTCCACTTACTATGTTCATTAAGATCAGTATTTTCTTTCATGAACAGAGAGGACAGGAAGGAGCCATGTTTTCTCCGAAGTGATTAGCTGGGGATGATCCTTCACCTTCTCTGCTCCTAGTGGCTGGTGTCACCCTGGATCAAAAACCTCAAACACCAAGTACAACCCCTTAGCCTTTTCAGATTTCCAGCCTCCATCATCCTACCTTTGGCCAGCCAAGCTCCTGTGATACGGCCCAACCCTACATTTCCAATCCCTTCTGCTATGATTTCCCTCCAGGCATGCAGGATGCAGGTCCACCAAGTGACTAGTGTCCTCTTTTATTCTCAGCTCTCCCACCTCCAAGACTCTTCTGGAACCGCCCACTCTCCCAGGGAGACCCTTCCCTCTCCCCCTTCCATGTTCACCAGCCTCACTCCTGCCATTTTGCCCAGCCCTCCTCAGAGCCTTCCCATACTTCTCACAGCTGGAAGCAATTTCTCCCTCTCATGAACTTTAATAGCCTTCTCTCTGAATGTTTTGCATACACTTATCACTTTTCACATTGTAATATGATTACTTACATTTGAGTCTTATCTCACCCTTTAGGGCCAGGGTAGGATCTATACCAGATTCACCGTAATCCATAGAGCTTAGCTTTTCCTTGTAAGGATGTTAGATTTAGAAGAACTGTATATTTAAAGAGGACATCTAGCTAAATTTGAATTTCAAATCAAGTATACTTTTTAAGTATAATATTTGAATATGCACAATATACTTCATGGAACATCCTTATATTTAAAGAGTCTTCATTCTTTATCTGAAATTCAAATATAGGTAGGTAGCCTGCATTTTACTGGGGACCCTTACTAATAGATGCTCAACACATTGTTTTTAAATGAATGGATTTCATCCTAGTGGCCAAAGTCTGTGGTACCCTTAGTACTTATTGAACTAAGCTCAGAGAGTCATAACTGATATATTTGGAAAGGATCATGATGGTAATTGAGCCCGACCTTCTTGTTTTAGGATTATTTTTAAAAATGGGATCTCTCCAAGACTTGCTCCAAATCATGCAACTAACTGATGTTCTAGTGTACACGTCATGGAAACTGGAATAGATCACTGAAGTTTCGGAGAGAGCTAAGGATGGAGAGAACTTGAACCTCATGTCTGTACGTGCTCAGTGGCTCCTTTGGGATCTTCCATTTACAACTGTTTTAGCCCCTGTTTTACTGATCTTTACGTCTCTACACATTTGCATGTTGTTTCAAATTGTAAAGTCTTAAGAATCAGGGACCATCCTGTCTGTTTGGTCACTGGTCAAACCTGCCTGCTAAATGGACTAGAGTTATGAGAAGACCCCTGATAGACATCAAGAGAATGGGGACGAACCTCAGTAAAGTGATCAGGCCCTAGTTTCAGCTGCCCCTCCCACTCTGGCAGCACCTCCTCCCTCTCTCCTTGCCCTTTGGAGACTCAGCCCAGCCCACCGGGCTTCTGTCCTTGGTGGGCCTCCTCCCTCCCTCCCGCTTTCTTTTAACAGCCTGGTGGAAAAAGAACCTGGCAAACTCATCTGAATATGGATTTAGGGGCCTTAATGGGCTCCTCCTCCCAGAACCAGCTCAAATGTCCTGCTTCCTGTGAAGACTATTGATTCCCCTGGAGATTAGCTGCTTCCTCCTGGGAGCTGTCATCACATTCCTTCCTTCCTTCCTTCCTTCCTCTCTTTATTTCTGATTTTATGTATTTATTTGACAGAGAGAGACAAAGGGAGCACAAGCAGGAGGAGCTGCAGAGGGAGAAGCAGGCTTCCCATCAAGCAGGGAGCCTGATGCGGGGCTTGATTCCTGGACCCTGGAATCAAGAACTGAGCTGAAGGCAGATTAATGACTGAGCTACCCAGGTGCCCCTGTCACCACCTATCAGCCCTCTGGTATCCTTCTTCTCTAGTTGAGGTATAATTAGCTGTTCATAAACACGCACGTGCCCAGAGGCACACATGCGTGCACACACACACACACACACACACACACACACACACAATTACCTCTTCAAGGACATGGACCATATCTTCTATACACTTATACTGCCCACATCTAATACAATATCCATCTAATACTAGGCAATCAATATACATTTGTTAGATAAATATTTTGATAAATTTATGGAAATGGGATACCTACGTCTAGAACAGCCAGTATAATGACTCTTTAATGATTAGAAGCTCAAACACTGAAAACAGCCACAAAAGACGATTTATTTTGGTCTCATGTTTTAACAAGCCGTCTTCAGTTATGTCTAGCAGTCAGGCCTGGAGATTCCTTCTAAGAATAGGATCATTACTGGCTCAGGAGTGTTTACAATGCCAAGCACTATAAATCCTAAACTGTTTTGTTTCTTTTAATTATTGCCTCCAACTATGCTATTTTGAATCTCTCTCTTTTGTTTCTTTAATTGCATCTTGGGAAGATTCCACAACTTTCGGGCCACTTTCAATCATTAAAACATAGATTTACCAATTCAAAACAGGAGGGGAGAAGCTGAAGCTCTACCCCTAGTCCCCTCTTTTCTTTCTAGGCCCATTTTCTTTGAAACTGAAGGCAGGAAGGAGGGACAAGAGACTCAGAGTTCATCCTACAAAACCAGCTCTATTTTGGACCAACATGGAAGGCATTTCTGGAATCCCCCTGGTTTGGAGTGGCTCTCCTTTGCTGGTGGCTTCTGTGGATGTGGTGGTCTCTGTAAGGAAGGAACACTTAGTTTCTTGGAGAGGTGTTCAATTGTCCTCAGGCTAGACTAACTCCACCTCTGATGTAATATTTTTGGGAGGTTGAGGGCTCCCTGCCTTGGTCCTATGGCTGCTCAAGCTGCTCTAAAGATCCTGCCCCTGACCCAAACACTCTATCCTTTCATTTGGAGCCTCAGATTTCATATCATGGGTTCTCTTCCCAGGTATTTATTTTGGTGCCGTTGAGCCCTGCAGGTACAGGCTACACCAGCATACCTTCCGTATTCATAATGTCTACCAAAGAAATAGGCATTTTCTGCCATGTTACAAACATGTTCTTACTCTGAATTCCTTGTCAGGTTGTCCTAAGGGTTCTCTCCCCACAGTGTTCTACTGTTCTCCAGTGGGAGCTCTATGGTGGGCTGCAGGTTCTACAGATCAGCGAGGGAGAAGAAGACAGAGTCTCCTGTTGGTAGGCACCTCCATTTTTACCTGGGATTCTCTTGAGGCATACACTCCTTGACCATCCTCTCAGGCAGCTTTCCTTAAGTAGGGTCACTGGTCCTCAGCTGGTCAGCTCTGAGAGATGCTCTGGACCGGCGTCACTGGAAGTGGCGCCCCCTGGTGCTGGTCTAGAACTGCCTGCAGAGCTAAGGTGGACTCTGTCACAGGGCTCCCTGAAAACAAGCTCTTCCACGGTTAGCAAAGCCGCATGTTATCAGCAGCCTGGGGCTTGGGAACGCTTCTGAAGTTGTTTCTAAACCCATACTTTGTTATGCTGCTCTCATCTTTATCTCTTTGTATTCACCAAGTGCCTAGTTTAGAATTCACAGACATTGTCAGTCGTGGGGAAATTTAAAGCAATCCTCCAGGCTCGGATGCATAAAACCCCATTTTTTTTTTTTCCTCCATGAAAGAGTTCCAAAGAGTCACCAGTTCAATTAACTTTCTGTTTGTTCATTCTGAAGTTATCCAGACTGCTTTTTAAGAGCGCAGTTTCTAAGAAAAATAAAGTGGATCATATGGATTCAGCATGTTGCACTCAAAGAGCATTAGTAACATAAAAATAATAAGTAATTAGTGCTCGGTTTTCAAAAGTATGAATCCAGGAACTGTACTGTGCTCCAAGGGGGGCTGGCACATTTGTCCTGGCTTGAGCCCTCAGGCTATTTATAGACCTTGCACAGGAAGGCTTTTCGTTCATGATGTTGTGATCCATCTTCTATGGGTTAAATTGTGTTCTCCAAAAGAGGTGTATTGAAGTCCACATCCACAAAGTCTCAGAATGTGACCTTATTTGGAAACAGGGTCTTTCTGGGCACAACCAAGTTAAATGAGATCATTAGAGTGGCCCTTACTCCTATATTACTGGTGTCCGTGAAAGAATGGGAAATTGGGACACAGACGCACATACACAAAGAATGTCATGCGAAGATAAAGGCAGAGATTGGGGTGGTACATCTACAAGCCAAGAAAAACCAGACACGGCAGCAAACCGCCAGCCTCTGGGGAGAGGCACAGAAAGGACCCTTCTTCATAACCTGAGAAGGAACCAACACTGTTGACACCTTGATCTTGGACTTCTGGTCTCCATACTGTGAGACAATGAGTTTCTGGTGTTGAAGCCGTCCTGTTTATGGTACTAGCTATGGCAGCTCTAACACATAACACGTTTTTCTTAATCCCTTAATTTCTAAACTCATATACCAAGAGCACTCACCTCCCATTTGGGAGCAACAAACGCCATAGGAGGTGAGGCTAAAGCAGAGGGCAGGGCTACTGGGATTCTGTGGCCGGGCTGCCCAATGAGTGGTCTTCCCACCCTTACCTCTCCAGCCCCTGCTACCTCTCTCCCTCATCCGCTTTCTGAGAGATGTCATCATCTAGGAAAAAACCTTTATTTTCCCTGAAATGAAATTGTTTCCCCCAACTCAAATGTAGAATTCTACATTGGCAAAGTGGTAAATAGTTGGGAACTTAATAAATAAAATCTTCGCAGTATTATTTATGAAATAAAAATGAGAATCTTTGTCTTTTTTTTTTAAAAAACCTATCTAGAAAAGGCCTCCATTTCACTAAGAAGGAAACTGAAATAATAGGCAAAATATATGGTTTCTCTCCTCCTCTCCGTACCCTCTCCACCCCCTGGTTCCTGGCACAGAGCTTTTAAAACCTTGTAACATCCTAAGCAATACAAACACTAGGAGCATCTTTTGTTCTTGTTTTTGACCCTAGTTCCTGACACGGGGCTCCTAAATTCCTTGGAATTTCTTGGGTGACAGGAGTATCTTTTATTCTAGTGAGGTGACTCTGGGTGGGCTCTGGATGGCTTCAGAATGGAGCTGGTCATCAGAAAGATCAAGTCATGATTAGAAGCTTAGAACTTTTCAGCCTTTCCCCCATTCTTAGGGCAGGGAGAGGAGATGGAGATCGAGTTAATGATCAATCATGCCTATGTGATGAAGCCTCCATAAGTATTCCAATACGATGGGATTCAGAGAGCTTCTGCTTGGTGAAGGTATTCACTTATCAGGAGGTGGCACCCCAACCTCATGGGGCCAGAAGCTCCTGCACTCGGGACCACCCTAGACCTCATTCTGTGTGTCTCTTATCATATCCTTTATTATGCAGTAAATGGGTAAATGCGTTCCCCTTAGTTCTTTGAGCCATTTTAGCAAATTATTGAACATGTTGAAGGGGTCATGGAAACCCCAATTTATAGCTATTGGTCAGAAGCACAGGTGTCAAACCTTGGACCTGTGATTGGTATCTGAAGTGGGGCAGGCTTGTGGGCTGGGTTCTTGTGGGATTTGATGCTAATCCCTGGTAGCTAGTGTCAGAACTGAATTGAACTGTAGGTCACTCAGTGGGCATTGGAGAATTGGTCAGTGTGGGGGAAAAACCCACACATTTGGTGACTGGAATTGCGATAGAATGTTGAGAAAAGAAGCAGAGTCTTTCCTTTTCACTGGCCTAGAAAAGAATAGAAAGTTAAAACATTATTTTGCACTGGTAATATGTCCTAATTTTTGGTTCTGAAAATATAGTGTCAGACACATACAAGTTTTCAATGAATTCCCACTGACACACAGTATATTTATAGTCTATACAAAATGTTTGTAATGCTTGTCGAGTCTGCTTTATCCTAGGGTTAGAAGTTTAGTTCTAGCCAGGTGGTTTGCCACTCTGCTTTCTGTCTCCATGCTTAAAATGAAAACATAAGAGGTTAAATAGAATGTCCACATTCTCCCACATGACTACACACTTGCTGTGGTTAGGGGAGAAATAAAGTGATTTCAAGATAAATAATTCCTTGTCAGTCAAGGTGAAAAATCCCTTAGCAGAAGACAGTTGGTTTGTTCCCAAGAAATAAGGTCAAAACTGTGTAAACATTATGATTAGGAATTTCTCATGGAAAGCAAATAGTGGTTTTCTTAAGGAAATCAATTCTTGGAGTAGGAGAATTTATTAAATGTGTTTTGTTTTAGTTAATATTAATCCCCAGAGAAAAACCCCGAGAGGAGAGCATGTCAATGAGCAGAACCAGAAGCAAGTGGCAATCAACAAATGGCAATTCTGTGAGGCTTCCTTTTAAGACAAAGGAAGAACCCAGGAGAGCCTAGGACTTCGCCCTCTTTGGAGTGATGGTATTCCTAGAGAAATAGGGAGACGTGGAAGCTGCCAAATTGTGGAAAAAGAGGATTAGGTATGAGAGAATATCTACCTAGGACATCTCTGAAGACCTAGAATCTTCTTGTGAGGCTCCCAACCCACCCCAAAGCCTTCAAAGGGTCATGATCCCTGGAACAACACAAAGAAGCCAACAAGTTGGGTGAAAGGATCCATCAACTAAACCTGAAAGGAGCCACTCAATGCCCCATAGCCCCTCTCGTTGGTTTTGTGTGTGTGTATTGCAGGGAAGTGGGAGAGGATAGAAGGTATCTAGGGATACAGGCCTTGCTACAAGGACCTAGGGATACAAGCTCCAGAACGAGCCAGAGTGTTGGTGGTATAGTGGTTAGCATAGCTGCCTTCCAAGCTGCAGAACGGAAAGAGAAGGGGTCTGCTGCACAGGCTACAGGAATCAGCCCTGACCCTACCGCTACGCTGCAGGGTTCATTAGGTGGTGCACTGGAGCAGCACAGGGCAGGTCTTCTACCATGAGAGTACTTGGGTTCAACGTTCGGCTCCCTGATTTCCTAGCTATATGGCTATGAGTAAATTGCTAGTTTCTTTGGTGATTTTCACTTTTGGTTTTTCATCTGAAAATGGGCATAGAAACTACTTCATGCAGCTGTTAGCATTAATGAGGTAATGCATGCAGAGGAACTGGTACCCGGGACATTTTTTGTAAACGCAATTTCTTACTATTAAAACACCACAAACAAAAGATATTATAAATGAGATATATCATAATGGGCTATCCTAGCAGCAATATTCAGTATGAATTTTGAATCTATATGGCCAAACTCTTGTTTACCAGGTTGAGTCTGCTTAATAAGTAGTGGATGAAAATTGACAGGTGAAATTTTTCTAAATACCAAGGATGAAATTAGATACTATTACTTCGTACTTACACCAAAATTTTTTGATAAAACACGCAGAGTATCTTCCTTGAGAGAAAGCAGAATTAGGGTCTATGGAAAGATGTTGGGAGCTCAGAAGTGATTTCCCTCTCAGGCTTCGCTAAACAGAGTCTATACTAGACTTACTCCAGGTGACAGAAGTCACTAGCATTGAGGGACTCATAGGATTGACAACGTGACACTAGAACGGTGACAAAAGCTGTTTATCCCCAGAGTTTTCTGATCTGTGCTACTCTGTCATTACTGGTTTCATTGAAACTTTCTCTTCCAAAATTTGTTATGAATGATTAATTTTAACATTATTATTCTTTAATTTTTTTCAATGTTTTATTTAAATTCCAGTTATTTAACACATAGTGTGATATTAGTTTCAGGGGTAGAATTCAGTGATTCATCCCTTGCATACAACACCCAGGGCTCATCACAACAGGTGCCCTTCTCAATATCCATCACCCATCTAGCCTATCCCCTACCCACATCCCTCCCTCATTATGTTCTCCTATCACTGAGAGTCTCTTTTCTGGTTTGCCTCTCCTCCCCTCCTCATCTGTTTTGTTTCTTAAATTGATTAACATTAATATTCTTTCTTGTGACTCTCACGAGCTCCCTTGAAATAACTGGAAACACTACAAGATATTTTAATGACAACACTGGAAATACCCAGGGCATGAAAATTATATTTGGAAAAAAAAAGTCATATTGAACAAATATTTTTATCAATGTCCAATTAGTTTGGGCTATTAATCCCTAAGGTGCTCTATATTAACTGTGTTAAAACAAGACGTTGGTGTGAAAGGTGGTGAGGAGGATCCTAGAGGGGTTCGAGTATAACACACCATGTGTTTTCTCCCTTGGATCTGGTTTAGAGCTCATCAAAAATGAGCAGAGGACATGTATTTTATGGTTTCAAACTAAAAATTCCATTTGAATCCACAACAAAAATTATGTTTAAACCATTGCAAATGTAGAGTTCAGTTCCCAAATCCACTAACAAAGATGAACACAACTGAGGGATGAAGTACATCAATGGGTCTGGAATGATTAAAAGATAATCAAAGCAGACAGCTACTTTGACTTCAATGCTGTTTTTCTTAAGCCTGAACTCTGCACATGTATTTTAAAGTCAATAAATTTAGAATCTAATTTTCCCCCCTAGAACATTGTGTTTGATGTTTATCATTCTACTTCCGTTGACTTTCAAGGGGCATAAGGTTAACGTTAATACAACCACGCCACCCAGTGAACATGCCATGCATACAGAAATGTTACTCGAATTTGCTATTTTCTTTAAATATTCACACATTTTCAATAGCTCTATAGCCCCAAACTTTTATATCAAATTATACACAAAATAGTAATTCAAAAATCTATAAAAGCATTGTATATTTTTAGTTATTCATTTTAATTATGGTTAAAATGTGCAAAGGATATTCCAACACTTGTGCAAAGGGTTTTGTATATCAGATATAACCTGTAATGTTGCTGAGAAATAGATGTTAGATAACATATTGTTTTCTCTTTTATGAAATGTTAGGCAGGCATAAAACTACGACACTCCTTTGCACTAGGTGTTATCTACATCTCTGGATATGTAGCTTCAAATATTTTGTCTGATGCCCTTCATAATTCTACTTCAGTGGGCTACTCATGATTACTCATCATTTTTAAGGAATAAATTTTATTAATATTAAATGATTTAAATAATGGCATCAATGATGCAACAACAAATCTGTGAATCAGTCCATGTGATGTGGTCAAAAATGCTGTCATGATTTCAGACAGCATTACCATCCTATCTTACACGGACCAGACCATAGTCAGAGTGTGCTTTTCAGTCTAATGTTCAGAAAAGTTGAGTACAACACTTTTTTGGCCATCCTTTTATTTTTCTTAAGAAATATAAGCACATAGAGGGGGGAACATAAGTATATACAATCAGAATCTCCTTTTACTTTGACCCAGCTTCCCCTTTTCCCTCCTTAGACGCTACTATTACTGATTTCTCCTGTTAGATGAACCATTTTTTTTTTTTTTTAGATGAACCATTTTTAAAAAGTAGCTCCTTTCAACAACAAACATTAACTGGGCGCTCCGTTTGTGCCAGACGTGGTGTTAGGTGCTTGGGAATCAAGTCATTAAGAACAGCCCTGGATAGTCATTGAGACAGACACGAAACAGATTATTTCAGTATAATAGAAACTTTTATTTATTTATTTGTTTGTTTGTTTATTTCTCTGTATACAAAGAATCCACTGATCTCTTCCAAATGCCATGGATCTGGACATTTTCATGTGTATCTCCCACAGGCGCGTCTTGAGTTTGACATGCCTAAAACTCAACCACTGCTCACCACCAAATGAGTTTCCCTCTATAAATCAGAATGACACCCCATTTGTCTGGGTGCTTGAGTCAGAAAACTCTCACGGAACGACATTTATCAAGCATCTACATTTAAGGACCTGTACTAGGCTATGAATATATGATAGCTGGACTCAACCCCAGGTCCTTGGGATCATGACCCGAGCAGAAAGCAGATGCTTAACGACTAAGCCACCCAGGTGTCCCCACCACTTCTACTTCTTAAATTCCTTTGGGATCTGTTTCCTTCACACCGGCAATACCCCTGTACAGGCTGCTGTCTTCTTTTCTCTGGATTACTATAATGATGTCCCAACTGGTTTCTCTCCCTCTTGAACTTGTTTCCTTGCCACTCTTGAATTCCATTTTTCTCACACTAGCCAGAATCATCACCTAAAATATAAACCTAGTCATGTCAAAATCCTTCAAGCTTTCTACTGTCTTCAGTAAGAACTCCTTAACATGACTAGAATATTCATGATCTGGTCCCTGTTTACCTCCTGAGCCCTATGTCTGGAATCTGTGTTCCTAGACTGTGCTCTCCTCTCCTGAACCGGCCTTCAAATGACTTATTACCTCTATCTGCAGCACCTGTCTCTCCTGCCTTCTCTTCCCCCCCCCCCCCCCATCTGTTAAACCTGGCCAATTCCCAGATATTCTCAAGCATGGAGCCAATCAGGCTGAACTGCATTCTTTTAAAACATATTTTTATTACCTGCCTCCCTTCCCTATGAGAATGTCAGGTCAATTGTTGGATTGGTTTCTATCAATCTATTCACTATTATGTTTCTAGTATGTAGCTCAGCATCTGGCACAAAATTAGGGGCTCAATAAAGTTTTTTGAATGAAAAGATGATTGCCAGTAAAAGCCAGGAGGAGAGTCAACTAATTCAGACTGTAGATTAGGTTAAAAACTTCTTGAAAGGCCCTCCAAAAAATAAGTAAGGATAACTAAAAGTCAGGCAAAGAAAATCAGGATAGCCCAGACAGTCAACAAAAATAAGGTCTCAAAGTATAAAACTGCCTCATGACCCGGAAATGGGTGTGATGGGAGGTCAGGTTGGAAACATAAACAGTGACAAGATCATGAAGTTCTTAGCATGCCAAGCTATGAAGTTAAGACTTTACCTTGGAGGTGATAAGAAAGATGGGTGGAAGAAATATAAGCAGACAAGTGAAACGTCTAGATTTACATTGGGGACTGATCATTATGGCTCCTACTTACAAGATGAATTTGGGGGTGTGGGCAGGGGTGGTAAAGCTAGAAACAACACTAACGTAATGGAAATGAAAGGGATAAACTAAAATTGGAGTGGTTCATGCACCCTCCCAAGTGGATCTATCGAGAAGGCAAGGAAATTATTGGTCACCAAGAGGACATGACCACTGGTTGACCTGTGAGCTGGACACTGGCAACTGGAGGCTCCTCATTCCACCCCCCGTTCTTGGTATGTGTCCAGCTTGCCTTCTCTGCACCCAGAGGCTGCTCCAAGGACACAGCCTTGAGATAGTGATGTGCTGTTGAGACCCATCTGGATTGTATACGTGACTGAACGGATATAAACTTTCAAGATTTGGCAAGCAAGTCAAGAGATCTTCTCCTCTTGCAGCCACCCAAGACAAGTCTTCTCTGCAAGTTCCTTTGCTTATCCAACCCACTACCTACCAATCCAGCATGACCTACCTCTTTCTTTTGCCTCTCCCTGCCGTCCAACTATGGGCCTGGTTTCAGAATACACCTAGGAAGGCCCCAAGGAACTTGTGAACCAATAGAAGTGAAAGCCTGAATCTCAAGGGAGAAGTCTGGAACAACAGTAGTTTTAGGCTTCGTGAACAAACAGATTAAAACAGTGAGTGGATGATACGCCCAAGGAGAAAACACAGACAAAATAACAGTAACGATGATGATGATGACGACGATGATGTTGGAACTTACACTATTTAAAGAGAGTAGAGAAAGAGCCAGCTAACTATGAGTAACGAGAAGAAAAAGGAGCAAAGCAAAGGGAGTTAGGTTTCAAGGAGGGACTGATCAGTGGTAGTAATACAGCTGAGAGGTCTAGAAAGAGAAACACTGATTGGCAGCCCAGGCAAATGAGTAAGAGGAAGGTACGCGAGGCAGGGACGGACACGGGACGCAGGACCTTAAGGTGTGTGTTGCATAATAGCTTGAATTTTCTCAGTTAACCTGAAACAAGGCTAGTACTGGAAATGTGTGTGGCCCCTGGGGAACCTCTGTTCCAATGCATAGGTGCCTGATGGCAAGTAGGGAGTAGAATCTATCTTCGTATTTTTGCCCATTTCTACCACCCTAGATTAAGTGAACCAAGTTTTCGGCCTTACTGATCTGCTAAAAACAAAGCAGAAACAACAATTTGGAACCCCTCACTTTAAGAAGAGATCTGTTTATTTTAACCTAAAGTAGAAGCTACCACTTAGCACCACCTGCACTAAAGGTAAAGTCCCAGCTGCAGGCTGTCGTTGTCTCGCTGAGCATCCCCATCATGTCACTCCAAGGTCCACTCAGTCCTTACAGGTCTGTCATCCAGCCTGGAAAGTGCAAACTAGAAAGGGAACATGGAATTAAAATGAGATCAGAAACAGGTGAAAAACTAGATGCTTGTGAATGTGTTACATGCTTAAAAGCACCTTTCAGACCACACTGACCACCTTCTCATAAAGACGGGAGTTGAGGCTGGGAAGGGGTAGTTTGTAAGAAGGCACTGAAGGCTCTGAGGAAACTAACGGACTGTCAAGAAGCAGGAGGTGAGCCGAAGCTGGAGACCACAAATGTGTTATATACCCCTGTGTACTGTTTCCTTCAGGGAGACGAGCTCGGGACTTGTGGGATGCATTCAGGGCCACAGTTTTGACAGGCACCTGGGTCAGAGGCCTTAGACACAGGGAGTCTGGATGCTGATAAACCCTTCAGTCCAGGCTGGGAAGGGAGGCAATGGCCTGAGCACTGACAGGGAAAACGAAATAGAAGAGCAGATACAGATCATGTGAGGGTGTCCAGGTGCAGAAAACCAAGACGCCACAGTCATAAAGAATACTAGGTTCAATATTCTGCTGTAGGTAGTGTCTTTATGGAGGATGATTAAAACTCTAGAAAGTCTAAGTTGAGTTTTCCGCCATTCTACCCTCCACCTCACACTACTCGGTGACAGGCAACTGTATTTTTTAAAAAGTCATATTTATCCTTAGATAATTTCAACAAATACCCATTAGCCCTTTCATACTTTTAATTCTAATGTAACTATCAAATTGCCACACCTATGGTAAAATTATCCCCCAAACAAACCATGATATTGTAAAGTTGTCTTATTTTTCTTCCCATTGGGTCCGTTCTATTCTTGGGCCACATACAGGTCACTCTTGTCTTGTCTGGTTTCTCAACAGTTTAGATATTTGTTGAGTGCTTACCATGTGCATAGGGCCCAAATACAAATAATAATCAAAATAACAGCTAATTCTTATGGAGTGCTCACAATTCTGCTGGGCACTTAACATGAACAAATTCATTTAATCTTCATGACAACCTACAGATCAAATAGGAGCATTATCTCCATTTTGCAGAGGTGGAAAGCAGCTTAGTTAGGTGAAACCACTTGCCTGAGTCCACATAGGCAGTAAGTAGTGTGACCAGAAATTGAAACCCAGCTACTGATTCCAGAGCTGTGGCCTCCACCCTTAGGTGTCTCCCCTTTCCCTGCCTCTAAGGAGATGTGCTCCAGTGGAGGATAAGTGAGCACAAGTAACACATTTGATTTGGCAAGTACCAAAAAAAGGTCTTTTTTTTCTTCCGTCTTTCTCTCTCCTTTCCTCACTGACTCTCTGAGATCTTTAAAATTCGATTGTCCTAACCTCCTTTTGAGTTTTACTACATTCTGACTTTGAGATTTACCTAAGTACATGGACTTAAGGAAAAAGAAGCCCTAAACCACTTAATATGAAACGTTATTTTTGTTAGAAATGGGCATACACTTCTCTATCAATACTCACAAAAAAAAGCACCAGAATTTGTCTACTTCCAACACAATTTTTCTAGCATGACTTTTCACTTTATCCAGTCCAGACGCCCCATCCAACATAGGACCTTCACCAGCTCCTGCAGTCGGACGCGAGTCCCATTCTGGCCTCGAATGCCCCAAACCCAAGGAAAACCTCACGACCGCTCCACCGACACTCGTTCGCTCCTGCCTTGCGCGGCAGAATGCGGACTTGGGGTCATGTATGAAGCACCTTTCACTCGGGGACGTGCACATTTGGGGGAGTCGGTGTCGGAAGCACCTGCCGGGCCGGCTGCTGTGGAGACGCCCGGAGGGAGGGAGAAGCTAAAAATCAGGAGGCCTGGCTTCTACTCTCAGCAGTGCCGCTTACTACAAGCCGGGAACAAACCACTTCCAAGCCCCCGTCTGCCGGAAGGACCTCAGCTTCCTTTCGCCTCTCCAAGCCGGAAGAAGGGGATTGGGGTCTGGATAGTGGTTGTGCTGCTGGTGAGCCACCGTGCCCGTCCTCGGCCGGCTGCGCGGCCTCCCTGGTTGAGATCCCTCGTCTGAGGACGGCATCTACTCGCCCCCTTCCTCCTTCCCCTTTTAGTGAAGCCAAACACAGAAGCCGAGCGCTCACACTCGAGGTCAGAATAGCGGCATCAGGATCATCAGTCCGGGACTCTAGGGCTTCCCCTGCCCCATGGAGAGCCCCACATCCGCTCTCCCTTCTCACCCTGAGCTTAGCTCAAGTCTCTACAAACTGTCCCTCTGCTTTTGCTCCCGACCTCGGGCCCCAGACGGGCTCCGTGGTGCGGAAGAACCGTGCAGAGACCATACCCTCTGAATTCCCAGCCCTTCCTGCAAACCGCGGCGCTCCCACTTCCTGTGGAATCCAGGTCCGACTAGACGCCGACGCCACGAAAAACGGTTCCGGTCCCAGCCCGGCGCCCTCTCTCCCGGCACAAGCCCCACCCGTCTCGAGTCTCTTGAGCCTTACCGGCACCCGGCGCGGCGGCCGAGGAGGAAGTGGGCTGGGCGGAGGGGGGCGGGACTTCCAGAAGGAGGCGGCAAGTTTGAAAAGAGACAACCGTCGGTGGTTGATGTCTGTTGACTTCTGACTGGGCCTGCAGCAGCGCCTGAGCTCTTCGCCCTCCTGCGGGCGGCCGGCTGGCGCGGTGAGGGAACGCGAACAGACGCGGGAGGACGGGAGCCTGAGTGCGCCGTCCCTCCGGAGGCGCGGGCAGGAGCCCACACCCGGGCCTGGCGGTGTCTCGGTTGCGCGCAGCGCTGGGGCGGGGGGTGGGGGGGAGCGTCTGGAGGACCCAGCCCCGGGAGATGGGGTTCTTCCAGTTTGGTGTTGGTCCCAGAAACAACCTGAGCTTAGTTCCTGCGAAACGATGAGTGTTTGTTGCCCCATAGACCGTGTGAGGAGAAACTCGAGCTGAAGCTGGCCAGTCGAAGCTTATATTCATATTTTTTGAGCCCATTTATTTAGAAGGCGGTAGGATTGAGACGCTCGTCAGCTTTGCACACATCTCCGTTGCGCACACATCGCTTGGCCGGAGCGAAGGTGTCATACTTAGTCTAAGATTCGAAGGAAAAGGACGGTGTGTGTATGGCACTCTGCGTGCAAAGCACCTTCATTTTCCCTGAACGAGTTCAGGAAACTTTCTACTTAGTTTATTGAGGTCGTTTTTGTTTAGTCTTTGCCTCCCGGAATTTTTATTTCATGAGCTTGTTTTAGCAAAACGAAGAGTGTACGATTGAACAGGTTTCTGTCAGCATCCACTCTGTTCAGCTTCTGGGTGTTGCTAGTATAAAGAAACCAGAGGGATAACGAGCAGTTGATACCACCTACTTGCTAGGCGGTCTGAGGGTCACCCTACGTATATTATTACGTTGTTTATATGCTTTATCCCACTAGAGACCTCATACTGTTCAGCTGGAAGGCCTTTCCCCCCACCTCCCAAAAATGCATTGGAACGGAAGTTGTACTATCACAGAAAGATAGAAATTGGATATGGGAGATGATTCCAAAAAAGGAACATTGGGAGTTTGGGAAACATCTGGGAGGAGACTAACTTGAAACAGAAAATTCATTGATTTATTAAATATTGGAGTGTTTTAGCAACCAACAGAAAAGTTTGAATTTGATGTAGAGGGTAGGGTTACTGAAGTATTTTTGTAAAGATGTTACATGATGCATTTGGTGTTTATAAGGATTAATCTGATAGAGTGTGCAAGACGCATTAGAGAAGAATGTGCAGTAATGATTATGAAGGTATTTTACACCTACTCTTTCTCTCTTGTGATAATTTTTTTAAAGATTTATTCATTTGAGAGAGAGAGAGAGCATGAATGGGAGGGGCAGAGCAGAGGGAGAGGGAAATCCCAAGCAGACTTCATGCTGAACGCAGAGCCTGGCCTAGGGCTCCATCTCGTGACCTGAGATCATCCCCAGCACCGAAACCAGGAGTCTGTTGCTTGACTGCCCCTCTATCATGATAATCTTTGATCCGGATGTGGCTTGTTTTGGAAAAGTGACTTTTTCTACAATCTTTTGGCCAAGTATTTCTGTCAGTGTTTTTTAAATCTATGACTTAGATGAAGTTGAGGAATGTGTGTTTATGCTGAAAAGGACATTTAATATGTGAGGTGTCAGGATCTGGAGTCAGAAAGATGCTGACTATGGAATGAAAGTGTGAAATTATAAAATTCAGTAATGGGAGGGCAGATCCTTGCTTACGGTTCAAATAATTATGTAAGAAAAACATGGGGAAGTCCTGGCTTGATATCAATGGGCACACTGAAGGAGTTCCGGGAGTTTTCTTTGATTGTGTGTGTGTATGAAAGAGAGGGAGACAGTGACCGAGACAGAGAGTACGTGCTACAGTCATAGACTAGATTAGCAGTGGCCGATGTCTACTTATATTAATACTCTGCCTGCAACCTGTATCTGAAGTATTGCGTTCAGTTTGAGCGTTACATTTTAAGAAGACATAGACAAAATTGTTTTAGAGGAAAGTGAGTAGAATGGTAGTTTCTAAAATAATATCATGTAAGCAGTGGCTCTACTTAAATTATACTTAACCTTTGAGAAGAGATGGCTAAGCAGAGATGTGATGTCTTTCTTCACATTTTTAAAAGTGGTGTCATGTACACAGAAGTTAATGCATTGTTTATAGCTGCCCTGACGGGAAATAGGACCAGTGGGTAAAGATTACAGCAAACAGATGTCTACGCAGTGTGAGGAAGAGTTACCTAATCATGAGAACCACACTGAAGTGGAAAAAAGTTGCTTCGGGAGTTAGTGAATTTTGTGATGTTTGCACGTGTTCACGGAGAAGTGCAAAGTTGTTTGTCAGTCATCTTTCAGAACGGCTTTGCACATTTATCAGAGGTTAGGGAAATTGTCGAAACTTCTTTTAGCTGTAATAGTCTATGAAACATTAGGCACCTAAAGAAATGGATTTCCAGAATTTGGGCTCATTTCAGTTTGTTTGCAAAATTGAATGTATTCACATTGGGTCTTTTGAATTATGCTACTTCCTCACTGGGTAGGGGATCTGTATGTAATAAACCCGATATTGTTCACTGAGAGGCAAAGGCAGTGCTGCTGTGGCCGGTGCTCCTGCTCTTGCCACCACTGCTGTTCTGCCGGGCACAGCTAGAAATAAGAAAATGAAAAGGTGTCAGCTTCTGAGGGCTCAAAGTGTAGTGTCACAGTTCTAGAAACATCACAATACACTGTGGCAGGCGTTATAACAGTTAAATGCAAGGCTCTAGGACATGATTTCTTAACCTCAGCATTGTTGACATTTGGACTGAATAATTCTTTGCTGCGGTGGAGGTGGGGAGGGCACTTCTGTGCGTTGTACGTTGTTCAGCAGCATGCTGGGACACTTACCACTAGATTCTAGTAGCACCCCATTCCAGTCCTGACCCCCAAAGATGTCTCCACACATACCCTGGTGTCCCCACACCTGGGAGGGGAGGTGCGAAATTGTGAGAACAACTGCTGTAGGGAGACACAGGTGGGAGTATCTCACATCTGAGGACATTAGGGGAAAGTGGTGGTGATGGTAGCTGTTATTTTAAGTTATCTCTCTGGTGATTGAAATTCCCACCAATTACAGCATTCTGTATTTACTGTATTTTTTCACCTCTCTCTTCCCATATGCATCTTAAGTCTTATTACCCATCTCACTATGTATACATCAAATAGGATGTTAGATCAGAGTACAGTTTTATTATCCTTATGTTGATACTCGTTATATATAACACTTCTGCTGATAGCATTACCTATATATCTTGCCTTGAGGATTAATTCTCAGGACCAATCTTGTTAAACCCTAAGTCCCCCAAATTTAACAAAGAAAAAAACCCAGGAATTTTCACGTATATTCAAGCAAAGTCCTCTTTCCCATATGAAAGAGAATAGCATTAGGAAATTAGAGAATGACTGAGCCATTTCAGAATAAAAGATATTTCAGGACAGACACACATACACACTCTCTCTCTCTCTTATAATTTAGGATATACATATGTATGTGATTTGTGTTATCTTATGTGGGTGTTTGATGATAGTTAACACGACTATGAATGGTTCGACATTAGCTTGTTAGTTTTGCTTATGTTTATCAGCTTCCAGGTAAAGAGAACAGCTAGTTGTGCCATGTTTCTGACCCTTGCTTTTTCTTCCTTCCAACCAGCAGGAGATTCCCAAGATGGAAACTTTGTCTTTCCCCAGATATAATGTAGCTGAGATTGTGATTCATATTCGCAACAAAATCTTAACAGGAGCTGATGGTAAAAACCTCTCCAAGAATGATCTTTATCCAAATCCAAAGGTATGATGTGGTTGTGTTTGCATGTAGATGATGGTATTTAAAAAGAAATGAAACCACCCGGCCTATAGGATTTGCAGAAGGGCATGTACCCTACTGCTTGATGTGGGCCAGTCATTTTTAATCCAGAAGCAATCTCTCACCAAATGTAATTTTAAAATAATGTTAAGTTTATGTGTGAGGT
Source organism: Enhydra lutris kenyoni (assembly GCF_002288905.1). Taxonomy (NCBI): domain Eukaryota; kingdom Metazoa; phylum Chordata; class Mammalia; order Carnivora; family Mustelidae; genus Enhydra; species Enhydra lutris. The sequence goes on along the minus strand of NW_019154109.1, from coordinate 26,256,972 downwards.
GACATCTACATTTCCATTAGGAATTCAATTCCTTAATATGGTTGTTTTCTTAAAAAAAAAAAAAAAGAACACTTCTTAATCATAGATGTATTAAAGTATATTAAATTTTTTATTACTATTGGAGTGGTGGTCTGAGTGTATCATTTATTGGTAGGGCTTGAAGGAACCTATTCCAAGTGGTTTCCAACCATAAAAAGTGCTTCAAAACAATTCTCTTTGGAAGCTTACAGATTAATTTTCTTGCATTATGCCCCAAGGGGGGGATTGACTTGTTTTGACAAGTCATTCTTATTTCTTTAGTTATTAAACGCAAAAATGAACTATTTATATGTCACAGAAAATCCCAAAGTCTCCTTCCATTTTCCTGTGCTCATCTTGAAGTGATAACATAATAAAACCCGATCTAATGGTGTAGAACTCAAACTTTTTGATCTCAGTCCCTTTTTAATTCTTTAAAATGGAAGGAATAATCTCAGAATAAATGAACTTGCATATGAATCAGAACAAGTTCTACAGGCCAGTATTTGGCAGCTCCTGAATTAAAAGAGAAAACTTTTGAAAATGCCTTGCTACTCTATTAAATTTATACCCCCAGGATTATAGTGTTCACTTAAACTTTAACATCTCAGGAAACCTTAACATCTCAAGCATGAAATAAGTTTGCCCATGATCTTAAAAAAAAAACGAAAACAAAAACAAAAACACTCTCAGAGTGCCATTATGTCTACCTCATGCCTACAATCTATTTTGAAAGACTAAACCGTCTTCCCTGATGCGGATGGATTGCTTGGATAGATTTTGGGTATACTTGCTCTCATTCTGCATGTAAGCTTAAACAGCTGATCTTACTGAGCACTTATTACACCTGAGCAAACTGGCAAGTACACAGGTATTTTAAAATTTGGAAAAATAAAATATTTCAAGAGAAATAGAGTAATCTTATTACTCTATTTTTTGCATCCGTTGTCTACAGTGGCAGCTGTTGGTGATTCCGCTGGAGAGTCATGCATCGGAGTACTAAAAGGTTGTTTTTCTGTTGTAGCCTGAAGTCTTGCACATGATCTACATGAGAGCCTTGCAAATAGTATATGGAATTCGGCTGGAGCATTTTTACATGGTGCGTTTCAGACGAGGCAAAATTACTTTGTTTTGCTGCATTTGCCTTGTTCACACGGCATACTGGTTTCAGGATAGGAAGTTCTCGACTTCATTTTTAACAGAATCCAAAGGCTTATGTAAAATTAATGTCACTTGCAGAAAAATCTTAGGCATAATAGTGGCATACATTGATAGCTTTAGTAAGACAACAGTACTAAAAGACTTAAATGACACAGTGTTTTAGGGTAGTTATGAAAATTAAAGAAGAACACATGTAAAATTCTCAACATAGTTCCTGATGTAGTAAATGCTGACTTTACCCCTTCGTACGTTCATTTAAAAAATCCTTACTGAGCATGTACTGTGAACCTAGCATTATTAGTAACGACTCTAGTTTTGTGCTAGGATCTTTATTGTTAACTAAGTTTTTAACATTTAATGATAAACGTTATTTTGACCTTAATTTATGATTAACAGGGGGTGCTCAGGGGAGTGTATGACTCTTGATTTAAGGGTCATAAATTTAGGGAGCCTGCTTAAAGGGAAGAGAAGGTAATTTTGAGGTTGAAGATTTTTCTCATTTTATCTAATCAATGTGTAACTTAGGTCTTGTGATATTACGTTTAGATGCCAGTGAACTCAGAAGTCATGTATCCACATATCATGGAAGGCTTCTTACCAGTCAGCAACTTATTTATTCATCTGTGAGTAAGGGGTTTTATTTTTCCGAGACTATAAACATTCATTGTTTTCTTTGCATTAAGCTTCCTTAATGACAGGATTTTCTTGGAGAAAGAATTTCTGTCAACTCCCTCTCCACTCCATCAGTACACTGAAAATTGTAGACTTCCTTCAAATAGAACTAATTGCTTCCCTCTGTGGCACTTTCAATTCTGCTTTCAGTGGAATTTTAAGATGTTGTGAATCTAAAATTGTTTGGAGGTTTTGAGTTTTTAAAGAGTCCTAGTACCTCCAAAAGTGTGTGTTGCTTGTTAGAATTTATAACTATACGTTGGCATTGCTTGAATACTGGTGTAGGGAACAGAAAACAAAACTGTGCTACAGAGTTTTGCTTGGTAGTAGACTTCTGACTTGGTCTTTGGACATTGAGAAACATATCCAGGAATCTCTTGGAAAATAAAATGTTTATATCAAATGGTTTATATATAACTTAAAATATTCTTTGTCCACTTCATCTTTAAGGGACTCCTTTCTGCCCGTCTGTCGGGTGAATGACTTTGAGATTGCTGACATTCTATATCCAAGTAAGTGAGAATTCAAAACAATTTTAATATTTGACTTTAATATTTTACTTCTCCATCAATAAATGTAGAAAAAATTGGCTTTAGAAGGTCAATTTTAAGTATGAGTTTTTTCATATCCTATTACTGGAATTGTTTTCTCTTGAAGGTCCATAGGAAAGCTGTTTTTCTGATCCATTTTTCTTAACTCCTTACATTTAAAAGACATCCTATAAATTTGAAAGCATGAGTATGAGTAATATGCAACTGGATTGTGGATTCATCATACCAATTTGCTCCAATGTAGCAATTGCTTTTTACTCTGAAGAAAATATCTTTTAACAGTGATAAGAATAGTCTTGATATGATATTAACATGTCAATTTTTCTTAACTTTATTTAAATGTCCCTTAATCCTTTTGACTCTGATATTTATACATCAAGTTATTTTATGTTGCAAGAGATTCAGTGTGCTATTTAAAAATGTTTTTTCCCTCTTTCTGATCTACCTTTTTGTTTTGTTTATGGATCTATAATTTACACAAAATAAAATTTCAACAATTTTAAATGTGTAACTAAATGAATTTTAACAGAGGTACATGGTTGTATAGCCACTGCCACGATCCTGGGTGGAAATTCGATGGCCCTACAAAAGTTCCCTCGGGTCCCCTCGTAGCTGATTATTTCTGACCGAGCCCTCTTCCCTGGCAACCACTGATCTGCTTTCTGTCACTGTTGTTTCTTGACTTGTCTGATAGTTGATGTCAATGAAATAATAGTCTGTATTCTTTTGTGTCTGGTGTCTTAACTTAGCCAAATGCTTCTGAGATTCATCCGTGTTCGTTGCATTTATCAGTAATTCGTTTCTTTTTATTTTGGAATAGTACTCTATTGTAAATCAAAACTGTGATTTATTTACCCGGTGACCAATTGGTAGACATTTGGACTGTTTCCACATTCTGGCCATTGTGAATAAGGCTGCTCTGAAAGTAGGTTACAAGTCTTCCTGAGGTCATGTGTTTTCATTTCTACCTAGCAGTAGAAATACTGGCTCAGGTGTTCAGTATATTCTTAACGTTTTAAGAAACTGCCGAACTATTTTCTAACATGGCGGCCTCATACCATCCACGGCGTCTGTTAGGTTCAATTGCTCCACGTCCTCTCCTGCACTGATATTGGAAAGTTTTAATTTTAGCCATTCTAGTGGCTGTATCACTGTATCTCATGGTTTTAATTTTTATTTCCCTGATGACTAAAAGCAGCATTATTTCCATATGCTTATTTGCTATCTGTATATTTTCTTTGGTGAAGGGTCTTTTTGAATCATTTTTTTAAGATTTTGTTTTTTTAAGTAATCTCTGCACCCATTGTGGGGCTAAAACCCATAACCCTGAGATTAAGAGTCACATGCTCCCCCGACCGAGGCATCCAGGCACCCTAGTGTTGTTGTTATTGTTGTTGTTTTGTTTTTGGAATTGTTTGTCTTATTACTGAATTATAAGTCTTCTTCAGATGTTATAAAAACACATAGTTTATCAGATAGGGATTATGCAGATGTTTTCTCCCAATCTATTACTTGCCTTTTGAATATTGTAACAGTGTCCTTTGAAGAGCAAAATATATTTCCATTTTGAAGATTCTAATCATTGTTTTTTGTTTTCATAAAAGTGATTCATAAAACCATTTTTGGTGTGTACTGTTAAGAAATCTTGGCCTCAGAGATGCTAAGATTTTACTCATATGTTTTAAGCGTATCATAGTTTTATTTATTTATTATTTATTTACTTATGAGAAAGAGCAAGCGAGAGTGTGTATGTGAAGCGGGGAAGGGAGGGATAGAGGGAGAATCTCCTTGAGGTTCGTTGGGTTAGATCTCACAATGCTGAGATCATGACCTGAGCCAAAATCAAGTGTCGGACGCTTAACTGACTGAGCAACCCAGGTGCCCCAAGCATATTGTTCTGGCTTTTGTTATTGAACACTTGAATTTTTATATATGATGTAAGGTCAGGGTCTTTCTTTTTTATAGTTTTTTTTCTTTTTTGCATATAGTTATCAAATTATTTCAGCACCACTTATTGAAAAGATTCTTCATTTTCCCATTGAATTACTGTGGCAGTTTTGTCAAAAATCAATTGATCAACCACCACACACCTATTAGAATAGCACACATCCAAACACTGATAATATGAAATGCTGGCGGTTTACTGCCAGAGCTCCTGAGTGAGCTTTGGTGTTTCCTTTTTTCCGGGAATTTATCCACTTCTTTTCAGTTGGCAAGTTTATTAACATAAAGTTGTTCATAATTTTCCTGTATCTTTTTTTAAAATATTTTATTTATTAGAGAGAGAGATCATGAGTAGGCAGAGAGGCAGGCAGAGAGAGAGGGGGAAGCAGGCTCCCCACTGAGTAGAGAGCCTGATGTGGGGCTCGATCCCAGGACCCTGAGGCCATGACCTGAGCCGAAGGCAGAGGCTTAACCCACTGAGCCACCCAGGCGCCCCTTCCTGTATCATTTTTAACAGTCTTGGGGTTCAGTAGTGATGTCCCCTCTCTCATTCTGATGTTTTTCATTTGTTTTTTCACTCTTGTAGTTTTCCCAGACCAGTCTGGCCAGAGGCTTATCAATTTTGTTTATCCTTTCAAAGAACAGCTTTTGGTTTCATTGGTTTTTCTGTATTTTATTTATGTTTCTGTTCTACTGTTTTCTGTGCTTACATTGCTATTCCTTTCTTTCATGTGTAGTTTGGATTTGCTGTTTCCTCCCTCCCCCACCCCCTTGTTTTAGGTAGAAGCTGAGGAAGTTCATTTGACTTTTCTTCTTTCCTAACACAGGTGTTTAGTGCTATAAATTTCCCTTTTGTCAGCTTTAGCTGCATCCCGCAAACTGATGACCGATTGTTTCTTCTGTGTGTGTGGCTGCATATGCCCACATGCCTTTGGATTATAAATTTGATCTTGTCTTCAGCAGGGTAGCCTGTGATCTTCTGCTCCTGGGGTTGAGGCCACATCCCTCCTGGGATACTTCCTGCTGTTGGCAGTTGTTCCAGGGTTATCACTGGCCAAAGATCACCTCATTTGTCTCTCTTATGGATGGCTGTTCTGTACTGCCAGTCGTCTGGTGTCTGAAATTTTTTACTTTGTGTATTTTATCTGGTTTTCTTGTTGTTTAAGATGGGAGAATAATTCTGTTCCTTATTATTCTCTCTTGGCCAAAAATGGTTTACCTTTTTTTTTTAAAGTTATTAATGCAAAGATAATTCTGATCTTTATATTAGAGCACATTTTTTGCACTTTGGTTAATTATAGCATGCACGCAGTTTTGTTCTATGCTCTATGAGCAAAGTATATCGTGGGAGAGGATGAATTTTTATTTTTACATTGTTTCAAAGATTTACTTAAGAAGTCTTGCTTTCTGTTTTAGAGGCAAAACGGACAAGTCGGTTTTTAAGTGGCATTATCAACTTCATTCACTTCAGAGAAGCATGCCGTGAGACATATATGGAATTTCTTTGGCAATATGTAAGATTTAAGTATATTTTTGAGTCACATAACCGATTAGTAATATCACTTATGAACTACTAAACTATTTTGAAATAGTAGTCGCAGATAACTGTCATATGGCTGTTAGAATCATTTATTTTAATATTTATGTAAGTTGCAGATTTTTGTTAATGGAAAGCATGTATCAGAATGAGATTTTCTTTGCTATTGGATAGCATTAGGGAAAGGCTGGGGTTTTTTGTTCTAATCTTATAGCTGAGGCTCCTTTTCCTATATTACGTTATGTAAGGGGAGAAATAGTGACAAATGCATGTTTTTTCCTTTGGAGTTATACTGTAGTGTTCTTTATTTAATTGAGATATTTGAGGTTTATGTTTGCTTTCTAAAGAATGGCCTAAAACGATGTTTTGTTTATCATGCTGGCCCAACATTGCATTATAAGATCCAGTCCAAGTAAATCACTTTAACAGATGGGAACTCATTTCATCAACAGTTTAGAGAATTTGGAAAGATTATGGGTCATCCATGTGATTCGTTTCCATCTGTCCCAGTTTTGGGTTATCATATTCTTAGTAAAGTGCCAAAGTTAACACCAGACTATTAGAACTTCCCCTCCAGCGACACTGAGTTGTATAGATAGAAACTTCCTTGTACAAATCGTCAAGCTTAAACTTCCCAAACATCACACACTCTCCAAAGCTTCATGTGGATTTGCTAACACACAGAAACATACAATTTTGCTTGGCTAATTTTTCCTCATTCTTTTAAGACACAGCTCAGACGTCTATCATATTCACGAAGCATCCCGTGATGTTCCTCCCCAGCCATTACCCTGGTTGGCTGGTGTCGTTATCTTTAGTCCTGTAGCAAGTTGGTTTGTGGACTTAATGCATGTATCTGACCCTTCGAGGAGAATGAGCTACTTAAGTCTCAACTATAACTACTACTTCTTAGGTATTATTCTTGGCACTTAGCCCAGTACCTGACTATGGTAAGGACTCAGCATTTATGTGTGAATCAGTAAATTCCTCATTCACTCATCACAAATGCCTATTCTCTCTTAAACATATCTTAATTCTGATGGTGAAAGCTGGGGACTAAGCATTTTGCAGTGTGTACTGGTAGATTTTTTTTTTTTTTTAAACACATGTTGTTGTGTTTGTGTTGAGAAGCACTAATATGAAAATTGCTTTGATAGAAATCTTCTCTGGACAAAATGCACCAGTTAAATACTGCACACCAGGAAGCGTTAATGAAATTGGAGAGACTTGAGTAAGTAGGAGTTTTACAAATTAAATGAATATAATTTCAAGATGCAGAACGAATCATGAATAGTATTTGACAACCCTGCAGGATACCTCAAGTCTCCTTCTTCTTCCTCACTAAATAGCAGACTTTTTAAGTTTATCAGTTCCAGAGAAAGAAAAAACTCATTCTCCTTCTTTCTGTTAGTGTATCATATGTTCTTTTACTTTATTCTTGTTATTAGTGAATTAGCATGAGATGTTTAAAGCCATTAACTTACCTCCTAAGTTATGTCTGGAAGTAGTTATCTTGTATAGGTGAGCAGTGATTAAGTGGACTTTCTTTCTTTCTTAAAGCCAGTTAATTCTGTTAAGAGAGCTTTGTTTTGTTTTGCCTCATTGGTCCCATTGGAGTTATGAGTTTTTGGCCAGAAAGATCGATTTTGAGCAGAAGGATTTTTCTATCCCTTGTACTTTCTTGCTGGCTCTGAGTTTCTTTGTTTCGCTGGAGAGCTTTCCTAACCTGCTCTGGTATAACCTGCTCAGAGACAGCAGTAGGCTGCAAAGACTGGGAACAGGAGGCAGATACTAAAATCTGACAGGTAAATTTAATGTAAATGAAGTTAAGAGATAAATGACAAAGTTGGGTGTGGGTATTTGTAGCCTACGCAGCAGAGCAGCACCATCCCTAGTGAGAAAGCCTGTGTAATATTCCTAACACGTGGAGAAGCCAAGGGCAAAAGGATAATAGAAAAATGGGCAAAGGCTAAGAACAGGGGATTTACAGAAGAATGACTACAAATAGATAATTAAAAATAGGTAAAGATTATTAAACTCATTAACAGTCAGGGAAATGATCATTAAAACCATAATTCTGTGCCATGTCTCAAAACAGAAGTTGAGAACCATGTGCACAGCAGAGACTTACACAGGTAGGAGCTGTTAGGACGGATGGGCAGAGCGAAGGGAGTGGCTGATGTAGGAGAGGGAGGTGAGGAGAGGAGCCAGGCGGGAGCTGGCACTGGACAGGGAAGGGAATGTCCCACTGCTTGTATTAGGAGCCAAGTTAGAAAAGGCAGGTACGAATGCAGATGAGTCCATACGCGGACTCACTGGTGGAAGGCTGAAGGAGCTCATCGGATCTTTATTTTCTGTGTTGTGGAAGCCAGGCCATCTATTTTAAATCTCTGTCACGTGGAAGGGTGAGAATTCAGAAACATGAAAGACAGTTTTTTGTTTTTTTGTGTGTTTTTTTTTCACTTGAGTCATTTGAGGACAGAGACTATTTTGGCCTTGCAGAGTTAAGGACTCGATATATGTTATTTTCATCTGTTTTTGCTATGTTTAGTTCTGTTCCAGTTGAAGAGCAAGCAGAGTTCAAGCAGCTTTCGGATGATATTCAGGAGCTGCAGCAGTCACTGAATCAAGAATTTCGTCAAAAAACGGTATCAGCTGTGTTGACCTTAAAAATTAAACAGCCAGTTATCTTATCAGCAAAAATGGGTTTATTTGGGAATAGCAGAGAATTGCGATTTGGTACAAGTGAGCTGCAGGAAAAATCATAGACGAGTCCAACAAACAAAGGAGAGAGATGTTATTTTATGGGGGAGGAGGAGGAGGTTGGGAGGGGTTGTTTGGAATCAGAGTCCTTGGAAGAAAAGCAACAGTCCAAACACAGAGTCTGATTCATTATATCACAAAAAATTCTTCCTTTTAGACACTTTGTTTTTGCTCAAAGCTAGGGAACACGAGCAGAAAGCACGGCAGAGTAATTGCTATGCTAGAACTTCGAGAACACTAAGAGAACCGCCTTTCTTGGGGTCTGAAAAGACTAACGTAGCACGAGGGTGGTGATGGTTTCTCACTGGGGAAACTACGGGGTAGTGGCTTTCCTGTAGAGACGTGGGGGACCTCTTGCCCTGGGCGGGGGCCTAGTTGATGAGGTCCCTTGGAGTCCACTGGGCCTACTGCAGGGTGAGTGCTCCCCTCATGGCCTCTCGACTCCATGTGAGTGAGGTTTCATTGTATTTTCATAGTTGTTTGCTCAAAAAAACAAACTTTTTTTTTTTTTTTTTTTGTGGATGGGAGCGGTAAGAGCACGTTACTTTTAGTTACGAAAGCTCTAGGGTATGTTGCTGTGCCCGTTTGTGCTCCTTGTCACGGATGTAAACTTCTGTCACGTGTGGTTATCTATTTGTGTCGCCCAAGTTCTGTGCTGTCTTGTTGACTAGAATTTTTTAGGATTTGCCTTTTTCTAAACTTGCTGTTCCCAAACTGTAAGGAAGCACCGTGCACTTGGCAGGAAACCCTGCGGGGGGGCACTTCAGGATATTTTAAAATTTCACGGGAAACTGATGGTCAGCACATTGTGCTCTGCTTGAACTCCTGGCTCAAGGCAGTCCACAGTTCCAGCAGCTCCGGCGCCTTCCATTCCTATCTTTGTGAACCTGGGTTCTGGCTTTTGTCATGGTGAAGAACCAGTACCTGAACAACCTCACAGAACAGGAAATGAGGAAGTCTTTGTCTAGTCTGATTCCAACCTTTGTGAATTAGTGCAGTGCCCAATAGGACCCATCCAATTTAGAAGTAGTTGTGGTTATTTAAGAATGAAATAAACATTATTTTTTTCCAGTTTGTATGCATGACGTTTTCAAACAGCTACTAAGTTGTTAGGACTCGAGGACTTACACAGTACTGGGACTCCACTGCTTACTAAAGGAACCTTTAGGTATTTCTTGTGGCCTGGGGCATCGTAAACAGAAAGTTTGAGAATATCTGCTCTAATCCATTTAACTCCTCTCCTTCCTTACCTTTATTTTATGAGAAAGCACTGAGAGGCTAAATTTAAATTTGTTTTGGATCATCACAGAAAATAATTGTTGGCTTTTTTCCTTAGATAGTGCTCCAGGATGGAAATTCCCAAAAGAAGTCTGATATTTCAGAGAAAACCAAGCGTTTGGTAAGCATCTTTTCATATAACCAGACTTACGGTTTGAATATTTTCTGTGGGGGAGTATGTTAACTGTGTGCGTTGTTACAGTAAAAGTTTCTCCCTTTTTCCTTAAAATGAATCTAGTTTAACTTTTTTCAGGTTAAATATAATAGCTGACTACTGTTGTTGTTTTTTTTTAAATGGAAACACAGAAATGTGTGAGGAGAGTGAAAATCACCTGAAGGCTCACCACATGGTCTGAGATGTGCGTGGACGACATTTCTCTATGCAGAGCCATATGCAATGTTCCGTCAGAGGGGTGAGACTCTTCATGTCTCACACCTGTCTTTTTTTACTGAACCCAAAAGAGCATAAATACTTACACGCCACCGGAGAGACTCATTGTCTTAACGGCTGCTTATGGTTGTGCGTCACACCGAGGTAGATCCTTCTGGTGTCCTGTTGGTGGATATGCACTGGCTTCTGATGTTTCTGCTACTGGACAGCAGTGTGTGTACTGCACATCTACACACACACACACACACACACACACACACACACACACACACCGAGATCTGTGTACGGGGCTGCTTTTTTTCTTAGACCATATTCCTACTTGTAGGATTTCTGGGTCAAAGGGAATACACATTTAAAACTGACCCACCTTGCCAAACTGACTTCTAAAAAGATACCCGTTTATGTTCCTACCAACACAGTAGGGGTGTTCTTTTCCCCACCGTCTTGCCAAAATGGGAGGTTTGTAGTTTGCTTTCTCTGTTGCTTTTATAGGAAAAAAAAAAAAAACAACCCTCAATTTCATTTTGATTTTTTTGCTTCTTAATGATTTTGACATCTTATTCAATGGTTTGTGGTTATGTCTTATTTTGTAAACTACCTGTGTTCCTGGCTTCTTTTGTTTTTTTTAAGGAACTTTATGAATTGAGGATATTAACTACTTCTCTTTTAAATTCATGATTTTTTTTTTTTCCATTAGAAGGCTTAGGTTTTTAATGTAAAATTTATAAATATGGCCTTTCTGGTTTGTGGCTTTAATTCTATACATAGAAAACCCTGTCCTATTTCTCATGTTTTTAGCCCCATTGTACTGTTATGTCTTCCCTATTAACACTTACGCTCTAGAACCACCTGAAATTTACTTTGATGTCATATAGTCCTTATTTTTCTGTCTCTCATTTGATTAGCAATGCTTTCACGCAAGTAGTACTGACAATGTTTTTATTCATTTCTTTCTGTCCCACTTAAATCTACCGTTAAACAAAATCATTTTGTAATTATAGTATCAGGTTTAGGCTTCTTATAAAGTGAAGAAACGTAATGAAGGTCAACATCGTTGTGAGGAGGGTGGCCTCTGGTTTTGTAGAGGATGAAACACATACGGCCATTTGCTGAAATAACAGATATGTTGTGTCAAATGTTCAATTTTGGCCTCTGCATTAGCTGATCAAAATGTAAGATCATTTGTGGTTCTTTTTAGTTGAAAATCATTGGTAGACAAATTACAGAAGCCGTCCAGTAACATAGTCCTGTTATAAAATACTCAAATGACATACCTTTGTGTATGTATAGTGAGAGAGGGAGTCAGACACAGAAGGCCCTCTTCCCTGGGCCTGCTTCCCCCATAGGCTCCTCCCTCCCATCCCTTTCCATGACATTATGTGCTCTAATGCAGACTCATGCAGTTATCTTGCTGTTTCATTATTTACTTCCTAGAAATGGGCTTGTGTTGTTTGTTGATCTGTAATTGATTCTTTCACTTAATATTTCTTGGAAATTTTCCCATATCGATACATCGTATCTCAAAACAAAGTAAACACAATTCATCAGCTAATACTTAGGGAGGATGTTCATATGAATATTTTTTATCTTTTTATATAATTTTAGATTTATAAAAAAATTTTCACCAAATTCTCCGATGCCCTTCACCTCAATTCCCCGAATGGTTTAAATTCAGGAGAGTAAGGAAAAATGGGTTTTAATTCAGCCGGCATGTACTAAGTGCCTCCTCAGTGCCATGGCTTTGTCTGTGTTCTGGGAGAACAAAGATGACTTCTCAGCACCCCAAGCTGTGCAGTCAAATTCAGTCACACAGATTAAGTACATAATTATAGCATTGCATGTACAGTGATTGTGCTGTTCAAAGAAAGAACGCAGAGGAAGTGGGAGCAGGATTTCCAAGGATTAATGAAACTCAGGGGCGGTACAAAGGTGGCATGATGGTATTCACGAGGACCATACTGATCAAAGAGAGATTACGTGCATCTGCTCAAACCCAGGACTGGTATTAGCAGGCTGTAGGTACAGAGGGCACTGGCAGCAGAGGACCCCGTGAGGACCAGAGGAGTACACAGTGAAGGACCTTGAATGTCCTGCTAAGGGGCTTGGTCTTTGGCCCATAGACAAATGGGAACAAAAAAACAGGTGATCTTAATTTTTTCCCCACTACAATGAGCACAGGCCCAGTTTCTTTGTTCTTTTCCATTATTGTAATGGTAAGTGAACAATTTTGTTATTGTATCTAATATGTAAATATGTTTTCTCAACAGAATGAACTAAAATTGTCAGTAGTTTCTTTGAAAGAAGTACAAGAGAGTTTGAAAACAAAAATTGTGGATTCTCCAGAGAAGCTAAAGAATTATAAAGAAAAAATGAAAGATACAGTACAGAAACTTAAAAATTCCAGGGTGAATTTCCTTTTTTTGATTTTAATGCTTTTCTATATATTTTTTTTATTTTTAGCAACTTCTGTTTAATTATGTGTTCATTTTGTGATTTCCAGTTTATCCATACTTCTTTTCCTCTTAAGATTTTTGCCCTTGTCGCTGATATGTAGCTCTCCTGGAAAGTAGGTGTACGGAAAAGAAGTATAATTTCGAGACATTTGTCCAATGATGCAAAAAGTTTGGGGTACTTTGCCCTGAGTGATCAGAACAAAAATTCTCTGTTCTCCTGAGAGAATATATATTCTCTCAGGAGAATATTTCTCCCTTATATAAGGGAGAAAAGTATTAAGTTTATAATTAATGATATAATTACAGGTATATATTATGAAAATATATAGGGTGTACGCGTGTTGGGATTGGAAGTACATGGGAAATCCCTGTACCTTCTGCTCAGTTCTGCTGTGAATTTAAAACTGCTCTAAAAATACTTTTTTAAAAAGCACCAAAAAGAAATTAAAAAAAAGTTTAGGCTTCTTTGAAATAATGTAATGAGGGTAGCCTAATTTAATGTTTTGGAAACCTGGGGGTGGGAAGGGGAAGGAAGTAGAAATTGATGCTGACATTTGAAGAATAAATTGGTTATCCTACTAAATTTGTGCATGGAAGACCATTGGAGGCAGAGGAACAGCATGTGCAAATTCTTTGAGGTAGAAAGAAGCGAAGTATATTCCAGGAACAAAGCCTCATGCATACGAAGGGGAGTGACATGAGGTGACCATAGGAAAATAAGCAATGGGCAGATTATTCAGGGTGCTGGGTTTTACTTTAAGAGCAAGGGTACACCACTGTTTGGTTTAAAAGGGGTATGTTGGAACAATTTACGTTTAACAAGATGATGGGTGTCTGTGGGAGATGGATGGAGGCGCAGTGGGACAGAAGTAGAAGTGGGCAGACAAGTTAGCATCCTTGGTGGGGCAGGGCTTTTAAACCATCAATTACTAGAACTTTTCTGGTTTATCCCTGAATTTGCTGTTCTAGTCATTCCTAATAATTAAGAATTATCACCCAGGAATAGACAAAGATTACCAGAACAGAAATGAGAGCCAAAAACCATATCTGAGTATTTATGAGAAAAGTATAGTTTATTTAATAAAAAACAGTTCTGTTTCAATTGGCTGTTCACTTAGAAGAAAAGGGAGCTGGGTCTATATCTTGCACCATTTACAAAAATAAATTTTATGTGATTACTTTCTTATCACTTAAAATTATTTTATTTATTACTAAAAAAGAAAAATGCTGTTAATTACCTTGGGCAAGATACTTTCTTATCACTTAAAATTGTTTTATTTATTACCAAAAATAAATTTTATGTGAGTTGAACAATTTTAGAAATTTTAGGATAATGTTTGTGTAATCTTGAACTGGGATAGATTTAAAAAAAAATTAATATAGAGAAAAGGAGATCAATGGAACATGTTCATAAGGCGTATGAGAGGGAAAGGGATTATATCCATGACATGCAAAGAGTGGTTACAGATTGGTAAGAAAACGACAACAAAAATGAGCAATGGTATGAGTAAGGACTTCACTGAAGACAAAATCTAATTGATTAAGAAGGTGGGCGGAGGGATAGGCTGGTGGGGAGAAGAAAAGTAAGTTTGTATTGTTACAGTGGTTGTGGGGAACATGTTCATTTTCTAATTTTAGAAGAGGAATTAATCTTTTAAAAAAGAATCAGCCATAGTAATAGTTATTATACAGATGAATAGGAAGATCATAGTTGGTAATACAATTGCCCAGGAGCAATTAGGAGCAGTTTGAGTATTAGCAGACACGAACTCTTTTCAAGTCATTGTGAATAATCCGTGGAAGGTACTTCAGTGAGTGATTTAGTAAAATTGTGGCAGTTTTCCTTTGTGTAAGGATATTTGGCAATTAAGAAGCATAATTATATGTACTTAGACAAATGTCAGTAATAGCACTTTCTTAGTGACCTAGAAACTTAATTGTTCTCTGCTCTTAAGCTTTCAGTATTAAGTGCAGAAATTATTTAAAAGCAAACAAACTGACAGTACTGCAGTTTCATAAAGGAGACTATCAAACTGGTTTTTATGTTTCTTTCTTTGAAAGCAAGAAGTGATGGAAAAGTATGAGATCTACAGAGACTCCGTGGACTGCTTGCCTTCATGTCAGCTGGAGGTGCAGTTATATCAGAAGAAAATACAGGACCTGGCAGATAACAGGGAAAAATTAACCAGCATCTTAAAAGAGGTTTGTGTTATGTGGAATTTTAATGTTTTTATTATGGAATGGTTTACTATAGTTCCTTGGCTTTGCTTTTACTTTGTGTTACTGTTTGCCAAAAGGAAGGCAAAATCATTCTAGAGTATAATAGATGTGGCAGTATATGCTGAGCAAGAAAACATTTTTCTTCTTAAACACAGCAGTGGTAAGACCTATGTTAACCTTCAGATGAAATGAATGATTAATTAACATGGCATGTTGCCATGTGTATTTTGGAGGAAAGTCATGGAATTTTAAACCTGTTCTAACAGTTGGAAATGATCTTCTCACCAGTAAGCCCAGAGTCCCAACTCACGGCCTCACACCGTACCTGGGATTTAAGTTTATGCTTAGTGCCTGCCCTGAAGATAGAGAGCCAGTGCCAACGTTCATTTCCCCAGGCTGAAAGCTTGAAAATCCTTCTCTGCTTCTTAACTTTATCATAGTAACCCGCATTATCCCCAGGATCACTAACAGTGCGTTTGACAAAGGATTTCTTTTTTTTTGAGGAAGTAGGGGTTAGAAGGTGAAGTGGTCTGAGATATTCTATCCCAACCGTACACTCCCTCGTCTGCCATCCTGAGTCAGCAAAAGGTTGCTTTTAATGGTTCTAGGATTTTCCCTTTTCTCTTTTACTCCTCCTCCCTTAGTTCAGACCCGAACCCTCTCTGTGTAGCTTCGCCGGGGTCCTGTTCTTTCCTAGCATCCGCAGTGTCCTGCTCTTTTCTCCTCCTGACACTGCCTTCTACTGCTCAGCTTTAGGGCTTAAACGGTTTTATCTCACTTTCAAATTGTATCTCCGTATAGCTCATCCCAGGAAATAGATGTTCATTTTGTTTTTAAATCCTAATTGGTTGTATCGACTTTAAATACTTCCCGTTAACTACAGAGCCTGAACTTGGAGGACCAAATTGAGAGTGATGAGTCAGAGTTGAAGAAGTTGAAGACAGAAGAAAATTCCTTCAAAAGACTGATGATTGTGAAGAAGGAAAAACTCGCCACGGCACAATTCAAAATAAATAAGAAGCATGAGGATCTCAAGCAGTACAAACGCACAGTGATTGAGTACGAACTTGTTTTCAGTTTAATGTGTTAGACAGTAATTGGGAAAAGCTAGTCCATTTTCTCCCCTAGGATCCCAAAACTCTATAATTTCAACAAGGCATTCCACCTTTGGGTGACTAAAAAAGATGAATTAATTATGAATCTTACGGTGTTAGGTCGAGATTTAGAGCTGTTTTCAGTTCTAGATTTTTCCCTGTCCAGATACCACCCTTCCAGATCCTTTGCAGGATTCCCCAGAAGGGTTCTGGTGCCCCTGCCCGTTTCAGTGCATTTAGAGGAGTGGGCTGGGGCTGCATCAGATGAGTTACCCTGTCCATCTTATGCGTATAGCTGGGCTCTGGCATTATAGCATCAGTGTATTGAGAAAAGGTCCTATTTTTTTTTTTAATTCAGGTAAGAAGTAATATTTCACTAAGTGTTTTATGGCCGTTGTTAGCCAGCATGCTGGGGTATTCCTGTGGTAGAGCCTTCTTCCCGTCAGTTCTAAGAATGTATTTTTAGAATACACTCCCCAGATAGTGTATGAAATGTCTGTGTTTCAGCCTGCGACGTGGTGAAGATTTCCTTTGTTCTGGCTCGTGCAGATGAAGACAAAGGGCAGAACTGGCGGATTTTGTATTTGCTGCCAAACAGCCTTGCAGACAAGTTGTCCGAGTCCCATCCACTCCCCACGCCCTCATGCCCAGTAGTACATTCATGAGCTTGGCTGGGGGAGTGCACCTTCAACCTTAAAGTCTCCCGTGTAAATGACAGCCCTCGGCCACAGCACCCACTGGGGTTCACAGCTCTTTATGTCCGAGAAGGAGTTTAGGCTTGTCAAACAAATATATGTGATCTCTTTGGAACCAAAATTAGAGTTTCATGTTTTCCTTTTCGGATGCTTGAGCGGAATTAAAATTTAGCTGTCTGTTTTCCTTTAGAGATTGCAATAAAGTTCAAGAAAAAAGAGGAGCGGTCTACGAGCGAGTAACCACAATTAATCAAGAAATTCAAAAAATCAAATTCGGAATCCAACAACTGAAAGATGCCACTGAGAGGGAGAGGCTGAAGTCTCAGGTGAGTGGGTGGCCCCAGGTGCGTTCCTGAGGGTCTCACCAGCTCACGGCGGCGACTCTGCCTGCCTCACGTTCAGGATACTGCCTGCTCTCTGAAGTGGAGACGGACCCCCAGTGCCTTGGTTCCGATTGCATTTACAGCCCCTTTTCCATGACCAGTGTTTGTTGGGATGTATGCCTCCTTCTTACGTTTTCCCCCATGTCCTTCCCCTGACCTAGCCAAGCATCGTGCTCTGCAGTAAGAGTGCGGTGCTCCACAAGAATCCTGAGCTTTTGCTTTTAATTAGTTTATTTTTTAAACTTACATTCAGTTAATTAACGTGTAATGTATTATTGGTTTCAGAGGTCGAGGTCAGTGATTCATCAGTCTTACATAACACCCGTGCTCGTTCTGAGCTTCTTTGATAGATGAACTTGGATAGTGGTTTTAAGTAATGTCCTCTGAAAAGTTTCTGTAGTTTTGTTTTGTTTTTTTTTTGTCCTGATAAAAGGATCTCAAAAGTATTTCCAGGGGTTCCTGGTAGCTCAGTCAGTTAAGCATCTCCCTTCTGTTCAGGTCATGATCCCAGGGTCCTGGGATCGAGCCCTGCATCAGGCCCTCTGCTCAGCGGGGAGTTTGCTTTTCCTTCTCCCTCTGCTGCTTCCCCTGCTTGTGCTCTCTCTCCCTCTGACAAATAAATAAGTAAAATATTTAAAAAAAAAAGTATTTGTCACCACCAGTGTTAAATGTATTTGAGTTGTTACCTGAAACAGAGCTCATGTGATGAGACCTTCCATGATCTCTTTATTGTAATTGCCTAACGTTACTGCTTTTATTCTTGGCTTGTTTCAGTGTATTTATTTTATCGTTTCATAAGCAGTTCTAAGTTTAATGAGGACAGACATCCGCATTTCTGTCCTTCCAGAATGTCGGGACAGCGCCAAACATAGGTGTTGACCTCTTTCTTTCTTTTTCTTAACCACCCGTGTCTCCAAGAAGTCTATTCCTGATGTGTGTGGTATATTTCATTTTCTCTGAACTTTTGAAGTTTGGCCTATATCTTCCAGATTATCCCGAAATGCTCTACCAGAAATCACTAAAAACAGTCCTTTATCGGGTGAAATCCCATGGCCTCTTTTTTTTCCCCCTCATTCTTTTTCTCCTTCCCTTTGTTGACATATTGGATCCAGGTTTCCTAAAACCCTGATACCTGGGAAATATTTAAATACTTGCTGTCTCTACCTTCCACCAGCCACATCCAATTGGCAAGCAGTCCTAATACTAAAAGCCACTGTACACCATCCCCTCACCTGTTCTCCAGAACTTGTATCCCCTTCAGAGATGGCATTGCTGTCCGTGCCCATGGAAGCATGCGTAGACATACCCGAGCTCTGTCTCGAGGCTGTGAGAAAGGGACAAAGGAAGGATGGACGGAACGAAGGAAAACAAAAGTGAATGTCTTTCCCGCCATGGTTGACCCAATCTGCTGTCCTGACTTTTTGTGTTCTTTCCTTTCTTTCCCATTTTAACTACTTTTTCCTGCCCCTGAACTGGTTATTCACCAAGGCCCAGCCCTCTGTTTATCTCTAGAATGCGGGTTAGAAAGATCATGGGAGATATTTAATCCTACTTCCTAATCAAAGTAATCAATAAGCTAATATTGTTATCACATGGTCAGGCTTAGCTCGTGAACCCGCTACCATGTGCCTCAGCACTTTTGGCCTGTCAGTCGTAAAGGCACCCCTGCCGGCCTTCCCTCACTGTGTTGTGTCTGTCTGTGTCTCACCAAGAACGTGTTCAGTTTCTCGACAGTAGTGATCATGTATTTGCTACCTTAGTATGTCCTGTCAGACCATGCCTGGAATGGCTCCTTACGTGTAGTATGTTTTTCATCAGTATTTGTAAACTTGGATGGTCATCTAGCATGCTGTTTCTTAAAACCAGCTGCGTATTAGAATTTGAAAAGGAGCAAACAGCCACCCACCCCAAATGTCCTGAATTAGAATCATCAGCAACGGGGTTCATGAACCGGAATTTTTTACTGTGGCTTTTGAGAACCATTGATACGTTCTGCTTCATTGTTTTCAATATCATCGAGCTCATAACCACCCCGGCTGTTCTGCTAGGACCACTTTAGTGGTTAAAATGTTATTTCTTATTTCGAATTTAAAATATAATTTCTGTACTCAAGTGAACCAAGATCTCTCTGGAACAAATCTGTATCATCCTCTGCTTAATATCACTTCAGACATTTGAGGATAATGATCATGGGTTCCTCCAGCCTTCTCATCTGGGTTAATGAGCCCCAGTTTTCCAGCCATTCTTTATATAGCTTAATTTTCAGATTCATTACTATCCTGTTTACTGTCTTCTCCCCTCTGTTTCCTGTTTGTCATTATTCTGTTTAAAATGTAGGACCCAGTACTAAACATAGCCTTCCAGATAATGCTGTGACCAGTCCCAAAGCACTAGGCTTCTGTTAATGACGTGTGGTACTGGCTTGGAGTTTTAGCAGCAGCATCTCGCCCTTGGCTCATACTGAGCTGGTGATCAATTAAATGACCCCGATCCGTTCCACATGTAGTTCTGCCTGCTTAAATTGCTTCATCATACTTGAATGCAGCCATTTCTTGGGACTTTTAAATCAGAATTTTACTAGTATTTCTCTAAGGCTTCATCTGTTTACTTCCGTGTGGATTTCAAAGTATCAAGGTCATTTTAAATCTTTGTATCATTCACATTAATGATATTTCATGGCTTAGCGTCACCTGCACATTGGATAAACACGCCTTTTTCTCCAAAATAAAAATGTTGAGTAGAATTGGGCCCTTGGATACAGTAGGTATTTCTTCCTTCAGACTGACTTAGAGCAGAACTTTGGATACAGTTGTTGAAGTTGCTAAGTTGTAACTTTTCCCAGTCTGCAGTCTGCATTGTGATACCCATGTGTCCTGAGCAGCGTGGGAGAGTCTAAAATTACTGTAGCGAATCATGACGCATTTTTCTCAAGAGCTCCTTTTAGCTTCCTTCCTCATCCCCCTCCATGAGAAGGAAAAGATGGGCTACAGTTGCCCATTTGTTCTGGGTGCAGTTTCTGTGAAATCCTAATGATCACATCCCTTCTCTCCTTAAATATTCTTTCCCAGAGATCCTTATCTCTACTGCTTTCCGTTAACACCTTTATTTAGATCGGCTTCTAAATTGGTGTCCTGTTCTGTCTGCTCACCCCAACTCTGCTCCTTGGTGGAGCTGCCTGTCGGATGTTTTCAGTGTGCTCATTCATCACAGCAGAATAACATTTATAGAATGACTTCCAGCAGCTTCCAGCATCTCTCATCCTCGCTCTCCTTTCTTTCCCTTTTACTACACTTCTTCACAAATTTCTTCTTATGCTTTGATGGCATCATCATTTTTCCATCACAAAGAGTTGATATTTTGGACTTTCTATAGATAATCCTGACATCCAGACAAACACCAGGTTAGTGTTCGGATTTTCTTAAACGCCATTGATACTGTGCACCACAACCCCTTTTTGTTCTACTCCTGTCAGCTAATTTTGTAATGCTCATGGATTGTGGCAAAAACTTGCTAAATTTCTTCCTTGACCTAAGATTCTGTGCATCACATCTGCCCTGAATGCTAAGGGCTGCCAGATTTATCTACTAAACTATCCCTGTTGCTGTACTTTCCTGCTTCAAACGGGAGCTCCCGGTTTCCCTGTAGAGCACACTCTGTCCCTCGTTCACCTATGGCCTGTGCACCTCCTGGGCACCCCCTGACTCGGAGTCGGTCGTGAATAAGGAAGGCATGATTCTTGCCTTCTAGGCTTTTAAAGCTTTAGATCTAGGCTTAGTCATTTCCATTATTTACAATTTACTAGAAAGCATAGCCTCTGATTCCTATGACACATTGACATATCTTCGCTCTCTCTGCTCCCTCAAATACTCCTGGAGTGCTTTTCGTTGATCGCAGATCATCCGGGTTGGTGCCGTCCGGTCTGTGGCTACCGGCAGCGTGCGGCCATCTGCATTTACATTTAAATTAATTGTAATGAAAAATATTTAAAATTTAAAATTTAGAACATAATTTTAGCCATCCTTTAAGCTCTTGGTATCCAGTCTGGTCTGGATTATATGTTCCTTTAGGGTAGAAAGCACATCTGCATTTTCTACTGTACTTGGACACAGTGCTCCTTCTAGAAGGTGCTCAGTAATGTATTTGGTTGACGAATTAAATACATACTTGTAGGGTAATGATTGGCTGCAAAACCCCACGTGTATTATATACAGTTGAGCCTTGAACAACGCAGGGACTCGGGGTGCCAGCAGCGCGCAGTTGAAAATCCACATGTAACTTCTTACTTGCTAAAACCTTAACTCCTAATAGCCTGCTGTTGACGAATAGTCGGCTAGTAACACAGACAGCCGGTTAGCGCGTGTTCTGTATGCTCTATGTATTGTGTACTGGATCCTGACATTATGGAGGCCAGAGCAAAGAAAATGTTAGGAAGAAAATCATGAGGAAGAGAAAATACGGTTCTAATCTATACTGTGCAAAATCCGTGTATACGTGGACCCATGCAGTTGAAACCCATGTTGCTCCAGGGTCAGCTGTCCTCTTAAATTTATCTGATGCCAAAGTGAGGAAGTCCCTGGACTGGTGCGGCCCGGTGGACCTGTGTGCGGTGATGGGGATACACTTCTGTCCCGCTCAGTACGGCAGCCACTGGGTCCCTGTGTCTGCGGAGGAGCTGACATGGGGTGAGGGCGGCCCAGGGGCCTGGAGGTCTTAAAATGTCCGTTTTCTAGCCACAGGCACTGGCGGTTACCACACAGACACCACAGACCAGACTTGGATTTTAAAAATATTTCACTCTAGTGAAGTCATCACCGTAAGATGGATTTGTTTTGTGGATTAATAATATAAAGTTCCACTTGGATACGGAATTTAATGGGAACCTGAAATAGCATTTGTGAGGGCTGTGCTGGTTCCCGTTAACGTCCTCTAAGGGTTGCTTGTGACTTCAGATGTGTGCTTGCTTCTTTCTGTTGATGTGCCCTGGAGTGGGCTTTTTTTTTTTTCCTTAAGTCGGCTCCGTGTCTGGTGTGGAGCCCAGCGTGGGGCTCAAGCGCACGACCCCGAGATCAAAACCTGAGGTGAGATCAAGAGTCAGATGCTTAACTCCCTGAGCCAGCCAGGTGCCTCTGCAGCGGGCTTCCACTTGTTTCTGGCTGCTCTACCTGTGGGGTTTGGTTCCTCCATGAGAGTATCTCTGTTCGTGGAAGGAAATGGTTTCTTTAGGTGTGTCGAAGTGGCTGGTTAGGTGTTGAGATTGTGTATCTTTATCTATCCACACTGAGTCTTAACAGTTTCTTAGAAGTACTAGCTTTCTGCCAAATTTATTCCGCATCCTTTTTAGTCAGAATAAACACAGTCCTATGGAACTAGGAAGTTGAATTGATCTATGGCTGCTGAATGTGCCAAGTTTGTTTTTTCTAATGGTGTTTATACAAGCTGGCGACTAATCCTCCTTGTTTTTCTTTTAAGATTGAAGAAAGAAAGCTTTCAAAAAGTTTGATTTATTTTCTTAATAATTCGTACTCCATCATAGTTGTAGTAATGCGATGCCCAATTAGATCTTAGAGATCTAAATAGACTCTTGAATTTTTATACAGGACTTAATAGGGATCTGCGTCTGGGTTTTCGGAGCCTGTCGGCCTTAAGCACCCATTTGTATCTGTATTTGCTGACTCTTAAGCAACCGCTCTCAAACTTGCGTAGATGCGAGAGTCTAAAGATAGTTTGGTTCTTTTTTTGAAACACTATGAATTGTAATAAATTATAATCTCTGTAAGTTGTTCAAAATCGGAAAATATCTACACTAAAATTTAAACTAAGGTAAGTAGTAGCCAAACTATAGGTTTAAGAAAAATTTAATGGCAGGGACAATTAAAATTGAGGACATTATACTCATTTCCTGCTCCTTCCTCCCGTGGGAAGAGAACTGCTGTTTTATTTCAGTGATAAAAAAACCTATCAACTGAGAGTACCACTTCTTCTTGTGTCTAGATTTGAGAGTTGTTTTGTTCAAGAAAAATGAATAATACAAGGATCGAAATTGCACTGGATGAGGATGAGATAGAAGAAAGTGTTTGCAGGCTTCTTCTGTTATTGTAGTCCATCTGTAAACCTGGTTCTTTCATTTTTTCCTTCATTCTTAGCACATTCACATAGGTTCATATGAAAACTCATTACTGCTTATATAGAATTACCTGATGGGTTTACTAAAATGTCTCTCACGTGTATTTTTCGGTCGTACAGATGACTTAGCACATCTGTTGACGTATCTTTCAGTGGTGACCGGGGCCAGATGCAGACGGTCTAGGAGTCTGCAGTAACCCAGAGACTTGTCTGGACACGAAAAGCTCCAAAATAAAAGCTTTTCCTTGGCAATTACAAATATATTCCTCACGTTTTGAATCCAAGTCATTGTTGCACGTCTCTGCTCTGCTCCTTCTAAGTAGCAGACTTGTTCGATGTGTCTGTACCGCCTAAAGAAGGAACTTTAAAATTGAACAGGCACACGTGTGTGTCGGGAGGTGGGCGGGAGTGCATGTGAGATTGTTTAGGCTTTAAAATGTTAAGAAGTCTTAAAGAGATGACTGGAATTCTTGTAACTCTCATCAGTTTAGGATGACGCACAGGATAATTCTTACTCCATTTCATTTTCCACTTAGGAAATATTTCTCAGTTTGAAAGCTGCTTTGGAGAAATACCATGAAGGCATTGAAAAGGCCACAGAGGACTGTGGTGCTCAGCTAGAGCAGAAGACGGCTGAACTGAGGAAGAGGATGTTCAGGACGTCAGCCTGACGGGCACCGTCACTTGTCTTTCTGTGATCAGCTCACCGCCTTCATTTCACCTTTGGAAAGAGAGGAGTTAAACTGAAGTCAACAGAAGTATCAGAAGCAACACATGATGTTCTGTATACTCTCATAGGTTGTTCTTTTGTAAGATAATGCATTTAACGTAGACGTTTATTAACTTGTAATTCAAATAACTTGTGTAGCCATTCATATCTCCACCTCTGTACGTAGTCGGAATGAAACCAGAGTAGGTGCATTTGAAAGATGCAATTTTCCTGTTGTTGTCTGGGCTGTCGGCCTTTGTTTGTGGCCATCAAGCAGTGTCGTGTTCCTGAGCATTGCGGTGGGGATCTCATTTGATCCTTCTTGGTCAACTCTGGGTGCACACTTTTATTACTGCTTTATGGGTGAAGAAGCCGTGAGGGTCTTGAGATTAAACAGCTGAGTCAGAATGCGCGGGGCTCTGTATGATGCTGGAGCCGGGAATGTGCCCCTGTATCACGCTTTCTCACGTATCATTTGAAAGAAAGTTTGAGTGTGGGCTTCTGCCCTTGATCCTCAGCCTCTGACTCCGGCTTGAAAACTTGTATCTACACCCACAGCTCCAATCACCGAGACATCCATGCAACTTTTTCTGCATTGAGTACATGCAATTACATTTTGCCTTTTTGTCTTGAATTTCACACTTGCATGTCCAATAGTCAGTAGACGTTTTTAACCTTTTGGCATTCTGGTGGAGCCTAATGGATAGTCTCATGCATGTTTTTCATGCATGAAATGAGATACAGGATTGCAAGGGGAACCGATGAGATTCAAACAAGATTGTCACAATACTTAACTACATGTTCTGCTAAATAGTACGGCTAACTACACTTAGTCGGAAACCTTCCACTTTCCCTCTTGTGCACCTCACTCCTTTATAACATTCAGTTGGCAGAACTGTGGATCGAGGTACCCAGCTCGGCCCCTTCTCGTGTCTTCCCCCGTGCTTCCCCCATGCTGCAGTTTGCATTGTCCTTTCCTGCCTGAGAAGCTTATGCTGATCTCACCAGGCTCCCGGTCTCTACCCACCCCTACAAAGGCACTGGGGCATTCTAAACTTGCACGTTAGATTGTGTCAGTGATTTGTACAAAGTGTTTTGGATTTTCAAACTGCTGCTGGGATGCTGTGGTGACCCCACAGGGAACCATGGATAGTTGAAGTTTGTAAGGGAAGCATAGAGACAGTGGCTTTATTGGACGCCATTGCAAACTGCTAGCCCAGGGTGCTCACAGTTTCAGTTAGATCGCGATGCATTCCTTTCAGTGAAAACATCTTGATGAAGTGGGTTTCTGGCGTTTGCTGTGATAAGTATCACATTCTTAGGGAATAAGAAATGAGGGTGGTGACATCCAATTAATAATTGGTTATTTAAGAGTAGAATAAAGATACCTTCAGTTTTTGTGTTATTTTTCTTAAAACACACATTGTTAGAACAGAAATGCCTATTACACTGTTTTAATCTAACTACTTAATGATGGAACTATTGAGTGTTTGTTGTTTTTTTTGGACAAGGGGCACAGTGAAAGAATTTCCAAATTTCCCTCTCCCCACCCAGATACATAAAAAGCCACATTCAAGAAGCCCTCAGTATAATCCACATTTAAACTATACTTGGCTGTTTCAGTTGAAGACTGCATTACAAAATTTGAATTTTTTCCCCAAAGTCTCCTTGAATATATATGACGTCCTTGAGCCATATAGCTTTTTAAAAACCATATTAACAGGGCAACGACTGTCCTGAATGAAAGGAGAGAGCAGTGTGTATGTGACATAGGCTGAGGCCTGATCGTGAAGGAACTTCTCCCCATATTTAGACTGCAGGCATCTTTTATGAGTCTGGCTCGTAGCTAAATGTAGAGCAAATATTTAATTTCAAATTCAACTGGCATATTTCAAGGAACTAATCCATTTTATGACAAAGCAAGGGAAATTGAAATATGCACCTTGCAGGCTGAAGTTAATACATCTGATTTTAGCTTAACGGGATGTTTCCTATTTTTAGTAAGACCAGAAAAGTTTCATATGAAATTCCATTTCAAATTCAGGGCCCGCCACCGACTTCAATTAAGTTGGTTCTCTCCCTCTGATTGAAACCGTGTCTCATCTTCCTGCCCATATTGCCACCAGGGGGCATACCAGAGCTTGCATGACCAACGCCAGAATAACTTGATTCTAAGATTTGGAAGCTGGAAAATTTAAAGGGATAGTTACAGCTCAAAAAAAGTGTCAGAAAGAACCCGGAGACAATCTATTTACACTCAAGATGGGTTCTAAGAGGTAACTTAAAATTATTTAAAATTTTGCT
This sequence comes from Enhydra lutris kenyoni, assembly GCF_002288905.1. Taxonomy (NCBI): domain Eukaryota; kingdom Metazoa; phylum Chordata; class Mammalia; order Carnivora; family Mustelidae; genus Enhydra; species Enhydra lutris. Next base: position 26,230,676 of record NW_019154109.1, on the reverse strand, counting down.
CACAAGGATGACCACACAGCACCAATTTCAGACCCAATTTTATTATCTTTTTAAGATTATTTTATCTAAATCAACCTTCTAGTGCTTGGTACTGGATTTCTGGCTCAGATTTCATGAAAGTATCAAAACTGAGTTTCCCTGAGACAAGAATTTGAGATACCCCATACGAGGATAAGCAAGTTACTTAGGAAACGACGCTCGATAGCCACCGGCATTGAGGACTCTGGGGGACATCTTTTTTTTCTTATAGGATGATTAAGTCAGTCTCTACCACCACATCCTTCTCTAATCCATCCCTACCACCACCCCCATAGATCTCCGTTTGGAGGTCCCCTTGGTCATCTCTTCCTGACTGCTTTACCCATTCTGTTCCCATTCTGGGAACAGTCCACAGCCCTTGGAAGGACGATGTTGCGATGGAGGGAGTTCAGTGCAGCACAGCAGTTCTCAGACTGGGGGTGTCTAACTTTTGCCTGGGGTACTTGTCACACATGCCTTGATGTGTCGGGTCCCTGGGAACCTACACTTAAGACAAGTTCACTAAGTGGCTCTCAGAACCTCGATCCTCCGGGATCATTTTAAGAAGTGCTGCTAGGTGATCAAGCACTTGGCCTCAGAACCAGCCCTCACATTACTATCTTTATTATAAAATGGCAATAGTAGCTACATCTCTAGCTCGTAAGGACTGAGGGAGTTTGGGAAAACAATTAGCACAGTGCCTGCCACATGGCCAGTATTCCAGGGGTAGCAGGTGCCCTTATAAATGTGATTGTTAGTACACTGTTCCGGGGACCGATCTAATAGGCTTTCAACCTTCTGCACTACCTCCACGCAATCCCTGACACCTACTTGGTAATGAATGAGTAAATGTTCTCTGAACTAAAGGATCCAGTCTGCTCTGTCACAATGGGCACAAGATCCCAAAACAAACAGTTCTCGGGGAAGACATCAGCTTTGTATTTTTGGTACAAAGAACAAACCTCAGGACACTTTCACCTTAACCCGGGAAAAGCTGTAGGTGCATTTCTGAGAAGGTGCAAAGCTCCCTTGAGTCCACAGGGTGTCACTGCTCGCTCTTCTTTCCAGGTAGAGCGGAGGTGCGGAGGGCTCCTCGCTGAGCCACCTGCGCGCTCCACACCAGCTTCCCGCCCCAGACCCGGAGCTTCTGGTTCAGAAGGGCCGGGGTGAGGCTCTAGAACGTGCCTTTCAGTCAAGTTCCCAGGAGAAGCTGATGTTGCTGGTTCGGGGTCCCAGTTAGAGCTTTAGGGGTAGCCACCCACAGCCGGGTTGGGGTTTTTACAGGTCTCCGGTGCATTCAGGTCCCCCAGCGTCTTGTGAAGGTGGAGATGCTCACGTGGTCGGTCTGGGTGAGACCCCATAACCTGCATTCTACAGAGCTCGCAAGCGATCTGGGTGCCGCTGGGCCACACTTGAAATAGGACATTAACGGCCTCTTGTCATTGATTCCTCCTGCTGCCGGTTCTTGGCCCTTCGAGGCTGAGCTGATGCGCGCGAAGCGTTTGGCTCAACGGCCGGGCCCTGGTCACACACAACGTGCGCTCGTGGTCGTGAAGACCCGACATGTGGCACCCCTTGTATGTCGTTGGAATGCAGCCCAGCGGGTCAGGGCGCGGGTTTTGGAAAGACCCTGGAAATCCGTGCTTTCCGATGACCAGCCGAGTGAACGGGGCGCGTTAAGGAACGGCGCTGAGCCTTGGGTTTCTCGCGTGTGAGTCGGAAATTACGGTGTCTTTAAGCTGCTCTAAGGATTAAATCAGATAATAAACGCGGACTCCTTAACACCCTTTGTAAATGGCTGTTGTTACTGGTAAAGGTCGAGACACTGAGTTGATCAAACTGGCTATGGCCCCAGGTGACCTCTTACAGCTGGAAAGAAAGAGAATCTAAGCCAAAGAACAAGCCTTACTGTTTGTGGGATTCTGACTCGGGATTGTGACACCCACTACCCACACCAGTGTTCGTTTATGGCTATGGGCTCTGTTGCCAGGCAAAGGAGAGAGGATTCGGAAACTATAGAGATGCTGAAAGCCATCCTTTTGATGAGATCGGAAGGAAAAAATAATGTCATGGGGACATTAATATCTTCTAAAAACTTCTCAGAAATCAACTGCATTTTTTCCAGGAGGGCGAAGCTGTCCGTGTAACCAAGGCAACTTCCTATCAGTTCTCTTTCGGAGGCCAGGATTCATGTTTTCATCGTTAGAACCTAGCACATAAAGGAAGCGAAATAATATTTGGTGAAGAGACTTCACCATCTTCAAAGGCATAGTAGGCTGCCCCTCAGTAGGTTCTTACATGAATTCTCCACTTTCCCTGTAAGGTTCCTCTAAGGGGGCTCCCTCTGTTACAGTTTCAGCGCTCATGTCCCACATTCAGGGAACCCCTGCATTCTAGGCAAGCCAAGATGGTTGGTCTCCCTAGACATTTCTTATCCATGAAGTCCTATTCACCCCAGGCTCCCCTCCGTGGTCGGGCTCTCTTTATTTGCACAAAGTTTAGTCCCCCACCTTTGCTCAATAATTTAAGTGACAGCTACCAAGAATCCGTGATATACCAAGTCCAAACCGGGTGCATGGAGAGAAGTGAAAGCATAATTTCTGCTCTCCAGAAGTGTCCATGGATATTGTCAACCTTTTTTTTTTTTACAAACCCTTGTGTCGAGGGCTCTTGTCAACCTTTTTTTAAAGATTTTATTTATCTATCTTTTTTTTTTAAAGATTTTATTTATTTATTTGACAGACAGAAATCACAAGTAGGCAGAGAGGCAGGCAGAGAGAGAGGTGGAGGCAGGGTCCCTGCTGAGCAGAGAGCCCGATGCGGGGCTCGATGCGGGGCTCGATCCCAGGACCCTGGGATCATGACCTGAGCTGAAGGCAGAGGCCTAACCCACTGAGCCACCCAGGCGCCCCTTATTTATCTATCTTAAAAAAAAAGATTTTATTTATTTTTTTTAGAGAGAGGAAGAGAGCAGGAGCTGGAGAAAGGGCAGAAGAGACAGAGAATTTCAAGCAGACTCTGCGTGCGCTGAGCATAGAGCCCAACATGGGGCTTGATCTCATGCCCCAGAGATCACGAACTGAGCTGAAATCAAGAATCAGACACTTAACCGACTGTGCCACTCAGGCGTTCCGACGTTGTCAACTCTTAAAGACTTGATCTCCATCCAAATATTGCTAGTCTTCCTTTTGCTCCAATCCTTGTGTTAGTAATCCATGCCTCTGTAGCACCTTAGATCACCAGGCCCCAGATTCTCCTGGAGGAGCGAGGCCATCCTCTGCCAACGCAGAGAAGGATGACTTTTTTTGCTTAAGTTTTATATTCAGGGGAAGAGAAACTGCTAAAGTTCCTATGAGCGAAGATTCTTTTTCCAACTGCCCAGAAGCAAAGTCAGGGCCCCACATGCCCTCCCACCCTACAAAGTGTATGCCTAGAGGTACACCACTGTGCTTCCTCACACCCATCCATCTGTGGGATCTAGGCATTCAAGGAAAAAACTCCTGTCTTCTACACACTCAGTCAGAGTCCCAGCCCTGGCAACACATCCTAGCTCTCCCGCTTTGTTAAGCAAATGGAAAGGAAAAAAAGAAGCAAACATTGGAGTTTTAGCTAGAGATTCTCCCTCCTGCTGTGACTTTTTAACTATGCAGTGATGTACCTCATGTCTTGAAAGTTGGTAGTGTTCTAGGACTCTGTCACGCAATTCTAATTTCTCTTTATCTGCAATTAAAAATATAAAATATTAAAGATTTAGTTATTTGAAAAAACTATTTTCTTCCATATAGGATCTGACATTTTTAAACTTTTAACAGAAACAATCAGGTATCTATTAGCCATATTTCCAGAATTTTGGAGCCTGGAGGATAAACTACAGCCAGATGTGATTCTAGAGATATAGATATGTAGATTCTGGGAAGCACTGTTTGGCTCCCGAGTTGGGGTTCCCTTATAAGAAATACAAATATGGCTCTTTTCCAACTTCCATTTCTATCGTGGCCCTCTGGGGTTACCACTATCCCCTGCCCCATATGTATCTTGGTTCACTTCAGCTTTCCTTTGAAACTCAAGACCAGTCCATCCTGCCTAGTCCCAGTGATTTGACAGTTACATAGCATGTCCCAGATAGTTGACTTACTTTCCAAAGGTGGTTTCAGGGTAAAACAGACCCACTAAGTCAGTTCTGCCTCTGTCAACCCCAGGAGAAATGTCCCCTTGAAGTCTTTGAAGTAGATAGTTGGCATGCATGGGCAGATAACACTGCTGTAAATGAAACAGGGCTAAGAATCCAGGTCAGACTTGGAGTACCCACTGAGAAGTTTTCCCCGACTCTTACAGATCAAATTACTCCTCATTTTCTACTTCCCTGAAGGCTATCTTTTTTTTTTTTTTTTCCTTCCTGGTTACAGCGGAATTTCTACTAAGAAATTATAAATATCAGACATGGTGTCCTAGCCCAGAAACCCTGATACAATAGGTTACAATTTAATGTCTAATGCTATCAAATCACAGCACTAGTTTCAATGTAATGAAAACTCTAGAATGTTAATTTCTCAAGAGCTAGTTGAATCTATTCTGGATAGTCAGAATATCAGGCAGACTCTTTAGTGTTTAAAATATTTGGTTGTGACACTTAATAATTAAAATCTTTGCATAATGATTGGATGCGAAGACACTTTTGTTATCCTAAAAGAAAGGTATTGTATTTCAGAAATACACAAGGCTACTACATAGCAAATAATAATAAACTTCCTTGTAGCATCCCCTAATTTTAAAGAGAGAACACAAATGCAGTTAAAGCCCCACGATGACAAGCCCCCTCACTGCTCTCAGGTAACCATTATCCTGAAATTGTAGTTTATTATTTCCATGAATTTCTTTATACTTTTACTATTAATAGGAAGCATCCTTAACAGTACATGGGCCTAATGTTGAATGTCATGTTTTATATGTTCTTCTGCAACTTGCTTTTTCTTCACTTACTGGGAACGACTTACAAGAGATGGCTCTGTTTTGTTCACTGTTATATCCACAGCACTTAAAACTATGCGCCCAACACAACGAACGCAGCGGACACTCAAGTCTTCCCGGACCGAATCAGCATTACATTCTTGAGCTATGTCTCTATTTATATGGATAGCTCTTGTTTCATTTTTACTTCTGTGTAGTATTTCACCGCATGGTTCTATTGCATACTCCCATCAAAGGACAGTTAGAGCATTTCCTTTTTTTTTTTTTTTTGCTATTCTAGACACGCTATGCACTATGAAAATTTGTTTATCTTCCTATGCACATAGTGACATTTCTGGAATATACATCAAGTAGTAGAATGATGGACTCTCCAAAATGGTCTGCCATTTTATCTTAGTGCCAGTGATACTTGTGCATTCTGGAGATTTCCTACGTTTTTCACACTAGGTATAATCAGAATTATGTTGGCCATTGAGATGAATGTGAAATGACATTGCACTGTGGTTTTCATTTTTTATCTTCTTATTTGTTGTTGAGGATAAACATCTTCTCATACGTTTATTGACCATTTAGATTTCTTCTTTGGCAAATTACCTGTTCATATTTTTTTACCACTTTTCTGTTTGGTTATTTATTTTTTTCCCTTACTGCTTTCAAGAATATATGTATTTTTAATTCTGGGTACCATCCTTTGTCAGCTTTACGAATGTCTTATTCCATTGTGGCTTGTCTTTTAATTTTCTTCTCCCCATAGTATTTTTCAAAAACTTGCACTGTGGTACTTATTACATTGAGCTGTAATTTTTTTTAAAGATTTTATTCATTTATTTGACAGAGATCACAAGTAGGCAGAGAGGCAGGCAGAGAGAGAGGGGGAAGGAGGCTCCCTGCTGAGCAGAGAGCCTGATGCAGGGCTCGATCCCAGGACCCTGGGGTCATGACCTGAGCTGAAGGTAGAGGCTTTAACCCACTGAGCCACCCTGGTGTCCCTGAGCTGTAATTTTAAAATCCATTACATCCATTAAATACATTAAAAATACCTCAGCCACCAGATTGTGGAGTTCTTGAAGGCCATGGTTCCTATCATTTGTGGTGCCTTGTACGTACTGGGGCCCAGTAAATACTTTTGATTTTGAGTTTTGAAATGGATAGGGCTCTGCCCTCAGACAGAATGGAAAGCAGCAAGTAGGGAGTAGTCCAGAGTTTGGTAAACCACAGCCCATGGGCCAGACCAGTCTGCTCCCTGCTTTTGGAAATAGTTATATTAGAGCATAGTCATACTCATTGCTTATAGATTATCTATGGCTGCTCTCTTATTACTGTGGCAGAATTCAGTAGTGGGGACAGAGACCACAGGGGCCACAGGGCCAAAAATATTTAATGTCTGGCTGTACCAGGGAGAAATTTAGCGTGTCTGACTCCATATTGTTTCTTTTTCCCTTGTTGCTGTGACCTAGAGCTTAGAAACTTCTGCTGAGCCCTGCACATTTGCATGATATAGCTGAGATTTGCAAAATCAACTTTTTACCCACAACTACCTCGCTTGAGGAGATAAGGAGGTGGGTGCAGAAAAGACTAAGCATGTCTAAGATTTATGGGAACGACATGACCAGATTCCCATTTGAAGGTCAACTGACCAAGGACAAAGGGGTCACAATCTTCCTCTGGTGTCTACAGAGGTCAGTCACATGTTGAGGCCAACCCCTCCTGTCATAAAAGAATCTTTCCCCTGACATAAAAGAATCTCAGATTTCATGCCCAGGGAAGATGCTCTTTGGGACAATGATCTACCATCTTCCCTGTTTGCTGGCTTTCCCAGTAAGGTTGCTGTCCTTCCGCAACTTGACCTTGCTTCTTAACTTACTGGCCTGTTATGGGGTGAGCAGGACAAGCTTTGACTCCATTATGTGGCCCTTTACAGAGGACGGTTGTAACCCCTGATCCAGCAGATAAAGGTGATGTAATGGAAAGAATGTGATGATCACATACTCACGCCTTCAAAAGAAAAAGTGCACCTAATCTCTTCTGTCACTTTCCCAACCTCGCCAGCCTATGTATGTTGTGTGTGTGTCACAACTCTTTACCTCATCCTATTTTAAAAGCTCAATAACAAAATATACAGAATATTTAAAAATAATCTAGGGGCGCCTAGGTGGCTTAGTCGGTTAAGTATCTGACTCTTAATTTTGGCTCAGGCCATGATCTCAGGGTCCTGGGATGGAGCCCCACAGAAGGCTCCAGCTCAGAGCAGAGTCTGCTTCTCTCTCTCCCTCTGGCACTCCCCCAACTTGTGCTCTCTCTCTCTCAAATAAATAAACAAAATATTTTAAAAAATAAAATAAAAATAATCTAAATTAATGTTGGTCCTCAATAATGCCATCATTCTATCTTCAATCCGCCAATACAGAAATGGTTATTGTTTCCTAAAAATTTCTACCAAAAGTTGCCTCCACTGTCACCAACTACTTAGGAAGTGAGAAAGTGTCTTTGAATTCCTTTGTCACCCTCCCTCCCCTGCCTTCCTCCCAGCCCCAGCCCTCCGCCCGCCCGCAGCCCCCACCCGCAGTCAGTGCTGGGCATGGAAGTGGTTCCATAAATGAGGACTTAGGGCTGCTGATATTATAGCACGTTATTTAACTGGTTGCACTTTGTAGGAAATAATTGGGGCAGACGGGGGGGGGGGACCAGGGATGGGGGACGGGGTAGGGGGGCAGAGAGACAGAGGGAAGCAATGAAGAATGATCGACCTGAAAGCATTTGCTAATTTACAACTTCTGGGGCTGCTGAAACCACTTTTGGATTTTGCAGCCTTTGACATTTCTGCAATTTTTCCGTGTCTTTTCTGCTCTTCCAGGACCCCAGATAAGAAACCCTCAAACCTCGCTCTGTTCTGTAATAATGAGATTGGAAAGAAAAGATCTTTTTCATCTTTTTAACATTAAAAAAATACTAGTCAAAGCCCAGCAGTTCAACAAATATTACTCATGTCGTTGGCAAGAAGAAAAGGGTACTTCTGAATTTAAAAAAAAAAAAAAAAAAGGACAAGATGAACACAGAAGCATTGTTTGCATATCAGGAAAATTAATCTACGTAGGAAAGTATGAGAGCCTGCAATTCAGAAAGCAAAGAATTAGGACAGCCCAGCTGAGAATAATTTTCTAGCCAGTTAATTTAATTGCATAAATCATTCCTTTGTTAGCAATAAAGAGATATAATTAAAATGAGATTGCCTCTAGTTCCTATTCTCTAGAAACTAAAGGGATTGATTTTGGGCAAAGCATTCTTCCAAATACCGGATCGGCAAATCACATTTACCTTTTTAGAAAAGCTAAATTATTTTGCCGTAATATTATGGTGGGTTTAATTAATTATAGATCTGCCATATGATCTTAAAGAAATAATTTATTTAATGTCCTTAGAACAGAAGTTTGCAATCATGTGTATATCCCTTTGGTAGATGGTGTGCAGATTTTTACAAACAGGTCAGAAGTTTAACAGGCAGCTGTCAGGAGGAATTTGAAGCACTGTAAGGATTGTTTAGGGTTTGGATTTGCTGTCCTTATTTAAAATAAAAAACGCCACTACTTAGTATTGCATAATTTAACTGAACTCATTTAGATTGGCTTTATTCTAAAATTGCTACTGGTAATTATTTGCTGTCTCTGAACCTTTGGGATTTAAAGAGCCTATAATTGTCTATTAAATCGGGGGAAATCAGATCAAAGAGGAATGCAAGAAGTCTCCTGCTATAAAGCACAGGTCTGCTGATCAGTCAATTGAATGTCAGAGAGAATTACAAGCGGTGACAGAGAAGAGGCTCATTTTTATGGTAATGAATTTGAATTTTTAAAAAATGTACTAAATCCTACTTGCTTGCTACAGTTTTAAAGTTCCCTGGCATTTCTTGGCAACAGGGATTTGTGGGGTGGTGGGAGGGAATCTCACCAGCTTTCAGGAGGCCTGGGCTTCTTGCAGGGGCAGAGACCCCTCTTTCCATTTTAAACTTCAGTCACTTTCAAGTTAGTGGAGAATGGTGAGGCACCTTGTCTGGAGAATGGTGAGGTTCCTGGAGAATGGTGAGGCACCTTGTCCTCACGGAGGGCTAGAGTAAAGGCTTGGCCGGATTGCTAACACTTTCTTTCTTCGGTTAGGTGATGGTACAGCGATGCTCATTATTATTCATGATGTAGCAACATGACATATTTCTGAAAGATAAATACCTTCCTTAAAGGAGAACAGAGTGTTGTTGTGAAATGCTCTGATTCATTTTTATACTGGATACAATGTTCCGTGTGGCTGCTGGAGGTTTACATTATTGACCTGTTAGAACAAGACATAGACCACCGTTTATCCGAATTCCTGGCTCATGAGAAGGCAGCCAGAGGAGAAAATCGGCCCAGTGCTCAGGGGAAATGAAATCTTTCTGCATGATTTCCACTGCTTCCTGAAGATCTTCCCGAGAGGCTGGACAGTGAGGAAGACTATCTAGACACATCCACACCCTGGTTTCACTCCCCGGGCAGACCCGTTGGATCTGTGCACCTTCTGCCTCAAGATCACAGAATATTCCCGTCTCTACCATGGTGGTTGCTGCAATGGACACCTGGATCGGGCTACCAGAGCAGGGTCCAGCCCTCAGATCCCAAATGTCTGCTAGACGTGTCACCTAATGCCACAGCTTCTGGTCTCAAATTCTTCCCCTTGGCTCACTTCTGAGCACCACGACAACCGGCTGGTCCTTTGACACCCTTTCAGAGCACTCAAAGCTGCCATTACCTCCTTCCCTGTGCCTAGTCTTTGTGACTAAAACCATTGACTTGAGCAGACCATTAACACAGCAAAAATAACTAAAAATTAATGGGAGGTTAATCAACAAATGCTCTGATTTATTTGGAAAGTCTAAACTGAAAAATTAATGTGGAGGACATAGTGAGCATTTAAACGATGGCTTCAGCCAACATTGCTACGAACTCTAAGTAAAATGACATTGTTAGGATTAGCAACAGCTCTTAACCCTGGAGCAGTTTCAAACTCATCACCCGATTCTGGATCATCTCTGCTACTTAAGCCCAACTTCAGGCAGTTTGGGTCCTGTTCTGTATATTGTTTTCCTTAATCCACATCAGTCACATGGAGAGTCTGACTTGCTCTCCCAGTACTGTGGTTTTGCTCATTCTGTTTTCTATAGTCAGTATATTTTCAATTCAGTAAGTAAGGCATAGATAGTGTTGTTGCTTGAATGCATCAAGGGAAATCCCAACATGCAACACCCAGGTCCTTCAGATGCGATACCTGTGCTGAAGATACATCTAGAAATATCGATCAGTGTTACCGGGTGTAACTAGAAGAGTTGGGACATCCTGGGCCACTTCCCAAGGGGGTGGCCTGATTCGAGGACATCATGACATCAGTCCTTATGTGGAGAGTGTTTCATACACTTCCTCCATGCCCCCACCTAGATTACAGATGAAGGAATTTAGGGTCCGAGAAGTTTGATATCCCAAACGTCTTGTATGTAGCCCACACACAGGAAGCAAATTGCCAACAGTTCCCGACAGCAGCCTCTGTTTTTCCTTCTTTAGACCCCATCAGTGACCAGGTATGGACCAGGTGATGTTCAATCCAACCATTTTGCCATAGAGGCTTTCGTTTTTGTAATGTTTGAAAATAGGTAAAAAAAATGCCCACCAGCCCCCAAGCATTTTAGGAACCATCAAGAGTTTTAAGGGCTTTATCTCTGCAAGTCCTGATAAGGGCTATGACCATTACGTGGTACCATCTCTCCATCCTAGTATTAGGCATTTGGCCACAACCACGGGTCAAGTGCAATGCCACCTCTCCTTCGTGTTCCAGACCACCACTAACCCGTCCCTCTTCTGTGTTCCACAATATCCTTTCCCTATCTTTTTGTGCGTCACAGTGGTTTCTTGTTGTTTTCCTACACGAGTAACTCCACCTCTATCTGTGAGCTTTTGGGCCCATTCACTTTTGATCTCCAACATCCAGCACCATGACTGGTGTAGAGACACTCCATGACTCATGATTGCTGTTATTACCAATACAGAGGGTGGGGGAGTCACCTCACATCCATGGCCCCCATAGCATCCTTGTCAGGTCCCTGGCCTCCTATACACAATTCTTACCAAGAGGTACATTTACTGTGTTGTACCATGCTTCACAAAGGACCTTGATCATGCTAGGTATATAATAAGTTTTGCAAAATGAACATCATCCTGAGCTTTGCCAGGCCTTTGGACAATTGCCAGGAGACATGTTCTGAGGGCATCCAGCTTACAGGGCTTAATGTTGGATGTGGGAAACTGTCATGCTCCTGAGTGACTATAGCTGGCTGTCCCCAGGGCTGTGTCTGAGGTCCCCCATGCAAGGTCTATCCTTTCCCTCAGCTCTGTAGTCTGCTGTTCCGATAGCTGCATGTGCCAGACCTTTCTTCTAAGCCCAGACCTATGCATGTACCTTTCTTCTGAGCCCCCTCACTTAGATGTACTATAGAGACCCCATTCCAACACATCCAAAATATAATTCATCATTTTCATCTCCCCTTTTTAGCAGGTGCTACCACCAGCTACCCAGTTGCACAAGACAAAAAAAGAAAAGAGAACCTAATTGAGATTAAGCCTCCTGTGGCATCCTCAAATATACCATAATTTTCCTATCAAAACACTCAACATTATTGAAATTATTACTAAATATCTGCCTTCCACATTAGACTATAGGGGACGTCTTTCTTTCTATCTTTCTTTGTTCCTTCCTTCCTTCCTTCCTTCCTTCCTTCCTTCCTTCTTCTCTTTCTCATTTCTATTCCCATGGCCTTGTGTAGTGCCTGGCACATAATCAGGGCTCAGCAATAGTTTGTGGAAGAATGCATGAATGAAATCAACGTCGGAATTTATTTTCAGATCAGACCCCAAATAGAAAATGGCACTTTTTCCCAAGAGGGGGGACAAACATCCCCTGTCACCGCAGTATGCTGATGACCCAATGGGGCAGAACGCTGGGCTCCATACCAAGCAGACAGACAGAGAAACTATTCCTAGGGTGGAAAGTAATTAGCACACATTTGGCAGAGTGTATTGGAAGGACGAGTGTATTGGAAGGAGCAAACATCCTTCGTAGTACTATTGGAAAACACTCAGGACTTAGAGCTGAGAACAAACAAGGCCCAACGGCAGACAGTCACTAAGAAAAATCTTCACAGAGCCACGAGGACCTTGTTATTTGGGACCATCACTCTAGAAAGACCAGTGTGGGGGTGAGGACAGAGGATAATATATGGCGGAGTCTCTAAAATTAGGGCTACATGGGAGAGGAATTTGGCTGTTGCCAGAACAGAGGGTTTTGTTGTTGTTGTTGTTTCTCTTGGCCACGTCGAGCTAAAGGGTATTTTTTTTTTTAAGATTTTATTTATGTATTTGACAGAGAGAGAGAGAGAGAGCACAAGCAGGGAGAGTGGCAGGCAGAGGGAGAGGGAGAAACAGGCTCCCCACTGAGCAGGGGGAGCCCAATGTGGGGCTTGATCCCAGGACCCTGGGTCATGACCTGAGCAGAAGGCAGACGCTTAACCGACTGAGCCACCCAAGTGACCCTTTTTTCTAACTTCTTAATGAGGAGGGAACTGAAGAGGGGGTTCCAAGTTCTATTTTATGGTTGCTCCGGCTGTTTACAGGGAGTCCTTCCTCTGATGTTCACTTCTCTCCAAGTGAATATGTTCATTTGCTGTTCATACTTCAGGGTTTAAGTCTTCATTTTTTCCTGAACTCCAATATCCTCGTGCATTTGGACTGGGTAACTGCTACGGTGACTCCAACAGTCAAACTTCTGGCTCTCAACTCAGCAGATTAGATAGTTTTGCTTAAAGAAGCTTATTTCTCTCCGGGTAAGCTACATAAAATTCAATGGAGTCATTTGGAAGATAATGAAATCCACAAAATGACTTGCCCAACCAAAGCGCACAAGGGTGTTGTGAGGAAAGACAATCCAGCGGGGGCTCGAGGAGACCAGGAATTCCTCCATAGCTGTGCTGATTCCGACACCGGCCTCCCACCTGGATTCTCTCGTGTCCATTCAGAGTCCCACTGTTTCTCTGAAGAAGTGCCTTTGCCCTCCCAACAAACACTTAATGTCAGGATTGGCATAAAAAATACAGGACACCCAGTTACATTTGAATTTCAGATGCACAACAAATAATTTTTTTAAGAGAAGTATGTCTTACATTTATATTTGTTGTGCATCTGAAGTTCAAGTTTAATTGGGCATCCTGTAGTTTTTATTTGCTAAATCTAGCAATCCTAATTAAAATTCATTCATCACTACAAGAAGAAACAACCATTTTTCTCCGGTGTTGCTACTCACCATCACAGAAAGCCACAGAAAGTTAGACGGGGAAGTAAAAGAACCTTCCCTGAGTTTTTGCCAATGGTTGTCACAAGGCAACACACATACCTTACATTCCTTGGGCTTCTTAAGAAGGGAAAAGAATCAACAGCTACCACATAGGGTGACATCTGTCAAGCTGGCAACTGGATTTTCACACATGACCTTCCATTCATATCTCTGCTAACATGGCAGTTAGCTGTGTTTTTTGCATTTTTTTCTCCTTTGGTAAACCAAGCAAGTTTACGAGGCTATAAACTTGACTTCAGAACAGGTGAAGTCTCTCCATGGCGGGACCACAGCCCACATTACACTGGGGCCACGAGGGATCCTTTGAGAAATCATAAACAACCATCTGATTGATTGGCTCCAGGAATTTAAATATCTAGGCATTCATTTTAATTAAGCCCTTCATTGGAAAACACATAACATAGACTACTGTCACTAGAACTGTGACAACTATATTGCAATTTTATAGCCCAAAGTTTAATCAGCAGGTGCTGATTAATCCTGCTCTAAAAATCTTCCTTAGCAGGCAGTTGCCAAATTCCCCATGCTTCAAAAGGGGAAGGAGCGGTGGGGGGGAGGTGGGGGGGGTTGGTCACCACTGCCGAGAAAATAGGTTGTTATCCTTTTTACTTCTGCACCCTTATTCTTTGGGAGTTTTGATCTCAGCTAAAAGCAAACTCTTCCTCTGCACCAGTGTCCTTATGACTATAATTTAATATTTTTGAAACCTTAGAAGAGAACTGCCTTTCAAAATGATCTGAGTTTGTAAGGACTGGATTTAAATGTTCATAGCTCCTGCCCCGTCTGTGTGTCACCTTCCCCCCTGACCCCCCTCTTCATTTCAGTACTCTTTCCCTCCACCTGCAAAGGATGCTTTTCTTGACCCATTCTATTGCCTTCAAAACCCCATCCTCCTTTGCTTGGCTAAATCGTCTTCCATCAACCTCCAGCTCAAAGGACACCCCATCTAGAAGCCTGTTCTGACCTCCACCCAGGCTGTGATCCCACAACTGCTTGGATGTGGCTACAGCAGTAGGTCATGTGCACTACATAATACATTTCTTATGTTAATTTCTATCTGCTTCTCAAAGCAAAGTTTGTTTTCAGAAAAGTGAAAATTGTGAAAAACTAAAAATCACCAGTCATTCTACCACTCAGAAGTACGATGTTAATATGTTGCTGGTATTACCTTTCAAACCTTTTTCTATGTTTATGGTGATAGGTTAATTATAAAACATTTTCTCGGTTCTCCACCTCTGTCTATATTCCGGTCCTTTGTCGTATGTCTTTGTGGTTCCTTCCTTCAGAAGGTGGGATTGACTTTCCCTCCCTTTTGTCAACCTAGACTTTTTGTCAACCTTGTGACTTTATTTAGAAAAATGGACGATGGCAGAAGTGATAATGTGGCGGTTCTGAGCCTTGTACCCTTCCCCTTTCTCTCTTGGAACCTCGATATGCCATGAAAACAACCCGAGGCTGGCCTGATGAAGGACAAAAGAACATTTGGAGAATGGGTGAATCATTCCAGCTGAGGCCATCCTACACCAGCCAGCTCCCAACTGACCAGATAATCAAAAATGTCCAAACAAACCCAGATGAGAAGAATTGCCCAGTTGAGCCCAACCTGAAATGCCTGCAAAATTATGAGCAAATAAATGGTTATTTTAAATCACTAAAATTTAAATTTGAATTAAATTAAATTAAATTTAAATTAAATTAAAATTTTAGGGACTGTTTGTTATGCAGCAACATCTTACTGATACATATATATATTTGCATGGTAGAGGTTACACCAATAACAACAAATTTGTATCTTTCTTTCCTCTCTTTTTTTTTAAGATTTTATTTATTTATTTGACAGACAAAGATCACAAGTAGGCAGAGAGAGAGAGAGGAGGAAGCAGGCTCCCTGCTGAACAGAGAGCCTGATGCAAGGCTCGATCCCAGGACTCTGGGATCATGACCTGAGCCAAAGGCAGAGGCTTTAACCCACTGAGCCACCCAGGCGCCCCCTCTTTCTTTCCTCTTAACATTTTAATCATAATCATAGTAGAAAACTTCTGGCCAAGCGTTATGTTTATCACTCTATGATAGTCTACTCTATGGATATAGAGTGAAACCTTGCCATTTTCCTATATTTTATATCTAGATAGTTTTAAAAAAATCTTTATAATAGGAAGCAGCATAATGGGCATCTTTAGAGTAGAAGGAGAACATTTTGAAGGCCTTGGAAACATATTGACCAATTCCTTATCAGAAAGATTACAACTCTGCCCCAAATAGCTCATTTTACCACAATCTTACCACAGTTAAGTGTTACTTTGAAATAAATTGTCAATTTGGTGGCCAAGAAAGTTATCTAATTCCTTTTTTTTTTAAAGATTTTATTTATTCATTTGACAGACAGAGATCACAAGTAGGCAGAGTCAGGCAGAGAGAGAGGAAGGGAAGCAGGATCCCTGCTGAGCAGAGAGCCCGATGCGGGGCTCGATCCCACCCTGGGATCACGACCCGAGCCAAAGGCAGAGGCTTTAACCCACTGAGCCACCCAGGCACCCCAAGTTATCTCATTCTTTTCTATTTTTTTACACATGAAGTTGGAATGATGTTCTTTCTTTATTAGCTATTTGACTTTGTTCTTTTTTGAGTGGGCTCTTCCTCCATGTTTTTTGTTTTTCTTTTTTTAGTAGCTGGGCATTGACTTGTACATCCCCTATATTAACAGTGTATATTGTCAGTAGCTACTATTTATTTAATGACTACTAAGAAGCTAACATTGCACATGAAGTATCTCATCTAAATCTTCACCAATAAAGTCTTTCAAGGCCTGGAGAAATTCAAGGTTGTACATAGGAGGTCCAAATTCTGGAGTCTGACTTTTACCCTTAGATACTACTACATCATTTTGTTGCTCACAGTTTTGTGAGGTGTTTTTTTTGTTGTTTTTTTGTTTCATTTTGTTTTATTGTGTTTTGTCCTAACTTGTTTGTTACCCATTACAGAGAGATTATTTCTTTACCAGTTCATCTGTCTTTCCCACTTGACTGTAAGCTTTTTATGGTTGGAATCATATCATTATACCTCCTACACCTAGCATGGCTCCTGGACATGATATACATCCTATAAACACTGGTCAAACTGAATTCTTTGGGGGCGCCTGGGTGGTTCAGTGGGTTAAAGCCTCTATCTTCGGCTCAGGTCATGATCTCAGGGTCCTGGGATCGAGGACCACATCGGGCTCTCTGCTCAGTGGGGAGCCTGCTTCCTCCTTGCTCTCTGCCTGCCTCTCTGCCTACTTGTGATCTCTGTCAAATAAATAAAATAAAATAAAATAAAATAAAATAAAAACTGAATTCTTTGCTCTCACATTAATACTGAAACTTGATGACCAAAGTTTTTGTCTGATGGGCTGTTGCATATATTAGAAGCCTCCCCTTCCCCAACCAGATATTATACAATAAGCAGGTTAATCACATTAGATTATTTTACTTTGTCAATTTGTTTTCCCAGAATGAGATAGCAACTGATGCCAGATCCATAGTCTATAATCATGATTGAAAATAAATATCACTGGGTTTCATCATCCCTCAAAGCCTATAATCTTAAACCACCTGAAGTAGAAAGTCATTTACAATACTCTTGAATCTTCTTCTATATGACAGGAATTTGGCCAAAAGTGCATTGGTAGTTCCTTTCCCCATCCCTCAAAAACTTAATGATATATCCAACTATTCCTTGAAAAATTGTTCTGGAAAAAAATCTAAATTTAGTTTCTGAAGACAAAATCTGTGTCCGAGTTTTTTGATCCTTTGGTCACTTTGAAAATAAGGTCCAGAGCTATGTTTAAGAGAACACCCAGCTATCATAATGATACATTGAACTGGTGATTCATTTTACAATGCCAATTTAAAAATTGTGTGTGATTCCTCTGCCTTTAAATTCACCCTAAATTGGTCCAATTTTGACCTTTGTAAGCTTTCAGAGAGCCAGATTATACCCATTATTTCTATGGAAGGTTTTGGAAATCCTTGGTGAAAACAGAAAAAGTTCTGATCAGATTCATAAAAGGGAGCCTTTCTGATCCACCTGTGTTTTTGTCTGTGGGTGGAGTTAAATCTCCTTGGAAACAGGAAGGGTGATGCCCACATATATTTAAACAATGAAATAGTTACCAGGTTAACAAACGAGTCCTCGTAGGCGCTTACTAAAATTTGTGTGTATTTGCTTTCTAAAGCAAATCAAAATTAAATAAGCAAGACTCTTTTCTTTCCTGGTGGGACCTCTAGCCACCTTGGGGACAGACTGACAGAACTGCTAGCTTCAGCCTAGGGAAGAGTTGGAATCGCCTGGAAATGCTGAGCCGTGCCTTTGTATAAATGTGCCGCACCTGGCACTAGTGTTTTAAAACCCCCTGGAGAACGTCACCAGTTTTTTAAAAGCTGAGCAACAACTTGCTGGGCTCCAAACTAGGTCAGTGAAGAGATAAGGTGGGAACTTTCTGTGAAGATCAACTTCTCATTATATTTAATAACAGTTTCAAAAACAAGGTTGGGGGGGGGGCATGCTGACAGTGAAAGAATCCACTTTCTTAGACTAATGCACACAGGATTTCTCAATGGAAAACCACCTGGCCCCAGAATTCTGAAGTCTGTTTAATGACACTCCAATAATTTTTAATTTATGTTTTACAGGAGGGGTTTTTAACCAGTAGATTGGAATCCTCTAGCAAATATTATTTTCTCATAAAAGTGTTTATATTATCAGGTCAGAAATATGTAAATAGATCAACTCGGTGGCCTAGCATGAGTAGCCTAGTAAAAAGTGTCATATATATACGAATGTATAGATGGTCACTGTGATGTTTCAAAATGATGGGAAATGGACAGTGTAGATATCAGAGGCTACCTGCCTATTCTGAGGACTAGGTAAGTAAAATTCCTTCCTTGTACCTTGGATAAAGGGAAATGCTGAAAGAACTAAGCATACGTGTCAGAATTACAAAAGTACGACACAGTCTTATGTTCTGTTCCTCATTAATACTACGCATTTCCTTACATATTTATTTCTGGATACTTTATACTTTTTCTGCTGATGTGTAAGCACGGGGTATCTTTTTCAATTACAGTTTCCAGATGATTTGTCAGTATCAAAGAAAGCCATTTAATGTTGATCTTGTATCCAGCCACTTGCTGAATTCTTTAGTAATTCTAATAGTTATTTTTATATAGTTATTTTATATAGTTTTATATAGTTATTTTTATTTTGGTTGAATCTCTTGGAATATATATATATATTTTAATTTGAATATACAAATAAATATATATATTTATTTGTATATTCAAATTAAAATACAAATTAATAAATATAATTTAATTAAAATAAATTAAATATTTATATATATTTCTTTTTGTTTATTTCATTAACTATTAATTCCAGAATACTGTAAAACTTGTGATGAGGCAAGCATTTTCTCTCATTTCTGGCTTTAGAGAAATACACTCACTGGTTCATCATATAATTCTACATTTGTTACCAATTTCTGTTTCATGATTCTTACTGTTTTTAGAAATGTTCATTCTATCCAATTTTAATTAGAATTTTTGTTATGAATTGTTGCTTACTTTTAATAGATACCTTTTTTTTTTTTTTTTACAATCATTGCTCAATGTTTTTTCTCTTTTAAATAACATGAACATATTTAAGGTGAAAAATCACTGAAAAGTAACTTTTTTTTAAATGCATTTAACAAAAATAAAACAACTATTTATTGCTGCTTTTCCTCCACCTTAACCTTGGAACAAACTCCACTCGATCATGAATAATTTTTAATGTGTTATATGACTCTTCGTTAATGTTTTTGTTGGAGTTTTTGTATCTAAATTCATAAGTGATAATGGGCTATAATTTCTATTTTTGTGCTTGCTTGTACCTTTTCTAATCTTTGACAATGTACACAATATCCTCTCCTAATACTGGTCTATTCAAATCTCCTATCTCATCTGGACTGTTTTGATAATTTAGCTTTTCTGGAAATACATCCATTTCAGGTACATTTTTCAAATTCTTAGATTATATCATGTGTATATTTAAAAAAATATTTTAGTTTTAACTGTGTTTGTAAACTTTTCTTGCTTCTGAATTTGTATCTTTTTGTTCCCCTTCTTCTTTCTCATTTATTTCCTCTTGGAAATAAGTATTTACATTTTTTTCAAATTGTTACAACTTTGCCATTGTCTTTTTGTTATTTCCTAGTTTCTTGGCATTGTTCTAAGAGAGTGTTGGAGTCTACTTTATGGCCAACTGCACAAATATGTGTTCTCCTTCCATAAGATACAAATTTCTATATATCCATTAAAACAAATGCACCTTTTGTGTTAACCAAATTATTTCCTTATTTACTGAACATCTACCATGCGTTGGGCATATACAAAGTACCAGGTTCATGGTGGCAACCAAACAGGTATGCTCCCAGCTTTAGAATGATCTTTTTTCTGGGGTGCCTGGGTGGCTCAGTGGGTTAAGCCGCTGCCTTCAGCTCAGGTCATGATCCCAGGTCCCAGGTCCTAGGTTCAAGTCCCACATCGGGCTTTCTGCTCAGCAGGGAGCCTGCTTCCTCCTCTCTCTCTGCCTGCCTCTCTGCCTGCTTGTGATTTCTCTCTGTCAAATAAATAAATAAAATCTTTAAAAAAAAAAAAAAAAGAATGATCTTTTTTCCTCTTCAATTTTTAATAGTTTTAATGAGATAAACTATGCATAAAATAAACTGCTCCCACTTAAAGCACACAATGAGATGAATTTTGCCAATGTGTGTGCTCAAGAAACCACAACCCCAGTCATGACACAGGACATTTTATCCTTCCCCAGAGTTTCCTTGTGCCTCTTTGCAATTCATCTCTTCCTCTGCCCTGGCCCCAGGCAACCATTGATCTCTATTTTGACACTGTAAACTATTCGGCATCTTCTAGAATTTTCTATAAATGAAATCATACAATATATACAGTTTTGTGTTTAGCTTCCTTTTTTCAGCATAATGATTTTTGGATTTTATCCAAGCTTCTGTATATGTCAGTAGTTCATTCCTATTTATTGCTAGGTGATATTCTATTATATGGATACAACAGTTTGCTTATCGATTCCTCTCCTAGCGGACATCTGGGTTATTTACAGTTTTTGTTATTACAGATAAAGTTGCTATGAACTTTCATGTACAAGTAGTGGTGTGGACATATGTTCTCATTCCTTTTGGGTAAATAATTAAGAATGGAGAGGCTGTATTCTAGGGAAGCTATATTAGATTAATTTTTATAGACAGCACGACATTGGATTTGGAGTTTGAAATCAATATGTGATTTTTTTCATTTAGCAATAAAACTTAATCCATATATATTTATGGACCCAGCTGATCTATAAAGTCTCACTTTATTTTTATATGCTTCCTTATTTTTCTACTTAGATATTCTCCTTAATAACTTTTCCTCTATTGTAGCATTTCCCAGAATATGTTCTATAGAATAATAGCCCTATTGAGATGCTATACAAAAAGTAGTTTTTGTAATCAAATAAATTGAAGAAATGCTTCTTCTTAGAGATTTGTAATTTGTATAGTATTTTAAGGGCTCTGTGAAGTCCTGCTTAATACTCTTCAGTGGTTTCCCATTGCTTTTAGACCAGATCCCTGATCCTTAGCACAGCTTGTGAACTCCTGCAGTCTGGTCCCTACCAACCTCATGACACTATCGGACTTGATTTGTTCTGAGAATATGCCAAGTTCTTTCTTGCCTCAGACCTTCACACAAATTGTTCCTCTTGTCCAGGGTTCTTTTTCTTACTTCTGCACCTAGATAACTCATTATTCTAATTGACAAGTCAAATACCATTTCACTGTGGAAACCTTCCAAACTATAGATCAGGTCCACATTATATATTCCCAAAACATCATGCGCTTTTCCTCTGTAGCACTAGTTATAAGAACAAATAATTAGTTACTTGTATATATAATTTGATTAATTGTTGTTTTCCTGGATGGATGGTAAACTCCATAAAAGCAGGAACTTGTCTGTCTTGTACATCAACAGAACCTCAGCATCTACCTGTTCTATACGAAGAGTAATCACTCCATAAATACGTATTGAATGAATCAAGAATCCAAGTAATTTCATTTAACATGACATTCCCTAAGCTTGACATCTGTTGCTAATATTCCATAGAATTCTTATCTAGTCAATAATGCTGCTAGGAATGCAGCTCTGTAGGGTGTGTGTGTGTGTGTGTGTGTGTGTGTGTGTGTTGCTAGTGATTATCTTATTCACTTACTCAATAAATATTTATTGAGTACTGTTATGTGCTAGGCATCTCAGCTCAGAGCACTGTGGGTCAGTGCCCATGCAGCTTACCTTTTAGTGGGGATGGACTTTTACACAATAAATGTCTAAAAGTCAATATGTCCAGTGGTAATGAGAGCTGGTGAAGAAAAAGAACAGAGTGAGATATGAAAATAGGAAATGGGGATTGTGCTTTAATTTATGCAGGTGGTCGGAAAGGATGTCTTCCATAAAGTAACATTCAACAGAAGATGCAAAGGCGGGTAAGCTGTGCTTACTTGCTGCTCTTTCCCAGGAGAGCGAACAGCAGTGGCTAAGTGCCTGACCTGGGAACTCACTTGGCAAGGAGTTGAGTACTGCTATAGCAGAAGTACCGACTGTTGGGGGCGTGGCGGATACGAGGTCATAGAAAGTGGAGTGGGGGCAGGGCATGAGACTGTGTAGGACTATGAAGAGGCTGCTGAGAGCTTTGGATTTAACTCTGAAGTGGGAGGTGAAGGTATGGAGCAGAACAGGGGTGAGATGTAACATATTTTAGAAAGGTTGCTGACTCTTGCATGGAGAGTATCAGGAGGAAGAAGGAAAATTGTTAAGAATCTCTTGAAAAAGGGAGATGAAGGACATAACCAGGGTGGTAAATGGCACAGAGGGTGGAAGAGAGCAGGATTCTCTGGACATGCAGGGTAGAGACATGGAGGAATAGGGATTAGGTGTGGGGCATCAGAGGAAGACAGGAGTCAAGCATCATTTGGGGGATTTTTGGCTTGAGCTGCTGTACAAATGGGGCCACTTGTTAAGATGGAGGAAGACTGAGGGACACCCTCATGGCTCAGTGGGTTAAGCTTCTGCCTTTGGCTCAGGTCATGACCTCAGGGTCCTGGGATGGAGGGTCCTGGGATCGAGCCGTGCATCAGGCTCCCTGCTCAGCAGGGAGCCTGCTTCCCCACCACTCCCTCCCCCCTGCCCTCTGCCTGCCTCTCTGCCTACTTGTGATCTGTCTGTCAAATGAATAAATAAAATCTTTAAAAAAAAAAAGTTGGAGGAAGACTGAGAATGTAGGGCACCTGCATTTGGGTTGATTTTGCTAAGTCTGAGATGTCTGTTAGAGACTCAAGTGGAGATGGAGATTAGGTTTTGGTAAGTCAGGGGAGAGATCAGTGCTAGGGGCATAAATTTGGAGGACAACAGTATATTGATATTAGTTAAAACTATCAGACTGGACGAGATTATCAAAGAAGTAAGTAAGTACAGATCAAAAAGAAAAGGAGTCCAAAGACTAAACCTTTGGTCCTTTCATGTTATCTCACCCCCAGTAGTTAAAATTAACAACCTTGCAATATGAGAAAATGGAACGGATGAAAAAGTTTTTCTCCCTGTCTTCTAAATTTTCTTTATTGTATGAGAAATTTTTTTCTCCTTGTTTCTTTCTTAAAATGTATTTTCAGTAATCATTTAGATTAGTACCAACTCACAGCATTTCTTTCTTTATCATTTTATATTAATTCCTTCCTCAATGAAAACCACATGGATTAAAGTATTTTCAGGCTTGGTGCATAAATGTTATCTCTTCCTAGTCCTTGTATCTGAGAGTATCTTTTTCCTACGTGTGAATTACAATTTCACTGAATATGGACTCTTTGAATTGTAGTCATTTCCTTTATACTCCGTAGTTATCGATTTATTGTTTTTTGATCTTCAAGCATTTAATGTTAAAAGGAGGAATCTGAGCCCCCGTTTCCCCCGTCCCTGTAGTCAACATTTTGTGTTTGTTGGCTTTTATTTATTTATGTTTTTTGGTTGTTGTTATAGTTTTTGTTTGCTTTTTTTTTTTTTTTTCTGACTGGAAGCCCATGTGGTTATTTCTTTACAAAATTAAAAAAGTTACAATGACGTACTCGGGTCTTGATTTCTGTAATTTTTTTTCAGATTTTAGTATTAAAGTTATATATTCTTTCCATAAAATAAATGGCAGAGTTTCCCATTTTTTTACTGTTTGAAGTACTTAATACTAAATATAAAGGATAGAATTTAATCATTTTCCAAATTCTTCTGTGACATCTGGCCTATTCAAATTATCTATTTCTTCACAGGTCTTTTTTTTATTCATTTACATTTTATTAGTAAATTGAGTTTTCTCTAAGTTTTCAAACAAGGCTCCACAGGGCACAGATTGTATTCTTTCTTAATTTTCAAGATCTCTTGTCTCTTTCTTGTTTTTTTGAGTTTTATATTTTTACTCTCTCCTTCTTTTCCCATTAAACAGGATTTCGGGAAGTTGAGTTTTAAAAAATAGTTCTTTCAAACAGAACTTGGAGTTATGAATCCTCTCTAACTTTTTGGTTTTAATTGTGGCATTTATTTGTATTAATTATCTTCTACTTTCTTTTGAATCTAGTTCCTTTTATTTTAAAAAACTATTTATTTATTTTAGAGAGAGTGAGAGAGAGAGAGAGAGCAACTGAGTGGGAGCGCAGTTGGGGAGGGAGAATCTCAACAGGCTCTGTCACCAAGCCTGGATCCTGATGAGGGGCTCGATCTCACAGCCCTGACATCATGACCTGAGCTGAAAACAAGAGCTGGAGGCTTAACTGCCACACAGACACCACCCTTTTGTTCCTTTTTTAAAGTTCTTAAGTTGAGTCCTAAGCTCCTTCGTCAGTATTATTGAAAAATACATTTTTTTGTTAAATTTAAAATAAATATTTAAATAACGTTTAATAAGTTTTCTTTTAGCTATTATAGATTGTAATAGGAATCATACTCTCATTTTTTACTCCGAATTTCAATTTTGACCACCTTTTGGATCAGTGGCTTTGTAGGACTAATTTTCTTAATTTCTTTTTTTTTTTTAAGATTTTATTTATTTATTTGGCAGAGAGAGAGAAAGTATAAGCAGGGAGAGCAGCAGGCAGGGGGAGAAGCAGGCTCCCTGCCAAGCAGGGAGTCCGATGTGGGGACTCTATCCTAGCATCCTGGGATCATGACCTGAGCTGAAGGCAGAGGGTTAACCAATTGAGCCATCCAGGCACCCAATTAATTTCTTAAAAGTTAAAATCTCTATGCCAATTTTATTGAAATAAATTATAAAAATTTCTCTTCTGAGAATTGTCAAAATTGTTTTTATGACAGTTACATGTTAGATTTTTAAAAATATTCCATGGACAAATGAAATAAATTTTCATCTCCTTTTTTTAAAGTTGCAAATGTCTCTCTCTCTCTCTCTCTCTCTCTCTCTCTCTCACACACACACACACACACACACACACAGGTTGTATGTGGGTGAAACTTAACTTTTTATTATATCATGCTGTTCCCATGGTCCTATATACTTTTGTCCACCAGATCCGTTTGATTATGTACTTTTTGTACAAACAACCTATTGAAAAACAGGTAAAGGTTATGAACAGGCATTTCACCAGAAAGGAACTCATAGAGCCAATACAAACATGGAGAAATGTTTACCATCATACATGCAAATCAAGATCTTACATGACTTACCATTTTATATGTGTTGTATGGACAACCATTCACAAGTCTACAATAGATGCACATTTACATCATCTCCAACACTGCAAGAGGATGTGGACGGGAAGGACCTCTCACAGAGTTCTCTCTACTTCAAAAACCTGTTTGGCATCACTTCGAAAGTTAAACAGTCACAAACCCTACCCTGTATGTGTACACAATAGATACGCTTGCCAGAGCTGTAACAGGACACACGTACAAAATGTTCATAGCAACAATTATTTTTCCTCTGGTTTGGAAGTTCTAAAATCGTCTTCTATTCAACTCATGCTGCTTTTCTCTTTCTCAGCACCTACAATTTATTGCTTCAACAAGTATTTAAAAAGTGCCTACACTTACTTGTTGTATGTATTTCTTTTCTATTCTTTGAAAACAAAATGCCAACTATTTCTTCCTCCCAAGATGTTATTCATCTGCTGATTTCCCCACCTCAGAAAAATGAGATCTTCAGACTGTTTTTTCTTTTCCTCTCTTTCCCAGGTAGGTTATATCTTCATAATTCATTCACACATCCCCAAGATTTACAACCCCTAGGTGTTGGTGAAGTCGTTTTATACCTTTAATTTCAAACTATATTTAGGTTTTTCTTTGCAGGATGTGTTTTCTGTTCTAGGAATTCTGGTCTCACAGTGAGGCTGCTCCTGGTCCATTGTTCTGTCATCATTCTTTCAGACTCAATTATACGTATTGCCAGGTTCATCCCTTGCTTCTTTTTCCTCTCCTTTGTATCTTCCCCTAACTTAAATTCTTCCTTGGAATTTATTTGCTGGTTAAAGTCATTTCCATTAATATTTTTCTCAGAGTACATGAATGTGTGTCTTCTAAGTTGTTGTATATCCAGCTCCTAATTTTTTAAGGAGATTTTATTCATATATATATGAGAGACTGAGAGCAAGAGAGAGAGAGAGTTTCAGCAGGGGTGGGGGTATGGGCAGAGGGAGAAGGAGAAGCATACTCTGTGCTAGGCAGGGAGCCTGACTCAGGGCTCAGGCGCAGGACCCTGGGATCATGACCTGAGCAGAAGGCAGCTGCTTAACTGACTGAGCCACCCAGGTGCCCCTTGTTCTCTTATCTTAATAGATAGATGAGTGCTATCTTGGCTGGATATAGAATTCTTGGGTTGCATCTACTGAAATTCAAAATTTGAAACATGTATTTCAAGTTGTAGAAAGTAACTGTGCTGTAATTCACTTTCCTTAAGTGCTCATAACATTATCATCATCATTATGTTGTTCACATTGCCATCATCTCCAAGATTTCTTCACCAGTAGGAACTTCGGGCTTGGTGCTTGCCTTGTTCCTCCTTTCTTTGACTATTTGTTTTATTTCTTCCTTGGGACATTGCTCCATCAGCTCTTTGGGCTCAGGTTCAACTGCCATGTGTTCTACACGGGGTCAGTGTCTGTGATGAAGTTGAAATAGTGATGGCAATAGTTATGGGTCAGGGGCACAGTGGCCAGCAGGTCATCCCCTCTTTATCTCAAGCTCTTTAAACTTAGATGCGAGGTACTTCTGCAGCTTCTCAGAACCTGGGGAGACCAGTTGGTCCTCCCAATACCACTTCCCATGTTTGCTCTCCTCTTTCTCTTATGGGTTCATTCTATAGGAAGACCAAACTCTGTCTAGGAGGGTTCTTGGGGTAGGGCCACCCTGAATTTGGGATGTAGAGCACACTGTGGTGCATCACAAATAGTCACCAACTTACCAGATGTGTCACCTCTCCTGAGAAGTTCTAGACCCTACAGCCTGGCATAAATGGGCTTTCTCCTCTGAGATATGAGCTCCTCCCCTCCATTTTCTTACAGTCATCCAGGAAATTTATTCTTTTCTGCCCATGCCAAAGAGAAGGTTTTGCATTTCTCCCTGAATTATACTTTCTGACCATTTCTATTTATTAAAGCTGAAAACATACTTCAAAGCCTTACTGCGATGCCATTTTCCCCACAAAATTTTCCTTGTATCTTCATATAGAAATAATCTCACTTAACTCACATATATGTATCACTTCCTAATAATACCTAATACTTGAAACTCAGCACTTCTGCTGAGTTTTAGTCTATGAGGCACTATTCTAAGAACTTCACATATATGAATTCACTTATTTCCTGCCTAGTCTCTTTTATCCCTTCTAATAAAAGAAAATCCATAATGTTCTTGACTGTAATTCATGTTTTAATCCATCTTTGTGTCTTCTCAATGGCCTAGCATAGTGCCCTGCCATGGTGAATGCACTCAATAAACATACTTCTAAAAAAATGAATATCAATAGCAATGATGTTGATTGACTTTATAGTAATATTTCCATTAGTTGAGAATTTTGAGGTCTTCCTGTATATGTTGTCACTAGAGCAAATTTTGATTTAGTAAGGAGAGTAATCTGGCTGCCATACAGCTATGACCAGTCACCACCAGTATCACCAACACCAGGATACCCACTACAGTGATCACAAACCCAGAGATTGCTTCCAAGATCCAGGCATCATGGGTAATTGTCTAATCTGATTGGGCAAAGTCATCTGGTTACATTAAATTATATCACACACCCAGGTGTTCAGGGTTCTAATATGATATCAGTGTCAAACAAGTTTTCAGGAGATATTTCTTATGAAGAAGTGCTTCTCTCAGTATCTTAGAGATTAAAACCAAAGAGCCTTTGCTGGTATGGGTCTGTCATATCAGACTGTAAAGAAAACAAAAGTTATTGTAATATTTGGACAAATGCATCAAGTTGTTCCCCTCTTTTCCATTTCTGACACAGTAGCTAGTGGAACATAAAAGTTCCTCTTTCTATTTTCAGCAGAAAGATCTGCATTGGCCACCTTGCTAGGGAATTACAGTTAAAATAATTGAGAAATGAAAAGCAATCCTATTCATCTGAGAAAATTCATTGACTGATTAATTTATTCTGACATCAGTTGCACAAGCACCTAGTGAATGTCTGCTTTAGGTCCGCTGCTGTGGTTATAGCTTGGAGTTAACATTTATGTCCACCTTCTGGATCCAGTTTCTTAATCTGAACAGTTAGGGATGTTATAATTTTGGCTCTTATCACTCAGACTTCATAATTCTTTCTATTTTGTCACTCTTAATATTTATATGACATCTACTGAGTGATTGATCTTCTATAGGACCCTATGGTCACTCACATTTGCTTATCACCAGCACATAGGGGGCAATCCCCAGATTTATGGCTGCCAATAAAAGTTGTTACCAAAAGTACAGTTTCTTTTTTTTCTGTGTGCTAATTTCTAATAACTCTTGTGCATGAGAGCAATTACTGACAAAAGTCAGCCTCTGTTAATAGAGTTTATCACACTTCATCATATATCCTTTGTCGCTGGAAGCATTTTGACAAGCCCAGGGTTAATTAAAACCAAGAAGACAATAAAATACACCTAATCAAACATTACAGGTACAGAAATCAATTAGCAGATTTATAGCACTTTGGAGGTTTCCATAATGTATAAAATTCAAAGAAAATGTCGTTTCCATTTCCTGAAGATAGTGTAATTAAATTTCTAATTGAAACTATTTTTCAGTAGGTAATGTATAATCCACCCAAGTTTGATTTGCATTAAAGTCAGTCTACAGAGGTTGAAAGAGTCTGAGAAATTAAAAAGATCACTGAGTCATTTCCATCACTGTTATTTTGTCTACTTGAAAGTTGGGAAAAGTGACACTGTATAAAAAAGAAGAGGAGAGAAGAGTGGTGCTTTGCATGATAAAGAGAATAAGTAAAGTCATCTTGTATCTAGGACCTCTGCCTTTCTCCAGTGGGAAAAATCACCAAGGGAAATGGAACAGTCCAGATAATTCACTAGATTTGTCAGAATTGTTAAATAATAAATCTGACTTATTTGTTTTCTCTAACTTGACTGATTGTTTTGACTGGATTGATTGCAGTGGTTCATGGCTTTGGTATCATGTAGATGTGACCTTAAGTAAATCAAATCCTTCTGCAGTTTCATTCCCCACACAGTTGAGTTAAATGTGGTGCTGACCACCGTGCAAACTTGGCCTCTCCATGGGGAATGGGCAAGAGGATCAGATGGACAAGGTGTATTTGTTGATTGTCTGCAAGACTGTGTTCAAGTTTTTTGTTTTTTGTTTTTTGTTTTTTTTTTGAGCTACCTGACCGATGGGCATGTTTTCCCTCTCTGCCTGAGGTTTTACTCCTTAAGCCACTTGTGAGAATTATTAACAATATATCTTCCGGCCAGTTAAACATAGATTTTTTTTTTACCCCTTATGCAAAATTATTCTTGTTTTGAAATTTCTGTGCAATTGACATTTAATTTAAAGACAATTTTGTTGCTTTAAACCTCTTTCCCTTTAAGTAAGGACTATCCTTAAGTGTAATTATTATTATTAACAATAACAGAAACAATTTGTATTTATTTCCTTAGCAAAGAACCAAACCATCCCGATTTTTAGGGTTTTACTTTTAAACCATGAACAAATCAAAATGTACTATTCCTTTCATAGAATGATTACTATTGGACAAACCTCAAGTTCAAAATTAGACTTTAGCTATTTCTTTCTTTTTTTTAAAGATTTTATTTATTTATTTGAGAGAGAGAGAGAGAGAGAGAGAGCACGAGAAGAGGAAGGGTCAGAGGGAGAAGCAGATTCCTTGCCAAGCAGGAAGCCGGATGGGGGACTCGATCCCAGGGCTCCACCATCATGACTTGAACCAAATGCAGTTGCTTAACCAACTGAGTCACCCAGGCACCCACACTTTAGCTATTACTTTTGGTTTGTACGGCTGCCCCTGAGATTGTGCCGACATAACACCAACAAAAGCCAGATAACTTGAACAATTTCATGAAAAAAAAATCAGAGATGGTTTGATCTCACATAGACAACAATTAATATTTTGCAGTTAAAAGTTAAGATATAGTGATGACAAAGTAAAACAGATGAAAGGTCCAAATGTGTATAAAGCAATTTTTAGTTAAGCAAAGAAATAATAGTGTTGTCATAAATCAGATTTTGTGCTTTTTCTTCCTCCCTAACACCGCCCGTTTTCTGGCCAGTTCAGTTTCCCACATCTTCATTTGAGAGTTAAGGGGCATCAGATGGATATGAAGAAGTCAGGCAATGAGCAGTGGTGGCTGATTCCACGGCAGCATGGCCCTACGTCCAAGATGGCGAGGCTATCCGGGCTTACTGGCTCGTGGTCAGAGGTGCATCAGGAACACCCTTAGGTCAAAAATCAGATTTCAAACTTGAGCTGTTGGAAAATCTGTTATTTTCCTGTATCGCTAAAGCTCCTCTCCCAGTTCTCCACTGGCTCTTCCTCCTCCTTCCACTGTTTAACTATGAACATATATATAAGACCCAGTCCTCAACCCCCACTCCTTTTCTTACACTCCCTTCATCTGAGAAAGCTTCTGTTCTGGGGTGCTAACAAACTTTACTTTCAGAGGACAAGTCTATTTCCTGTGGAGTCCTTGCTCTTAAGCTTCGATCCTGCTGTACCACGAGCTGCCTAATAGACCTCCTATTCTCTTTTGGTATTTTCCAAAGCCCCCAGATGAACATCCCCTACCCAGCCCACTACTTCTGTTGGTGGTGCCACTATTTCTAAGACAATGGTTACTCTGATTTCTAAAATAAATTGACAAAAAATGTAAAGCGATTCAAACTCTGTTGAAGTTTTCTCTTTACAGAACAGCACAGGGTGGGAGAACAGGTGTGCAGGATGGTCTTTCCCCACAGCGCCATTTTGGGGACCCCAGCACTGACTCCAACCCAGCCAGGTAGAAGGGAAGAAAGGGATGGAGAATTGCTTGCAGGGGGTTTCCGAGGATAGGCCCTCCCTATTGGCTAGGGCTCAGCGTCATGGCCACACCTCCCCGCCAGGGAAGCTGGGAAATGTAGTCCAGCGATTTGCCAAAGAAGAAAAAAGGAAATGGGCTTTGAGGTGCAGCCGGCAGTTCCTGTTTTATCTACAAAATCAGGTCAAACCAAATTCTGCTATATTCTCATTTCAAGTATATCTCATTATACCATCTAGTCCTAGCTGTGCCACACGGTCTAGGCTCTAACCACCTCACCTCTGGATTACCATGTTAGATTTCAAGGTGATCTCCACGACTATCCCTTCCCCCTCGGTCCACGCTGAGAACACGTCTCATACTCCTGTTACTTCTGTACAGCTTTCGTTGCTTTCAGTCCTCGTTCAAGACCTTCAACAGCTGGCTTGTCTAACCCATCAAATCGAATCACTCTGCCTGGCTTTTGAGAACGGATATAATTTAGAAACTTCTCTTCCTGCATCAGGCCATCTTGATTACCCACTTCTGTAACTTTTGCAGCCTGTACAGTAACACTCAGTTTAGTCATATAAACTGTGCTGCTTTGAGTTTTTTTAAATATTATTTGAGCTATCCTCCCTACTATGCTGTAAGCTCTTTGAGAAAAAAAGAGGATGTCTGGTGCTCTTCTGTTTTGGCTTCCATATAGTCAAGGGTGTTACTCAGCACATACATGATTGGTTTCCAATAAGTACTCGCTGATGAATAGGCAAATTCTGAAAAGGAATCAGTCATTATACAGATGTTATGAAATTTGGGTCCCTAGAAGTGTCAGTTATATTGACAAGCCTTTGTCGATATAAACTTCCAGCTCTTTATGGAAATCAATGCTTAATAATAATGGGTGACAAAGTCTCAACATAACCAGATCTAAACTAAAGACATTTAAGAGATTGGGAAAAGTAATTTCAATTAATTCTTTCTTTCATTAATACAACCAACAGTTTAAATTCTGATCCCTGTCCTGTAGAAGCTCACAGACTGGGAGGGAAGAGAGGACACATACACAACGAGTTAGGCAGAATTCTAAGATCACCCCCAAGATTCCTGATCCACACCCCCACCCTGTGTACATGCTCTCCCTGTAATCCCGTCCCCGTGAGTATCAGTGGGATCTGTACTTATGATGGCATAGCACTCCCATAATTATGCTGTATTACATGGCAACAGGAATTGTATAGATATCATTAAAAGTCTGTAGTTGAATTCAAGTTAAGCAAATGAAAGATTGTCTACAATGGTGAGTCCTCCTTAGAAGAGCCTCATTATAAACAGATGATAGAGGGGGCCACGGGGCTCTGACCTGAGGGCAGTGTCTAAGAGTAGAGGGAGGTCCGCAGCAGACAGACATCAGGCAAGCAGGGACCTCAGTCCTACAACTGTAAGTAACTGAGTTCTGCTAACCACCTCAGTGTGCTTCAGGAACAGAATCCTGAGCTCCAGGTAAGAATGTCAGTCTGCAGACACCTTGATTTCAGTGTGTGAAACACTGAGCAGAGAACCCAACTGTGCCAGACCCAGGTCTGACCCATGGGAACCGTAAGATAATAAATGTGTGTTGTTTGAGGCCACAAAGTTTGCGGTAATTTGTTACACAGCAACTGAAAATGAATACACACATTTCCTACAAGATGCTATTTAGTTACTATGAAATACAGTTTTACATATGAGCTTAACCATTTTGAGATGCTTATACATTTCACCTTTAAAATTTGGATTAATCACAGTATAAGATCTATCACACAAACATATTTGGGGACTTGAAGTCACCCAAGGCATGACTTCCATTTTCCCGCCCTTGAGTCAGTTAACCTCTGACCTACCTCAAGGAAGCATAGATTGACATCACCTAGTCTATTTCCAAAGACTTCTGGAGAGGATGGTTGCACCCAATTATCAATGTTTCAGTAGGAGGTCACTCCCTCTCCACTCTTCCCTGCTTTGGTAGCCATATTGTGCTGACTTTGTATTTTCTCTGGGTAGCCCATTGGGTTAAATATTCCAAGAATTCTTGGAGGAGAGCCAAGCAGTCTTCTTTGCTCTTTAAGAGGAAAGTGGTTTAAGGGAAGCTGCTGCTTAGCAAAGCCATTACTCTGCTACAGAACAGGCCTGTTTCCAAAGTACATTAACAATGCTAATGAGGAAACTAGCCCTGGAGTGCAGAGAGAGAAAAGGAGGGAGTCATTTCACCAGAAGAAGCAGCCTCTCCAGGTGGAAAAAGCCCTGGAGGTGGGTTGAGGTATGTGACCTTCTTGGACTGACTGGCCTTAAGAACTCTCTGAGACTCAGTTTTCCTATCCATAAAATGGGAGCATGAGCCAGATGATCTCTGAATTCCCTAGCCAGTTTGCTATCAGTCTTTCACCCAGTCACCTATCAATGGAGGGGAGAAGTGAAAGAGCTCAGTGGGAGAGGCAGAATGCTCAATGTTCATGTAAGGCCAGTAGCAATTGGATGTACACTCTCAAGACCAATTCCCATGAGAAAGCAGACACAAGCTTGTCTTCTGCACTTTGGCAGCTCTCTGGATCCCCACTGTTGAAATTCCTTAAACTGAAAAACATCATCCCCTGTTCCCTTCCTCTGGCTTTTTCTATTCTTATATTCATTATTCCCTTAAATATTCTCCACACTCCTTCCAAGTAGAACTGTTCACTCTTTTAACCCACTGAGCCACCCAGGCGCCCCTGAACAGTTCACTCTTTTAAAAATATATACTATACATGCCCTCCTGGGCTTGGTTCCTGAGGAATTCATACCTGGATTGCTCTCTTTCCCAAGCACCTGGCAAATCCTGGTCATCCCTTAAGGTCCAACTCAAACATTACCTTCTCCATAAAGCTTTCCCTGCTGGCTGTTTTCTCCACCCAGATACGGCTGAGTTTTTCTTCTTTGGAAACTCCCTTACGAGCTAGCCTTCTGTGAGCACAGGTTTTCTATCATATATGTTATGGGTGCATTTTCTGTTCCTCGAGCTGAAAACATAGAGATGCAGACAATTGAACTGAATGCTTCCTGAAGCCAGGCCTGAAGTATAATTTCTATTAGCTTGTTTGCCCAATACCATCTTGTCTTCCTGTCATTCTTTTTCCTGTTACTGCAGTGCAGCAAAAGTAAACATGTAGTTTCCGGTAGCATAATTACATTCTCAGGAGGCCTACCTGAAGAATATTCATGGTTATAAGATTTCAGAGAGCAGAAGCTATGAAATCAACCATGAACCTTCACAGTATAAGCAGAATGAGGGGTCCTCAGAAAAAGAAAGACAAAATATAGCTTTCCTTTTTTAAAGTTATATGTTTAATATTTTATTTATTTGAGAAGGAGAGAGAGAGCGATCACGAGGGGGGGGAAGGGTAGAGGGAGAAGCAGACTCCATGCTGAGCAGGGAGCTCAATGCTGGGCTTGATCCCAGGACCCTGGGATTATGACCTGAGCTGAAGGCAGATGCTTAACCGACTGAGCCACCCAGGTGCCCAAAATTTATAGCTTTCTTGACACAAGAAAAGTCATTTTAGGCCCCTGGCCATCTTGGGAAAGAATGTAAGAACAAATAGCCACTATCAGGCTGGGAGACAGTCTACTCATAGACTGGGACAATAAATCCATGACAAAACTCCAGTTCTGAGTCAACACACATATTCACCTGGTGCTCATTCTTGATATATCTTTGCAGGATCTAATGCCCTTGGTGCACTCAGACACCAAACCAACCAGAGCCAGAGGATAGGTGATGCAGACCTTTGCTGGCCCTCGTGACTTTGACCTGGACTGTCACTCTCTCTGATGACTCTCCCCCCAATTTCATGCTATATTCCTCACTGCTCAGCCCCTTCATGAATATGCATGCACCCTTAACTTAAAACGTGCCCAGGTCTGTAGTTCAGGGAGACACTGCTTTGGGAAGATCCCCAGTGTTCTCCTTACATGTTGAAAGTAAAACCCTTCCTTTCACCAGTCTTTGGCTTGGTTGTGTCTTTTGGCCAAGAGGCCAACCAAGTAGAGGGGTCTAAGAGGAACCTGGATGTTGTCCAAAGAAACAAAGGCTTAGAGACACACACATTCAATTAGAGACTCCAAGTCCTCTCTCATGATTCATGTGTCAGGGGGTTGTTTTCCTGTGTTCTCCCATACATGACACTGTATCAGGGTCCATCCTTACGGCCCATCAGGGCTGCTCCAACCCCTGAGGCTAAGGTATCTCCTGAACGAAGGAGACGCTGGCTTGTTCCTTCACAGGTGTCCCTCCCAGCTGGTGCCTCCAAACTTTGTGGAATCTCAGTGACACGTTATTCCTTCTCAGGCCATGGCTCATTGGCAGTGCTTTTCCATTTATCACTTCCAGGATGAATACTGTTGTAACTTCTTGGTTTTTTCTTTCTTTCTTTTTTTTTTTTAAAAAACTTGGAGCTGGAATTTAGAAAAAAAAAAAGTTGTGAAGAATAGCTATAAGTAGTTAAGGAGAAATTGCAAAGACTGTCAAACGGAAGGTCTAAAAAGGTAAAAAACATGAGGAAGAAAATGGAAAGGGCTAGAAGAAAAGTGGAGAACATGGTCAATGCTGCTCAAAATTACATAAGCCAGAAGCTCTACTAAGTCCTTCTCCACAGTTCCTTACTTCATTGTCAAGACAAATAAGCAAAATTAAACAATGTGTCCAAGATCCCATAGTTAAGAAGTGATGGAAACCAGCTTTGGATCAAAGACTGTTTGACTCTTCACACCACCTGTGTGCTCTTCACACCTGTGCTCTTCACACCACCTTTGGTGGAGAAATGGTGCCCAGTACAAAGAAAGGCTGAACATGAATCAAGTAAGGGGCTGGTTGGAAGAGAGAGGGAGAATGACAAGTCTACCTCCTGGTTCTTGGAGTTCAAACTGCAGAGCTGAACCAGCAGGCATGCTGTGGTATCCTCTAATGTCCAGCTTCTGTGTTGGACACCTGGAGAAAGACAACCTGTGGTCTTTAGAAAACACAGTTTGGCAGATAAGCTTCTCTGTTTCCACTTGCTTTGGTTTTCATGAGTATCTAAGTTGGCATATTGGTCCAGAAGTGTTGTTTCAAAGGGCTCTCCTTTTCCTTTCCCACTAAGTGGGATATTTTCACTTCTGAAAATCTGGAACAGCCCATCCACTCTAAGTGGGTCCTTGAGGTCAGTGTTCTCAGACTAGGTGGTACAGGGAACGTCTGAGCAGGAAATTAGGAGCTGAGTCAGCACTGGGTCCCCACCACTTGGTTTCTGATGTTTTCACAATGTACTTGCCACCACCAATCCCAGCACTTCTTAGCCACCTAAAGTTTAATTTTGACTTGCAGGGGTCAAAAGACTAAGAAGAAAGGAAAATAAAAGGTAGTTTGTTTATGTATTGATTTATTCAACAACTCTGCTTCACTGTGGGGGGAATATAGATGAAGTTTATGCGCAGTCTCAGCTTTTGGGTTTGCTGGTGGTGCTGAGATCAATAAGATAGGTTTCAGGCACTGAAATCAACAGGATGAAATGTCTAAATACAGTGCAGGAAGTAGGCGCCAACTGTTGTCAGGAAGAACAGAGGACAGCGCACTGAAGGAGAGGCGAATGGCGTAATTGAAAGAACACAGAGGAGGACTCAGAGTGTCACCTCCCCTCCCAGAGTAAGGAACTTGGGCACCAGAACTGGGGCCATCGGGAGTGGTGTTCCTGGAGCCTCAGACAGTTGCCTGAGAATTGTCTACCGTGCATGAAACAGAAGCGAATGACCACGAGGTGGTATCCAGAGACAAAGCCAAAGCCAGAAGAAGGAGAGCAGTTGTCAGAGAGGGCTTCCGGCAAGGAGTCACCATGGTGACAGGCCAGGGGTGATGTCCCCTTCTTGGGGGACCCCTGGCTCAGTGTCATAGGCCGGCTCTGGAGCCAGACCTGCTGGTTTTGAGTCCTGGCCTCACGCTTTACTCTCTGAGTGACGGAGAGTTGTGACGGTTCCTTGACCCTTCCTGTTTTACGACTGCTCATCTTTAAAGTGTCAGTGATTATTATGGTCCCTCCCCCATGAGGAATTGATTCTATGATGAATTGAATTAACATAGGTAAAGGACTAAGAGTGGTTCCTGTCACGTGGTAAGTGATTAAAAAAATAAAAGTTATGATTGGGTTAAGGCCACATCTCTATATATAGTTTGAAGTACCAAGTAAAGCTGGAGAATAATTTTCAGATCTGTTCTTCACCGAGCTCTTTGTCACGAAGCACTGCCTGCCTTCACCTCTTCCAGACAGACAGCCGAAGGGAAGAAAAGAGGGGAAACAAAGCAAAAAGGAAGAAGGGACTAAAAACACCTTTGAACAACCCTTCTTCTGAGAATTTCCTTGGGGGGTCTGATTGTAAAGAAAGGCGCAGGAAGCTTGCTTGAGGAACAGGGACCGTGCAGGTCGACCATCTTGTTTTTTGAAATTCATGGGCTCTGTCAATGTACTTCTGCTACTACGATCCAGGTTCTCTGAGTTCCTTACGAAGAATAAAAATTCTTTTCTGTCCTCTCCATTCTAGACCCCAAATGTTCCTTTTTCTTTCCCCCCTTCATGAAAGCAAAACTCCTAGGCTACCTCCCCTGCAACCCCAGCAATGCGAGGGAGCTTTTGTTCCCACTGCTGGCAGCTTTCTCCTTTGCTTGTCCCCTTGCCCGTGCACAGGTCCCAGAGCTGCTCTGCTGTTGGAGATTGTGCGGAGCTGGTGGATTCAAGCCACAGGGCTTCTTTCATGAGCCAAGTGCAGAGAAAGGAGCCTTTCATCGCTCCAGCCTCGTGGTCAGGTACTCCCTGTTGGGCTCCTCACAAAGCAGGGGCCTCCAGCTCTTCCCTGGAGTCTGTGCTTGCTTCTTTGTGGGGAGGGAGGAGGAAACGGCAACCCAGGGCAGCTCCCTTTGCAGCCCCTGCCAGGCTGGTTTGGTGCTCGACCCCGGGGAAGTCACTGGCCTGACCCCGTTCTCCCCAAAGTCAGTCTAAGTTCTTTATTAGTGAGCATGAAAAATGCTTCAGTCATAGCACCAGATGGTACCCAAACCAATTTAGATCGTCAGCTGAGGCCTACTCATTTCCAAGGACTTGATCTAACATCAGTGTTATTTCCCTTACTACCCATATAGCCCTAAGAGATGGTCTTGCTGAGATGATTTTGATGAGAAATAATATTTTCCCCTACACAGGCCCACTGCATTACTTCTCCTCATCCTTATGAATTCATCCAACAAGCTTTCATTCAGTGCCTGCTGTGTACAGTAGACATTTTAGGGTGTACCAAAGGGAAATCCTTTTCTGCTCAACAAATATCTGTTGAAAATGTACGATGTATGTCCCAAGCACTATACAGGTCATGGGCATGTAAAATCACTACGGGAGGTCCTTGTCTTTAGAGAGCTCAAAGTCAAAGAGAGATGAACAGTCCGGTTACACAGTAAGTTGTCAATGTGAAGCAAGGTGTCTCACCCAGTGACACCCAGTCTCACCCTCTCTCCTTGTTGCTACTGGAACCATAAACAAAATTTCGCTTGGTATGCTGTCCTCCTGATTTCCCTAAAAGAGAAACTGGCAATATAAACGATACACCACCTATGTGGGCTGCTATCACAGAAGGAGATCATTGGGGAAGGATGTGGGGAAGAATCAATGATCTGGTTCTCCACTACCTTGTTACCCAAGAGTGGGCCATGAAGCAGCAGTGATAGGATCTCCTGGAGCTTGTTAGAAATGCAAGTCCCACTCTAGAATTGATGGATAAGAATCTGTGGTTTTCATAAGATCCACAGATAAGTGCTATGCCCATTAAAGTTCGAGAAGCCCTGCTCTGCTGGTCCCCGGGTCCTTCAGCAATGATGGTGAGCTTGGTGAAGGATTGCCACACTTACTTTTTTTTTTCACCCAATATTTACTGAGCACCAACTTCCTTCCTGCTGGTTACATCATCCCTTTATACAAGAACAGGTGTAGGCAGTTCCTTACGCATAGGCCACTGAGTTTGGGGCTATGTCACTCTGACATGAAGGTCACAACTGATTGGATAGGATCAGAAACAGTCATTGACCAGCCAGTAAACTTTGCCTATCCTACAAAGAAACTCTCTGCAGGAGGGTTGCTTTATACCGCATAACGAACCCAGTTAGAGGCATCTCCTTAGTGAATTAACTAGATAGAACTGATGTTTGCCAAAGGTAGAATAAAAGAGACACACAGAAGTAAGCAAGCCAGAACCATTGCATTAAAAGTAGGTAGAGAATAGAGAGAAAGGTACAGGGCGATCCCTTTATTTTTAAGGGTTTACTTAGCAAAGTTCTGGGACCTTCACATACATGACCTTTCCTCCACATAGCACCACTTAAAGGCAAATGTTATTCCTGTATTTTTATTTTTTAGTTTTTAAGTGTTTATTTATTTATTTATTTTTATATTTTTTAAAGATTTATTGTATTTATTTTTTGAGGTGGGGGAGGAGCAGAGGGAGAAAGACAGAGAGAGAGAGAATCTCGAGCAGACTCCTGGCTGACCACAGAGCCCAATGTGGGGCTCAATCCCACCACCCCAGGATCATGACCTGAGCTGAAACCAAGAGTCAGATGCCCAACCAACTGCTCCCCCCACCCCCGGCGCCTTCCTCTATTTTTGAAATGACCAATCTGGGACTTGGAAAAGGGGAGCCAACCTTGTTTCAAGGGCAGAGTTATGGACAAGACTTACCTTCCAGAGCCAAGGGAAGGGAAAGACTCACTGTCCACAAAGAGTTCACATGAAGAACAAGAATAGGCAACCAAGAGATAAACCTTGTTTGCTCCATTTCTTCAAGGAGCTTATAATCTCTTTGAGGAAGAGAAGCCTGAAATTAAAAAAAAAAAAAATTGGTTTTGTAAGTTAGAGTGTGTGAGGTTCAGGAACTCTTTGCAGGTGGTAGGATTTTAGCAAGACCTTAGGAGAAAGGCTTTAGAAAGATGAAGATGTACGGAATGATTCCAGGCTGGAGCTACAGTTGGAGCAAGGGCAGGAATGAACTCCAAAGTAAATAATCTGCTCTCACTGCTCAGAAAAGCGTCTACTTCAGGCTGAGTACATGGATTCTGTGCTCACGTGTCTGCAAGGGATCTGCAGACCTGGTAGGTAGGTCAGGGGTAGGGGAGAGGATGCAAAACATCAGAGTGAAACGTGAAGAGGGTCTAAACAACTAGAGAAAAAACATGAGTCAGTGGGTCAATGGGTGTGGCCCAACAGCTGGCGTGTGTGAGTCAGGAAAGTGCCCAATAATTGCATCAACTCCCGGAAAAGTGGGTGGATGAGGAGGTAGTTTAACACAAGTCATCTTCTGCATGCACACTGCTAAGATGGAGAGTTCTAGAAGCCAGTGACCTCCTAGGTTTCTTCTTGGATGAGGTATAGTTCTACCATATGGGAATCAGTAATTAAATGTGCCAGATTCTGTTAGTACCCAACAAATATCCATGTCTTCGCCCACATCTCCTAGCTTCTCTAGGAGCTGGGAGGTGGCCAGGGCTTGGGTTTTGTCCAATGCGACACAGGCAGAGGGGATGTAAGGCACTTACTTCTGGACCTGGCACCCCTGCCTCCCTCAACTCTCTCTTGTCCTTCAATGATTTGGAGGCCACATGTCCAGAAAGCGTGGCTGCAAGATGGAGGAGAGGGGTCTGATGGTCACTGAACTTCAAACATTCATGCTGAGCTGCTGGAAGTTTGATGTTTGTGGATTTATCACAGCCAGGTCCGGCTTACCCGAATACATTTATTTTTGTGTTTATTCTATATTGTTTGTTTCTCCTACTAGGCAGTAAGCCCACTAGGTTTGTTTACCCATATATTCCCAATGATTGCCTCATCCCCAGTCGGTGCTCAAAGATATTTGCTGAATGAATAAATGAATCATTCCACCAGTTATGGAGATCAAGTTGGTGTGACATTTTCATCTTCATTTTCCACTCTTTGAGAGGATAGGGTTCTTTGGACTCCTCACTCTTCAAAGTTGTCTTGACCTCAGTTTCTCCTGAAGTTAACTGAATGGTTGAGACGCGGTTAGGAAAAGAGTGGAAGGTGTTGGAGTAATTGTCCCTTTCTCTTCATCCTCCTGGTGATCATCCCGGGGTCCATGCTCCCCTGGAGATATCCTTGTTGAAAGAACCCAATAAGTCAACCAAAAGATTCCAGCAGAGCCCACTGTGGTGTTGCCTCTTCCTATTTAAAGACTGCAAGTTCACTCACCCCCAGAGAAATGTAAATTAAAACCACAGTAAGCGGGGCGCCTGTGTGGCTCAGTGGGTTAAGCTGCTGCCTTCGGCTCAGGTCATGATCTCAGGGTCCTGGGATCGAGTCCCACATCGGGCTCTCTGCTCAGCAGGGAGCCTGCTTCCCTCTCTCTCTCTGCCTGCCTCTCTGTCTACTTGTGATCTCTGTCTGTCAAATAAATAAAATCTAAAAAAAAAACAAAAAAAAACCAAAAAAACACCAAAAAAAAACCAAAAAAAAAAACCACAGTGAGCTATCACCTCTCACCTGTCAGATTGGCCAGCATCAAAAGGACAGGGGAGTAACAAGTGTTTATGAGGATATAGAGAAATAGGAACATTTGTGACTTGTTGGTGGGAATGTACATGGTACAGCCACTATGGAAAACACTATGGAGGTTTTTCAAAAAATTTAAAATAGAAATATCATACAGTCTAGTAATTCCTGTTCTGGGTGTTTATCCTAAGAAAGTGAAAACACTAATTTGAAAAGAGATAGGTACCTTTTTGTTTATGGCAGCATTGTTTCCAACAACAAACATATGGGAGCAACCTAAGTGTCCATCCATAATAAATGGATAAAGAAGATGTGGTAAATATATGTAATGGAAAAAGAAAAAAGCCGTAAGAAAAGAAATCTTGCCATTCGTGACAACAGGAGGGACCTAGAGGGTGTTATGCTTAGTGAAATACATCAGACAGAGAAAGA
Source organism: Enhydra lutris kenyoni (assembly GCF_002288905.1). Lineage (NCBI taxonomy): Eukaryota > Metazoa > Chordata > Mammalia > Carnivora > Mustelidae > Enhydra > Enhydra lutris. Next base: position 26,188,664 of record NW_019154109.1, on the reverse strand, counting down.
AATGCCATGTGATTTCACTTATGTGCAGAATCTAAGAAATAAAACGAATGACCAAACATACTCTTAAATACAGAGAACAAACTGGTGGGTACAAGAGGGGGAGGGGTGTGGGGGGATGGGCAGAACAGGTGAAGAGGATCAAGAGGTACAAATTTGAGTGTTACACTAAATCAGAAGAACGAAGAGCACAGCACAGAGAATAGGGTCAATATTAGCATGACAATGGTGTATGGTGACAGATGGTAACTACATTTATCATGGTGAACATTTCATAGTATATAGAATTGTCCAATCGTCATGTTGTATACCTGAAACTAGTATAATATTTTATGTCAACTAAACTCTAATTAAAAATTTAAAAATTAGGGTGCCTGGGTGGCTCAGTTGGTTGAGTATCCAACCCTTGATTTCAGCTCAGGTGAAGGTCTCAGGGTCATAGGATTGAGTCCCACATCCGGCTCTGCACAGCTGAGCCCTGAGTCTGCTTGGGATTCTCTCTCTCCTTCTCCCTCTTGTCCCTCCCTGTACATGCACACGCACACGCACACAGGCATACTCTCTAAGTAAATAAATAAATACAATCTTCAAAAATTAAAAATCAGAAAAAGGACTATAGGCTCAAAAGGTTTTTTCTTTCAGAAGAACATCAGGAATCTCTTACCATTGTATTTGCCTAACCGATGCACCCAATCGTATCACGACCTGTGAGCTTGGAAGGTAGCATGTTAACCAAACACCGCAACAATGGTTTGTTTCTGTGAGGCTCTGACTGGTACTAGAGATGGAGGAAAATCACAAATGGGAACTCTCCTCAGAGCAGAGGAAGGGACTCCCTGCTGTGTGGCCCCCTTTTATTCCTGTCCTTACATGTAAATTTTACCTACTTAGCCCCTCAATTGAAACAAGATGAGGATTTGTTTGTTTTGCTAACGGCAGAGTGAAACCTTCTAGAACTCTGGGCTTGGGGGACCCATGTTTCCCACCAGGCCTCTGCCGCCTCTATCCTTCCTGTGAAATGCTGCCAACCCACACACCTGTTGAGAGATCAGACTCCCCTAAGGTCTGTTTGGAACCAGTGGCCTAATTTTTTTGAACTTCCAAATGATAATATAATAATAACAATATGAATTTTTGTTTGTAGAAGTGCTTGGGGAGCCTGGGTGCACATCCATGGAGCGTTGCATCCTTCTCTAATTAATAATGTCCCTATTTGAGCCCGAACAGAGCAGTTGTATATTTAGTCTGGAGATAAGTCATTGAACCAATCTTTGATAATTTATTCCAGAATCCATCCAGTGGTCCCACAGTATCAAAGCTGTGTAAAGCTATTTAATGTTCATGAATATTTAAGAAGCTCTCTTTCTGAAATATGAAGTGGACGCCTTGTTATTGTGGGGGAAATGAAAGCAACCAAGTTTACCGAAGAGCTGTCACATGACCTCACTCAGGGCGGGACAGTGGTGAGAAAAGCAGAACGCTAGGCACCAGGAGAACACTCGGACTGAGGCTGCCTTTGTACCACTGACCAACTGAGCCACCCTGGGCAAGTCCCACAGTATTTGGGATTGTCTTCTCTTTTTTAAAGTGACTGGTTCCACTCAGTGATCTGTGGGGTCCTTTCTTTTTCTTTATTTCTTTTTTTCTTTTTCTTTTTTTTTTTTTTTTAGGATTTTATTTATTTATATGAGCGAGCGAGAGAGAGTGAGAGAGAGTATGGGAGGGGAGAAGGTCAGAGGGAGAAGCAGACTCCCTGTGGAGCTGGTAGCCTGATGTGGGACCGGATCCCAGGATTCCCGGATCATGACCTGAGCAGTCGCCCAACCAACTGAGCCACCCAGGTGCCCCCTGTGGGGTCTTTCCTAATCCTAGCAATCTGCTTGTTTGTTCCATTCTTCTTTCCAGGGCTCTGGATGGTGGAGAAATCAGGCACCAGGATGTAGAAATTGGGAGTAAAGTAAACATCAGACCTCCCAGCCTATTTCCCTCTGCAGCGCCTCATGGGAGCTGGAATCAGTGAGAAGGGCCAGTCTGCTTCTCAGCAATCACGGTGTTGGACGGGTTCGTTGCGCACTTTCCCTTGGGACCCCTGGGAATGGGGCTGCTGGTTCTGGGGAGCCATGAGATCTTCTGGAGTTTTCTGGCCTGAAACCACCTTATTTCCACTCAGTCTCACCCTGACTGTGAGAGTGAAAAAAAGACATAAGCAGCCAGGCTGATTTAATCTCTGAAAGCTGGGGTTCCATGTCTAGTGTTCTCGACATGCCTTTAAAAACTCAGCAAGGGAGAGGGCATGGTCAGTGCCCCCCATCCTGTCCTGGACAGTCTGAAGCCTTCAGCCTTAAAGGTGTCAGCCATGGGCAGCGAGGGCCCCCAGGAGAGAGGGGGAGGGCACACACACATGCCTGCCTGGCTCAGATGGAAGCTGATGAAGCTCAGGCGTTTGGAGGGACAGGCGGGTTGGGCAGGTGTCTTCCTCTGACCGCATCAGCCCGGGGGTGGTTCTATTTTTCATTTAAACCTGTCTTGCCTGGAATGGCTCCACCCTTGCAGCCTCCTGGCCCTGTGGCCGCCGTGGTTTGCACCATCACCTGCTCCCGCCTGGACGGTGGAACCGCGCTTCTGCTTCCCTCCCATCCATTGAGAAGATTTGCCGTGGAATTCATCTGAGCGACTGGGAAGCTCAGCCAAGTGGCACCACATGTGGCAGAATCTGTCCCTGTTTCTCTGCACAGCGGGGGTTTAAACTTTTTGCGGGGTGGGGGGCGGGCCCCTGCCTGAAGCTCGGCTTCCTCCCGCACAGAGCCGTCCTTGGCAGGGACCCGCAAGCAAACGCTGGCGTGGTCACCCAAATTCCAGCCTGTGTGGATTGTATCTTTCTGAGGTGGTTTTTGTTTTCGTCGGCTTTTTGGCTTGCAGAGAGCGCCATGAATACACAGCTGCAGAGACCGTGCCAAACAGCTCTGTCGGCTGCACGCGCTGCCATCAACAGAAAACTGGCTTTCTTTTCCTCCTGCTGGAGTTGTTATCACGGGGAGCCACACGGATGCTCTCCGGGCCAACCAGCCCCCTCGCCGCCGGCTCACGCACAAAAGGCGGCCCAGGGGGAAATGGGGCAGAGGTGTAGGGGGGACGAAGGCTGGAGCGGGGAGAGGGGAGGAGGGGTGGACGTAGTGAAGTCAGTTCTGTTGATCACTCACACGGTAATTCTGAGAAACGAGATGCCATGTTCTAGGGCCAGGGCTGCGACCAGAACACTGGCCCTGAGAGAGACACGGTTTGATCTCCTAAGAATTATGGGTAACGTGTTTGAGTCAATGCAGCACTCGGGCTGGGGCAAGCTCCCAGCTGTCTCTGGCCTTCCCCTGGAGAACCCTGATCTGCATAAGGGGGTGGAAGGCCAAGATGTGAGCAACAGACAGAGAGATTAGGATAGATGGGATGAGACAAAGAGTACCAGGAAGCATAGGGTCGGACTGTGCATCATTCCTAATAGGCTTGTAGTGTTTATTTTGTCTTCTGCCTCTGCACGCTGTGTGCTCTTCCCTGGCCACACACACTTACTTCCCACTCCCCAAACAAGGCGAGCACTTGACCACTAGTGGCTTTGCATATGCTTCTCCCTCAAGAACGTCTGAATCTTTCTTCTCCTCTTGGTAGGCATCCATATGTCCTTCCTCTCATGGCCCTAGTGTGATCTCCTCATGCCCAACCCCCACCGGTTTCCCTTACAGCAAGCATCCTTCTGCTCCCAGTCTCCCTGGGCTTCAAGTCTCTAAATTTCTCACGGGCGCTCAGCATATCCCCACCACAGCATCTCGCCGCTCTCTCCCCCATAGAGCATGAACTCCGAATGTAGCAAGGACCACCTTTGAGAAGTTCCAGCACCTGGGTCAGGGCTTGGCACACAGTAGGTGCTCCATGAATATGTGTTATTTGAAAATGTCTTTTAAAATAAAAAAAAAGTATGCAATACTAAGTGGAAAAAATTCAAGCACAGTTTCCACAAGAAGAGTAAAAAAGTTTCCTGTTATCCCCACGCACCCATATATATGCACGTGTATGTAAGTATGTACACATACATGGTTAATTTTGTTGCACTTGTTTATAGAATGACTCAGAAAATGCATACCATTTTTATTGCTGTAAGCTACCGGTATATCAAAGATGTCTTTCCATGTCAATGCTTGCAGCCATGCATCATTCCTAATAGGTTTGTAGTATTTATTTTAATATTATTAAGGGTCAAAGGATAGATAATCTGTGCACCAAGGGTCAGAGGTCACTGTGGATAAGAAGAAGAAGGCTCCGTAGAGGAGGCAGACTCCAGTTTGACCCAGAAGGACAGGCAGGATTTGGATAGTGGAGAGGAACGGGAAAGGTGTAGGCAAATGGCTTTCTAATGGCGGCACCGAGGGGAAGGCATATGTGGTGTGTCTGGGGGTGGCAAGTGGATGGGCAGGCTGTCAGTTGGCGCTAGGCAGACGTGAGACGCAAGGTGTACAGATAAATTAGGCATGGAAGGATGAGGGCCCTGGACACATAAGGGCTCTGGATGGATCCCAGATGAAGATGGTGGAATTGTGATTTGGGAAGTTGTGTGGTGGTATCTGGTGTGCAGTGTGGCCCGGAGAGGAAGAGAATGGAGAAGGGACATGTTACCAGTGGCGAATGGGAAGGGAAGGAGCAGGCGATTAATTTTTTTGTTGAGCACCCTTTCTGCCCCCCACCCTGCTAGACACCCTCCCTGCCTTATGAGAAGGCAGTGATGAGCTGTGGGTCAGGATGAGGAAGTAGAGGAGGTAGATCACTATGCATATGGCCCGAAAGCCAGGGTTTGGAGTTTTGAATCCCCATGGATCCCCAGGGATCTGTGAGACATGACGAGTGTCCGGGGAATAAGGGACTGTGACTAGGACTCACAAAAGGGCTTAGGGTGGCTTGTGGGTTTGTGGAGGGACCCAAGGTGGTTGCCTGTAAATTCTGAATTTCCGATGTCTTCTGGACAAGGTTTATGGGGAGAGACGAGATCTCATTCCCCAAGAAACAGGCTGCAAAGTAGGTATTTTATGACCCTCTGCCCCCTCCCACCCACCCCAAGTTTCAGTGCATTTTCTTCTTCCTGGCATTCTTTGTAAAAAACCCCCATTTCTACTGCCACACACACGGCCACTGAAATTTGCTCTGACAACATGCCCCTTGTAACTGTTTGTCACAACATCTCCTGGCAGTGACCGGGGCACTGTCAGCCTCCTGAGGCGGTATGAGAACGACAGGACCAAGGACGCCCATTCAGAATCAGGGGATGGTTGGGACTGACCTTGCCACTCCCTTCAGCACAAACCCAAGCAGTTTCCAGGCAAATTCAAAGCCAAGGGCCACCTCCAGCGGGGTTTGCCCCAACTTCTTTTGTTCAACTTCGCTTGCATCTCATACTCTCACCTCTAGAGGGCACTGTTTGCCTTGAAATGAAGTTCCTTAACTTCCCATCACCTTTCCCTCTGGGGTCTATTGTTTTTGCTAGACAGGACTTCGTTTCCTTCAAGAACGGTTTTCTTTCCTTTTGTGCCTGTGCGTTCGTGTGATTGCATGTTTCTCCTCTGAATGGGAGTTTAGCACGTATGAACATGGCAGATAATTGCTCGGACCAAACCCTGTCATGGTCTAGGCAGGTCTTTGGAAAGTGCCCTCCCCTGCTATATTCTTCCCTTGCCCCACTGTCTGACCCACAGCACACCTCCCCCAACCCCAATTATTTCAGTCTGGGGGTCACCGTCACAGCTCTGCCAATGCGTCTCAATCCCGCCTCACAGTTGCCCGGCCAGTGCAGTCCGGCTCCCAACTCAGGGCAACTGAGCCTTGATTTATTACCTCCCTTTACTCCATCCTGTTCTCTCCTCGGGCGAGACTGCTGATCAGGCCACATTTTCAAATTGGTTCTGCACTGCAAACCAACGTCTGGAAGGGACGATAATTTGGCCCTCAAACCCATTTCGATTGTGACCTCCTTCATACTGGTGTTGACCTCCGTTCTGTGGACATGAAAGTCATCTGGGTGCCCCCTTCATGGTGAGAAGGTCGGTGGATAAATATTTCTTCCCCTTGCTTCTGCCCCAAATGCACACGCGCACACACACACGGGCACACACGACCTTCTGCCATTGTGTCTGTGCAGACACAAGCACTCGGGATGTCTGAGCAGGGCCAAGTGTCAGGCCCGCTGGGGCATCCTGCTCCTTTCTTCATTCTGCCCCAGGGGCCTGGCAGTTTTCACTTTTAATGCTGCACACACAAGGGATGAGAGCCTGGGTCTCAGGAGTCGAAATTAATGTCCATGAGTCTTGGGAAAGGAAGGACACAGGGACTGGAGAGCTGGCTGGCTGGGCTGGTTCTGGGTGGAAGGACCGGGCATTCCTTGGATCTGTGCCTCCAGGAGGGGCTGCTGGATGACCTTTCCTGATGCTCACCCCCAGAGGGGGTGTCTTTGGAGACCATCTTTGTGGAAGTGGCAGGATGTGTCTTTGTGGCTCTCTTCTGTGTCCTCCCCCTATCCCAGCACCGTCCTCTGGTACTCTGCTACTCCAGCCCATTCTGCCAAGGATGCCAGGATTGGAGCCAAGAGATGGCTTTGTTCTACTACCCTCCATTTCACAGGTGAGGAACCCGAGCTCCTCCTCACTACTTACAGGGACCAGTGATCTATGCTGTTCTTATGTACTGGGCACAATTTTATAAATGTATTAATGCATTTAATCCTTAGGTTAATCTTGATCATATTAGGATGCCATTTTATAGATGAGAAACTAAGTTGCAGAGCAGTAACCTTTGCTAAGGCAACACCTGAGTGAGTGCAGAGCGTGGTCAGATCTGAGCTCTACATGTCACGCTGATTATTGTTTACCAACCGTGTGCGATGGGACAGGCACTTTCCATGGATTATCTAAAATCGCCACCATAACTGTGCCATACGTATAACACTCAGATTATACGGGTAAAGGATTTAATTCCCAGAAATATAAAATATACTTGCTATAGGGCACAGAGCCCCTATGCAGCCACGCTGGGATTTGAACTGGGTGGGTTAGGCTCCAAAGCCCAGGAGAGTTCCGTCTGTGACTCGGTTCCCTCAAGTGACTTAAAGGAACTCTCTCTCAGGAGAAGTTTGCCTCTTAAAAGCCAGCCAGGAGGAAAAGACGGCACTTAACCAGGAACCATTACTCTTGGTTGGCCGAGTGGCCGAGATAAATAAGAGAGGAGTGAGGGAGACCAGTACTCCTTTACTGTGCTTATCCTTGTTTCTTGTGTTTCGGGGGTGAGACCTCTATCCCATATATCCCTCTCTCTACCTAATGTGGTGAACAAGGTCAGGGTGAGGGGATTGGGGAGAGCCCTTTTTAGATCCCCATGGACAGTCAATGGGCTCTGTCATCAAACCGCTCCCCTCATGCTTCTGGGCAGAACAGGACAGGGACCCTTGCTTTATGTCTGTTTTTGTCTCTGGACAAGGAGGAATGAGGAGAGAATGGCCCACTGGGGCGATGATGGAAGACTTTGGTTGGCATGCCCTCCCCTTTCTCAAAACTAGAGCATATTCCTCAGAGGTGAGATATCTTAAAGGTTTCTGTATGCATTGTTAACACACACATAGCGATTTTTATTCTGTAACTGTCCAAAAAATACACTTTTTCCCCAATCAAGATCTAAAATAAAACCAACAAAAATCTCTTCATTGCAGTTCAGCTGATGAAGACACAGGCATTGGGTCATTGCTATCCAGCTGTACTGTTTTAGATGAACAACTCATTTAAAAATGGTTAATCTGAAATTTTTCATAAAGCTTCTTGCTTGCTTGTGGAGGGCTCATTCACTAACATATCCCTGGTGTAGGCATCCCTACCCCCAGCAGGGGCTCGATCATGATGCTCTGTGTGGAGTGGGGTGGGCAATGAAGCTGGAGCTACGTTGAATGCATATGGCGGCAAATGCAGTTACACGTGTGGATGTGCTCTGAAATCATAAATCCCTGATATTGCTGTGAAAACCAGAAACTATCTGAATTGGTTGGGACTGGTGGACACACACCTTTGTCTAACTTTGAGTCTGTTCTATTGGTACGTGTTTGTGGAGTATGACAGAGGGATCAAGGAATGTTTTGGTGCCCTGTGTCCCTCTCTGTGGCACTACATTGTCTAGAGCTCAACAGGGTGCCCATCGCACAGTATGTTGTCAAATTTACTGAACGCATGTACTCTTGCAAAATTTCTTCTCATCTTTTTCTGAAATACAACACAGAAAAAGGAGCCTTCTTTTCCTCTCCATGTACTGTGACATCAGGAAATAATAACTAAGAAAACTGGTTTCACCCAGACATTACACATTGTGTGTGTGTGTGTGTGTGTAGATAAGGCAGACATATTCCCTGGCCCTAAGCCAATCTCTCTCTTGGACTTGTACAGCGTCGTTGGCAACACTTGAAGGTGTTTCCATCTTTAGAACAGAAATCACGTCTCTTGAGTTTCTTTTATTAAGTAGACTTGAATTTGAAGAGGGACATTGAATATGAGTACCTCTTATCATGAGGAGTTAGATTTAGTCTCAGATCTTTCCGAGCAAATCTGTCTCTCTTGATCCTCATAACAATGAAAAAACAAAACAAAGCAAAAACTGACGCAGGCAGTGGAGGACAGTGTAGCTTTCACAGAGGACTGCCTGTATTTCTTCATCTAAAAGCTCTCGCTCCCCTGCCTGGGATACCATTCCCTCCCTCTTAGCTAAGTGAAATCCTCTTCCTGTATTACCTATTGGAACATAACCAGCTTGACTCCACATCCCTTCTCCTTATACTCCTGCTGCATTTGGCGGTGCCTTAAAAAAAAAAAACAGAAAAAAACAAAAAACAAAAAAACAAAAACCAAAAAACAATTTTATTTATTTGTGAGAGAAGAGAGAGAGAGAGAGAGAGAGTAATCAGGAGCGGGGGGAAGAGTAGAGGGAGAAGCAGACTTCGCATTGAGCAGGGAGCCCTACCGGGACTCGAGCTCAGGACCCTGGTATCAGGACCAGAGCAGAAGACAGAAGCTTAGCTGACTGAGCCACCAGGAGCCCTGGATGTACCTTTTTAAATAATGTTGGGTTTTTCTGTTCCTGTGGCAGATTGTAATTGGGGCGGGGGGGGGGTAGTAATAAACACATTTCCCCAAATAGAAAACATTTTGTTATTTTTCTATCCTCATTTTTGTATTTCACACATAGGAGCTGTTCAAATGACCCTTGTTGAATAAATAAGTTAAGGAAAGCATAGGGGTGTAAGATCATGTGGTGTGTGAACACGAACGATCTCCTTTCTGAACTGGTCAGTAAAGCCAAGATTAAATGCTTAGCCGAGCACCAAGAAAAAGGGAAGCTGGACACTGTCCGCAGCTACTCCACGGAAGAGGTGAGATTTCTGTGTTTCTTTCTACGGCTCACCTCTCCTGTACCCCCTCCCACCTTGTGACTCTCTACCCGCCTGGCCATGGAAGGAAATCTCTCCAGCAATGCTCCCTTTTCTCCTTTGACCATCAAATTTTCCTCTTTAATCATCAGATGATTCTCATCCAGGTGTACCCATGCTGTAATTTTTCCCATTTTTTTCCCCAGAAAACAAAAATTCTCTTGATCCCACATCCTTGTCCAGTTACTCTCGCGTATCTCTCTTGGCCATTACAGTAAAACTTCTTGGAATTCTCATTCCTCCTTCCTGCCACTGATACCTGCGTTCCTTAGGGACCTACTCCTATCGGCCTTCACCTGCACTTCCTCACCAAGATGCTCTGGCTCAGGTCACTCATGGTCTCCCTATTATGAAGTCCAAAGAGTCACTTGCAGTCCTCCTCTATGCCTCTCCCACCAGCAGCACTGGACATCAGTGAGCACCCTCCTTGTCCACTTGACTTCCAGAGAGCCACGTTCCCCGGGTTTGCTTCCTGTTTCATTGGCAGTTCCTTTTCTTGTCCCTTTTGTTGATTCTTCCTCATGGATCTCTAAGTTCTAGAGTCACTCTTGGCATCAAGTTTAGACCTCTCCTCTCTTCTATCTCCATTCACTTCTTACATGAAACCATTCAGCCTCATGATTTTTTAAAAATATTTTATTTATTTATGAGAGAGAGAGAGAGAGAGCATGAGTGGGGAGGAGAGGGAGAAGCAGATTCCCTCATGAGCAGGGAGCCTGATGTGGGGCTCAATCCCAGGACACTGGGATCATGATCTGAGCTGAAGGGAGACACGTAACTGACTGGGCCACCCAAACACCCCCAAACTCATGATTTTAAATACACTCTGTAAAGGTGGATTAAGAAATATGTAACTCTAATCCTGACCTCACCCCTGAGTCCCGCTGCCCATCTGGCACTTAATCATGGGCATCCATGGGGTATCCCAAACTTAACATGTTTCAAACCTTATACCCAGTCATCCCTTCATACACGCTTCCCCACTTCCCTCTTCTCACCTTAGTAAATGACAATTTCATTCTTACGTTTTCTCAGAAATAAGAACCTGAATGTCATCTCTGTATTTCTTCCTCTTCTTCTTCTTCTCCTTCTCCTCCTCCTCCTCCTTCTTCTCCTTCTCCTCCTCCTCCTTCTTCTTTTTCATAATGCATAACCAATTCACCTTCCAATCCTAGCTGTTCTGCCTGCAAAGTACACCCAGATACTGACCATTGCTCATCATCTCTTCTGGTCTAACGTGGCCAGAATCTATGACCTCACTGCTTTCTCAAGCTGGCTACCAGAAGAATCCTTTTAAAAGTACAAATGAGGCTTTGTTAATGGCTTTCCATCTCTGAATAAAAGTTAAAGTTCTTTCAATAGTGTAACATGTGGCCCGCCTCACCAGCCTTCTTATGGTTTCTCTAGGTCAGTGTGGTCCTGCCTCAGGACCTTTATGCTTGCTGTTCCCTCTGCCTGCAATGTTCTTCCTGTGGGTTTCCATGTGGAAAAGTCTCTCTCCAAAGAACACTCTTCCTGTTTAAAAGCATTTCCTACTCCCATCCCCTGTTCCTTTTCCTCCACTAACATACATCACCATCTGCCATGCTATGTATTTTATACATTCAGTATTTATTGTCTGTTTACCTATCCCTGGAGTTTAAACCTCCTAAGAGTGAAATTGTTGCTTGCTTTTTTTCACTGTTGAATCCTTAGTGCCTAGATCTGGCTTCTGCCGCAAAAATGGCCCTCAGTTAATACTCATTGTTGTGTAATAAACGATGGAACAAGATTAACCCATGGCGGTAATCTTTGAGACTCCAATCTTTTTTTTTTTTTTTTTTTCAGAGATGTGGGTGGCAGTGTTAATGAAGGGGGAGGGTTTTTCAAAGTCAAAAATGAGTTGGGAGACAGAGGAATTAAGTGAATTTCCAAAAAAGAATCAGGAGGCATGGTTTTCAAGTAATATAAAGAGTTCCTTTTTTTTTTTTTTTTTTTTTTTTTTTTCATGAGCTGGTATCTTGCTTAGCTTACGCACTCACTATACCTTCAATAGTCTGCCCCATACTGGAGACCCACCTCCGCCCTCAAAATGACCCAGTTGAGCCAGTGTATTTGAGAACAAGTAGGGGAATGATTTTTCTTTTCTTTTCTTTCTTTTTTTTTTTTAAGATTTTATTTATTAATTTGACAGAGATCACAAGTAGTCAGAGAGGCAGGCAGGGGGGAGGTGTGTGTGAGAAGCAGGCTCCCTGCCAAGCAGAGAGCCCGATGCGGGGCTCGATCCCAGGATCCTGAGATCATGACCTGAGCCGAAGGCAGAGCCTTAACCCACTGAGCCACCAGGCGCCCCATGATTTGTTTTCTTAAGAGGAGATGATAAGTACATTTAGACGTCAGAACAAATAGTATTTATTTGTACATTATATTAACCAATCTAGAACTTTCATGGAGTATTTTGCTTGGCCCTCTGGTTCACAGTGTGGTGGGCAGAGGAAATACAGGTCCTGGGCCGTTTCTCACTGTGGGCTAACCTGTGTGAAGAGTAGCCCGGGGGGGGGGTGTGGGCTCTGGGGGGTGGGGGCGAGGCAAAATCACGAGAAAGGGCATGAAGAACAATAACGTGCGAGAGAGAAGTAGGACCCCCAAATTCCCTACCGTCCAAGGCCTAGGGGCTTTTGCCAAAATATAGGATTTGTAGGGAGGTAGGCAGCTTCAAACCTAGAAAGACATGTGGTTGAAATTAGAGAAAAAAGACAAAACTCTGAGGAAAGCTACTGGGTGGAAGGCTGGAATGACTTTTGTGGGGAGTGGGGAGCCTCTGTGTACCCACATCCGTGCTGGTTCTCATTTATCAGAGCGAATGCTCACATGGCCACATGGCTGGAATGTTCTAACAAACTCTGCCAGATGTTACCAATAAACGAGAGGCCTTCTTTATACATACCAGTATTGGCGTCATATTCTCTATGTCCAGCTCTCATGGAGGCGCTGTTGACAGTTTGATGGACGAAGGACTCGCTGTGGGCTTGACTGTGTTTCAATCACGAAAACCCAAAACTAAAAGGTAAACAGAGCATTGATAAGAGTTAACTATCTATCTTGACTGAAAAATATAATATTGGCACCTCAGGTAAGACATCTCAAGAAAAATGGCTTCATATAAGAAAGGTCCCAGAGGCAGTGGTATAAAGCTCTGTTGCTTGGCTTCCTGTCTCGCTTCAGGTTGAGACTATATGAGAGGAAGATCATGCTTAACCCACTACAGATGGCACCACGAGGGAGGGAGGACCGGGAGGATGGAGGGGGAAAGACCATGACATCTAGCAAGGTGGGAATATGGAATAGACTGTCTCCGAGAGCCCTTGTCACTTGTAAATATGAACTGTCCTTGTGATAGTAATGACAAAATAATAATAACCATTCCTTTAGTAACCACTCTTTGCTAGACACCATATATATGTCTATCATATACCCCTAAATACATACTGATAATTTTTTCGGAGCCTCTGAGAGAAGTATCAGTAACCCCCCCCACACACAACGCCATTTTCCCTCTAGCATTCATGGCCTTCTCTCTCAGTTCCCCTTCCTTCTTTTTCCCTACCCTAAGGTCCTCTTTAGATATTTTAAACACCCATCCCCACAAGGTCCTGTCTTCATCCTGGCTGAGCTCTCTAGGTCGGAGCTACGGAGCCATCATTTCTGATGTCATCCAGAAAGGCAGCATTAGAGACATTAAATCTTGAGATTCTTCTGTCCTCTGTGGGGTGAAGCTTGGGACTTTCAAGTCTTCACAATGGAGCACTTGCAAAACCAAAACCAAGGGGCGCCTGGGTGGCTCAGTGGGTCAAAGCCTCTGCCTTCGGCTCGGGTCATGATGTCAGGGTCCTGGGATCAAGCCCCACATCGGGCTCTCTGCTCAGCGGGGAGCCTGCTTCCTCCTCTCTCTCTGCCTGCCTCTCTGCCCCCTTGTGATCTCTGTCAAATAAATAAATAAAATCTTAAAACAACAACAACAACAAAAAAACCAAAAGCCAAAAACAAATGGCAAGGACAAATACAGGTATCCAACCCACATCTGGGACTCTGCCACTTTGTTTTACTTACATTAGTAGTTGTTTTCACTAACCAAGAGAAATATGAAGAGGACTTTTGCTTTTATGAAAAGAGGTGAAAAAGGTAAACAGGGTTCAGCAGCAAGGTAGACACCCCAGCAGCGAGGGGTGCCGCTGGGCTCCTTCCCTGGGCTTACACTCAGCATCTCAGTGACAAGAGTCAGTTTCCAAGAGTGTCTGTGAGCAGCTGAGTTGTAGTTTGATGTAGTTTGAACATCCCTTAGCAAGATGTGTGCTAAGGTATCCGAAAAGCCTAAGGGAGGTTATATTTTGGGTTTATGGATGCTCAAAATTTTTTTCCCATATAAATTAATGTTAATTGCTTCTTTGCTTTATGCCCTTTCAGCTTATGAAAGGTTTCATAGGAAGGCTCTCCTTTCATATAGCGGAGGGAAAACCTGTATTTGTGTCTCCAGTGGCCCCCCTTACTACTCGAGGGGACAGGGGAAAAGGAGTGTGTGTAGGAAAGACTTTCTTTGAGCACATTATTTTCTTTATTTTACAAATGAAAGACTGTCTCAGCATAGTTAAACAGGGGTCCTAAATGGGTAAGTGGGGGAAATGTGGTTAGTATTTGGATCTATTGGGCTTAAAAGTTCAGAAGTCCTATGTCCTGCGCCTTCTCTTGGCTTTTCATTCCAGTTTTCAACTCACAGGTCTTTATAAATTCTGCATAAATGGAGCAGCTCTGACCCTTTTAGCACCAGTGTCTCTGCAGGTCCCAGACACCTACGTTACGGCTGCATGAGTGCCAGGGGTGTGTGGGGGCAGCTCTGTGTGTGATAGGGACAATGTGAGAGCAGAGGGAGCCACCTGTCTATCTGGAACAGAGGCAAAGGGAAACAAGACCTATACGCTGAGAGTGTGGTCAGCTTTTCCAAGCAGAGGCCTTGCATTTCATTTCATGAAGTCGTGCAAAGCATGTGGTTAGGGCAGGATCTAGAGAGGATAGGTGACCTTGTCTTATTTAAGGGGCTTTCCCGTGGGGCCTGGGCTGTGTCCCCTTCTTTGCTCTTGGGACAGCTGGGTGCCTGCCTTCTCACCCTCACCTTGTCTCCTTCCTGATTCTGCCCCTTCCTTCCCCCTCCCTGGGGAAAATCTCTCTGCCTTAGGGTGGCCATTAAGGAAGGACGCCAAATTTTAGGTCAAAGCTTCCACTCTTCACCTGTCCCACTGCACCCAATATAACTGAGGAAGAGGTAGCCTGCCTGTGCCTCCCCACTACAGAAAATGAAGAGAATTGTAGGGTGATTTTGAGATGTGGAACCCACAGATAAAATATCCTGCAGCCTAAAGGCAAATGTGCATCAATTGTTTTCTTTTCATTGGGACCATATCGTGCTCTTTATCCTCACTTATGGTCCCATTTTTCCTCTTAAATGGTCTTTAATAAATGAAATTGCCACGACAAGGATACAGGATGGATGGCAGTCCTTGTGGGCCAGCCGCTGGGACAGCTGACAGTCACGAAAAGCAGGACGTGTTCATTCCCAAGACTCAGGGTTCTAACAAGAGGATACAAAACAAAGACAAAAAACAAACCAAGAGGCTTGAGAGGATTGTCAGGAGCCAGAGGAAGGGGAGAAACCTGCCTTCTTGTGGTAAAAAAAAGATACTACTAAAAATCTCCGGTGGAAAGTTTGTGTCCATCTGGTGATGTGGATAACACGCGGGCTGCTTCTGTACTCATAGTCTTATAGCAAACTCCATATTAACTTAACCTACAGCCAAGGGTCCATTACACTGATCCGGATAGAGGGTCAAAAGAAGAATTTTTAAAAGCCTTAGTGGCTAAATTTCTTTACCTCATAAAACACTGAATCAGGAGGAAAGGAAGGAAGAAAATAAATTTGTAAGGGAGGGCTGGAATATTGGGAGGACACTTAGGGGGGAAATTTGAGGAAAAAAAATTTGAGGGTGGGTAAAGAGCAGAATAGGTTGCCCAGAAACAGCCTAGCTGTGTGGAAACACAGATGACTGAAGAGAAGCTTCCGGATGCAGGTTGAGAAACGTCCAGGGTCATTGTGCCTTTGGGACTTCTTCAACGGTTCTAAGACCAACTGCATTTCAAGGACCTTTAAATAATATTATCATTACCATTGTTATGGGGCACTGTGTAAAGACTGGTGTGAGGTAGCCAACTTTATTTGACTCTCTGCACTGAAATAAATCATTTCCCTTGTGGTTTAAAACCACAAATCTCTGGTTTCATTATCATGTATCTATTTTTTTTTTTAGAAAAAAAAATCAAATATATTTATTTCCAACTCCTTGTTTCAAAGTCTTCTTTTTAAGTCCTCACAATAGTGATTTTATTATATTAGTTGCTTTATAAAACATTGCAGATGTCATAATTGTTAACATAACAATTTGCCAGAATGTTGTCAACTGGTCCAGGTTTGCTGAGCACGTTTTTTAAGGGAAAGGAAATGCCGAAACCCTGGTAAAGTCATCCTATCAGAGTGTGGGAGAACAAAGGCGATTTTGTTTTCCAGACACTTCAATCAGGCAAATGAAAGAGATACAGACTTTCTCTCCCCTGTCTTAAAGTGCTCCATCAGTAACATGTTCCTGATAAAATGTTAGAAAAGAAACAATAAGCCCCAAATGGAGTCATTTGCTCCCTAGGACAGCAAACCCAGACTTATGTACAGTGTCAGTGTCTCCCAGAAATGTGACCCTTTGTCAGGCCATCTGAAATGTCCCACCAGCACGGGTGAGGGCAACCTCCCGATGAAAACCCTTCTGGTCCCTTTCCCCTGAAAGGAAGATGTGCCAACACTCCTTTCTTTTCTCTGCTAATACTTCCTTGCCCCACCCTCCTTCCTATAAAAACCTCCCATCATGCACAATTCCCTCTATTTGCTAGATTAGGGGTGCTGCTCAGTGCTGAATCCTGTAATAAAGCCAATTAGACTTCAAAAATACTCAGTTGAATTGTGTTTTTTAACAAAACACTAGACAGTCAAGCCCCAATGACCCTTAGGGGATTCCACAATTTGCAAGGCAATCAGAGTTTGTTGTTCGACTTCAAAGTTGGAGGGTTTGGGTTGTTTAATTTTTGTGTCGTTTTGTTTTTAAAGATTTATTTATTTATTTGAGGGAGAAAGAGAGCAGGGAAGAGAGGCAGAGGAAAAGGGAGAGAAAGAATCTTAAGCAGATGCTATGCTGAGTGCAGAGCCTGATGCAGGGCTCCATCCCAGGACTTGAGATCATGACCTGAGCTGAAGGCTTAACCCACTGGGCCACCCAGGAGCCCCTCACACATGCTATTGTTTATGTGTGTGTGTGTGTGTGTGTGTGTGTGTGTATTTTGATCTTCCAGCTAACTTTTAATACTACGTGCAAACCACGTATCTGTTTTGAAAACTGCTTTCCTTGACAAGTTAGGAAGCAGTTCAAGAAGGTGTGATTAAGCCCGAATGGTGTTAGCGGACTGCACCAAACTTTGGTCCAACGGCAACCTTTGTTTCCGATTTAGTGACACTACCGTGGAACTAGAAAGGAACAGTGACATTATTAGGTGTTTTTGTTTTTGTTTTTTAACTATGATGTAGTAGCAACTGAGCTTCCAGATTTTCATTCCTTGGTAGCCAGATCCTATTCCCTCATTCCTACACTGGCACTTACTGTCAAGGGGTTCAGTAGCCAGAACTTCCGGAGTGCCCGAGTGGCTCAGTCAGTTGAGTATTTGACTCTTGGTTTCAGCTCAGGTCATGATCTCAGGGTTGTGGGATGGAGCCTGGTATCAGGCTCTGTGCTCAGATTGGAGTCTGGTTCGGATTTTTTCTCCTCTCCCTTCTCCTTTGCCCCTCCCAGCTCACACTCTCTCTCTCTCACATAAATAAAATAAAAATCTAAAAAAAAAATAATAATTAGCCAGCACTTCTGATAGTAGCATTTCACAGGACTGAAAGGAAAGGAAATCAGGTTGAGTGTTGAAGGGATTGTGCCCTACACGGAGGAGATGCTGGAGAAAGATGGAAACATCACACGAGGTCTTCAGAGGTGTGCATGTATCCTCCATCACACCACCACCCTGGGATCCAGGCTGTCTATCTGGGTGGCTTTTGGTCCTGTTCCAGGACTCACACCATACTTCTGGTCTCCTCTCTGCATTCTGTGAATCACTGTCCAAAAAGTGGTAATCTTTTACAAGTCATCAGTTTCCAAAGGCAAGCACACATCTCCATCCAAGGATTTCCCAAACTTGCACAATAGAGTGACTTTTCAGATTGGGTCTATTGTCTCTTTTGGTAACTTTCCAAAATCCGTGGAGTCACCTCTTAAAAATGGATTCAGAACATTGATTCCATAAGCTCCGTTATTAACATCAAATGTTTCTTTAGCATACTGGAGGTCTGTCCAGCCCTGGTTTATCTGCTAATTGTTCTCTGGTGCTGGAACTTGAGGTTCTTCTAAACTCTTTGTATTTTCCTATTATTCTTTCTCTTGGTTTTCTCTCTCTCCTTTTCTGCCATCTGGCCTTTCTTTTTACACCATCCTGGGGCCTGTGGAGGCCTGCTGGGAACAGGACTCTTAAAACGCCAAATGATGTCTGGAAGGCTGTGGTCCAAGGCCATTTTTGCTCTATACGCGGGGTCTCCACAACCAGAGGGAGCACACAGCTCTTCTTAAAATCCAAGATTTTTTCGATTTTTTTTTTCCTTTTCTGAAACTTTTACTTCTGGTTTTACTTCTCTTACTTTCCTTTCACTGTCATCCCACTTACTCTTGGTAACCACAGTCCTGCCTTCCCTGCTGTCCCCACCCACCAGTGTCCTCAGGGCCTCACTGTCCATCCAAACAAGGCTCCACACAAAGCATGTCTGCATCCAAAGTGGAGGTTCCAATGAACCTCCTCTGGCTCCGGAGGCAGATGGCAAGTCCAAGTTGTCACCTGTACTTCCAACGGGCCAGCTATAAATCAGAGGTTCCTATGGCCCCCTTCTTGGGTTTGACTAATTTGCTGGAGCAACTCACAGAACTCAGGAAAACCATTTACATGCTATAGTACCGGTGTATCCCAAAGGATATTAAAAGGATATGAACCAAGAGTCGGATGAAGAGATATGTAGGGGAAAATCCAAAACAAAAGAACTTATGTTCCTATGGAGTTTGGGGCCTCACATGGTGGCACATGGAAGCATTCTGGTGCTCTAACCTGGGAGGTCTCTGAACCTGGTCCTTTTGGGTTTTTTATGGAGGCTTCATTACAGAGGCATGATTGATTAACTCATTGGCCGGTGGCATCTGAACTCAATCTTCAGCCCCTCTCCTCGCGTTGGCAAAGAAAGAACTGGTAAATAGTCTGCTCTCCTACTTGGAAGATCTGTGGGTTCCTGAAGCTAAGAGGGAATGAAAAATGTAAATGAGACTACAGAGCTATTCATCCCAAGCTGTGAGGAGCGCCACTCTGGGCAAAAATGTTGAGAAAGAAGTCCTGTTGAAAAGGAAATCCCCAGCCAATGCATCTCCAGTGCTAGGCTGAAAGGAGGCATGAACCAGATGGTCTTCTGGTGAAAGTCCTACAGGGAGGTCTAGGTTTGCAGACAGCTGATAGGGGTGAGGGCTGGGAAGATGGGGCAGGCAGAAATGACTATAATCTGGACCCCAATTTAGGGGTGTTCAGGTCAGTGATTAGTGGCTGTGACCAGAAACTTCCTGAAAAGGAAGAGGGATATCTGTGGGACCTAAGGCTCTGAATATGTATGGCCCAGATTTCTTTGTGTGGCTGATATCTGACTGGATATTTATTCTTCTAGATTACACATTCTGACTCTGAGGAACAAAAGACTGGCAAGAGCTGCTCTCCGGTGCTTAATAATTTGAAGGAATTTACATTTCAATGCAGTCTTGTGCTCCATTTCTCACACAAGTGAGATGCCCTCCTCCCCCAACAGTTTCCTCTGATGGAAAGAACGGACCATTCTCCCAGTCTGGGAAAGGAGGTGGGGAGAAGGGAAGAAGGAGAAAATCATAGAGACATGATCGGAGGGAGGAGATTTACTGATATTCCACTTAGAATTTATTCCCTCAGAATCCTATTTATTTTATTTATGTTTATAAATCATACATTACCAAGTACAATGAAATCTCCTAAAAACCCAGAAGGTTACTTGGTGTTCTCTGTGATTTGACAGAGGAAACAGAGCAAGAAAATGAATAGGAAGTGAAGGTATGGGAGGAGCAGGGACAGGAATGAGTAGCTCTGGAGAAAACATTTCCCAAGTAATAGCACACGTCTGTTTGGCTTGCTCTGTGAGGGGGTGTGATCCAAATAATTTTCTCTGTCCTTCCACCGCTGTTCCTCCGCTTCCTCTCAGGAGAGGGGATTCATTGTCAGGTAATTAACCATCCGCATTATAGAAAGTACTTCACCAGACAGAAGTGTGAAAACACATTTACACCTCACATAAATGGGATAGGAGATTTTATTGTTTGAGTGACACCTGAGAAGCCATCAAATGACAAAGATAAAGTCATTCATGGTTAGGACTCCAAGATCCTAAGAGTTTACACCCTGTTTCCCTTCATGTAGCTGCCACAGAATGTAGAGTGACCAGAAGACCACAGGGAGCCTGGGGTCTGCCTCAGTGGACAGGATAGTCCAGCAGAGACCCTCCACTAGTAAGGTAAGTGTTTTATTCTGCTATTATTAGTGTGGTTATTCAACAAATTGAAAACACACTTAATGTGTACCAGAAGATACTGTTTCTGGCCTCAAGATATACAAGTGCACTATGATACAGGGTGATTGCAGCCACAAAGGAGGCATGCCCAGGAGGCTGTGGAAGCAGGCAACAGGCTGTCCTGGATGGCTTCATGAGGAGGTAGTATGGGACAAGGTCAAGAGAACGAAGAGAAGCTTGTTATGTGAATGGAACAGAAGCATGCAAAAACGCCCAGAAGGCTGAAGCTAGTTCTGGTTTGCGCGGTGCCTGGTTTGGTGAGTAGAAGAGATCTGGATGAGGTTAGTGTCATCAGTAGGACAGATTTGTGGATGTCCCATAAAATAACTTGGATTTCATTCAGTAGATGATAAGAAGCTTATAGGTTTAAAGAAAAGGCCAATCTGTGGATGGGGTAGGTAGGAAAGCAGAGTGAAAAGAAGACAAAAGGCCTCCTGTACTCACCAGGATGAAAGTATGAAAAGCTTCACACAACCTTCTTTAACCACACAATGAGTAGGTCTATGTTCCCTCTCAGCAGGAGTAGGAGGAGGGAAATACGTGGCTAAAATTTTTATATCCATCAAGATATCCCAGTCAATCATTGTTCTCTCCATCCTGAACCATCTTGATGAGGAACAAGGCATCAGTGGAGCTGGAAGCAGAACCCCGAGGACGACCATGGTATTTAACATCAGTTGTTATTAGCAAAGCAAGCCTTTAAATTGGATTGCCTCTCCTCAGGTTCCAGACTAATCTCACCTAAGTCCTCACTGCAGAAGAAGAAGAGTTTCATATTTTGTCCAAGTCTGAGGGGCATTATTAGGTATTTTCTGTCTTTCATAAGTTATGGGTATAATTCCAACAAGCCTTGGGGGTCCATACAAAGATGAGATTCCCAGGATGTGTGTGGGGGCAGGTGTTTCTGGGACCAAAGAACAGTGATGTGGTTAGGCTCTTTACTAACTGCTATTTGATGTCACAGAATTTAGATATACCCAACGGTTTTTGGTCTACATTGTTTCCATCAATTATTGAGAGAGAAGTGTCCCGAAGCTCTATCATAATTGTAGATTTGGCCTCCTCCTCTGTAATGCAGTTAGCTTTTGGTCAGGAGATGCAGGACAGGCTTCTTGTGACCTGTTCATGAGAAAGTTTTGGGCGGTAAGTTTGAAAACCGTGAGACTACTTCTACAGAGACTTCTTCTCTATACACACACACACACACACACACACACACACACACACCCACACACCCACACATATGCAGATGCATAAAAGAAATAGATTAATAATATGTTTGATTTCTTTACTTACTTTTCTGTCTTCTTGTGGTTAAAATGTCTTCACTACGGAAAAGACAAATATTTCATCCCAAATATTACTGGGCTTACCTTCCTGTGTAAACTTTTGGGTTGTCTTCTCAGCTTGCTAAAGCTTCACAAGATGGAGAGGCTTCTGGCCTGCAGGAGAACCCTGGTAGTGTACAGATAGATGGCAGTGAACCCTACATACAGTCCCAGGTCCGTCACTCTCAAACTCCACAAAGGAGGTGGTCACGTGGTTTGTGGTTCTTCAATTCATGGCAAGAATTACACATTTCTCAAGTCATTTGTTAGGATTCACTCAGGCTTTTATTCATGAAACAAACATTTCCTGACTTGTGGGGTTGGCGTATGCTCACCCAAGGTGCTCAGTGTGGGGTTCCTGCCCTGTAGCATTTGTGTCACCTTGGAACTTGTTAGGATGAAAGTTTGGGGGCCTCGCACCAGACCTATGGAATCAGAGCCTCTGGGGTTGGGACCAGCAGTCTGTGTTTTCACCTCCAGCTGACTCTGCAGCAGCTCAAACCCAAGAAGCCCTGTGCTGGACAGTGGAGCAGGGACAGTGACGAATAAAGGTAGGCTCTGCAGCTCTTGTGTCCAAAGAGATGTGAGATGAGACAACTCAGGCTCCTGATGACTAAACATTGTACTCGTGCATGGTCTCACTCATGGTTACTAGAGTCAAGACAGCTTCTGAAGGCTGATCCGGGACAACAGTATATTGATTCACCATCTCTTGGCCTCTTTCTTACCCGGGCCCTTGACCTAAAATTTGTATCTTTCTGGGTTGATATAGACATGACTTCAAAAAGTGGACTCTGGGCTACTGGTAATTGGGAGCAAAGGCACATTGTGGTTAGCAGGACTTAAGAAGAGTGCTTTCCCTTCCTCTAGCGAGGTACTTGGGCTGTCATTCGGTTAGGCAGGCAGTCAGTCAATGGGTCAGCGTTTGTCACCACTGTGTACTGGGTGAAAAAGTGTACTGCCCTTTGGGCAGCCTAGGACTGGGTGCACGAGAAGTGGAGGAAACTGTTCCCACCCTTAAAACCTTCACACTCACACACACACACACACACACACACACACACACACACGTATGCACACACACACTCATTTTGAAACCATAAAGGAACATGTCCGATGCATGACAAGAGTAAGGGCAGGAGAATATGTACAGATAAATTGAGCATTGCTGGGGGATTTCAAATCCTCATGTCAGAGCAGGGAGGGTGAGTTCATCACCCCCACCAACTCACTGGGCAATTTCTGCCTCATTTCGTTAGACAGAGGAGATTGTTAGCAGAAAGCCAGAAAGGAAGCGCCATCTGGGACTGTTGCACTTCCAGACAGATGGCTGACTCTTCCAGTCCTGTTTTATTTCTGGCTGCGGATCACACACCCCACAGCTATACTGTAAAAATGGGATGTGACGGGACATGGGATGTTGTCAGGGTGTGTTTTCTTTTTCTCATTTTTTTCTTTTCTGGAAACTTGTAGTAAAAATAAAACTTCACGACAGTCTTTCTGTTTTTATTGTTGTTTTCGAGTTAAGCCCTTGGTTGGTGAAGGGAAGGATGGCCGGACCCCCAGAAGTGGAGATGATGGCAGAAAATCAAACTAATCTTGAAGCTCCTGCTCTATGGAAACCCTTTGTTCGAGTGAGTGTTTGTGTTGTCAACCTTGGGATGGCTGAGAGCACTGACACACTTTGGAAGTACAAAGTAATCCAGCCAGACTGGAATGCTTCACTGTCCTCCGTGGTTTCCTACCTGCCTCCCACACCCAGGCCCCCCCATCCACCCCTGACTCCCTTCTTGCAAGACGGGATAGACACCCCGTGAGCAGAGCAGTCCTGGCCTGTCTGCTGTTGGCTTCCTCAGGGCCCTGGGTCATCCAGTCTGGGATCGGAGGGGTTGGCTAGGAGGTTCATAGAAACGAGAGCCCCCACAGGCAGTAAGAATTGGGGCAAAGAGAGCAATTACCTCATCTAGTTCTGTAGTATGAAGTTCCAGCTTGTTCCATAAATATTTTCTGAGTGACTCTTAAAGTACAACGTGGTAGGGAGGCAAAGAAGTAAAAGGTGATCCCTAAAGCCAATAAAAGTTCCCAGAGAGAGGCTGGACCCCAACTTCTCGCTTACTGGCTTTGGGACAAGTGACTTAACTCATGAGGTTGTCAATTCTTTCTCTATAAAGGTGGTCGGAGGTGCCGGGAAGCTCAGTCAGTTGAGTGGCTGAATGCCTGACACTTGGTTTCAGCTCAGGTCATGATCTCAGGGTCCTGACTACAGCTCTGTGCTCTGCAGGGAGTCTGCGGCTCTCCCTCTCCTTCTGCCCCCTTTCCTGCCATGGTCATGTACATGCACGTACTCTCTCTAAATATTAAATCTTAAAAAAAAAAAAAAAAGCATTCAATGTGCCTCTTGTTCTTCCTCTACCCTTTTCAGGCCATGTATCCCAGCTGCAATCCTTCAGTGATTCTCAGACTTTGGGGGTACGCACCAACTCCCTGGGACGTGTGTTAAAATGCACATTTTTCAGGCTTAGAAAAATGGAAGGTGATACATCTGGGGTAGGAACCAGGGACCTGCATTTTTAGTGCATCCTGGTAGAATTCTGAAACAGGCCGTCAGTGGGCGGGACTTCAGTAAACTCTGCTTTCACACTTTTCCAGATTTCTGTACCCACATTTAGCCAATATTTTTAAGTCTCTCTCTGCTCTCCCATTGCATTTTATATAAGCCTCTGAACAGGACTTACTTTGGACTGACTGGCTTTATATTAGGCATCAGAAGAAAGGATGAAGCCTTCAGGACCATCTAGTAACTTGTTTACCCACCAACTATTTATTAAGCACTTAGTATGTGCAGTCAATGATCAAAACAAAATCACTGTGGCATTTGCATTCCAATGGATGGAGATAGAACATTATTTTAAAAAGCTAAGATAGTAAGTAGACAATATGTTAGGACGTGGTGAGAGACTTGGAAAAGACAAGGACAGGACAAAAAACAGATGGGATAAGAGGACCAGGAATGCCCAGGCTGGGGGAAGCTGCTGGATGAAATAAAATTTAAATGTAAACTGTACTCTTAAAGGTTTTACTTGTCCTTGAGCAAGCCTCTTAACCCCTTAGAATATCAATTGCTCCTCTGTAAACTGGGAATAAAAAAATTCCAACCTGCAGAATGGTGGGGTTTATAGAGAAGGGGATACCTGGCTTTGTAATGCAACTAAGGTAAGTTACTAGAGGGCATATTCCCTTTTGTGCCTCAGGCTCCTAACAGTAACGGGCACATCGTGGATATTCAGTGAATGTCACTGGTTGACTTAACCAACTAGCAAGTACTGGCGGGAATACACATGAGGGGTGCTTCCTCTCCAGGCCTCTGAGATGCAGCACACGGGTCTTTGGAAAGGCTGTTTGATCTCTGAAAGGTTAGATATTGGTCCTGTTGTTATAACATTGTGCTTTTGAATTATGGTCCAAGTCAGACCCGAATGAGAAATTCTCATGATGCCATCAGGTTACGAGGAAGGTTTCCAAGAATGCGAGCAGGCCTATACGCTTTCCCTCCATTTCCTAATAGGATGATACCTACACAGGAAGGCTTGCCCAACAACGGGCCAGCTGTCGTCTTGGCTATTCTAAATAAGACTGGCACTTGACACGCAGAGCAGAGCTGCAAAGCTATGTTCTCTTCTGAAATACTTTATCTTCCAGATTCTACATGTGCCACGAATGCTAGAATGTACATACCATCGATGGAGTATTTTCCTCTTGGGGAAAAAAAAATGCTGCTGTATTAGACATAAACAATAATGGAGAATCATCTTGATTTCAGAAATGTTAGAAGGTAGAAAAGATGTGCATCTTAGAATGAAGAGACTTGAGAACTGGGAGCCATTTATCCTCAGTCTTTGGAGTCCGGCCAGGCTGGAAGCTCCCATCTTGCCCAGCCCCTTCCCTCCTGCCTTCCCCACTGGACTGTCTCAGCCCTTCTTTCTTGAAGTAGGACCTGGAATCCCTTCTCAGAGAGCAGGAGATGAGGACTGCAAAAGGGGCTGGTGGGAACTTTGATACTTTCAAAATGTTGAAGGAGTCACCATCACGATAATGGGATCTCTTCCTGAGGTCCTGTGAGCAGGGAGCTCTCCGTGTATAAGACTATGATCCTGTGAGGTGGATGGTCCTTCTACCTACTTTATTGATGGGCAGATTAGAAAGATGAAATAACTTACATGGTTACAACTAACGAGTGGGGCTGGGAATACCCACGTCTATCTGAATCCAAAGCCCAGAGCTTATCCACCAACTTATGCTGCTACTCTCTCAACTCTATTCCTTAAGAGTGGTTTGAGGAAAATTGGGTGGATGATATGCACAGTCCTGAGTGGGGGCCTAGCACAGCACCCTGTGGGAAATGACCCCAGGGACATTAGAGAAAGGTAGAAGTGGGCAAACCTCTCTTCTTTGCTCTCCAACTTTGGGGCAGGTGGCATCCTGGGATTTCCTCATTCAAGGCCACAGAGCTGGCATCTGTTCCCCAGGTGTTGCCCCTGGGATGTGGTCAGTGGCCCTCACAGGCTAATGCAGGCCTGGCATCAAGGACCATATGATTTCTGTGTCCTTTGATGAGGGTTCACCTACTGATAAGGCAAGCTGGAGGGAATCAGGAAACTCAGTCGGGAAAAGATCAAGGCCTGCATTAAGGAGGAAAGAAATGTCAGTCACTCTGATAGGGAAATAGATTTTCGTGTTTCATTGCACAAGCACGCACATATGCACTCAAAGCCTGCCACGTTTCAAAGCCGCCTTCAATGCCCTGGTGTTCGCTCGGGGGGAGAGAGATCTGAAGGCTCTCAAAGGCTGCAGGTACAGAGCAATCCACACAGGACACAGCCAGCCGTCCTCTCTCACCTCCCTTTGCCAGCTCCCTTCCTCCCTCCCTCTCGCCTGGGTTTAGTGGTGGTACTGAGGAGGTGTGTGTGAGTGTGCATGTGTGCACATTTAAATCCAAACTTAAAAGGAAGGGAAGAAAGGAAAAAAAGTGACAGCTTTGGACCAAAGCAGCCACTATTCATAATGAATGGAGGAGTCATCATGAAAGAGCTGGGGCACTTGGAGAAAAACAAACTTCCCCGAGGAAGACAGTTGAGGATGGCAGCTTAAAGGGCCCTTCATTTCAGAGCCAGCAAGAGGCGAAGCAAGGATTTGATATACAACACAAGCTTTCTTCTCTTTTTTTTTTTTCGCCTTTTCCCTCTTCTTCTTCCTCTGAATCCCATTTTGGCTGAGCCATGGCAAAACTAAATTAGAAAAACCTGCAGAGCATTGAGAGTCCAAATGAAGCACACAGCCAATTTATCACAACAGAGCCCGGTGAGCTAATAAGCCCCGTATGTAATAAATGTGCTAAGTGCCCACCTTCAACTTCGGCACACACAGCAGCGGCCAGTGGTTGGAGATGGCAGAGTCCCTGACGGGGGGATGATGTCAGACTCGGCCTGAAGCTCTCAGCATCTGGCTTACATCACTGGTTCTTCGGGGTGCCGAGCCAAGGTGCACAATGTCGGGGTCTCTGAAGGCAAGGCAAGCCATTGCTGGATCCTTAGAATGGGAGCAGATGCCTGTTTATAGATAGTTTTGTAACCTGAGCAGCCCGTCTTTCTGTTTTGGAAAACAGGTGTTTTCCGTAAGAAGAGCTTTTATCAGGATGCAGTGCTTCCTGAACAGAGATAGAGACAGGAATGCTTGGTGCTAGTATGTCCAGTATTTGACTATTTCTTTTTTTTTTTTTTAAAGACTTTATTTATTTGACAGATAGAGATCACAGTAGGCAGAGAGGCAGGCAGAGAGAGAGAGAGAGAGGAGGAAGTAGGCTCCCTGCCGAGCAGAGAGCCCGATGTGGGGCTTGATCCCAGAACCCTGAGATCATGACCTAGAGCCAAAGGCAGAGGCTTAACCCACTGAGCCACCCAGGTGCCCCCAGTATTTGACTATTTCTGTGTCTGGCCCATGAGTAAAAGGAGAAGATATCGTTTGATCATGCCAAAGAAGTGGAGCAGTAGGACATGGTGTTCTCAGTTTCCCTCTAGGTAACCTTGGGACAACAGGGCTACAGACTGGAATGACAAAAGCTTGGGAGTCTAAATAAGAGAACGAGATCATATTTCTTGGTCTAGAAGGACAGCTGGGTCTAGAAGCATGTCTCTAGAGTCTTCTTGATGATTGGACGGCCATGGTGGAACTCAGCAGGGTCTACTCTCAGATCTTTAGGTGGAAGTGTATTTGAAACATAGAGGGTATTTCCCATAAAACGGTGGTTCCCAAACACATCTGTATAGTTTAGACTCACCCAAGGAGCTTTGAGAAATACTGATACTTGTGTCCAATCTTAAGAGATATTCATTTCTTAAGATATTGGTTTAATTATTTTAGGGTAAATTTTGGGTATTTAAAACCCCAGAGATGATTCCGATATACAGCTGAGCTTGAAAACCCTGGTGGCAGGGTAAACATTAGCTCAGAGTCAATAGAACCAAGACATTCTGGAAATCCCAAAGGTTTCGAAAATAACTCATTGGAGGCAGGAATTAGGCTAAAACCCATTGCCATTTTTGTAGATACAACATGAGAGAATTTTGGCAACCTCGTGGTTCAAGCCAATACAGTCAGGTTCCAGGGTCCTCAGTCTAATGAGGTCATTGTTTCCCAGTCTTACCCAACTGCTCTTCTTCTTTCTTTTTATTTAATGTATGATTTGTAGTCTGCCTACATCCTGAATGGATTTGAGGTAGCTTACAAAACACACACACACGGGGTGCCTGGGTGGCTCAGCGGTTAAAGCCTCTGCCTTCGGCTCGGGTCATGATCCCAGAGTCCTGGGATCGAGCCTCACATCGGGCTCTCTGCTCGGCAGGGAGCCTGCCTCCTCCTCCTCTCTCTCTCTGCCTGCCTCTCTGCCTACTTGTGATCTGTCTGTCAAATAAATTTAAAAAAAAAAATCTTTAAAAAAAAAAAAAAACACACACACACACACACACACATACACACACACACACACATAGAGGGTAGCTAAAATAAATAATAGGAAATGGTCAGAAAACACATGAAAAAAGGAAATTAAAATTAGTAACTAGGGGCAAGATATTAATAAACTGAAAACTTAATATAATTGTGAACTTCTGGAAATCCAAGACAAGAACAGAATTGAAGCTCACAGTCTTTAAAGACAATGAATATTCATTTTTAGAGACAGCACCAAATTCTGGATAGAATCTATTGTGTAGATTCTAATATCAAGAGCCTTGAGTGCAAAGTAGATAAATGTTGTTTTTGTGGGAGATGCAGTGATGATTTCGAGGCTATTATATAGAGTCATGGTTCAGTGAAATAATTTTTATGCCAAATAGTCTCCCAGAATTCAGCCACCCCTGCATGCCAGTGAAAAGCAGTGGAAGGTGTCATTCCCCCCGGGGAAATGTGTGCCTGAAACTATGAAACCACAAATCAGCACGGTCTCCTTCCTGCCCGTATGAAACTGCAATGCTGCTAATATTTTATGGGTAGTTTTTGTGTCTCTGATTTTTTTTTTTTTTAGGGTGAGAATGGGTTTATGATCATCTTTTCTCCTTTTCTTTTCATCAACTATGTGTATTTGTTTAACTAATTTGTAGGGTTTGGGTGTACTTTGGGTCATGGAAAGAACTTTCCCCTCAATTTGATTTGAATCTAATTGTAGATCATTTATTTATTCATTGATTTATTAATTAATTCATTCAAGAACAGATTATATGCCCCTCACTGTGCAAATCACTGACATCTCTGTCTTTACCAGCCTGGAATTTAGAGTGGTTAGTAGAGACAAAGAATTCCATTGAACAAAATGGAAGCGTGGAGAAGCAAAGACAAGGCAGAAAGAGAAGGAAACCCTCCACCAGCCGACCTGGACTCCACAGTACCCTGGCAGTTTTGCAAAAATGAGTCCAGTTTTACATATCCACAGTAGGGGAAGGCATGTGAGTGATGGGGAGATGGTGGCTTTGGGCAGGTAACTGCCATGGAAAAGAGAAGAGGGCACAGATCTCCAAGGGCCAGGGAGATACAGGAAATATTGTGTTCTAGTACAGTTTTGCATATAGTCTTTATTCATTCCACAAAAATTGGTGTGCCAAGTGTGTGTCAAGCCTGGGGCAAGGGAACAACTCTTGCCTTGCGTCTATTTTTATAGGCTTTAAACATTTGCGATGCTGTTGTCATTTTTTTCCACTCTGAGCTAAGTTTAACTCAATGTCATTCTTCCGGGTGTTTCAAGCAGAGCCAAAATGGATGGTGGCAGCTCTCTGCCGTCAGAAATCCTCCCCACCCCCATCTCAGTTGCTACGAACCATCAGAATGATAAAGAAAGGAAAGGCAGGCTTGACTATTTTCATTTAAGTTCTCTGCCTGGTTTTTCTTTTTGAGGACCCCTCCCAGGATTGTGCTAATCTATATGGTGTGCCTGGGTCACACATAAGATTCCTTAAGAATCTATATATTGTTGAAACTGGTGAGCTATTTGTCATTCAGATTCCGGCCGGAGAAAAAGAAAAGGGAAGAGGGAAGGGGATGATGGGTAGGGCTGGTATTGGATTCACACTGGAAGAACTGAAAATCCACCTGAATGAAGTTTTGGGGCAGAGGCTGATGGTAAGAGCTGGTCCTGTCCCAGCTGGTGTCCCCATGCTCCTACCGCGGCTGAGTTGCTGTTCCACCTCCCCAGGGCTCAGCCTGATGTGTGGTGTGAGGCTGAGATAGCATGAACCTTCCCTGCGTCCTGTGGGGACTGGTTCCTACTGCCTGTTGCCTGTGCTGCTCTCTCCACAGCGCCCTGAGTCAATGGCATTGTAATTATGGTCATAAGTGTTATTACCGACAGCAGCTATGACAACGGACTGAGGCCAGGTCTCTGGCTTTGATGTCAACAAGAGAAAAGGAAGGTTTTCATTTGTTTCAAATGGAAACAGATGCGTATGGGCAGAGCTTAGCAAGACGCAGAACAGTGGAGATGGTGGGTTCAGTTTCTGGGGTTCCCTCACCCCTGCCAAGTTTCCTGGTAGGCTAATCTCCCCCCAGTTATTCCCTCAGAAGATGCGCAGGGAGGCCTGCTCTCCTCCCACATCTGCCCCTCTCCCCTTACCATCCAGGCTGTTACTGCTTTTAGTTGAGAATGGCTTTGTTTATGGGAGGGCACTAAGGGAAGGTGTGGCAGTTTTAAAAACTGCCCTCTTAGACAGTGTCACTGGCTTTGTCCCAGCCAGGGGTGATTTTAGAAGATAAAATACTTTATTCCAGATCATGCTTACTCACCAGTATCTCTACCTTATGCCTAAAACTTCCAGCAAGGGAATCGCCAATCAATTCAGCGCAACCCAATTCAATTCGTAACTCCTGAAAGTCTGAGGCTAGCGTGTGTCAGACATCAATGGGCAACTTTCTGGCCAGCCAGGGTTGTACTAATTTTATTTATTTAAAGACTTTATTTATTTATTTGATGGGGTGGGGAGAGAGCACAAGCAGGGGGAGTGCAGGCAGAGGGAGAAGCAGGCTCCCTGCCAAAAAGGGGACTCAACACGGGACTCGATCCCAGGACCTGAGATCATGACCCGAATCTAAGGGAGATGATTAACTGACTGAGCCACCCAGGTGCCCCATGGGTTGTACTAATTTTAAGTACGTGGTATAGTTTGCTCTTTGTCCTATTTGGGTTGTTCGAAAAATGTGGTTTACATGAAAGATTCAAGATGAACTAGACACAGTTGTGGCTTTTAAGAAGGGTGTCAAGGCCAGGAGTCGTGAGTGAGGTGGTGGTTCCTGCTCGAGGGGGCCGGGAGTGTGACTAGAGGTGCCATCAGCCCCAGGCTCATTTGGCTCCTCTCCCTCCTGTCTCCTGTTGTGCTTCTCCTCTGGCCTCCTTGGGCTTTGTCTTGGCTGGCTCTACTGTCCACCTTGGTGGCCTCTCAACTTGCCCACCACTGCTCCTTTTCAGTTCTTAGGGCCTGGACCTTTCCTCCTTTCCAGGCTTCCCCCATTCCAGCTGGGCCCCCATGTAATCTGCGTTGTCCTACTCTTGTGCTCCTTTGGCTTCTTAGCTGCCAGACCTGTTTCTAGATTGGAGTGTGGATCTACAGACGGGAGCATCTCAATGTGTAGCACCCACCCCTACCCTGCCTCTTCTACCCTCACCCCTCCTCCTTGATTCCTTTTGGGAATGTAAAACCTTCCTGAGTGAGAGGCCCATATTCTTGCATTTTTTGTGCTGTCTCTAACTTGGTCCTTCTTACAATGGCTATTTTTGGTTTTTTTAGATCTGATTTCTGAGTCACTCCACTAAATTATATTTAATTTGTGTTGCTTTTCTAGGGGTCCCCTTCTCTGGGCTCTGGAGTCAGGCTGCCTGGGATGCATATGGGATGATCTCAGATAAAGTATTTTATCTTGGTTTTAAAACAAGAGAGGGTACTAGCCCCCACTGCAGGGCGTCCTTGGGAAGATTCTGTGAGATAATACATGCGCAGCATGTTAACGACACGGGACACACACACACACACACATTCTTGTTTATTATTATTATTGATGACCTGTGTGGGAGAGATGGGTGAGCCAGGAGAGATGCTTGGACCCTGTGTGTCTCATGGCTCCAGATCTTAGTCTCTGTGCCTGTGATGAAGATCGTAAAACCTGAGGTGGTAAATGCAGTGTTGGCCTCCTGCGGTTTCAGACTTTTTTTTCTGGAGGTTTATGACTCTACCAGAACTGGTTGGAAAGGGACTAGAGAATTCCACTGTCACTTACCATTCATCACTTCTATGTAAATTCTTGCGAGATAAGAAACAAAAAACAAAAAATAAAAGCAAACAAGCAAACAAAAAACTTGGAAATAACACTTGGTTGGTTGAAGAGAACAATTTTCCTCATACAATAATAATATCCTGACCTTGAAGAAAGAAGTTATTAGAGTTTTCCCCTCAGAAAGGGCATGCAGTTTTATTTGCAGCGGTAGCAACAGATTAAAATATTAAAGTCTATACGGACAGAGAGATAGAGGGTCCACATAGTGTCCAAAGTATTATTTAAACTTAATGTTGTGTTCATGCATTTAATTCATTTTTATTAGCTACCAACTTATTAACATAAAATAATTAGGATCTTAAGATGGAAACCAATGGTCACAGTTTTAATTAAACCAACTCTCAGGGAATGAGGCTGTATGATGAGAGGCAGCCTGATGTCCTTGTGAGACTCCGGGGACCGGAGATATGGCCACCAACTCGTGGGTCCTTGGGCAAGTCACCTTCTCCACAGCACAACACCAAAGACTTCCTCAGTTAAAAGAGGTGATTGACCACCCTCCCCTACTTTTATAAAAAGCATAATAGAATTCCTTGGTTTTGGGGTGCTGGGTGGCTCAGTCATTTGAGCATCTGCCTTTGGGTCAGGTCATGGTCTCAGGATCCTGGGACTGAGATCCTCATCAGGCTCCCTGATCAGCGAGAAGCTGCTGAGGTAAAACTCTGCCTTCCCACTGCTTGTGTTCCCTCTCTCACTATGTCTCTCTGTCAAATAAATAGAATCTTTAAAAAAAAAAAAAAGAATTCCTTCGTTCTTTTCTCTAAAGGAAATCTGATCAAGAATCTTAATGTAGAAAAGACGGTAAAATTAGCCTTTGACTACTCCCTCTCCCCTATACCAGCCATACCTCGCTGGCCTGCCCCCAAACCCCACTTAAGCCCTGGGGTGTCACAGAACACAGAACTCCACAGAACATTCTGTGAAACTTGCCTGGGGACTTTCCACATTTCTTTCCAGCTATAAAATTCGATGATTCTGATTATAATATGTCCCTATCCTACACTTCAAAATCTAGTGTCCCTTTTGTATTTTATTCAAGGATTTTTTTTTTTAAATCCATGGAGATGAAGTTAGAGAATCAAAGAAAAGAGAACAAGAAGGACTCTGGTCACCTGAATCGAGAGCCTCCCATACCTCGTCCCTCTTCTCTCGACATTTCTGCTTTCAATGTCCAAAGCTCTGCTTGGAATTTGTGACTTCAGACTTCCCTGAGGCCACTATTCATTGTGCTGAGCTTGACAAAACTGACGAAACTCTGCTTCCTTCGCTGTCCTAGTCAGACTGTTCTTCCTATTCTAGCTTATCCACCCTTGGTGAACAGCTTGATCGTTCTTGGGTGACTCAGACCTGGCTCCTGTAGGCAGTTGGCCAAGGCTTCAGAGCCAGAACAATGTGATGATTTCTTTCCTATCTCCTTGAATGCTGGGCCTGGCCAAGATCTAACAGTGGCATCACATGCTGAAGAGTCATTAATGACCAATTAATGAGACTGTGTATAAATGAGGTAGTATATGAAAAGGACTTGTTATGCTACTTCATCTGTAATAGACAATCAGGAATGCTCTCTTGCCCTCCTTTTCCACATTTTTCTTCCGTTTGAGACTCTCCAAGGTAACAGTAACCATAGATAGGGTCTATGGGATTCCAGTCAAGGAGCTGGGTGGCTGGAGTCCCTTTTAAGACTGTTTAACTGCTGGCTGGACACATATGATAACCTCTGTAAATCCTTTTTAAGAGCAAGGTGAGACATACTCATCGCAGGTATGCATGCACTAAGATTTGCCAAATGATTAAATATACTTAACCAGTTTTCTTTCTTAACTGTCATTTTCTCTAGTTAATGTCAATTTGCTCTTAAAAAAAATCTTTTAAGGTGATAATTCCTTCTTCAGTTCATATAAAGGAGGGAACATTCTTAATGTCAAATAATAGAATTGTTGTTTCAAAATTGTATCCCATTATAAACTCTTATTTCAATTGCCTTTAACAATCTGCAAATTTGCCCCCCGGGATTGTCTGACTACCGTGCTCAATTGCCCAAATGTGGATTTGGCAGAGGAAGGGACAGGGCATCGGGATGCGTACATGAAAATGTTCTCATGACTACATTCAGCTACATTTAAATATTAAGAATACTGATAGAAAGCCATGTCTGGATTTTAAAATGTCTGATCTTACAATGGAGCTAGTTCACTAGTTCACACTGTGCTGGCCCATGCAGTGCTGTTCAGTAATTGGGAAAAGTGCCTATTCCTTGGGGAGGCTCTATCCACGACGGGACATGAGATGTGGCATGTGGGGACCAGACAGGACTTCAGCACCCACACCCTCGGCTGCAGACTCTCGTGCAAGGTGTGACCAGTGCACCCAGATGTGTATTCTGGCTCTTGGGCGAGACTGGTCTGATCAAGGGACTGGAGGAAGGGAGGAGGTGACAAGAGACTCAGGCCTTCAAGGTTGAATGTTTTCATCCTTGCTGTTGTGTCCAAGGCTGTAGGTCTCACTGCCTGGCATTCCCACCAGGACATTTCTGCCGTTCTAGTGTGGTCAGACAATTGCCCCAGGGACTGTCTCTTGACCTCAACTTCATACTTTCATTGCATTTCCTTGGGCTCCATCCCTTGGGTTATCCCAGGTCTTTCCTCTTGGTCTGTCTCACTGATATTAAGAACATTGCTGGATAGTTGTGCATTTTTTCATTTTAATTTTAGAAGTCATGTGTAGTAATTGAAGAAAATACATGTTATAGACAAAAAGAAGATAAAAATCACCTATAATTTATTAATAGGAGATAGTCTATCAGGATGAATATTTTGGCATATACCTTTCTTGACCTTCTTATATTTATATCTGTGTATAGGAATTATCCTTTTAATATATTTTCTACAGAAATGGGTGTCATTTTTTTTTTTAAAGATTTTATTTATTCACTTAAGAGACAGAGATCACAAGTAGGCAGAGAGGCAGGCAGAGAGAGAGGGGAAGCAGGCTCCCTGCTGAGCAGAGAGCCCGATGCGGGGCTCGATCCCAGGACCCTGAGATCATGACCTGAGCCGAAGGCAGAGTCTTTAACCGTCTGAGCCACCCAGGCGCCCCCCCCCCCTTTTTTTTTAAAGATTTTATTTATTTATTTGACAGGACAGAGAGATCACAAATAGTGAGAGAGGCAGGCAGAGAGAGGAGGAAGCAGGATCCCCACTGAGCAGAGAGCCCAACTCAGGGCTTGATCCCAGAACCCTGGGATCATGTCCTGAGCTGAAGACAGAGGCTTTAACCCACTGAGCCACCCAGGCACCCCCCCCTTTTTTTTTAATTCAGTTTCCCCTCGAAATGCCTTCTTTGAGATAAAAAGGGAACACAGAAGAGTTTTCAACATGGAACATTATAAAAGAACAATTTACTCTGCTTCATAAATAGCTTCAGCAAATCTTACTGTATGTCCAAACCTGTGATCTGTATCCACTCTACTGAATCCAATGTATGGGCCACAATTTACAGCACAATAATCCCTACAACTTTTGGAACAGGATCTGTTATCCCAAGCTGGACTCGATCCCTGGGGCAAAGTGTACAAATAGGGAAGCACAACCCACACATGCAAATAAAAATAAGACCCTTGTTATTTTTCCTCCAGGTGTGTTTTGGTTACAGGTGCAGTCATTGGCTTTTATTTCACATCAGCAGGATCAATACCTGGCTTTTGCCTGCATCATATTAATTGAGTCTTAAGATTAGAATCCTACAATATTGATTTCAACAGCTGCTTCAGTGAAAATTTCAGAAGCACATATTTGAAGTCTGAAAAATAAGAAAGTAGGACTTTGCCTCATTAAAGTGACTTCATGTCTAGCAGTTTATGTTTTAATAATTGCATGGATCCAGTCTGCTTTCATTATTTGTCGGTCTTAGAAAATAGTACCAGGAATGTGCATCCATTCGATTATTGTAGTGCCTTTGGATAAGAACCTCAGAATGCTTTATAATAGGGATTTTATCTTAATAACTACAATGCAGTTTTCTTGATCAAATCTTTAACCAAAGAAATGGCAAGGAAAACAAAAACCCCAGTTGGTTCAGAGAACATACTTTTTTATGGTATGTCAGTAATTCTTATTAAAACCTGCTGCTAAATGAAAAATATATACCTGCACACGTGTGCACACATGCCTGCACGTTTACGGTTCTCTGAAGAATAAAAGACAGAAAGAGAGAGGAGAACAGAGAAGAAAGGAGATATAAGAAAAAAAGAAGGTGCCATCATGATAATTTAAGGTTGCAGTGATTTCTTTCTTGCAAATCAGTTTCTTAGGCCACATAATCACATTAGACAAATATATTTTGTCAACTGTCGTTACGGTTCCCAGAGAAGACAGCGTGTGTTGGGCACACATGTGTGTATGTGATGAAGAAATGGGATAATGTTGGTCTTCCCAACCCAATTAAAATTTAACACTTGTCTCTTTTTAGCTGACATCCTCATTTTAGGGGAAAGAGTGAGAAAATACAAAGCACAGATGCTCTTTACAAAATGAAGATATCTCTTTCCTGCTCTAACTTGGGTTCGGTGCAGCTGCAAATAGCTTGCACAAAAGCACTTGGGATGCACTTTCAGGCTGTAGTGTTCTGAAATCCCCATGAAAAAAAAAATCCTTACCAGTTTATTTATATTTATCTTTTTTCCCCCCTAAGAATATGTTCTCGATGCTGGCAAATTGGCTTGCTTCTTAAGATTCATGCTGGTGCTTCTCTGATGGCCTCTATTATCCAATTTAAATACACAATCGTAAGAAGGCTTGAACACACTATGTTAATCCAGCATCAGAGACCTCTGCCTGGTTGTTTGTTAACAGAAAATTGTACCTGTTATGAACTGGAAAGAGGTATACAGTTGCTGTTAACTGCTTTGCCAAATTGATTCTGACTCACTCGTTTCAAAATGAAAATTGAAATGCTTTTGCCTTTTTTTTTTTTTTTTTTTTGGTGGGAATTTGCTTTACTTAGCACTAAGTGGGTATCATTTCTTGTGATTACAGAAAAATGCATCATAACTTTTGATTACGCTGCTATTAAGGATGCATGGTAGCAATCACTTGCACTCGTAAAGTTCTGCGGGTGGGTTCTGTGTAACTCATTCCTGTTTGGAACTCCACTTCCTTTGAGTGGAGGAAGAGGGTATGGATGAGGTCACTCAAAACTTGACAGCCTAAGGAGCTCAGTCACTGGGCACAGAAGGAACTGGAAGGGAAGAGGTTCTCTGAACAGATATTCCCTCAACTTCGGCCGCTCTCCCCGCTGAAGCTGGAACAAAGAATCTGTGGAACCCATATGAGTGGCTTGCATTTTCTCCAGTAGAGCTAAGATGTAGGTTTAGGGTCAGGGAACGCAAATACAGTTGACCCTTGAACAATAGGGGAGATAGGGACGCTGACCCCTACATAGTCAAAGTTCTGCTTATAACTTGTGACTCCCCAAAACTCAACTGCTAATAGCCTACTGTGGACAGGCAGACTTACTGATAACACAAAGAGTCAATGAACACATATTTTATGTTATATGTAGTATACACTGTACTCTTCCAATGAAGTAACCTAGAGGAAAGAATTGAAGAGGGAGGAATGGAGACAAAATTACTGGGGATCAGGAATCATTTTCTTTACAGGGAAACTGAGACCACTGGCATCGTAATGGAATCTAGATTAGAGCAGGTGACTCAACAAAATTCCAAAGCCTTCAGTCAATGTGTGAGGCTGACTGGGAGGCAGGCTTGTGATAGATAAGGAGGTTCAGAGAAAAGGAATTCGCCAGAAGTTTTAAGTCTCTACTGAGAAGATATTTACATAAGAATAGGAAGTAAATGTCTGGCAAAGGACATCTTGTAAATGAAATCGGAGGAAAGAAGAGCACAAGAAAGAGAAGATACAAATGAATTTGAAATGGGAAGGATCCAAGTTAGACTTACTGTCAAAGTGGTTTTAGAACTGAAAGGATGCCAGGGATCACCAGGTCAAACTTCTTTCAGATGGAGAAACAGAAACTCAGAAGGGGCCAGCAGTTCTCAAAGGCACACCACTAGGTAGCAGAATCTGGATTTATTCATCTACTCATTATCCATTACTCATTCATCAAGTATTTATGAGCAACTAGTGTAAAGATCCAGAGATAACGAAATGAATACATTTCAGAACATATCCTCAGGGAACTCACAGCACTTTAGGAGAGGTGGACAAAGTCCCTTAGATAACTATAGTAGAGTGTTATGAAGGGTAGGAGAGAGCCTTGCAAAGGATGCTGTAGAAAGTACAGGAGTGAGCCTCTTGCCTGAGGGTGGGAGCATGGTTGGGTGATTGTGGTGTGAGTCTGATGGACTTTGAGCAACCAGTTGGCACGTACTATGGGATAAGCAAAGCAGACAAAGGTGTTTCTTCTTTCTTGCCAGTGTAGCACCCAGCCAAAGCACAGAGCTTGATAAATTGATTCTAACCTAGGTTTTCTCCAGCTCTACCCTTCACAATTGTGAGTGGCTGTCCTAGACTGGGCGTAGGGAGAATGCCAGGAGCAGGGAAGACTGCCTTGAGGAGGTTGGTAACTTTTGCACCAATCTCTGCCTCCAAGTCCAAAGCTGCATCTGACCTCTGATGATGGAAGG
The DNA here is from genome assembly GCF_002288905.1 of Enhydra lutris kenyoni. Lineage (NCBI taxonomy): Eukaryota > Metazoa > Chordata > Mammalia > Carnivora > Mustelidae > Enhydra > Enhydra lutris. The sequence continues at coordinate 26,149,542 of NW_019154109.1, read as the reverse complement.
AGCTAAGCATCCTCTTCTTACAAAGGAGGAGGTACCCGTCTATTCAGAGTAAAACCACTAACTAGTGTAGGAGAACTGAAAATTAGCCATTGTGGAAAACACTAGAAATAGCCCCCTTGGAGTTTTAAAATGAGAGAACCAAGAGTGGAATGTACTGTTACTACATTTACATGAGAAGCATTGGACCTGCCGTCGAGTCTATGATGCCCCTCCACAGCCTACTGGAAGGTGGAGACCTTGGTGACTGTAAATGATAAAGTGTTTTTGACCCGCAGAAAACTTACTTACTTTTCCCAGCTCTGCAGTTATGGCTACAGAGTAGTTCTTCCTATAGTGAAAAAAAAAAAAAAAAAAAAAAGTAACAGGACATGAGAAAGAAGTGTTTACTGGCCAAAGCAAAGGCAACTTATCTGTGAGAATGGATTAGGTAATGTGCTAAAAACCTTCAAATCTCAGTGGCTTTTGTTTCCGTTGTTGCTGCATGTCCATCGTACATGGGCACATGGAGATTGTGCTTCTCATCACCCCCAATCAGAGATGTGGACTGAAGATGCTCCTGTCATCTAGAGAATTACTGGTTACCAAGGGGGGAGGGAGAGATGTGCAGTGGTTAGCACTGGAAATAAAGTACTTCTGTCCTGAAGCACTACACATCACTCCTGTTCAATTTTATTGGTTAAAGCACATCATGTGGCCATTGTCAGCTTCGTGGGACTAGGGAAATCCAATCCTGCCACATGCTGGGAAGGAGCAGGATGGGAACATTTAATGAATAGAATTAAGATGACCGAACAGACTCTTTATAGCATCTCTAATGGCCTGCTAGTGGCCCTTTTCTCCCTCTGTTGACCTACTCTACATGCTACCAGCAGAGTAATGTCCCTATAACATAGAATTCCTTTACCTGAAAACCTCCACAACTTCTCTTTACCTTCTGGATCAGGTTCAAAATCTTTAGCCCTACATGGCAGGGCCACTACCATCTATGGCCTGTCTGTTTTTCAGAGTAATCTAGGATGCCTTCTTCCGCTCTCCACCACTACTCACCTACCCTTAACACCATCTTCGCCGTTTAGGTTTTCATCTCTCTTTCAAATGTGTGCTTAAACACCACCATCTGCACAAAACAAAGGGTTTTTCAGTTCTTCCAGTTGGCATCAGGGCTTGTCAATATTTCCCAATAAGCATTGCTTATATTTCTGCTTGGCCAAACAGGAGTTTACACCCATGCCTCTTCCCCATCAGATAACAAGTCCTCTGAAGACAGAAACAATCTTTTGTGCGGGGAGCCTAACACAGGGCTTGGTCCCAGGACCCTGGGACCATAACCTGAGCCAAAGGTCCCCAGAAACAATATCTCATTCATTGTTGTGTGTTTCCCTTCCTGCCTTTGTCAAAATGCTTGATGCACCGTACCTATCCATTCATCGAAGGATCTTATGTTGCTCTCCTTGATTTGATCTGATTGAGCCCTAAATCGCCTCTCCTTCCAGATCCTTTGTTTGTAGTTCCCAAGGACCTTCATGGTTAGAGTAGAGTTTCCCTGTTTGTGCTCACTATTAATATCCTGGGTCACATATTTTCTATTTAGAGCTGAATTGTTCTTAACCCTTGTGGAAAAAAGATGCTCTACATATGGATAGGGAATGTAATTGTTTGGGAAGTCTTTCAGGAAAGAGGGAGAAAGAAAAAGAGAGAGAGAACAATGTATTTTTTAAAAGAAAATCAGAATAATAGCTATCATTGGATTACTTTGTATAGATAATTGCAATTTAAATGCTGTTTTTCTCACTAGAGGGTATTTGGAGAAGGTGGGGGCACATTTAGTCTTCTCTATGTCTACAATACAGAAACTGTGGTGCTCAATACAGTGGAGTTTCTTGTCCATTCTCCCTGAAATCTTGGATTCTCCTTAGTTATATTTGTAGGTTGTGTTCACATGGGACTAAATCAAGGTGATCATTTTATACTATTAGAGGTATCAGAGCCCTATGAGACTATCTGTCGGACTCTTTTTATTTTACAGATGAAGAAACTGTAGAGAAGTGACCATTTCTTCCTAAATGTGCCATGTGGATGTCCATGGGTCCACCAAATCTTTTTCTCCTTGAACTCCTAAAGTACAAAGTGATAATGCCAACTAATGATTGGGTTCGTTAATGGAATCAGATTAGTTTCATGAGTTTATTGAGTTGATATTGTCAGCTACCTTGTGAACCACTAGAAAAACAAGGAAAAAGGACACAAGTTCCTCTGTCTAATGCCTCTGTGTCTACTCTACAGTCCATGTGGCCCCGTGCAGGCTGCTGTGCAGTAGGCTGTGTGTGCCACCCAGGGTTTCACAGTGATGTCTTACCTGAAATTATTCACTCACGTTGACAAAGTACTTTTTAGTTCAGTATTTTAAAGGTATGTTTATTCACAGAATTTTCTAGTTATCTGTTGGAATTTTTGAGATAAACTAGTTTTTCCAAATTAATGAGGGGGCATAAAGATAACAAAAGTTAGCAGTAGACTGGACATTTGTTTTAACTATAATTTCAAAACAAAATGAACTTACTATGGGGACAGGCAGAAACCAGATGCTTCCGACCAGCGATCTCTGCTTTCCCAGTTGGAAAGCGTAGGTTCAGGGAGACAGGACTCTGTGGATGAGCTGCAGGATAGAAGAAGCTATAGTAGAAATAACAACAAGACCTCAGAAAATATAAAACAATCTCCTAAAAGAGTCCCCTATTAGCCTATGTGTTTTCTCTTGGATGTGAGGAGAGGGAGAGCTATATGATAATCACTATATTCATTTAGAATTGGAGAAGGGAAGAGGACCAAGAAAACATCCAGGGGACTCTCATGTTAGCATTGATCTGCATCGCAGAGAAAATGCAAATGTGATTCTCAGGGTTATGTCTTACAGAGCGCAAAGGGGGGCTGTTGCACAGGGGGAGACGGGGTGGAGGCGAAAATGAGGTTGTGGAGCTACTTGGGAAATTAAAACTGTAATAAGGCTCCAGTGGGTTGTGTTTCTGTCCCTTTGCAATAACAGAATGTGAACAAAAGGGTCAGAGGGCAAAGGTTGAGGTTCAGCTTAGAAAATGAGGGCTGTCATGGGGCTTCATGGCAGGTGGCACCAGGCTGACAAATTAGACAGCTCCGGACAACCTTCACGGTTGAAAATCAGGTCTCTTCACTTGGCTACAAAAGACTGAGTCTAGCATCTGTAGGAAGGAAGAAAAGTACCATTTCACAAAGGTGTTCAAATAGGCAGCGTGCTGGCTCAGAGTGGGGCAGAAAAGGAGAAGCGGGTGTTTGGCGTGAGAGTCAGAGCATGAAAGGCAAAACAGAGAACAACAAGAGAAAGATAGGAAAAGAAAGAAAATATGAGAGGGTAGAGATAAAGATGGTGTGAGTGAGAGCCCATGTGAGCAAGATGGGCTGTGTGAGGAGAAATACATTGAAAGAGCAAGAAAATTGTGTTGGGAGGAGAGCAACAGACAAAGATGGGAGAGAATTCGAGAGGCTCAGAGGAAAAAAGACAGGAGAAAGTCAAGAAAGGAAGAAAGGCAGACAGGGCACCGTAAATTCGGGCCAGTGTCCAGGTGCAGGTGTGGGGTGGGGGCAGCCAGTGCTGGGGCACCGGAGGTAAGGGAAGGAGAGTCAGGCAGATGTCGGCGGTTGGTTCCAGCCCACAAGTAGCTCCAGGGGACTGAGCTGAGCCCTTCTAATGACACAGGCAGAAAGGTCTCCTCTCCTTGTCTACTGCGTGCTACAACCCAGAGGTTGCTCTTTAATTTTTACTTACAACCTGGCTTTGTTTCACATGCTCTCAAAAGCCATTAAAATGCTTGTCGCAAAGCTTTGTAGTTGCTGTGTGTATAGGTCATAATATTCAGGCCACGGGGTTATTATAAGGAAGGGAGATAACAGGTTCTCCCAAGTGGAGATTTAAGTAATACCTAACAGTGTGGGCCATCTGGTGAATTCCACGGAAAACAAATTGCCTTTCATAAGCATTTTTACTATCTCTACACCATGCTAATTTAGGTGGACAAACTATTCCTTAAGGGCTTTTGTACAGACAAAGAACAGAGGGCAGCTTCTCTGTCCTTTCCGTCACGTCTCAAGGATCCATAGGGTCTTGGTTTTCTAGCCTGTCTGAGCCACGTGGTTGGAATCATTTATAGTTTTTTTTTTTTTTTTCCCCAAGGGTCCAGGTAACATCCACTGATAGATTTCAAGGTATTGGTTGAGCACCTACTATGTGATCAGATCAGATGGTCGAGGTTATGAGAGGCACAGAATTATAGGAAATTGTCTTGAGGACTACCAACGAGTGTCATGAATATGCTACAGCTTCATAAGGATTTGGCATATACACAGGGGCATGCGTTTGTCAAAACCAGCAAATGTACTTAAGATTGTGCATTTTATTGTATTTAAGAGTCACTTCATAAGAAAAGCAGTTGTAAACGACTACTGAAACCTATTTACTACTATGCATGCTTGCACACTGAAATATTTAGGGTGAAGGCTACTGATATCAGCAATTTACTTAGACATACATAAAAAATAAGATGGATTGATGAATGGAGAGGGGTGGATAGATAGATGTTTGAAAAGTAAGGGTAGTTAAGTGTTTTTTAAATAAGATTTTATTTATTTATTTGAGATAGAATGAGAGAGAGAGGGAGAGAACAGGAGCAGGGGGAGAGGGAGAGGGAGAAGAAGGCTCCTTACTGAGCAGGAAGACCAATGTGGGGCTAATCCCAGAACCCAGAGACCACAACCCGAGCCGAAGGCAAAAGCCCAACCAACTGAGCCACCAGGTGCCCCAAGAGTGGTAAAATATTAAAATCCAGGTGGTGATATATAGGTATTCACTGTAAGACTCAGTTTTGCCAGGTTAAAATACCTATGTTTATTTCATGAAATAATCAGTAAACAATTAGAAGCTATTGATGTAGCACCAGTTTTAGGGTTAAGAGTGATGGAATGAAGAAGAGGGGGAATGTAGACAGAAGGAAGGTAATCAAGTAGAGTTGTATTAGTACTTTATTGGTGCATATAAATTTTATCAGAACGTATTAGTTTAAAACATTATCCAATTATTATCTCACTGTTTCTGTGTCAGGAATCTAGGAACAACTTAGCTGGGTCGTTCTGGCCCAGGCTCTTTCACGAGGCTGCAGTCGGGATGTGGTCAGGGACGCAGTCATATGAAGCTTTGCCTGGGGATAGAGACTCCCCTTCCAGAATGACTCACTCACAGGGCCATTGTCAGGAGGCCTCTGGTTCTCAGCAAGCAGGCTTCTCCGTTTGCTGCATGAGTATCCTCACCACAGGGCAGCTGGTTTCCCCCAGAGTGAGGGATCCAAGACAGAGAACAGGGAGGAGATGCCATGCTTTCTATAACCCACTCACACACCTTCACTTCTGCCATATTTTACTCACTATGTGGCAGTCACTAACTCCAGAATACACTTAAGATGAAGGGAATGAGCTTCTACCTTTTGTGGGGTGGAACATCAAAAACTTTGTGGACGTGTTTTAAAACCACCGTAAAAGCTTAGCTGGGATTTTAGTAGCATTGCTTGCTTTCATGAGCAGACGGTTAAGACGTCCTTAGTCTCAAGGTTGCGGAGACCCATGATTGAGGAATAAGGCAAAATAACAACCAAAGCATTTGACTTGACCTCTGTGAAGCCACATAGAAAGGTGAGGTTGAAAAATCCTTATTATAGCAAAACCTCATCTAGATGGCTATAGAAGTCCCACTGGGGCCTGTTGAGTCAGGGCTGGGTAAGGTTGTGAACAATGCTGGTCTTGATTTTTTTTTTTTTTATTGAGATAAAATTCACATAACATAAAATTCACCATTTCAGCCATTTTAAAAGTGTACAGTTCAGTGGTTTTTAGTATATTCACAATGTTGTGCAGCTAACACCACTGTGTCATTCCAGATCGTCACCCCAAAGAAACCTTGTATCCATTAAGCAAGCACTCCCAATCTACCCCTTTCCCCCTTGCAGCCCCTAATCTGTTTTCTGTCTGTACGGATTTGCCATGACTCTACGGTTTTGAGTCAAGAATTAAAGGGAACCAAGGTCAGGTTACATGCGAGGATAATCTGACATGTGTAAGTGGGTAGGAATTGACAAATCCAAGAGAGCTAGTGGGAGGAAATGGTAGAATCCAAAGTAGCAGGAAAGAGAATACTGTGAGTACTTTTCATAACTAGTTTGGGGCAGCTTATGAACTTGAACGTGGTAAATCTGAATGATCATTTACATGGGTGTTACTTGAAAATTAAGGTGGTTCTATTACTTCCTTGGACTCTACATTAAAATTTACTTGAAAAGAACATCCACATGTCATCTTGGGCACATGATCGTAGTTGTAGCTATTTACAGACCCTAACTGGCTGTGTTCCAACAAGAAATATCATCTAGATATTTTATTTTATTTTGTTATTATTTTTTGAAAAGATTTTATTTATTTATTTGACAGAGAGAGATCACAAGTAGGCAGAGAGGCAGGCAGAGAGAGAGAGAGGAGGAAACAGGCTCCCTGCAGAGCAGAGAGCCTGATGCTGGACTCGATCCCAGGACCCCAAGACCATGACCTGAGCCGAAGGCAGAGGCTCAATCCACTGAGCCACCCAGGCACCCCAATCATCTAGATATTTTAGAAGCATAGATAAGAATCTGGAGGAGCAGCGCCTGGAGGGCTCAGTCAGTCAAGACTCTGACTCTTGATTTCAGCTCAGGTTGTAATCCCAGGGTCATGAGTTTGAGCCCACGTTGGGGCTCTGAGCTCTGCGTGGAATCTGCTGGAGATTCTCTCTCTCCTTCTGCCTCTGCCCCTCCCCATCATTCACATGCACACACACACTCTCTCTTAAAATAAATAAATCTTAAAAAAAAAAAAAAAAGAATCTGGTGGAGAAGTACAGACTAGTGTGATTGGGAATAAAAATCTAGATGTTGGGGCACCTGGGTGGCTCAGTGGGTTAAGCCTCTGCCTTCGGCTCAGGTCATAATCTCGGGGTCCTGGGATCGAGCCCCACATCAGGCTCTCTGCTCAGCTGAGAGCCTGTTTCCCTCTCTCTCTCTGCCTGCCTCTCTGCCTACTTGTGATCTCTCTCTCTGTCAAATAAATAAATAAAATCTTTAAAAAAGAATCTAGATGTAATTCAAGGGATAGTTTAGAGAATCAGTACAGTGTATTGGTCAAGTATGGCTTTAGCGCTGGACATCCTAACTTTGAATTCCAGCTCTGTGACTGTGAACAAGTGATTTAACCTCTCTGCCTTAGTTTTCTCTTTTGTAACATAGGAAACTAAGTAAAAGTAAAGTAAATTCATGCCCAGTACCTCTTAGGAATGTTAAGTGAACTAAATGAGTCAACACATTACAGACTTGCAAACAGTGCCCAGCACATAGTGAGCACTCAACAGATGTTCGCCTTGATAACCTTACCGCTACAGGAAGTGCACTCTTCAGGGGGAACTAAAGAGATGTAATGTTTCTTTCATCCAATTATTTTAACATATAAAATCCTACATATTTATACTAGGTCCCCGGGCAGATGGAGTTTTAACTGTTCACAGAGTAAGACAGTGTGAAAAGCACGACCGCAAATTCAGTCACAGCGTCAATCTGCTGACAGGAACTGTTTCCCTTTGACATTTCTCAAAACCAGGACGCCATCTTGAATGTTTCAAGTGTGAGAGAGAACTCCTCAAAGAGACTTGAAGCTTTAAAAATATTTATCTGCATCTGGAATCACTCCTGTGAACATCACATCTTATGATACAATATCTCCTAGGACCTCTGAATCATCAATTCTTTTAAAATAATGGAACTGCATAATGGAGAAAACATTGCTCTATAAAACATAGAGCTTCACTGTCAAGAAAAGTGAAGAAAAAAAAAGAAATTGGTGAAAGATTTGATAACTGCAGATCCTACATCCAGAAATAAATATTCAGCCCATGAGGGACATTTATGCTTGTTTTAAGTGGGTTGGCAAGAGGATGGCTAACAGGTCACATGACCAGAGGACTACAGGTAAACTGTGCCATCTAACCAGATAGAATATGTGGGGCAACAAGCCCTTTATGCTTAGGTCTTAGAATACTGTAGTGTTCAGCCAAAACCTGTCAACATTCACTGTATGTGGTAATGTGCACAATCATAAAATGAAAACGATATCAAAATCCTATTTTAAAAAGTACTGTGAGAATCAAAGATCATCATTTGGTAGGACCACATGCCAAACAGGTTGTCTATTAACTGACTGCCAGTCTCTCTCGAGGATATGTAACTTTTAACCCAGTCCATTATTCTGGTCTTTTTGAACTAGACATGACTGCTGATTTACTAACTAAATTTGGGAAGGATTTCTGCATGTAATAAGGGGGGCAGAGAGAGAGAGAGAGAAAGAGAGAGAGAATTATTCATAAAAAGCAAAATCTTTCTTTGACTTGTTCCCAGAATCAGATCAGTGGGTGTAGGTGATGTTTGATGACCTTACAGATGAGTCCTGTGTATAAATGTTGTGACATCTTTGTAGATGGGTGTCAAAATCTCAATATTGCTGCCCCAAATTTCAAGCGGCTAGGCAGTGGCCATCCTGCTTCAGGCCTTAAAACAAGCCTGTCCCATCACATACCTATTGATTTGTAATGGTAAGCTGCATTCCTCAGCCAGAATCTTTGTTTTCCCTCAGGCCCCCTGATGGCTGTCGTATCACTGCTGTGTTTGACCATGCATACTCAGAAGTCATCTCAAAGACTCGTAACTTCAGATCTTCTAATGTATGACTTCCTCCTCTCCTGATAGCATATCACCTATTTCCACTCTTGCCTCTTTGGGTTTAAGGTTTGTAGGCAATTTTTCTGATGTGCAGACTTCAGTCTTCTTTCTCTAGATTTCAAATCAGTTAATTCTTTGGCTTTCAGTATTCCCTGTAATTAAATACAATGCTCTCTGTCCTGCCTGGGCCCACTAAATTCCAGTGTCTTGTGGGTGGCTAGACCAGTCTTGACCTCTTCAGGGAGGAGTTGAAAAATGGGCCACTATTCCGACAGATGTTTAGAAAGTCTGCTCTCTCCTGTACAAGTACAAACAATACTAAACTGGACTTTGGAAGAGCTTTAGAGACCAGAGAAAGAATATAAAGGGTCTGTTTAGGGGCCCCCTTTCTGAGATATGAGGTTTTAGGTACCCATTTATTTGATTGTCTAGTTGACTAACTTGAAGTAATTGCAGTCAGAAACAAGAGGACTCTTACCACAGCACAATGATGCAGGGATAGAGAGATTTATTCTGATTAGGGTTAGCATTTCGAGACCAGAAGCATGAAATATCTACTGGAGTTTTCGAAAATTAACCCTAGATGTAATATAGCCCACTTGAATCAGGTTGAATAGACAAACGGACACCTGAAAGCAATATATAGAGATATATGGTAAAGGTGGGGACTCTTTTTTTTTTTTAAGATTTTATTTATTTATTTGACAGACAGAGATCACAAGTAGACAGAGAGGCAGGCAGAGAGAGGGGGAAGCAGGCTTCCTGCTGAGCAGAGAGCCCGATGCGGGGCTCGATCCCAGGACCCTGAGATCATGATGATCTGAGCCGAAGGCAGAGTCTTAACCCATTGAGCCATCCAGGTGCCCCAAAAAGGTGGGGATTCTAATTCCATTTGATGCTGATGCTAAGCAAAGCCCTCATGTACCTGTATGAGGTAGTGTCTAAAGAAAACATACTGCTTTTAGGAAGCCTTACTGAGTACATTAAAAATGAGGTTTACTAATGAGAAGTGACTCTGCTCTGTGGTTAATCATGTTGAAGAAATGTTCCACATAATCACTGTGAAATTGAATGTTGGTAAATAAGCTGCTTAATATTTATTTAAATAATTCTATAATGAAGAGGAATAAGAAATAAGACACTGGGTCATGATACAGAAATTTGCCCCAAGAAACCACTCACTTCAGAGGGTTAGTACCTAATTGCAAACATTCTAGGAGCTGTTCTAAATTCAAGGTATGATTTAGTTATCTAGATCTTAGGATGAATCTGATGTTGATAAATCAAGGCATGCAATTCATGTATAATGCTATTAATTTTGCTGGAACAGTTTAAAGGGAAGATCAGAGTTCAGATGTTTGCATCCTCTTTGACGTGTCTCTACAGATCCCGTGGCCACATGCAGCACAGTGTTCTTGAGGGTGGGACACTACCCACCCTCTTTCCTTTAGGGTCATCCCCTTGACCTTTGGAGAGGAATAAGAAACACCACACAGCTTTCTCTATCTAGAAATCAAAGGTCTGGATGATGCCTTTGAGGGCACTAGCTGAGAGGAATTGTGTTAATCACCCAATTATGAGCTAAGAATTTGGCTACCCAGTATCAATTGGGATATGTTTCCTAGCAAGGTGTCTGTAAATGCAACTAAAATTTTAAGGATGTTCTACCCGATTATGACTTTTTATCAGTTGGAATGCATAAATGGTAAGTATAACTAACACATATTATCATTTCTTGAATATACATGCTCTGTAGAGATTTTAATGGAAATGAGTTATAAACATTCATTCCATGGTAGAAAATGCATTATATATGAGAAAGCCCTATGTACAGAAGCATGAAATTGCCAAGAGAGTTTTGACTATTGAAAATGTAATATTTAAGAAATAGCCATAGACAGAAGGTCTATAGACTTATAAACAGTCTTTGAAAACCATGGAGACTGGAAATTCCTCTTTTCTAGGCAAAACGACATTAAAAAGCCATAAAGATGAGGTCATCATACTTACAGTTGATTGGGGGACTAGAATGTGCCTGTAGCTTTACTTACATTACCTTAATCCTTCAAATTGCCCTGCAAAGAGTTTCTTATTTCCTTTTATACACGAGGAAACTAGGAATCAGGAGGTTTAGGTAATGTGTCTGAGTTTGTAGACCCAGAAAATGGCAGAGCTGGTATTTAAATCCAGTCTATCTGACTCATAGCCCATCATCTTACCAGTGTGCAAACCAAAATGATGTTGATTGAAACCAAAATGGGTACTGCTGTTCCCGTTTCCTCCTGCTGACATGTGTGAAGGGTGGGCTCCTCAGGAGACCCAGGAGATGGATGGGTTGTCAATGGGCCTCTTCATGAAGAGGGTGTGGTGGACCTGAGTGTGAATAGAAATGCATTCTTCCTTCACATAGGTTTGGAGGCCCTTCCATGTTCGTGACATTCTAGGAAGCTCTGACAGGTGAGGGGGTGGTGGCTGTGTCTGTAACTCAAGCAGTGTAAGCAGGACGGATCATTAACATGTAAAAATGACCTGGCAGTGAAGATTCAGGCAAGACTGGTATGACAAGAAGGGGCATTTGGGGCAGGGCTGGGATCGCAGGCAAGCCTGAAAATACAAAGCCTGGGAGAGGCCTGGGGGCTTCAGATTAGAACCCTTTGGTTTTATCACCCTGAGTTAAGTAGCTTAAAGCATTTGGGATTCATAATATCCACTTTGCCTATCTTACATCATTGTTTTAAGGACGGATTTGAGGGATTCAGGAAGTTTTAAGTTCTAAACTAACAAGAGGAATCATCAAATTTGTGAACTCAGAAGGGGTCCCGGGGACCTTCAAATCTGATTGAGATGATGTAAGAAGTACAGAAACATAGTGAGCACAGCGTGTGCTCCAACGGCCCTTAATCACAGAGGGGCTATAGTGGTTCTGGTAGGAACTCACCCCCAGCTGGAAACTGGGGGTGATCATTTGCTTAGAATTAAATATAACCAAACTCTCTAAACTCCAAAAGGCTTGGTAGCATGTCATGAGTAAGGAAGTGTTCATGAAATCTGTAATGTCTATAGAATGGTAAAAACACTGTAGGTTAATGACCAGTGCCGAACCATTTAATCCGGATGGAAAGTGGCAAATGTGCAATGAGGTTTCTGAAAAAGAAAGCCAGGTTTAAATGATTACCTGACTGAGGCTTTTTTCTCCCTTTCTTTTTCTTTCTCCCTCCCTCCCTCCTTCCCTCCCTTCCTTCCTTCCCACCTTCCCCGCCCCCCCTTCTTTCTTTGTTCATGGGGGGTTTGTTGTAGTCAAGGAAAAGGCATGGCAGGTGGAAGTGGCCAGCTGTTTTGGGAAGGATGTTGTACTCGGTAAGGCACATCAGTGCCGTATCTTGACATTTAAACCCCAAAGAGACCTGCGGAAACCACAGATTACCTTCTTTTCTGATGACCTTCTTTTCGAGACTTTCTAGAGGATATTCATCTTGCGGTGCCCACTATCAGGTACCCTCTACTATCCAGGACACTGTGAACTGGACATTCTCAATTGACAAACACTTGGCACTCACAGAAATAACTCCATGTTAACGGGTGCTCATAAAGATGATGCATCAGCTTCACAATATGATTTCAAAGCCGCTTCTGAATCATCAAAGAATGGTGAATTATATTCAGAATAAATGTCATGCAAAAGGTTTTTGTTATGTTCGATATATCTCATAACATGTCTTTTATATTATTTCAATTGCGAGTTTCTAATTATAAACCTTCTGATTAATGAGAATACCACTTTTATCTATACTGAATAAAGGAAGTGACTATATTACCATATTACTATATTTAGTAATATATAGTAATTGTATATTATGTATATTAATATATGATTAATACATTTATTTCTAATTAACATATATTGATATGCATTAATTGTATTAATTAATATTCATTAATTACTATATAGATATAGTAATATATATTAGTATAAGTGACTATATTACTAACCTAGAGACATCACAGATTGGTGGAAGTTCAAATTGAATCACATTATTGAGTTTACAAGTTTTCAACTTTAAATGCCTTCCACAAGAGGAGACTCAGGATATGAAGGAAAAAGAGATATGATTCAAGGAGCTGGAATAGATAACGGACAGTCACATTCACCTGCCTGTTATTACCCACACAGCTTCATTGTTCCTCATCTTGAGAACCCAGTGACACACAGGAGAGAGAAGATGTATGCCAGTAACATACAGGACCAAGCCCGGAGGAACAAATTTTGGTTGGGGAGTTTGTCTTTTGGGGTCATTCGTCCAAATTTCAGTAACTAAGTGGTCATGGCACTGTTTCATAAGGAGGTCCAACTCCTGCTGTAATGTAGCAGAACTCGGTAAAGTTTTTGGGAGCGTGGTAGCATTGTGATGATATGGAGAACATTAGGCAGAATTTGTGGTGTGGAGATCTGGGACTCAGAGTCAAGCAGAGGTTCAGAGCCGCTAGGAAGATGCACAGAAGTTCAGGGCCAGGTGTTGGGCTCTAAGGGGAACGGCACACCAAAACAGAAGGCTGACTCTAATACGGGGTCTGGATGGGAGAAATTAGAGGGGATGGCTAAAGCTTCAAAACCATGATGGTGTCCTGGCCGTATTTGACACTAGATACCAATTTTCAGGCACTATATTGATTTTATTTACCACAAAGTATCAGATTTAGTCCTACATTTAGGGGGTGAGTCAGTAGCATGAAGATATTTATACCTGCAGGCAAGTGGAGCTTTGGTTTTAAGGAAGACACCTGTATGTGTCCAGTGTTCCACTGTCTCCCAGCATTCTGTTCTGACAAGGTGCTCTTGCAAAAGGCTGAGAGGTGGGCATGCATCCAAGACACTGCCACATTTTGGGTTCTTCCGAAGAACTTTTCCCAACTCTAAGTTTCAGCTGAACCCACCATCCTGAACCTTAAGGGATATTATAGATGGTATGGGCAGGTAGGCAATAATGATGTAGTTAGAGCAGCTCTGGAAGGATTTTGTTGTTGTTAAGTGTAAACATAGCATAAATGGGATCAAATTAGGTTTATAAGATAGAAAAGAAATCAGTGCCCCATATCTATACGTTTTTTGTTTTTCTTTTATAAAGAACCTTTTAGGCCTATTACCATGATCGGCTGACACTTTCCATTTTCATCTAAGAATTTGCAAGGACGTAGTATTTAATCTGAACATTGGTCTTCTGCTAGATAAGTAGTTTAACAACTTCTCAGGTCTGTCATGGTTTTAGAATCATGAAGTGTTTCTCTCCTCCCCTTGAACTTTGCTCAGGTTACATATGGGCATCTGGGACTGCCTCGATGAGCAGAATGTGGCAGATAGTCCCCCTGACTTCTGAGGCTTGGTTACAAGAGGTGCAAGTCCTGCTTATTCTTTTGGGAAGTTCTTTCCAAGAGCCTGTGGCAGAAGCCCAACCACATTGACAGCAGGGGGCAGAGAGAGGGGGTGGATGACCACACATACAGGAGATAAGCAAGGAGCCCCAGCTGGTCTGGTCACAACTGTTTCGAGTCTTCTCAGTGTGAGCACCACACAGGTGAATGAAGAAGCTTCTGGATCAACCAAAGCCTCTGTTCCACAGTAACCTCTTTAGAGAATGCGGATAAGAACGGCCTCCCTGCTCGAGTCTGTCTGGGCTGCTTTAACAAAAATATCATAAACAGGGTGATCATAAACAACAGACATTTATATCTTATGGTCTTGGAGGCTGGGAAGTCCAAGATTATGGTGCCAGCCGACTAGCTGTCTGGTGAGAGCCTGCCTCCTCATAGATGGCTGTCTTCCCACCATGACCTCACATGGCGGAGGGGCAAGAGGGCCTTCTTGGGCCTCTTTTATAGGGGCACTGGTTCCACTTATGAGGGCTCTGCCCCTGTAACCTAATCACCCAGCCCCCAAACCCTACCTCCTAGTACCATCATGTTGGGCATTAAGTCTCCAACATATAAATGGGGGGGGGGCACAAATATTCATTCTAAAATGCTGACCAACCCCAGTCCACTCCCTGATTCATTCACAAAAAGAGTTGTACTGCTTTAAGTCACTCTCCTGGGGCAATCCTAGCTGGAGCACAGTTTAGTAAACATCTCTGTGGACTATCCTTCCTATTGGAAGGCAGGGATTGGTGGTGGTGTTGGAAGGTGCAGTGATGTTTGATCACAAGGCCAAACAGCTGTCTTCTCAGCGGCGCTTCCTGCCTTCCTAGTGCCAGTGTCATCCTGTTCCTGTGTCTTACCCTTCCTTCGCTGTCCTGTTTCTATGACCAAGAAAAAAAAAGTTTTCTCTGTTCACGACACCTCTTTTCAGAACACACAGACAACTCCCAGAAGAGTCTCAGCTGGGTTGCGGTTAGGTTGAGCGGGGGAACTGTGCTCTGGTCGGTGGAATGTCAGCAGAAGTGACGTAACCCGCTGCCATGCCAAACCCTAAAAACTTCCTCAGTTATACTTGGATGCTCTCTCTTTCCTTTAGCAGTGACCTTGGAGGTCTTATATTTTGGAAGGTGTAGAGGGCAGCCCCACCCTTGTGGGCTGTGACAGGAGTGAGAAACTTCGATTCTGTGAGGTCAGTGAGAGGTTGAGTGCTGAGGCCATGTGTTGAGTAGCTGGTGAGCATCACCCAAAATTATTTGGCATCCTCCGACCCCACTTGCCTGTTGCTGGCATGGAAGGCACAGAGGAGGAGCACTCCTTTGTGCGCAGTATCTCACAAAGCCCTCTCTCATCCTCTCATTCATTTCTAACCCTCCTGGGGATGGGGGGTAGTCTGTGGAAGTTTCTCAAAGAGTCAGAACCCCTGTTGGGACTTTGAGCCTGACTGCCTTTATTACATCCACCGCAATCTTAGAAAATTGCACATTCCTCCCGTTTGCTAAAAGAACTTAACAGTCAAGCCTCCCCTGTCATTGGAGGCAAAGGCGCACACAGTAGAGCTCAAAATACTGAGCTGAATTTTCTCTCCTGAAGAAACCACACTAATAAGCTTCTGAAGCAGAGGACATCAGAGTGGGGGAAGCACAGAGAAAACTCTGGGTCCCCCCCATAAGACTGTTCCTTCTGTAAGATAAAGCCTTCCGTGAGTCCGATTAGAACACACTTGCCACAGTTCAGCCAACTTCCGAGTTGAAGGCCGATTCAAGGAAGAGCGAGCCAGTCCAGAGAATAAAACAGTCGTGCGTAAAAGTTAAGCTCTAATCCGGCTTCGCAGATGGAGTGTTCTCCAGAGGGTTGTGTATTTCTAACCGTGCCCCTCCGTTGCCGGGAAAAGTCAAAGAAATCCAATCCCCGCCAACAGGTTCTTCTTAATTCTCCTAGTCATGATCTCTCTCCCTTTTGCTCTTGATTTCCCTCTCCCACATCCGAACACAGGCGCGTCAGAGCCGCGAATGGTCCCCAGCATCCATGATAACGGCCATCTCCGCCCCTGGAAGGAGCTGGGAGGTGGGGGTGGGCCTGGGGACAGCCACCCTCTGCTGCAGGAAGGGGGGGTCCCCGGCCTGGAGGTCGCAGCCCAACACGGCCTCCACGGGTCATCCGACCCCACGGTTAAAAAAAAAAAAAAAAAAAAAAATTGCTGGCCCCGGAGATAAAAGGGATATAATGCAAATGTAAACGAAAAACTTTATGCCAGGCCCGGCCTGACAGAGGGAAGATTGATATCCCATGATGCTTTGTCTTGATGAGACAATGAAAAATCACCACCACAGCAGCTGTGTCAATATCAGACTTGGTAATGCACCACTGGCTGTGGGTTTTTATTTAATCCGCTTTGCTTTAAGATGATAACGGTTGTTACTTTTCAGTGCCTGTCTGTCAGCGCCCAGCCTTGCAATATTCCTCCGCAGCTCTGCGAGCGGGTTTCATTTATTTTAAAATACCATTTCACACACTGCTGACTTTTAACAGTGTTCTGTGTGAGTTTGTGAGATTGAATAGTGACAGAAACAACACTTTTTATGAGAATACAGAATATTAAAAACGGGGCACAATATACAGATGGCAGTTTTCACTACAGCTTGTTTTTTTCCCCCTTGCTTCTGCTACGGAGCTTTCCCACTGAATGCATTTGTAGTAACACCATAAATGTCACTTTCGCTGACTGCCTTTTGGCATTTTATTTAAATGGAATTCAACTCTGGCTTGCTGCTGCCGCACCAACGCGCTTGCGGGTGGCTGCGATTTACAGAGCCCGCCCGCTGGCTCCGGCCCTGCCCGGCCCTGGCTGGGGGAACAGGTGAGCCGGGGACCAAACCCGCCAGGCAGGGAGCCGACGAGGTCCAGGGGCTGCGGAGGGCGCGGCGGGGAGCTCGCCGCGTCCTCGCGCGCGTGACCTTTGCAGCCAGCGCTTGTGGGAAACACTTCAGGACCGCGAGAACACTCCGGTCCCGGGGCTCAGTCACTCCAACAACACACACGCCGTTTCCGGCTGAACGCCGCGGGAAAACACGCAGAGACACTGAGTGGCTTATCTAGGCCTCGCGTCTGTTATTCCTGACTACGAACACTTTGGTTGGGACGTTTTACCTGGACCCTGGCTTCTCTCCATCGATCCTTATCTTGGCAGGTACATGCTTATGCCGGTGGGCCTCTAGACGTGCGGGAGGGGAGTACTTTGCTGCCAACATGATGTTGACACGTGCAAATTCCTTTTTCTCTCCTTTTGCTCCTGCGAGAAACATCCATTGCTCCATCAATTCCGGAGACAAAACAGAAGAGACAGGGGTGGTGAAGCCTTTTCCTGGGAGAACCTGCAATGTGGGGAAAGCTAGCTCCTCGTCTAAGCCAAATGAGGCTAGAAATGACCTGCTTAATCCAGCCACATAAATGTGCTCACATCCCACAGGCTCAGGCCTGACTCAGAGAGCCTAAGAGATTCCCAGGCGAAAGCTCAAAGTTTCAGAGAATTGGAAATCTTTACAGGAAAAAATGAAAGAGAAAATACAGTTCCGAGCCTCAGCCCCTAGCCTCTAGACTGTGGCCTCCATGTGTCTCTTGCCCATCACCTCTTAGAAGCAAATAAAAATGGGAACCCCATGGTTGTTTCCTATAGTAAGAGTCTCTTATGGTTTGCTGGAGGGCAGGTGGGTGGGGGGCGTTAAGGAGAACATTTGGTACAATGAGCCCTGGGCGTTCTATGAAACTGATGGTGAATCACTGAATTCTACCTCTGAAACTAATACTACACTATATGTTAATTCAACTGAATTTAAATAAAAAATTAAAAATAAATAAATAAGGTCGTTTAAAAAATGGGACTATTTTTATAGACCTGACTAGTTTCTTTTTTTTTTTTTTTAAGATTTTATTTATTTGACAGAGAGAGAGAGATCACAAGTAGGTGGAGAGGCAGGCAGAGAGAGAGAGAGAGGAGGAAGCAGGCTCCCCGCCCAGCAGAGAGCCCGATGTGGGACTCGATCC
Organism: Enhydra lutris kenyoni; assembly: GCF_002288905.1. Classification (NCBI taxonomy): domain Eukaryota; kingdom Metazoa; phylum Chordata; class Mammalia; order Carnivora; family Mustelidae; genus Enhydra; species Enhydra lutris. The sequence goes on along the minus strand of NW_019154109.1, from coordinate 26,131,279 downwards.
CAGGACCCTGAGATCATGACCTGAGCCAAAGGCAGAGGCTCAACCCACTGAGCCACCCAGGCGCCCCTAGACCTGGCTAGTTTCTAAAGACATTTGAAAATCTGTCTCAATCTCCTCATGTTGTTTTAATGGAAAAGTTGGAAGAGGGGAGTGATGGGCCACTAGCAAGAGACCCACAATTAACTTTGGAATCTCTTTGTTATGGACTATTGACAGTTCTTTTCTTTTCTTTTTTTTTTTTTTTTAAGATTTTTTTTTAAGATTTTATTTATTTATTTGAGAGAGAGACAGTGACAGAGATAGCAAGAGAGAGTGCAAGCAGAGAGGAAGAGGGAGAAGCAGGTTCTCACTATGCAGGGATCCCGACATGGGGCTCGATCCCAGGACTCCGGGATCATGACTCAAGCAGAAGGCAGATGCTTAACTACCTGAGCCACCCAGATACTCCAAGATTTTATTTATTTATTTAAGACACAGACAGATATCATGGGGGGGGGCGGTAGAGGGAGACGCAGACTCCCTGCTGAGCAGAGAGCCCAATGCCGGACTTGATTCCAGGATTCTGGGATTGGGAGCTGAGCCAAAGGCAGACACTTAAATGACTAAGCCACCCAGGTGCCCTATTTATACTTGTTTTCAAATTAACTTCTGTAAACCTTTCAAAAGTGCTGAAGTAAAGAGAACATTACTGACAATCAATTAGACCCCAAAAATACTTAAATGAATTTCTGAAATGCCGCTATTCAAGACCCCTGGAATAAAGAGGTAAGAAAGAGACAAAAGAAGTGGAGCCCAGCAGGGGCAGCATCTTATACTATTTGTGTACTTGAAATAGTAGTTAGCTTACAAGCCCTTCCTACTCATCCTTATCTTAGTGAATTTGAACACTTCCCTCAGCCCAAAACCTTGGGTGTCATTCCGAACTCCTCCTTGTGTGGCAGCCCTCTCCTCCCATCATTCACTACGTTCTGACAAGAGACCTACTCACCACGATAGCAATGTGTCTGTTCTCTGCACCCCTCTCCTACCACGTTAATTTGAACCACTGTTGATGGAGCAAGAGACTTTCCATCCTCTTTTTCACTCAAACCCATCCTTAATAATGTTGCCGGAGCAATATGCTGAAATAAACATCTGGACACGACATTTGACCCTTAAAATCCGGACCCTGTCCTTTGCTGATGTTGCCTTGTGGCAGGAATTCTTTCTCTCTGCTTATCTCTCATGTGACTTGGCCTGTGATTGTTGTCCTTTTCCTATCTTCTCATATGTACGTCTTCTCTCCTCTCTTGGAATGTAAGGCATTACATTTATGCGTCTTGGTATCCCTAACATACCAAGTTAACAATCGTCCCAGTGCCCTACCCCCAGTAAATGACCAATAAATACTCATAGGGTTTGCCGAAAATCTGTGTACGTCTGGAACAATCACAGTGTCTGACCTGGTTAGCACTGAGAGACCATTTTAATATTTAAGGCCCTCGTAATGGTGCAGAAGGAAAGCAGATGTCCACTGGGTGGCCGACCAGGAAGTCACCAGGATGACCTCAGCCAAGCCTATAACTAGCGGAAAATCCCCTGACGACTGAAATCTCAGCGTTTGCTTAGAGCAGAGACTCTGGACCTCTAATTACATTCAGTTTCTTAGAAATTTTAAGTCTCTTAAATTAACATTCTTTGCTTTTTCTCAGGATATTATGGGTGACTGTCATTTTATCATCTTCAAAAAGGACTTTGATGTCTGGCTAAAGCCTTCTTGGTAACCCCCCCAAACACCTAAAATACTACAGTAATTCAGTGTCCTTGCTGACATCACCTCCAATGCTTCAGATCACAGTTCTGTCACTCCCTTCCAGCCCCTGTCGGTTATTCTATTTCTGACTAACCTTTGACCTTATCTATGTTTTGCCCTTTTACTTACACTGCATGTCTGTGCTCTGCTTTCACTGTGAACTTCCATTTCTTGACTCCTCCTGTTGTCTGAGTCTGTCAGGAACCCCTCCTCATGGCTGACTTCTCTTCATTCATAAACCAGGATAGTCACCATAATAGTACCTCATGGGGTATTTTGGTTGGGATTCTGAACCTCCTCATTCCCTTGCTCTCTTGCCTCCTTCTTTCCGTGCTGCTCAAGAACCAGGTCACACATTCCTTGTTCAATACCTTCCCATTTTCCAAAGCGTCTTTTGCAAACTTACACTTTTCTCTGCAGGTTCCTGCCTCTACAGCCAACCTTTCTTCCCAGAGGGAAATAGGTCATCAGGCTTCTAACTTTGGTCCCGCTGCTGGGTGCCCATACTTGTGGGAATTTAAATACCATTTGTAATCCAGTGCCTCCAAAATCTGGACTTCTGTCTCCGGGTTGTTCCTTCATTGATATTTAAGCCCATAGATCTACCTCCCTGATGAACATTTCCCATTGATTATTGCCTATTCGTCTTAAAAATCAACATGCCTCAAACTGAACTTGTGATGTTTTTACTTCTTAAACCTGGGATGGAATATAAACTTCATTGATATTTATATTATTCTGAATTAAGTCTGAGAAGAGAATAAATACATGATTTGCCAACTACTGAGAAATAGGGTCAATGGGACTGATTGGATATACGATTGGATATTCAGGGAGAGTCAGGACTCTAGGATAATCTCTAGCTTCAGTTTGGATGACTTGGTGTATGCGGTTTCTTAATAGGAGAAAGAATACAAGAGCAAGAATACATTTGGGAGCTTTAAAAACATGAGGCAAATTTTGGACAAGTATAATTTGAACGTCTTTGATATCCGGAAGGTACACTGGTAAAAGAGTCTTGAGTTCAGGTAAAAGAACTAAAAATAAAAGACATGTTTTGAAGTTAATAGCACAGAGGGGGTAGAAGCTATTGGACTGAAAAATCTTACACAGGGAGTTTATTCCATTAGAAAAGATCAAGAGTGAAAGCCTACGGAATTGTTTAAAAGTAAGTTGGAAGAGGAACCTGAATATGAAATTAAGGAGAATGTGATAACATATAAGTAAGCTGGATAAGTAATTTCAGGAGAAAGATGTGTTTCAGATACTAAGGTAGAGCCAAGTAGGGTAAGACCTATTCAGTGGTCATTGGACTTTCAGTTAGTGGGTTATTACTAACTTTATCAGAAATCACTTTGGTGGAGGGGTTCAGGTGGAAGATAGATACCAGTGGGATAAAGAGGGAATGTACATTCAAATGGTAGAGAAACACATGCCATCATTTGTAGTGTACAGCAGACTTGTAGAGGAAGTAATAGGGTTTTGGTGGTGGGTAGTTGAAGCATTTCCTAATGAATTGGGGGATGGTAAGGTTTCACTGAAAGGTAGCATTAGAGCTGGGTTTTAAAGGATAAGGAGGATTTTGAATAAACGTTATTGAAGTATAATTTACATGTAAGAAAATGTACCCATTTTAAGTGTGCAACTCAAGGAATTGGATATGTATTCCCATGTAAAAACCACCTCTGTTTATATAGAGAATGTTTCCATCATCTCAGAATATCCCATCATGCCCCTTGGAATTGGGTACCTACTCCACTCCTTGCCCCAAGCAATGCTTATGTTGCTTTTAGTCACTAGTTGTTAGTTTTTCCTGGTGTATAATTCCATATAAATAAGATCACAGACATGCATTCTTATGTCAGCATACTTTTTTTTTTTTTTTTTTTTTTTTACTTCACCCGTGCAGTTGCATATTTAAACTGGTCATTTCTTTTAATGCTGGTGGTATTCCATTGTATACAACAATTCATTTATCCATTCCCCTGTTGAAGGACATTTGGGTTGTTTGCAGTTCATAGATACTGTGAATAAAGCTGCTTATAAACATTCAGGCACAAGTCATTCTGTGGACATACATTTTTACTTTTCTTAACTGCATACCTTTAGAGGAACTTCTGTGACATATAGTAAGTGTATGTGTAACTTCACGAGGAACTGATGAACTCTTTTCCAAATTTTTACATTCTAATCAGCTGTCTATATGGTTTTCAGTTGCTCTGCATTCTCATCAATACTTGCTAGTGTCAGATTTTTAAATTTAGCCATTTTAGATTGTGTGTGGTGGTATCTCATTATGGTGGTTGAATGTTTTTTCTGCAGATGGAGAGAACTGTGGGGTTTGTTTTTGTTTTTTGTTTTTTTGTAGTTTCTTTTATTGCAATGTCTTTGGAATCAGTTTAATGTTGGCCTCAGGCAGTGGGTTGGAAAGTGTAGCCCTTCTCTATTTTCTGAAAGTGTTCACATAGGGTTTGTTAATATTTTTCTTAATTGATTGATAGAACTCAGAATGAAGCCATCTGGACCTGGATTTTTCTTTGTGGCAATGTTTTAATGACAAATTCAATTTCTTTAATATGTACAAGTCTATTCAGGTTTGCATTTAAGTAGATTTTGGTAGTGTTTTCAAGGAATTTGTATTTATACAAATTGTTACTTTTATAGGCATAGAATTATTTTTCATATTCTTCTTTAAGCATATTTGGCAAAACTTTTATTTGGAAATATTCTCAAATTTATAAAAAAACACTATAAAAGGTAAAATAATTAAAGAAAAACTCACATGCCTTTTGTTCAGATTTACCTATTGTTAGCATTTACCTCATTTGCATAATCATTTGTTGTCTTATCTTTTTTCTATCTCTGTCTCTCTAATAATTTTTCTGAATATTTTGAAGGTAAGTTACATATATCATTACCCTATACCACTAAATATGTGGTGTGTTTCCTAAAAATGGGGTCTACACAGTACAATTATTGACTTCATGTATTTCTATCGATTCAGTGTTTTTAGCTGTCCTCCCATCTATATTCTAATCTTGCCAGTTGATTTTACATTGTCCTTTATAACAATGTTTTTCCTCACTCCGTTAGAGGACTCTGTCTACCTCAGGTATTGCCTTCAGTTGTCATGCCTCTTTCCCCTGACTAACCTGGAACATTTCGGTAGCCATTCTTCAACTTTATGATATTTTTGAAGAATACAGCCCCCCTTTTTTAACTAGAATCTTCCTACCTTTATGTTTATCTTATGTGTCCTTATAGATGGAAGTAATGGATTCTCAGCAAGAAAATTCTGTAGGCGATGCTGTGTCCTTCTCAGGCTATTACCTCTGGAAGCACTCAATATTCATCTATCCTTCAGACGTGTTGTTATTTTAATCACCTGGTCATGGTGTTGTCTGATATTTTTTCCCTTTGTGTAATTACTGTTTTGTTTTTTTTTTTTTAATCCTTTGTGACCTAAAGCAGTTTATGGAGAGACCTTTTAAGATCATGCAAATATCCCATTCTTCATCACAGATTTCTCTTAAATTTAATATCCACTGATGATTCTTGCTTAATTCAGTATTTGTCATGATGGCTGCAAAATGATGGTTTTCCAACTCCAGTACTCACTATATCCTTAGCTGTTAGCCCTCAGCATTCTACTCTAAATAAGAGACCCCCTTGTTCCCATTTTCTTTCTCTCTCTATCATCTATCTCTCTATCACTATCTCATTGATATGGACTCTTTAATTCCTATTTTTTTCATGGCTTATAATTTGACTAATTATTCTGTGCTCAAATTGTCCCAGATTCAGTCAGATGATTGGATAAAGTTTATCTTCCTCAGGAAGGACACATGTATATGGCACTCCCTGAGTTGAGGCCCATGTAAAACTGTTCTTCTATAACCCTAATACCTGAATGACTATTTGGCTGGATATAATATCCTTGATTCACACTTTCTTTCCTTGTTTCTTAAAAATGCTACCATACTGCAATTGTGTTTTCTTATGTTGCTTTTCAGAAATCTATTTTTCTTGCCTCTGCAATTTATTTCATCTTTTTTAAATTTTAGGTCAGTTTTCAGTTTTCTCTGGTAACTTCTGAGCCCTTTCAATGGATGGATTCTTTTATTTCTGGAAAGTCTGAATGTCTCTCTCTCCCTCTCTTTCTCTCTCTTTTATGTTATAGTTTAAGTTTTAATTCTCTTACATTGTTTTGATAGAAATATCTGCCTTTTTTGTGTTCCTATTTTCCACTTTAATAAGTTTATCAACTTTCATGTTTTCCTTTATTTCATTTTTTTCCCTTTGTTGCTTTACTAATTTTTCTCGATTCTCTTTAGGTTTGCATTTGAATCTAATCTTACTTATGTGTCCAGTGATTCAGCATTTTTTTAAATATGATCCTATCTGTTTCTTCTATTTCTTTCATCAGGAAAATTAACTCCCATTTTATTTCTACCCTGTTTTGGATTACATTTATATTTTAGCTTTTGTATTTCTGATTCAGGGTGCTTACTAATATCCTCCTGTGCTTGCTTAAAGTGCTATGTTACTGTTTTCTTCATCTATGTTTTTTATTTATTTTTTCAGAGATCTGTCAGTAGACAATCTTCTGTTCATGAATTCTGACATTTGCAGTACTTTTGCGTGGGTGTGGTCTGTTTTTATCTACTCTTACTCATTTCATGGATAGGGTTCCAAGTTTGATAATGCCCTCTTCTAGCATTTTTGCTCTCTTCTGCTTATGAGCTGTTTTTCTTTATGACTGGTATGTAGCAATTTGACTGTGATGTTACTGGCTTGGTTTTCTTTATGTTTACTCAACTTGGGGTTTATTGAGATTCATGAATAAATGGGTTATGACCATCATCAAATTAGAAAAATTTCAATCATTATTTTTCAAGCAGTTTTTTTCCTATTCTTTCTGGGGCTAAAATTTATTCTTATTTTATCATAAGCCACTGAGTCTTTATTCTTTTTAGTCTTTCTTCTTCTGTGTTTTAGTCTGGATATTTTCCATTACTATGTCATCAAGTTCACTAATCTTCTCTTTTCCAATGTCTAATCTGTTTTGAATTCTATCCATGTAATTTTCAGTTCAGATACCTTTTCATCTCTAGAAATTCTATTTTGTTTTTTTTAAAACACCTTTTATTTCTTTCCATATTAGGTTTATGTTTTTCTTTAATCCTTGAGCATATTTATTTATTTTTTTTAGATTTTGTTTATTTATTTATTTGACAGACAGAGATCACAAGTAGGCAGAGAGGCAGGCAGAGAGAGAGGAGGAAGCAGGCTCCCTGCTGAGCAGAGAGCCCAATGTGGGGCTTGATCCCAGGACCCTGGGATCATGACCTGAGCCAAAGGCAGAAGCTTTAATCCACTGAGCCACCCAGGTGCCCCCTTGAGCATATTTACAACATCTAAAATAATGTTATTGTTTTTTTAGAGAGGAAGAGAGAAAGAGAAGGGACAGAGGAAGAGGGAGAGAGAGAATCTTAAGCCGGATGTTCAGCCTGACATGGGCTTCCATCTCACAACCCTGAGATCCTAACCTGAGCTGAAATCAAGAGTTGGACACTTAACCAACTGAGCCACCCAGGAGCCCCTAAAATACTGTTTTTAAGTCTTGCTAATTTAATTTTTCTTTTTTTCTGGGTGCATTTTTATTGACTGACTCCCTCTTCTTCCCCTCACCCCTCACCCCATGATTATAGGACATATTTCTTTCTCTTTCATTTCAATGTTTTTAAAATTTAATCCTAGACATTTTGAATATCCCATAATTCATTGCTGGATTCTGTTGTATTCTTTTAAACATTGTTGAGATTTGTTGTCTCAGGCCATGTAATTACTCATGGGTCAGGTGATACTTTGAGGCATGTTTTTAAACTTTTTGTTAGAGCAGGAGTAGAATAGCCTTTGCTCTTTACCCTAGTAAGGTATGACCTTTCTAGTGTTCTAGTGAATGTCCTATGTATTAGATGCTGTCTCTTGCCTCTGGCTGGTAAGAACCTAAAGGATTTCCAGCCCTGTGTGGCTCTGGGAATTGTTTGGCTTACAGTTATTTAGTAATTGCTCTTTTCTTAGCACTGATTATGGAGTTTTCTTAAGCACACATAGACAGATAGTTAGTAAAAGACCTTAGGTACCCATGCCAATTTCTAAAACACTTTCTATATATGAGTTCCTCCTTGCTGGGGCTCAGCTCTGCAAATTCTACTCACAGTGGCATCTCTGAACTCCATTCGTGATCTCTTCAAGTCTGTGAGCCTGCCAGGCTTTGGATTCCCTTTTCCTGAATTATATAGTCCAGAAACTTATTCCCAGTGGAAATTGAAGGTATTCCTGTGTTTCCCTTCTCTCAAGAATCATAGCTGCCTTTTTTTTATTGCCTAAAAAATGTTATTTTATGTATATTGTCCAGTTTTCTAGTTATATATAGTAGAAAAGAATGCTCCATAAAAATTGTCTTTTTAAAAAAAAAAGATTTTATTCATTTATTTGAGAGAGTGAGAGTGCTTGTGCAAGAGAGCATCAGTGGGAGGAAGGGGCAGAGGGAGAGGGAGAAGCAGGCTCCTCACTGAGCAGGAGGCCCTGACATGGGGCCTATCCCAGGATCCTGGGATCATGACCTGAACAGAAGGCACATGCTTCACTGACTGAGCCACCCAGACATCACCCCCATCCAAAATTGTCCTTTTATTAGTAGGATTTTTCATACTTCAGTAGGATTTTTCATAGTGTAAGTGGAGTAAGCAAGCAACACAAAAAAAGAAAAAAATAATAAGCAAAGACAGTAGGTGGAAAATTCTGGGTTCAAAGAATAATGGACATTTGAGTCACTGGAAAGAACCAGTTGAAGTGCAGGGGATGAATTAGAGATATGGCTTAAAGAGGCTAATTCATTGTACATGTCAGATATTTCCTAGGTACTGTTATGAAGGGATTTTTCAGATGTAATTATAATTTCCAATCAGTTTACCATAAAATATGAAGATTATCAAGGTGGGCCTGACCTAATCACATGAGACTCTTAAAGGCAAGAAAGTTTTCTCTGAGTGATTGCAGAAGAAGAAGAAATCAGAGATGTAGAAAATGTGAGAGAGATTTTCCATGAGGGAGGTTCTGTGTTACTGGTTTTATAATGAGGAGGACATGGACAAGGAACTGTTCTTGGAGCTGATATCTGTCTCTGGCTGACACCAGCAAGTTCATGGGGACTTCAGTCCTACAACCACAGGGAATATATTTCTTCCAATAAGAAGGGTTGGAAGAGGGCCTTTAGCTCCAGATAAGAACACAATCTACTGACATCTTGATTTCAACCTCAGCAGAGAACCCAGTCATGCTCTACTAAACTTCTTACTGCTAGAACTATGAACTAATAAGTGAGTATTCTTTTAAGCTATTAAATTTGCAGTACTTTTTTATGTAGCAATAAAAAACTAATACAAAGGCTAGTAAAATGTTTTAAAATATAGTTTATCAAGGTTAATTATAAAAGCCCAGATTTTTAAATTAAGAGGATTTTAGGGATTTGATCATAAGACTAAGTTTACTTGCTAGAGATTTTTTTTATGTTGAATATGTACTCATAAAAAGCTTTTTGGTTAAAAGATGGAAGAGATTTCATCCTACCCAATGATATCTTAGGAATAGGTATTAATTTACATAGGATCAGGTGAGTAATTTTGTAGGATTTAGGCCAGGAGCTTGGTGTATACCTGGCTCGTGTCCTTTAAATTAGCATATCCCACATCTGCAACATACACATGTCACCTAGAGGTTTACCACAGGTGGTCTTCTTTATTTAGTGCCAACCTTGCCTTGCTCCATACCTTGATAATGTTTAGCCAGTTTGTAATCTGGATGCATGTGAATTCTTGATTCTTTCACCCAACCTTGGTCCTTACCCTCTACTCCTTACCGTCTAACTCCTAAGACTTGACATCTGAATGTGTTTTCCCTTGTAAAAGTATCTTGATTTTCTTTTATAGACCTGGACTTAGTCATCCATTTCCTTGATTTCACTATTTTTTTAAAAGATTTAATTTATTCATTTAAGAGAGAGAGGGAGGGAGGGAGAGAATTAGCAGCAGCAGTAGAGAAGAGACAGAGGGAGAAAGAGAAGCAGACTCCCTGCTGAGCAAGGAGCCCAATGTGGGGCTTGATCACAGGACACTAGGATCATGACCTGAGCTGAAGACAGACACTTAACCATCTGAGCCACCCAGGCACCCAGTTTCACCATTTCTTATAATTTGGAATCTTAATCCCAGTCCTGTCTTTACAATACGGATGGCTAGTATTCATTCACACCAGCCAGGTCTCTCTGGTAATGATGGAAATGATGCATTCTATATAAAATCTTGAATTCTAGGCATCTTTTCCCATCTAGGAAATAAGAATGAAATTACCAGTAAGCGTTTGGGGAAATGATCACAGAACTCTATGTATAGGTGATCATGATGGAGATCCAATGAAGACATGGGAAGAAAATATCCAGACCATAAATATGACAACAGCTTTTATTTACAGTTTTAGATCTTGCTATTGCTCTATCGAAAAGAGAATTGCAATCCATCTAGCAAAGTGGGTACTTATTACTGAATACGCCCACGTGCTGCTTTTCATGGTGTTGTTGAAATGTCCCACCCTGTCTTCTGAAACTTCAGAAATCCTGTTGATCCTTCCTTAAGTTTCTCTACAAGACAGTAGGCCCACTGGGGTTGATAGTGACTGTGTCTGGCTTATATATGAGTCTTTGACCTCTGGCTTTGGGAAATTCAGTATGGGAAAGGACACCTTCCCAATAGCCTAGAGAATGGAGTTGAGTCCGTATTGACAGATGTCCTGGCAGACCCTCCTCATGTGCCTTGAATTTTGGTAGCACAGTGGAAGATCAAGAATTTCTGTAAGGGTTGGATAAATGAGACAGAGAGAAATTGGGTATAGGAGTACCAAGGAGACATAGCTTGGAGTTGGATCATATAGAAAGCACACTTCTTAACACTCAGATTAAATAATTAGAGTACTTCTGGTCGCTACAGATGGACATCATAAGGTAGGGGAGATAGAAAGTTTTTCACTAGCCCTGAGGTAGTCTTTGTGGTTACTACTGAAATGATTTTAATAGAGTTGAAAAGAGGGACCTTGACTATTCTCATCCCATGTAGTTGAATGTGCTTTCCTGGGTAATTCCTGTAATTTACTGGGATCAACAAACAATCTCCCTTGTGCAAAAATTAGGCCTGAAGGCCTAGGTGATCTTATGTAATTCAAAATGTAGGAGGGAGAGAAAATTCAGAAAAATTCTAACCTTATATAATTGATCATATCTATGTCTTAGGTTCTGAGAAGGAGGTACATGAAAATCTATTTCTCTTTAAAAATTAAGGGGAGTCTCAGCATCAAGGAAGACCAGGCATACCACTTCTTAAGTGAATTTAGTAAATATTAATGCAAGGAGATTGTGCAAAAATAAGAGAAGGTAGACTTTGGTTCTGAATGCAGACATTCTTATCTAAGTTGCTCCTGGGTCAACTCCCTCTGTACTGTGCCTTAAATAGCCTATTTTACCTAATCTTATAACTCAAAAGCCACCAAGTACATGCAGTTAAAACCTCTCCCTCTAAAACATTGCCCCCAAACTGTGTACTAATAGCACATAAGGGGAATTGCAATTGAAAATGAAGTTTATATTATTTTCATTTATCTAAAATTTCTTGAGAAAATGAGGATAAAATGTATAAATTAAATGGATATCACTGTTATGTGCATATTCAACAATCTCTCTGGGAAACAAACAGTTTAATTTACAAGGTCATTGGGGGACATTCTCTCACAGAGTTGAAGGTGTCTAAGGTAAGAGGTCAGAGGATGGCCATCAAGGGAAGCATCTGACATGAACTCAGAACAAGTCTAGGAGAGACATCATTTTTTCTGAGCGGGGAAAATGTTTCAGTTCAGACCCATTCTGGTAATTGCCTTCCTCACCAAAACATGGAAAGGCTAAACTCCTTTCCAGTAGCACATCACAGGCAGATCTCAGAGTTTGTCAGAGACAGAAGAGAAAGCCAGAGGGCTGGACAAGACAAGAAGAAGCCATTTCCAGGGTGAATCAGGCAGCAGGTGCTGCCAACACTAGAGACAGATGGAAATCGCCCAAATTCTGTGCAGTAAGAACTAGAATCGTGGTCACCATAAAAACAGCAGTACATGAAGCTCAGTACTCAAGTACTGAATTTTGAGTAATTGCAGAGAATAAGTATTCTCTGACCGTGGTATGGTCTGATGGAAGGAAGCAATATCTCTGCTGAAGACCAGTGTTGGGTGGAGCACAAGCTTTGTCCTCTTGATCTCTTCTCTCTGAAGCTGTTTCTCCACTGACTATAAGCCACCCTCCCCCAGGGTCGCAACCTGAGTCTTGCCATCACCAGAAACTGTCCATTTCAGACACTTGGCTCTCTAACACGGCATTTCACATCTTCCATATTCTTCCAGATCTTCTTCTATGGGTAAATTAACATTTGAAACTTACTACTTTATTTTTACAGAAACTAAATCATAGTATGTGTATTGTTCTGCCACTCTTTCTTTTTGCATTCAACAATGTATTATCCACACTGTTCTATGTCAGAATCTATCATACCCAAATCTTGAAATGAAATTCTGATTTTTGTTATAAGCAAATAAATTGGTACTAAAAGGCAACCACCTCCGATTTTGGGGTGGGGCTATTTCTTAACACTCTATCTCTTGATTTATCTCTTGCAGATGTTATTTATTGAATATAATTCTTCCACATGCCTTTTACATGATTGTTATTTTCCTCTGCAACATTTTATTTTTCCTTTGGTTATCTCCTAATCTTCCTGTAAATTAAAAAAAATTTCCTGGCATATTTTAATTTCCAAGAGCTTCCTTGTTCTCTAATTGTTCCTTTTTCATGGCATATAGTTCTTTTTTAATGGATACAAAATAGTCTCTTAATCCTTGAGGATTTCAATCCTACTTTTTATGAGGTTCTGTTCTGACCTCTGTGTGGCAGGCAGAATTCCTAGAGGACTCCTAAATTCCCAGCCCAATGGTGTACATGCACCTGCTCTCGGTTTTTCAGTCAAATGCTAATCCAGGTGCTGCTGCTGTGGTTGGATTTTGAGATGTAATTAAGTCTCATATTAGTGGACTTTAAGGAAATATTACCCTGGGTGTGCCTGACCTTATTAGGTGAGCCTTTCAATGGGACTGAGATCTTCTTGGTGAAAGAGATTTGAAGAGTGAATGAGAGTTGATTCATGGGAGATTCTCCATTGCTGGCTTTGAGGATGGAAGGAGGCCAGGTGGCAAGGACCTGACAGTGGCCTCTAGGAGCTAATAGCAACCACTGGCAGACAGCTGGCAAGAAAATAGGAACTTCGGTCCAAAACCACAATAACTGAATTCTGCCAACAACCCGAATGATGTTGGAAGTAGTCGTTTCCCAAAGCCCCCAGATGGGAACTCAGTGAGGACAACACCTTGTCCTTCAGCCTTGTGGAACGGTGAACAGAGACCCTGGACATGCTGTATTTGGACTTCTGACCTATAAAACTGTGAGTTGATAAATGAGAAATATTTTAAGCCCCTGTTTGTGCTAATTTGTTACACAGAAATAAAAAGTGAATATATTCTGCATTATTTCTTTCTTCCATATTATTTTGTTTTGACTTCCATATTTGATGTTGCACATTTTCCTCAATTATCTTATAATCCATGATGGCATACGTGTACGAAGATCAAGAATCTAGAAAGCTGACCATAGGTTCTGTACACGTGCGTGTGGTGGACTTCAATGTCAACAGTGACTAAATATTTTCTCTGAAGCCTGGGTGGGCATCACTTGCTCATGGATGTCTCCTCTTCCATCTTCTTTGTTCTCATGTGTCTGTATCTTTGAAAACACTTGTACAGTCATTTAAAGGACCTCAGTAGAAAGAGCACATCCATGCATTGCCATCTAGTTTAACTAGAAATTCCTTTCATTTTATTTATTTATTATTTATTTATTTATTTATTTGGATTTTGGCAATAAGAAGAGATGTTGACTTCAAAAAACGGATGGAAGTTTCCCAGTGAACCCAAGAGTGAGAAGTACAGATAGGCCTTTTAAGGAACGGAATTAAGGACTCAAGATCCTCAGAAACCAAAGCCAGCCAGTATTTGTTGTACCTCTTTCCCTCTTATTCGTGGGGCCCTCATGGTTTTTCTTTGATGCTCTTTGCCTTGTTATTGGTCTATGCTCTGATGAAACAAAACTGATTATTGTTTTTGACCTTGTATTCCGAGATCCCATTAAATTATCTTACTAAGAGTTTAGATTCTTTTGGCTTATCTACATAGTCATGTTCCCTGTGGATAGGAAAATTTTATTTCCTATTTTCCAATCCGTGTACCTTTTATTTGTATTTTTATTATCTTATTGCACCATCTACCACCTTCCAAATAATGTTGAGCAGAAGGTGATAGTAAGTAACCTTGTCTCATTACCTATTTTAGGAAGAAAGCTCTTCAATATTTCACCACTACATAAATTTGCTAAAGGACTTAGATGTGAAATAATGCAGTGCCTTCCCAGTCCGTTTTCTAACGCTTTTTCTCTAAATGCTTCTTTGAATTTTATCATGTGTTTTTTTTTTCTGCATTTCTTGAGATGATCATGATTTTCTTATTCATTCATTAAAAAAGTGAATTACATTAATTTTTCAAAAAGAAGCCTTGTGTTTTTTAAACAAACTCAATTTGACATATATACTATACGTATAATAAATAATATATGTAATCACTGATAAATCACTTATATATGGAAGATCACTTATATGTATTTAATTATTAATAAATATGTATTAGTGACAAATATAAAATCACAAATCCCTTGTTCTTCACTCCTTGATTGCATAATCTTCTGTGACCATTCTGTCAAAATCAAGATGAGCCTGTTAATAACCCTCCCAGCACATATTTTTGTTCCACTCGCATTTGAACTCAGGCAGTCTCTCTCAGGAGTCTCTGCTCTTCATGATTGGGCTGAACTGCTCATCATTCAATAAACTGTATATAGTTCTTATCTCATGGTATTAGTTCATTTGTTCTCAAATCATATGTCTGAATTGCCAAATCAAAGAACCATTCTCCATGTTATTCAAGTAGCTCTATGGAACGAATGAATACCAAATGATAACCTCAGCCACATTTCCAGTTCTTATAATTACAAAAAGGACCTCATTCAGAATCTCACCCTGTTGTAGTCGTGAGCGCCATGTACTTGCTTTCTGGAGTTTGACTTCATATTTGGCATTGAAGAGTCCACCAAGCTGATGTTTACTCTCCATTATCAAGCTCATTCCTGGTCCTCTGGTTCAAGTCATCACTGGGCCTGTGCACTCGAAAGAAATACAGCATTTAATTTGCAAATAATTCAGTCACTTAAGCCAAAATGTCAGAAGATTGCCTTATTTAGGAATTCAAGACACAGAAAGTAGGTCTGTTGTTTTAACATAAAAGAAGGTTAAAAATTGGAGGATGGAGTAGAAGATACACGTAAGAATAGAACTTCTTACTGATATGGTTTTAACTTCAAAATATATACTTGAAATGCTGCTTTGTCTCATTTTCAATACTTATGGCTGACATTATTGCTATTTGCAACTTCCAACGGTTAACCAGCCTATTCAGGATCATATATCTAGTGGCAGTCAAGTTAGAACAAAGATCTGGCACTCAGTCTGACAGCAGAAGCCTTAGATTTGCTTCAGAGACAACCAAATCCAAACAAGGTGTGTTTGCTTCCTTTCCTTCGATCTTTCTTATGGATCTTCTCAATCCTGCACTTCTGCAGGTGGAACCCAGACACAGTGTGGTGGGGGAGAGGGAACAGGCCCAGAAAGCAGGGGCACATAGCCAGAATTCCAGTACTTCTGCTCTCTCCTTGGAGCCAGGCATGTCCCAGAGGGAAGGGAAGAGCTGCATATTTCATATCCCAAGCCGCGGACTCTACCTTTGGGCAGGGTATAAATATGGGGTTGGCACAACCACCTCGGGGTGACCCCCCCGGAGTACTGCAGTGGGTCCCGGTACCCTTTGCATTTTGTCAAAGTGCTTGCCGTCAGCGCCTCCTCTCCTCCGCAGAGCAGGGGGGGATGACGGGAATGGGGGAGCCAATTATGGCAGCTTCTCGCTGCAGTGCGCAGAGTGGCTGGGTTGTCATTCATTACCGCCTAATGTTTAGCTGCAGTATGCAAACCACCGAGGCTGGGAGGAATCACAGCTGAGAAGAGAACGCCTGACAGAGGCAATAAAGCACCTTCTTCTTCAAGAGGTGCCACTGCAGGGCCATAGAATTTGCATGCTGCTCCCGTTGCCCTGGAAGTCAGGTTATTAATTATTATCCAAATCACCCCCCTTGTTACCTCCGAGCTCTCATTATGGCTGCAAATGCAGGTATGTTCAACTCCCGCCCCACTGCCCCCATATATTATGCCACCACTTTGTTATATAACTACCGAGCACGGGAGCCCATCAGAGGGACTTTAAACAAAATAAAAGCCTGCAGAGGAGCGCTTTCTTCTTTGTTTGGCACGAAGGGGTTGGCGGTAATAGAAGCCACCTTCCCACCGAAGCCCAATATCCATACTCATCAAGTGGACGGAGGTTTGGAGATTATCTTCTGTCATTGTGTCACAACACATTTGCTCTGTGAAGGGCAGGGTCCGTGGGGGGATGCTGTTGCCCACGTCCCAAGTCCAGTCCCATCACAAATGGAGAGTCAGGAGCATCTCGGAAGCAAGAGGTTAACTGATCATCGTTGTTTATTGAGGCCCATATAGTACCTTTCACAAACCGCAGAAGCTTTATGGAATTCAGACTGACCCCACAATTCTGCCTGCTGGTGAAACATGGCTGTCTCGGCTGCCGGACTCATCTCTTTTGTAAAATCACCAGCAATCCAACAATAAATGATTTGCTTTAGAATAGTGGGCTGTCTCCTTGCCCTCATGACCCCTCTTCCTCCCTCCAGCATCTAAGAATATTCTCCACCTTGTTGGCCTGTCTATTCCCCAACTCCAGAGGATGTGCCAAGAAATCCAAAGTGCTTGCACACCCTTTCACATCCGTTACTTGCAAATTGACGCAGCCCTATAATCTCTATTTATACCCACGAGAATTCTTTCTCAAATATGTGGCTTGGGGTTACTGACTTTGACGCTAAACAAAGCAAATAGAATAATGTGGCTATAGCATTTAGTACAGTGCTTAGTGGCTCCATAAATATCACTATAATTATTTAAATTAGTTGTAATAATAAGTATATCCAGTTGCTGACAAAATTTCTCCAATAAAGGCCGTTACCATGGGAAACTATGCTTCCATATATCTTTTCGTTATTATCCCCACTGTCACAAACCAGGATTTCCAGA
This sequence comes from Enhydra lutris kenyoni, assembly GCF_002288905.1. Classification (NCBI taxonomy): domain Eukaryota; kingdom Metazoa; phylum Chordata; class Mammalia; order Carnivora; family Mustelidae; genus Enhydra; species Enhydra lutris. The sequence goes on along the minus strand of NW_019154109.1, from coordinate 26,114,035 downwards.
CTGGATGTCTATCCCAGTCTTCATTTCTCTGTCTCCGTGCAGCCTGTATATGTGTGTGTTTGTGTATAAGAATATAATCTATAAAATAAAATTTCAGTTCAGTAAATACCTGGGAAGTTTGCCCCAGATTCTGTTACTATGCCAGCTCAGCCTAGACGCCCCACCAATCGGGACAGCCCAGTGGTAAACAAAACCCTACATTTTATTAGGCATTGGGCAGGTAGGACTGTCCCAACAGAGTCACCATTGATGAATACTCAAATTTCATAAAATTGTTTCTTGTTCTTGAGATATATTTGCCACCTGAACCATTCCTGTGTGTGCTGGAACTCAGACGCAGCAAACTGAGAATGTCTGAACGAGGACATTGTCACTTTTCCAATGGTTCTACAATACCTACCTGTAGACGGGTTGCAAGCAAGGGCTTTCCAGAGTCGCCCACTTTGTCCCCTGAAGTTGTGAAAGTGGACGTCATGTTTCCCGTGACCCACAATAGTCCACTCACCTGGCGTGAGAACCCTCACAACAATTTCCAGGCAGATACGGTTCACGTATTACAGTAGAGGAACATGAACTGGAAAATTGCCATGAGATGTCTCCAAATTCACAGAATGAGTGGCAGAGTGTGGCTTAAGCCTGGGGTCTGACCAACAAAGGCTGTGTTCTAGTCACGATACTGTGTTTCCTGGGTGTGTTTTGTGCTTCAAAACAAACTGCAGTTGGGGTGCCTGGGTGGCTCAGTTGGCTAGGCGTCCGACTCGTGATTTCGGCTCGGGTCATGATCTCGGGGCCTTGCAATCGAGCCCTCCGTCAGGCTCTGTGCTGAGTGGGGAGTCTGCTTGAGGACTCTCTCTCTCTCTCTCTCCCTCTGTCCCTCCCCCACTCTCTTTCTCTCTCTCTAAAATAAATAAATAAGTCTTTAAAAAAAAATGAACTGCAGTTGCTCAAACATCTTTGTAAACTCCTCTTTGGGAATATCCTTAATAACTATTTCCCCAGTTACAGAAAACATCAGTATCATTACAATATTGTCACATCTGGTTTTTGACTCAGAAACACATTACTCACCTTAATCGTCAGACTTAGTTCTGAATACCTTTCACCTGGTTTTAGAAATTAAAACCACCATGAAGCCATGGTGGTTTTTTCCCTTGAAGACATCCAGTCCCCACCTAAAACAAAAACCGTTCAAAAAAGAGAATACTGCATGTGTTTCCCAAAAAAGCAGCATCTCTGGAATCAGTAGATGACTCATTTGTGTGGCTTGACACCTACCCTTCATACCTGCATTGCCTTTATGGGTGTCCATAGGTCCATCCTGTCTCGTCTTGGTCCAACTCCCTTCCTGAGAGAGCGCGCTCAGGTCTGTTCACAGAGGAATCATGAGACCGTGGGGTTCTCCAGAAGAGGGTCAGACCACCCCTAGCCCCAGGTCTGAGAGGTAAAATAGTGGGATTTGAAATACAGGGAGTTTCCTTCTCTTTTCTTCATACTTTACCAAATCTGCCCGAGGTGGACCCAGGATCCTTCCAGCTGTGTCATCCTCTCAACTACTGAATTCAGTAAGTTGACTATTAGTAGTCTAGAGTCAGCCCTTTTTGGGGAATAAAAAGAGGAAGTGCTCAAACCTTGGAGGGTAGAAGTGAGGAGACATCATCATGGTCTGAGGAAGCATCTTGAAAAAGCGCAGAGGAGCTGTTCTCAGTGGCGAGGAGTGACAATAGGATTAGGCAGACTCTCCTTGAAATCTCCAGGACTTAAGAAAGGCACTGGGTTTCCAGAGGTCAGTGGGAACAGGGACTTGAATGATGAGTTGTAGGGTATCACAGTCTAAGTGGGACTTGACAGGCAGGAGAACTTGAGAAAAAAAAACTGACTTTTTTGTGTTTGTAGGAAAATAGACGACAAGTTCTATTATGTTGATTTAAAAATGCTAAAAAATAGCATTTTATGTTCACACATGTTACATTTAGGCTGGGTTCACTAATCTTGATATAGAGGGGATGATGCTGGTAAGAGTTCTCAGCACACTGATACCTAGTAAGCATTTAATATCTGGCAACTTTTACTGAAATGCATGCTCTTTGCAGAATCATGGCAAATCAGAGAGTTGCCAGAAGTCTAAATGGGCAAATGCTATTTTGATTCTCAAACAGGAAAAGAAGATGAATTTCACAGATCCTGACAAGGCTGGCATCGATCCCGGGATGCCACGGTTTGTGGCCATCTAGAAGTGGTAGTAGCAACAGTTAATAAGAGTTCAGGCTCTAGTGGGTTCACAAAGGACAAGCCATGCCAGATTAGCCCTATTTATTTCTTTGATAGTATTATTAGGTGGTGATACCAGAGAAATGGGATAGACCCAGTATAGCTGGACCTCAGCAAGATGTGTGTTATAAACTAAATGTTTGTGTCCTCCACCCCCAAATTCCATATGTTGAAATCCTGATCTCCATTGTGACAGTATTTGGAAGAGAGGCCTTAGATCATGGCAGTGGTTACCTTCATGAGTGGGATTTGTGCCCATACAAAGGAAACACCAGAGATCCCCAGCCCTTTCCACCATATGAGGACACAGTAAGAAAATGGCCATTTATGAACCAAGAAGTGGATTCTCACCAGACATTCAATCTACTGACACCTTGATCTTGGCCTCCCAGCCCCTAGAACTGTGAGAAATCAATTTCTGCTGTTCATAAGTCATGCAGGCTTATGGGCACTCTGTTACAGCAGCCTGAATGTGCCATGACCGTGGGCAACAAGCTCTTTCATGGTATTCCATGGACAAGGAGGAGTAGGAACAGGGAACAAAGTAAGCAAACGAGAAGCTTGATGATTGACCATACCCAAAAGGTGATAATTAATGAATTATCACAATTTCAAAGGAATTATGAGTGACACCTAGTAAGTAGGGTATTGTCCTCATAAATTTTTTTTTTATCAATAGTGTGAAGGAAGCTAATTTGAAGATACATTTCTTGACATTTTTCCAACAATGCCTTATTTCCAGGATATTGTTAACCCATGTACCTGGATAGAGAACTATATCTGGTTCCTTTTCTTTCCTTCTCTGTTTTTCCTTCTCACATTCCAGAAGGGATAACAAAAGTGACTGTGACAGAATCTATACCTGAAAAGATAAGGTGCTGCCCAATTTTTGGTCCTGCTGTGTATGTAAGAGATGCTTTTCCCATACAGGAAATTCCCTCTGGGCATACTCCCACTCTCATGAGCCCCAAAACGACTTTGTAGAGAAAAAAAAAAAAGGATGTGATAATTCATGAATGCTAAATGATGATACATTGACAAGGATCTATCTACCAAGACACGTGAGACTCCATGGAAGGCAAGTTATTTGACCTTACTTCCAAATGATATTTAAACTGATGACCTATTTGTTCAATGTTTACTTAGCACTGAATTCTGTCTAGGAGAGTCAAGAACCAGAAGATCACTTGGAATATCCCTCACACTTCCTTCTATCCCCCTGGTCTGTTCCCACTGGCTAACCTGGATGCAGGATGAAGCCCTCCACTTACCATCCTGAGAAAGCAACACTGATCCAACTATGACCCTTCTGTCCTAACTGCTGCCTCAGAGTAATCCTGTCAACCACGCAGACACTTCCTCTTAAAAGCAGTTTAGGGGGGCACCTGGGTGGCTCAGTGGGTTAAAGCCTCTGCCTTTCGGCTCAGGTCATGGTCCTAGTGTCCTGGGATCGAGCCCCACATCGGGCTCTGTGCTCTGCAGGGAGCCTGCTTCCACCTCTCTCTCTATCTGTCTGCTTCTCTGCCTACTTGTGATCTCTGTCTGTCAAATAAATAATAAATAAAATCTTTGGAAAAAAAAAAAAGCAGTTTAGGTAAGTCCCAGTGATGTCTTAGTGCCTTCACTGATTAGGATCTTGCAAAACTGCAGGCTGGCGACCCAGTGCTGCGTATCTGTCCCTTGTTACCAAGTGACCGTAGAGTTGTCCAAGCTGGGACTCTTTTGAGAGTGGAAGGAGGACCTGTCATAGAGTTTCTGGGATTCGGGGACAGCCTGCCACGTGGGATGGCCTTAGGCCAAGCAGGGTGTAAGGTAGCACTACTCATGGAGACCCTAGTGCTGCAGAGATAGAGAAAGGCTACAACAGGCTAAGGAGAATCCCTGACTTTCTTCATTCAAATCCATTTTCAGACAAACCCATTGTTTCTCTTCCATGAGGTTCTACACCTGGTTCTTGAAAAGGAGACCCTTTGGACCAGCTCTTGGGGAAGGAACATCTAATTCTGAAGGCAACCACCTCTTTTCCTCTGTCTTAGGACCATCGCTGAACATAACTTTCTGTCTTCAGTCTTTCCCTGGAGAATCAGAGAATCTGATGTCAGTCCCTATGTTCCCCAAATGCTGGGGCACAGGCAAGCCTCCAGTGCTTCTCTCGGAGCCTCTTTGTCTAACCCAGGTGAGGGGAATACCTCTACTCTTTTACGTTGGCTGGAGGTGTGCCCTTGGCTAATTTAGGGAGGACCAGTGGAGAGCTATTCCTGTGGCAAATCCTATACAGAATTTCCCTAACCTCACTTGGGAAATTCAGGTGTACTTGACCACTGTCATCTCACTCTTGGCTTTGGGGGTCACTGCTGGAGAAATGTCCAGCTTTGATATCCTGTTATGCCTTCCTAGAGTGCCATCCATCTAACATGAAGGCCCTTCTTAGAAATTAGACCTGGACATTTTCTCTTACAAATATCTTTGGTGATACTTTTTGCTACATCCAGCACTGTTCTTTTGGGAGACACTGCTAACTACCTATCCATGCTCCAGGCTCTCCTTCTCTGGTGACACAACTCTTATTGCCCTTGGAGTTGTAGTAAACCCAGCTAAAAAAAATTCAACTACTTTAGACTTCCTTGAAAATGGAGATAAACACGTGACCCTGTTCTGTTGGGTGAGATGTAAGTGGCAGTTGCTGGTTGAGCTTTCTGGGAAGGCTTTTCAAAGGACAGATAATTTATACAACTTTTTGGTCTTTTCCTCCTCTCCTGCTCCAGAGTACACGCACAGTGGTTGCAAGTGTGGCTGCCATCTTGTGACCGGAAAGATGAGGCCACAGGGTAAAGGACTGCGGAGCCTGAGGACACGAGGGGCCGGGACCACTGAACCACTAACCAGCCCTCCTCTGCTCACACCTGAGCTTCTTGTTCTGTGCAGCTGCTAAATCCTTTCTTCGTGGGAGCCCCCCTCTGAGGGATTTTCTTTTACTTGCAGCTGACAGTATTGTGTTATTAACTGACAAAGTTCTCTGAGAACCCTAGTGTCTTTCTACCTGGAACAAGGAGGGAGTCAAAACATAAAATATGCACGGGCACTCTCCCTATTTTGAGAACAATAGGATGTGATCTCATTGTTTTCTCCGCCTCTCCTAAGACTTGCCTGGGAAAGGAAGCAGCAAGAGAGAGAAAGTAAAAATACAATGTTGATTTGCTAACATCTCCCTAGATTCTTAGGATCTCCTTAGGATCACAGGGCTGCCCTGTTTTGCAGCCTAAGTCATAAAATGGGACAGAAAGTACCTCCTCTTGGAGCTGTGTTTGCCGGGAGTAGGAATATGACATGGGTCCATCAGACAGAACATTCCCTCATTCATGTATTCGGAAAAGCACCTCCTACGGGCTGAGGACAGCTGGAATGGAGAAGCGACAGGAATTTCCATGCTGGGACCTCCTGGGTTTGGCAGTGGTTTGGGACCTTGGAGGGTATGGCTAGCTTATGGAATCAGTGAACTTATGGGAAGGGGAATTTGCAAGAAAAAAGAAAGAAAGAAAGAAAGAAAGAAAGAAACAACCCTTTTTGGGTCCTGGCAAGAAACAAATGTGTGTGACATGTGAAGTGGCAGGTGTAAGGCAATGAACTTGTAGTGGTAGTGTCTGTCAAAGTGAAGAAGACAAGTTGGCCTAAAGGATTAAGCCAACATTTTAAAAAATATTCTGTACCCCAAAAGCACATGCTTAGGGCCATCTGAAGACAGACAAAAAGTTCATTTTCTTTGCCATATTGGGGATGGCAGCTGAAGGCGACAGCACTGGGCCAAAGTCAAGTGAAAGTATATGGGGGATATATCTTGCCCATGAGCCCTCGAGAAGCCACTCAAGAACCCTGGGTAAATTGGGGAAGAAGTGGTGAGAGCAAAGCCAAGTGAGGCGCTTTTGTTAGTATGATGACATCCTTGGTTTTACCCCTAGCCTGATACAGTCTGGGAAATGCTTGTGTCTGTGAATATTTTCACAGTTAGGTTGATGGGAGATGAAGTACACTGGCTTCAGGTGACATGGCTTCACCGCTCCTGGACCACGCCTCGCACACAGAACAGGATCAGTGAAAGGGACATTAATAAAGGGGATTCAATCCGCTCTGGTAATGGTAATGATGACAATAGCCATGCTAGCAATAATAGATATGATTTTTAAGTGATGACTGCGTGCAAGATGTTATCATGGGTGATCCCTAGTTTACAGGTGAGAAAACACATGTGTGGGGGAGTTACAAAAATTGGCAAAGCCCGACAGTTAAAATGGCGGAGCCTGGAATCAAAGAAAAGCTAGTCTTCTTTAGGAGCTGGGACTCCTGCCTCTTGGCTGTTCGGCCTCGGTTGAGTTTAAGGGCCTTAATATAAGGAATTTCCCTATTTCCCCGAAACTCACCAGTATTTCCAGTTAAGCTAAGCAGCTCACTCCCACCCACACCACCACAGAACAGGCTTTTTCTCTGTTAGTCCAGTGTGCCCAATGCACAGAGTTGTGGGGTTGATCAAGGCTTCCTATGAGGCTGTTTTCCTTGAAAGGTTGGCATCAAGGAGAAGGGGTTGCTGCTGCTGGTCTGAGGTCTGGTGCTGGTCTGAGGATGGGGGAGAGGGGTTGAATAATAAACAAGCAATTGCCTTAGATGCAGGCCTCCTACAGAGAACAGAAGATGATTCCAGAAAGAAACTGCACCCCCTTCCTCACTGCCCACCCCGACACACATCTTCTGTCAAGCCCCCTTGGATTCTAGCGGAGGCTGAACTGTGTGAGTTCAGGCCGGGGCCGACTTCTAGGAATATTAACATAGCTTGGTTCCCTGGGGAAGGGAGCTTGTCCTGCCGTGCAATTGTAATTTATTAATCGCAATTATTTCAAGATGAAAATGTGAGCTTGCTGTTTGGCCCACACACACATGTTACACATAAAAGACTTCAAAATATCAAAAGAGCAATTTCCTGTGGGGGAAATGGAGCTTGGAGGCTATGGCTCCAGATACTGAAGCTGGGGCCACAGGGCCCTACACTACCACTAAGCTATGGCTCCTTCAGTGTTTTGGGGTTTTTCAGTTATGCTAATGGCCAAGCCTCTGTCTTGTGTCACACGAGCTGCCCGTGTGGCCGCTTCAGCACAATGAGAAATGTCTGCAGTACTGAAGATGGTGTCAGTGAGTGCCTTCATCACCATCCTTGGCAACATGCATTAGGAAAGACTCTTTACTTCCTCCAAAGCTGTGGGGGGCTGCCCAGGGACAGCCCTGCCTCCCTGCCCTCCAGGAAGTTCTAATGCAGATACATGAGGGCAAGAGCACTGACCACACATTGGGGAGTAGAATGAAACATCAAAAGGAACATGGAATAAACATTACAGTACTTATATGTTCATTTACAAGCCAAAAATAAGGTTGGTATTTTTTAAACTTTTATTTATTAAGTTATCTCTACACTCCAACATGGGGCTAGAACTCACAACACACGAGATCAAGAGTCACGTGCTCCATAGACTGAGTCACCCAGATGCCCCAAGTTTGGCCTTTAAGTAGGGGAGGGAAAAGGATGAACACGAAATTCTCCATATACACATGCACTCAGCAGCACCTGCCGGTGACCTGGGTTCTGTGGCAGCTACTAAAATGGGGCCTGGAAGTGGGACTCCCTTGGGGTCACGTGCAGAAGAAACCTTGAGAGTGGACCCCGTGGAGTCAGCGGTACCAAGGACTGTCTACAGAATTGATCGGGACATTTTTGTGGAGAAGGCTGGACTTCAGGGATGACTGAGAAGAAGGAGAGAGAAGAGATAGGGAGGGGGCAGAACTCAGAGAAACCGGGTGGACTCAGCATTGGCTCAAGTGTAGGAGAGCTGATGAGACGCAAACAGGAGGATACTCCCAGGGACGAAGAAAAACGACAGCGTGTGGATGCCCCGTATTTCCCCGGGGCACGAAGTCGGCCACACTCCTATTTTCAGGATCCCACTGAATGCAAATTCAAGGAGATCTGGGAAATTAGGGGAGGGGGTCCGAAAGGTAAGAGGCGCTGGATTCCAAATGTGCCGGCTCGGGGTCCCGCTGGGCATTTCTGCGGTGCGGAAGGAGGCGTGGCCCCCCAGCACCTCCAGCGGGACCCGCGGAGCAGATCATCAGGGGAGGCGCGCACGCCACTGGGGTGTGCCCGGCTCCTGCGCCCGCTCTCTCCTCCGACATCTCCGCGATGTTTATTAAGAGATGACAAGTCTATCAGGCCTCATGAGCAGTCTTTCACAGGGAGGAGATCTTCCCGTACGCCCAGGGAGCATCATCAATCTTGTGCCTGCCCGGGGCTCGGAGCGGCAGAGTGAACAAGGCCCCTCTCCGCCCTGCCCCGCGCTCTCCCCGCGCCTCCGCGGCTCCCGGGCCGCCTCGCCCCGCTTCTCCGCGCAGCGGGCGGTGGCGGAGAGCCCTGTGTGCATGAAGGATAGAATAGACGGGGCCCTTTCCTCCTACGTTCGCGGCTTTATGGGATGTATTTCACAGTGGGAACGGCAATGGGTAGAACTGAGACTGGAAATGACCGCCCGCCCCGCAGCAGGCAGTGCGCCCGCGTCTTACCGTGTGCAAATGATTTGCGAGTTTCATATCGTACACGCGAATATGACACCCCTCTCCCGGAGAATCAGTTGTCCATCTGTCTAAAATATCTAATTTGGATATTCCACTGAGTGTGAATAGGCGCTGTGTTGCCTTTCCTACATGCACGCTTCCCCCCCCCCCTTTCTTTTTTCTTTTCCTTCTAGAAAGAAGCTTTAACGTTGTAACTAAGAGCATCTGATACTCAAGGAGAAGATCCCATTGCTCTGCGCAGGAGGCAGAACTGATACTAGAAACTGGCAATCGCAAGTGGACCTCACTGAATACATATCTTTTGAGTATTATATATATCATTATATTTGTAAGTCAAATGTGCTACACATTTATTTTTCATTAGAATACCCCTAATCTGGGCCATGCAGCTTCGAGCCCGGAAAGACACTGTCAGATGGGATAATAATATCATTTTTAAATTTCATGAAATTTATTGAGGCTTACAAATCATTTTTTGGGGGGGCACTGGTTCAATATTTAAACATTCTAATATCTAACACATCATAAGGTTGTTTTTTATTTGGGGAGGGGAAGAGAGAGGAAATTATTTTTCTGTATCATGACTGCCTCCAAACATTTTTTTGAATCTTGTTCTTTACTGTAATATATGCTTTTCCAAGATTTGACACTGGGCTTTGTTCAGAGGAAGGAGGAAGGTCATGAAAAATGGCTCTTTTATCCTTTGCATGGCATCTCTATGACTGGAGCGGAATCAGATAGGAATGAAAGATTGGGCCGGCTTCATTTGTAGTGGAAGAGCTATGTAAGACTTAGCCGCTGGTGAGGTGTTTTACAATGCTTAGATTCTGTGATTTGTTTCAATGATCCGCGTTCATCCAGAAATGCTGTTTTTAGGAATAACAGCTGGAAACCAAATGGTTGCCTCCGCCAACCTCGCCAGGGTCCGCCTTGGTACTGCAGATGAGGTCCCCCAGACTGTTCCATGTCCCAGTCTAATGCACCAGAGGTTTGTGTGCACGCACACGTGTAAGTCTGCACATGTGTGTGCATGGGTGAGTAGGACAGGTATGGCTCAGATCGTTAATGTGGGATAGAATACCAATGTATATGACTTCTGATGGTGGGACAAGCTCCGCTGTGGAAATCAAAGAGAATCTTTTTACAGTTAAATGGGAAATTGTATTCTTCTCCTATTTTGAGGAAAAACCTCTAAAACCAGAAGAAGAGACTATTCTTTTATGGGAAAATGAAATAGCACAAAAAATGTGTTCAAAGCTCCAAATTAATTTATGGAAAAGATTCTGGTTTCTAGAAGATTAGCTTCCAGTGTTGGATCAAAATGTTTAGGTCTGACTTTTTTTTTCCCTAAGACAGGAAGAGGCTTTAGTTTGTAGAGGGGAGAGATGAAGAAGGGACCACTTCTCCCTCACCATTTCTGACATGGTTTATTGAGATAGAATTAAAATACCATACACTTCACCCATTTAAAGGACACAATTTAATGGCTTTTTATATATTCATAGAGTTGGACAACCATCATCGCAATCAATTTTAGAACATTGATGACCCCAAAGGAAACCCTGCCTCCCTAAGCCATTACCTCCCAAATGCCCTGCCCCCCAACCTTAGGCAAACATGTATCTGTTTTCTGGTCAATGGATTTTCCATTCTGAGTATTTAATTAAATAGTCACCTAATATGTGGCTTTGTAACTGGCTTCTTGCACTTTGCATGATGTTCATCTGGGTTGCCGTACACATTGGTGCTCATTCTTTTCATTACTAGATAATAGTCCACTGTAAGGATCAGTTCGATGGACATTTAAGGTTGTTTCCACTTTGGGGCTGTTACGAACGATGCTTTTGTGAACATTCACGAATAAGTTTCTGTGTGGATATATGTTCACTTGTCTTAAGTGCATATCTAGGAATTGAATTGCGGGGCCATGTGACAGGTCTAAGGTTCACCTTTTGACAGATTAATAGATTAATTCACCCAAGCAGCTGCACGTATATTTCCATTAACAGTACATGAGGGTTCCAATTTCTCCACATCTTTGCCAATACTTGCTATTAACTGTCTTTTTGATTATAGCCATCCTCATGTGTGTAAAGTGGTGTCTCGTTATGGTTTTGATTTGCGTTTCCCTGACAGCTAATGCTGAACTTTTTTTTTAATTGTCGTTTTGTATATCTTTTTCAGAGAAATATCTACCCAAATCTTTCACCTATTTTTAAAATTGTATTATTTGCTTTGGTATTAGGTGTTGTAGGACTCCTTTATATGTTCTAGGCACACGTCTCTTATCACATACATTATTTGCAAAATTTTCTCCCATTGTTTTTCTTGATCGAGAAAAACCCTTCAAACACAGGGTTTTTGATTTTGATAATATACTCTTTTTTTTTCCTTTTGCTTGTGCTTTCGGCATCATGATCTGCTTTACTCAACCCTTCAAAGGAACCCCTAAGCTTTTGAATTGAGGCCATAATAGGAGTATTAAGGGAGAGTGGTACTGGAGCAGATGGCATTAAAGATAGATACCAGTGAATTTAGAAAACCAGATTAGTGTGTCAAGCATCCTTATTACATACCAAAGTGTTAACCACAGATTGTTCAGAAAAATATGTTGTAAGAATGTTGTCTAAATCCTTAAAATATGTGTAATATATGAAACTGGAAGGAATATTTAGGATTTCATATTCATCAACTCAAAAGCATTATACAGTACGCTGCCACCAGGTGGTGGTAGCGATAGCCTTGACTGATCAGTCATTGTTTGATGTTTGAGAAACATCCTTTATCTGAGACCTGGGTTTTCTAGTCTAGCCCATTAAATTTATTAGAATAACTTTCCAAGACTTTGTTTAAAAAATTGAACTTTCTAGTAAAATCAAACTCTAAATGTTAAGAGCATGTATTTAATAAGAAGATAAAGAGAAGAAAAGAGAAAGAATAAACATTTACTGAGCACTTACTATATGAGTTAACATACACTACTTTATTTAATCTTCAGAATACATTTCAATTTAGTTTTAATATCCTCCATTTAAAGATCTTTAACTTCTTGTCCAGGGTCACACAGCAATGACATACCAGAGTTTAGGCTGCCTGACTATAAAATCCTGTACATCTGCTACTATGCCTATATTTTGTGGTTTCCTCTCAGTAAATAAAATGTAAATTCATGTTTGACCAATATTTAATAAGCATCCATGGTACCTGGCACTGTACTAGGTAATTACTGTAAATGTGGATATAATTTGGATTTTTTCCATCGATCCTAATTATTATCTAACATTGTTTAAAGTACAGTTGATCTTTCCTAGACTTGGTAAGAGTTCTCATTCTGTCTCTCAATCTCTCTCTGCTTCTCTTCTTTACCCTTTCCATAAAACCTAAACTCTTATGTGATTTGGAGATTTTAGCTCAGGACACTGTATCAAAACCCCCAAATTCTCCAGAAATGAGCCTCCAGCTTTTGGTAGTTTGCAGATTTCCTGTTTCAGCCTCAGAAACTCTGTTTCTCGGCTTAGTGTAATAGACACTAATTGGGCAGCAGCCTTTCCCACACAGATCCCTAGAGCTTCCCGAGGACAGAAATTCTGCCTGTTTGTTCTCTACTTTATCTTAAGGTCCTCACAACGCTTTTGGTGCCCAATAAGGGTGCACAAATATTTACGTATGTTTTGACTGATCATGCCTTTGATGCCTGCTCACCTCCCTACCCCTTAACTGTAGCTGTTGATCTAGATGATTTTATACCTGATCCAAGCTTGGCCAGTTCTCTCCTGTGACCCTGAGATTTTGGCAGAAATCACAGGGATGTGAAGCTTGATGGCTGGCTCTAAGGGTAGCTCCCTATAGAGCAGAGGTCTTAACTCAGGTTATTTTTGTTGCTGGTGTTCCTGGGGTTTTCAGTCTTTTCCTTCAGTTTTTTGAACTACTTCAGTATTCTTACAGTATAGATACTCCTTCACTTAACTTAGGTGGGGTTAATTTAGCCAATATGTTTAAGCTGTCGGGACTGAATGGACTCCCTCCCTCTTTCTCTTTTTCTTTCCTTCCTTCTTTCTCTCCCTTCCTTCATTCTCTCCCTACCTCCCTCTCTTTGTTCCATCCTCCTTCCCTTCTTTCTTCCTTTTCTCCCTTCTTCCTCCCTCCCTTCCTTCCTTCCTTCCTTCTTTCCTTCCTTCCTCCTGCTCACACTCTCCCTCATCCTCCCTCTTTCTTTGTGCCCCTGCCATGTGTCTTGCAGGGTGATAGGACCCACAGAAGGCAGATACACAGATCACTAGGAGACACACTCTGGTCCCTCCCAGCTCACAGCCTCAGAAAGCAAACACAGTTAAGCACAGGAACAGAGCAATGTGACAAGGCTTTGGAAGCACAGAGAAGAGGAGGAAACTTGTCCAGGTTTCCTGAGAAGGATGCAGAGGGAGCTGGCTAGGAAGGCTGGAAGCATGCTACTAAGTGCACAAAGGCCATGGGATGAGACTGAGCCAAGCCTGAGTCAAGGTTCTGAGGTGATGTGCCCACCTCGTGTGGAGGGAAGCTTCCCAGCTCATCTGGGCTGGGGTGAAGAATGCAGGGGCTCTGGAAGCAGAGAGGGCAGGACTACCAGCTTCTCATGTGTTTTGTCAGGGCAAGTGGGCCTGTTCTAAAGACAGGGCAGTGAACTGAGACAGGCCAGCCAGGAGGATCCTGTGAGGTTTCCATGGAAAGAAGATGAGAGCCCACAAAGGGAAGGTAGCAAGGAGCAGGGGAGGGGGCGGACCCCTCAAGAAGGGACAGGTTTTCAGGGGTTTATCCCACTGAGCTCATGGGAAGGTCTCTCCCGGGGTGTGGGGACCTGGGTCTGCCTGGATTCTCCATCGCCTGGGCCCTGTTCTGTTGCAGGGTGGGGGCAGGTGGATAGGCTTCACCCAGCAAGTAAATGAATGAGCACAACTTATGACTTCACTGGAAAGACCTTACTCACTTGGTTCTTCTTTGGGAATGGGTTTTGATGGAAAACAGAGAAAGAGAGGGGTTAATAAATATATGTTATTTTGTGGCCATACAGTGAGGATTAAGAAAGGCCCCTGAGTGGCTACAATGCTGTCCACTATGAGCTTAATTTTGGAGATGTTTGGCCGACTGTCCACACCTCTCCTTTTTCTGAACTGGCCTCTCTCCACAGCAGCTCACCACCTCCTGTCCGTGTGGGGCCAGCAGTCAGGCTGACTCCCTGCCCCACCTTTCAAATACAAGAACATAAAAGGAAAATGCTTCCAAAGACATTGTTCACGAAGCCTAACGTCACATGAAAAGTACTCATTAAATGGCAACTCTCATTTTTTCCCCCACAACTTGAGCCAGCTCATTACCTGAGATTTTTGAAGTGTCTGCTTTCCATGGGAAAAACAAATCTTTCCTGTATGTAAATGAGACAAGCCTCCTTAAGTCCATCTTTGTATTTTGAATGGGGTCTTTCTGGAAATATAATGACTTAAACCAAGAAATGGTTCCAATGCTGGAACCCACAGCCCCTGAGCAAGAGCTGTAGGGATGTGTTTTGGAGCTCTGTGCCTTTCAGAGCTGTTTGCACTGTCCCCTCAGAGATGGCTCCCCACCCCGCTTTTGGGGCCTGGCCTCCGAAGATCATATCGCTTTGGTTTCTGTCTCTTCATAATGACCATCCAGAATGTCTTCAATGTGTTTTCCATGTGTGGAAATGGTTGTAACTTTCAAAAGATGGGGGATGGGGTAGGGGATCATTTGGAGAAAGGGAGGGATTGGGGGTGTGAGGCAATGGAGCTGAGCTCCTTGCATACAACAGAGCACAGGGAAGAGCTAACAGGAGCCAGATTGAAACACACTTCCCTGCTCCATGCTCACTCCCTTTCTTGTGTTTCTGGGACTCCGTAGCCACACCCAGAACCAAGCATATCTCTTTCCGTCTTTCTTCTTGCCTCTGCCTCCCTCTTCTCAGTCGTGATCATCATCGCAAACCCTAAAATTCCTGCTCCTGTGCACGGTCACTAGGAGAGTTTACATTTCTTCGGATTTTTCTTACATTGCTTTTATTGGCTACCTCAATACTAACGACATTATGAAATAGATACTTTTTTTCAGATCCTATTTTGAAAATGGGGGGATGGAGGTGCAGTGCCATTGAGTAACTTGCCCAAGGTCCCATGCCTAGTCAATGGCCAGGCTGAGTGAGTCCCAGAGCAATTAACTGGACCATCATGACCACTTCCTCTGCCCATGACATTCCCGAATGGCACCTCTGGGAAAGCTTCCTGGAAGAAAGAACTGAATCATGAGAAATGAATACAGCTTCTCAGATGAAGAAGGAGGGGGCCTGCAGGGACAAAAAAGTGCGGTTCAAGGCAGTGTCAAAGCCCGGACATATGAGAGGCAGGCTCCATCAGAGAAGTCACTGGAGCCAAGGGGCCATGCTGTCGTATGTGCCGGAGCTGGAGAGGTGGGTAGTAGCCCAATGACCACAGATTTTCTTTTCCAAGCTGGGAAAGGTGGACTCAATTCTGAAAGCCACGAGGAGCCTCTAAAAGACTCCAGGATTACCAGACTTGAATTATGGACACTCCTGCTCTCATTTCTGAAAGCCATGTTGTGAAGAAGTATGGCGGCTCCCCAGAGAAGAGCCAAGCCTTCCTTCCTGTCTCTCTCTCTTCCCACTCTGTATCTACCTCCCACATACACTAGGACTTTTGTTTATTCATTCATTCATTTATGCAGGATTTACTCAACAACTACTTATACCTCTTATGTATCAGGAAATGCACGGGGTACCTACCTTAAGAATGAATGAGCACAGGAGCTGCCCTGAGAATGGACAGAGTCTCTCGGGGAAACATGCATATAAATGCATCATTTCTTTTATTTATTTTTTAAAAGATTTTATTTATTTATTTGAGAGAAAGAAAGAGTGAGATAGCATGAGCACGAAGAGGGGCAGGGGAAGAGGGAGAAGCAGACTCTGGATGTGAGACTCAATCCCAGGACCCTGGGATCATGACCTGAGCTGAAGACAGACACTTAACCAACGGAGCTGCCGAAGCGTCCTTAAGCGCATCATTTCAAAGCAGAATCCAAAATGGTACGTAATGGGTACATTCAAAGTGCAGAAATTGAACAGTAGTGAAGGCAGTAGGTCTCAACCATTAAGGACACAGACCCTGGAGTCACACTGTTCTGGGTTCAAATCCCAGCTCTGCCACACATATTAGCTGTGTGACATTAGGTCAGTTTCTTCATTTCTCTGAATCTTAATTTCCTTATGAACAAATGCAGATCGTAGAGTTGTTACAAAGACGGAATGGGTTAACATGTGAAAGTTACTTAGCACAGTACAGAAGTGGAAGCCCCGAAGTGACAATTTTCCCCAGTAGATGTCACTGCTACATAGCGAGTTAGGTGAGATCTCTGAGTTCAAGTCCACCGCTTCACAATCCCTTCAGAAAATCGGTGCAGAAAAGGCTTTCTTTTCAAAATACAAAATACAACAGAGGGTTAGTAGGCTGTGAAATGTGCAGGGGTCAGGGGTGACCCTCACCTTTCATAAAATGTTCTCCTAGCTCTTTAAACCTACTTGAGAGTTTAAAATGTTTTCCACAGAGGCTCTTGGATAGAAGCAATTTTCTTTCTGTTTCCTAGAAATCTTGGACTTGATTTCTTTAGCTTAGGTTTTGTCAGGGAGCACCTCCTAATTTCCACGTTTCTCAAACCATTTCTGAGAAGGTTTGTGAATAATGGTTGTTAGAAGCCCCCAAGACTGAACTTTAAAAGGAACTCAAGATGGTGAACCAGGGACCTTGGGGAGGCAGTGCCAGGAAGCTTCATTGGGGCTGGCTTTGTGGCCACTGAGTTTGACCGTATGGTTTTATTTTCTGTGGGCCAGGAAAGGTCAGAGTTCACTGATTCGGGTTTTGCTCCATGACCTTCACAGATCTCAGCTCAGACATAGTAGTGGGTGAATGATTTTTTTTTTTTTTCTGTTTCTTGATTCCGAAATGACCTGTCCTTGAGGTCCAATAGGTGAGCTGACACCACAGGGGTCAACATGCCCTCCTCGACTCATCAGATTTCTTTTCTTTTCTTTTTTTTAAAGATTTTATTCATTCACTTGACAGAGATCACAGTAGGCAGAGGGGCAGGCAGATAGAGAGAGAGGAGGGGAAGCAGGCTCCCCGCTGAGCAGAGAGCCCGATGTGGGGCTCGATCCCAGGACCCTGGGATCATGACCTGAGCCAAAGGCAGAGGCTTTAACCCACTGAGCCACCCAGGTGCCCCGACTCATCAGATTTCTTAAAGAAAATCTCCTTTGGGCCAAACTTGGTGTAAGCTGAGGGGATACGGAGATAAATGGCCCTTTTCCTCAGAGTTCCCAGTCTGGATGAGCCTGGGAGAGATAGACATGCAAGCCTATTAGTATACTACGATCTTCTGAATATTATTTAAGAAGTGTCAACGAAGTATGTAAAGAAGGGGAAATTGCACCTTTGGATTGAAGGATGAATAAGAGTTTGTCATGGGGAGAAGTGGGAGAAGAGCATTCCAGATTGAAGAAGCAATGTCCATACAGGTGCCACACCATGAAGCCAAAACTAATAGCAATTGCTCTGAATCGAGGGTCTGGGCATTTGGGTGGAAAGATGAGGTGCCACCTTCTAGGTCAAGGAGACTGTGTGATCATGCTAGAAAGGCCCGAAGGCCTCATACACAAGTCCCCAAGTGCTACAGAGTTGGAACCACCTTCTTTCCCATACGTTTCATTCTGTAACTTCCATTTCCTTGCTAGACAATCAGCATTCACTTCATTTCACAAAGGCCTGGGCTGGGACGGTCATTTTGGGTTTACAATATGATTTGCCTTGGCCTTGGTAAGAACAAACAGCCTTAACATATACTGGCTAATGGCAATAATGATGCTAATAATGGTTAATCTTGTAGAGCGCTATCTGTCAAGCACCGTATTAAATGACGTCTGTGTAGTACCCCATCTAATCCCCATCAGAACCTCATGAAGAAGGCAGGATAGTGTCAGGCAGGCAGCAGAGCGTGAGCTCTGGCCATCTGGAGCCAGACTGCCTGGGTTTACAGTTTGACAATATTCCTTATTAACTGTGTGACCTCAGAAAATTGCTCAACTTTCCTGTGTACCCCCAAGGTCCTCATGGATAAAGTGGGGAGAGTCAGAGTACCTACGTTTGGTGTGGGGATGCATTTTAGGAGAGGGCGCCTGGAGAGCGACGTTGGGCTACTGGTCACCCCTTGGTGTGCAGAGCTGGGAATGATCTTAAAACCCTACTTTGTATCCAGCCAGCACCACCTGCTTCACTCACTGTGAATTCTTCACTCACTGTGAATGAGTCTGAGAAACTCAACAGGTACAAGCAATCACCGGAAAGCTATTTGTTGTGATTGGAAAACACTCAAAGAAATGGAGTGGTTCATAGATGATTTAATATTTCAGAGAAGGCACATGCGAATGAGTGAGTTCCGAGGATATGAGTGAGTTTACATTCCACATCAAGGTTTTACTTAAATTTTACATTTTGTTTAAATGAGAAGTAAGATCAATGTAATATGGCTTAAACCTTTCTCAGAAATTTATGGCTTCTTTTAATAAACCTCATAAAAGACACTTTTAAACATATGCAGCGTTCTTAATGTAATGGTTCCATTCTTGAAATATATAGTATTTAGGTTGCATCTAAAATGCTGTAAAAGTATCACAAAGGCTGTAAAAATATTGTTAACGGGAAGAAATCTTTTAGAGGGATAAATATTTTCTTGGAAAAGGAAAATGCTGTGAACCTTTTAGGCAGGGGAATGGCTTCGTTTTGAAAAATAACAATTTGCCTTTTTTATGTCCTTTCTGTGGTTCTACTTCAGCCAATTATTAGATTAAAGCAAGCTGTTGCTACGTGCCCTAGGAACTCAGACAGATTTGATGGTGCGCCCTAAGTTTGTGAGGACAAGTTCCATTTAAAGCTTTAATGAGGTCAAGGGAACAAAGAAAGAGGCCGGCTGAGTCCTTTGTGTTATTTTAGGACTGTATCTTAGAATTATGAGGCTTGCATTATGCCATGGAAAGAACACAGGATTTCGAGTTCAAAGCCCTCAGTTTGAGACCCGCCTTTGCCATTTACTAATTCTGTGACCTTGGCACGGTCACTTAAATGCTCGGAAGCTCAATTTCTTGGGTCTAGAAAACGTGATTGGGTATAGCTGCTCTAGTGGCTTCATGAGGATTTTGTGGAGTCCCATGAGATAATGCAGGATAAATCACTTCGTGAGCCAGGAAGGCATAAAGGCGGCGTGGACTTTATTTACTTGACAAACATTTGCTGAGCACTTATTATGTGCAGACATAGACTAGAACCACCTGTAAACCATTCTACATGGATGAGAGTCTATTCCCTCTTTAAAGAGTCAGAGCGACACTCTTCTTCAGTGACCTGTTTCCCCATCTACTAATTGCCACCTTCAGAAAGTTTTCCATTGTGTACAACGTAAGACACATATAACTGTGAGTAATGAAGAGAGAAGCATTCCATGCTACGGTTGCGAAGAACATCGAGTCCAACCTCTTTGCCGCACAGATGATGAAGCAAATGTCCAGAGGGGGAGATGGTGTGCCCTGCCAGATTCGGTTTTCATCTGCTACGAGCCAAGGTTCTATATACAAACATTAGTAAAATAAGAAAAATAATACTTCTCCTGCCTACTGCACAGACATGTACTGAGTGAGCAAGGCAGTTCTGGAGGAGGAAGAGAAGTACGCTAAGGCCAGTTCAGGAGGGATTTTTGTATATATGTGAAGGAATTTAGACATTGTACTAAAAATTTGGGACTTCAGTAAAATATTTTAAGCAAGAGAATTATAGAATTAGATATATGTTTCAGAGAGAAGACCCCAGGACGGTGTAGAAAATGAGTATTTTATTTGTTTCAAGAGGAAGGTAAATCTAGTCCCTGTAGGTCAACTTGTCTAGAAGAGTAATTTTCGTAATGCTGTCTTGACCAGGAGTCAGAGAGTTATTGGATATGCTGCAAACTATTGAGTCATAACATAAAGACTGAACCAGGTATTAAATGAAGATCATAGAGTTGAGAAGAAGAGTAAGAAGAACCAAAATATTGTCTTTTCTCTTCCTACTTTAAAATGTGGTTCCTGGTAAAAATAGAGAAAAATGAGCCAACTGTAGAACCATCTAATCCAACCACCAGGGTCAACTGTTAGCCAAACCAAAGCTTTTGTTCACAAGATTGTGTTGCTCCTCTGGGTCTCTTAGAAAACTCCAAGAACCCACTGATTATTGTTCCACATATTTCTATACGGCTCTAGAGTGTTAAAAAATCCACTATAGAAACCAAACAGCATCATGGATCAGTCTGGAGCACTTCGAGATGGATGTCTTTAAAAACCATCAGGCAAAACTAACTTAGCTCCAGACACCAAAACCCCAAATCTGTTCTAGTTTTCCTAAGGCTGCTGTAATTAACTACCACAGACTTGGTAATTACCACAAACAGAAACTTACTCTCTTGTAAGAAGAACCTAGAAGTCTGAGATCAAGATGTCAGGAAAACATGCTTCCTCTGAAGGCTCTGGGAAAGAGTTCTTCCTTGCTGCTTCTGACTTCTGGTGGGTCCTGGCATTCCTTGACTTGTGG
The DNA here is from genome assembly GCF_002288905.1 of Enhydra lutris kenyoni. Lineage (NCBI taxonomy): Eukaryota > Metazoa > Chordata > Mammalia > Carnivora > Mustelidae > Enhydra > Enhydra lutris. The sequence goes on along the minus strand of NW_019154109.1, from coordinate 26,093,486 downwards.
CAGCGTAACTCCAATCTCTGCCTTATCGGTAAGATTTCTTACTATGTGGCAGATGATGGGCGTTGGTGGAGCTGAGAAAGATGTTGGAGGGCATGGGGCAAAATTTTCAAGTCTGGAGCAATGTAAAAAATTCACAGTGTTCATTAACAACCAGCTTCCAGGGAAGCCCACGTGGAAACAGAGAAGAGAATAAGATTTTATACATAAAGTACTTAGAGCCGTGCCAGGTGCATAGTGTCATAGAAATGTTAGTTACTGTTACTGGAAAAAGTCACTAGGATTGGGGACAGATGGGGACAATTATAGGGGCTCATTCAGATTGCTTCCTGTCTCTGAGGTTGCCCTATCCTTTGCCTGATATACAATGTTTTAAAAATTGTTGTTTCATATATTTTGTATATTTGGGGAACTCCTCTAACCTCAAGTTTTCTGAAGAAGTCTCCCACTTTTGTCTTCACCAAAACTCATGAAAAAGAGTCAATCCTTATAAAAAGCCAGATATCAGTAGTATCCAGAAACAGAAGGTTAAATAGAACAGCATTCTAAACTTCTGAAAATTTCTTTGTGAACCTGCCTGGACTCAATTTTTAATTTGCTTTCAACCAAAGCCCCCGTGAATTATAGTGGTAGCATGACCTCTCCTCCACGATGCATATAGATATCACAGCACACATCTCATAAGCTCTCCCTTTATGCGGATCTGACATTACACCAGAGGAACAATGAAAAACATTTTTCCAAACACTCTTTTCTCTGTAGGTACCATCACGTTACTCATTCACCCATTCACTCTGGGATAAAGTCATTACGAAGAAAGTGGTGGGAAGTGGCTGAGTCCTGGGTATATTTTGGAAATACACGCTTTTGACATTGCATGTGAAAGAATTAAATGCAGGGCGTGAATGAAAAACAGCAACCAAGGATAACGATTGGGTTTTGTGCTTAACTAACTGCATGGATAGTGCCGTCATTCACCAAAGATAAGGAAGATTAAGGGAGGGTAGACAGGCAGGATGAGGACGGCTGGGAAAGGAGAGCTATGCTGTGGTTGTGTCATGTTTGAGACACTATCAGCCATCTAAGAGGGATTGCCAAATAAGCACTTACATTTACACACTGAACAGAGAAATCTGGGCTGGAGACATGGTTCTGGGAATTCTGAATATATATACAGATGTGTGTTTATATCTATATCTATTGTATAAAATTTAATGTGTAAAACAGAAATTATATATTAATATGTATTTTAAATATACGTATCTTAAATTCATAGAGCATTTACAGCTCCCAGAAAGATCATCTGAGCAGAAAAATAGAGCAAGACCAAGGGCTCATCCTTCTGATTCTTGGAGCCTGACAACATTTAAGGATGTTTCAGAGGAAGAGATGCTGGTTAAGGGGTTGAGAAGGTCAGAAGAAGATGGGGTGAATGTGATGTCCTAAAGGGTCACAGAAGAAGGTATTAAAAGAAGGAGGGTGTGACCAATTGAGTCAAATGCTGGGCAGAATTTGAATCCGGTGTACGCAGAAATCTGTCTATTGGGTTCTTTCAAAGCGGAAGTTATTGTTGACCTTGAAGATGCCTGATTCAGGGTGTGGAGATTTGGGCCAATGCCCATAGGAATGACTTGAGAAGGGCATGGGAGGTGAAGAAGTAGGGAGCACTCAACTCTTTTGAGGCATTTAAATATGAACAGGAACAAAGGAATGAGATGGGAGCTGCTGGAAACCAGGGTTAAGGGTAATTTACCTGTTTCTTTCCTCAGTCAGATGATATTAAAGCCTGATGTTGAGGTGTGTATCCTGATGGTCACCATCCAGCAGAGAGGAAGAAATTGATGATGGAAGAGCAAAAGGGGTATTTGCAGGAGTGGGGGAAAGAACTAGAGTAAGTGAGGAAGAATGGACTCCAAGGTGTGGAGAAGGAACAATTGAACTGACCTGGACTGTGGTGGAATCATCTTCAGGGTCAGTGTCACACATGCACGTGTGTGTGTGCGCACACGCTTGTGTGTGCGTGTGTGTGCATTTTCCTGACATTCAGCTGCTTAGGTGCATTTGCAATGTAAGTGAAGAGCTGCGTTTCATAGGACTGAGATTTCCCTGGGTAGGTATGATGGAGGCAGCCAGCGGTGAAGGAGATAAGGTTGATTGGTGTCCCAACGTGGAACCATGCTAGTAAGCTGGGGAGTAGGGACATATAGAGGAGTGAGTAACCCACTTATGATGATGGCCCAGGAAACTGCTCTGGCCCCACTGCTCTAGAGAATGCAAGGAGAGAATTCTATTACATGTTGGCCTCTCAGGGTCGGGGGAGCTTACCTCCAGCTTGTGTTCCTGGAACTGCTGTGTGAGAGGTACTATGCCTTAAACCAAGGGAGGGAGATTTAAACATTAAAATGATCCTTTTCTTGTCCTTGAGGTTTAAAGCTTTACTCCTAAGAACACTTGATTCTCTGGGTTGCTCCTTATGTGTGTGTCCCTTTTCTGCTGTGCCTCTACTTTGCACATCAAAGTACTTTGATGCACAAGTACTTTGTGCCTCTACTTTGAGACATCACTCAAGGGCTGACACATCCATCCAGCTCATGCCTGTGACATCAGGGAGGCGGTGTGGAGGGAAGGCTTGAGTAAGCAAAACACAAGCCCAAAAGTTAGAAGACACGACCTTCATTCCTGAATGTGCCCTGGTAGGTTGGGTGCCACATCTGGTCCTCAGCCCCTACACCTGTAACATAATTGGAACTTGAGATCTCACTCTGACTATCCAGAGACTCACCAGTAAAAATATGGAGAGGAGCTTAGAAAGTTTAGAGCTTAGGGTGAGGAAGCTAAGGCCCAGAGGAGGGCAAGTGGGGCCAAGCTCACTTACTTTTGGAGCCCCAGATCTGGGTCTGGGGGCGCACTGCTCAGACTCCTGGTCCGGTGCTTTCTATATATTTGTCATTCTTTTACAAATCATTACATATCTCCCTTCTCCCCTCAGTTTTGCTATCTGTAGAATTGTCTCCCCAGTTCACAGTTCTGTGTCAGGCATGCTAGTCCTGTGTTAATACGAGTGGACAAAGGAGTGAAGATTTATTTTGGCCCTACAAAGGCAGCAGGTGACAGTTTTGGGTAAAAGTAACATAATCTCTGTGATGTAGGGGGAACAGAGTCACTCCTATTTCCTGAGGTCCTGCCTCACGGAGGACCAAATCATGCATGCTCATAGGCCATTTTCATGATAAACATGGTGACCATGATGTTTACTCCTGCTGAGGGTGGAGGTCCAGCACCTCTGGAGAAGCCTCCTCATCCCCCATCCCCCACTGCCTCTAAGTCTCAGTCAGTGTGCAGGGCTGCATGGACTCCTGGAATTTTCTGCTCTTCCACAGGTACCATTTACCTTTCCTCTCTCCCTCCCTTCTCTCTCTCTCTCCTTCTCCCCCTCTTTCTTTTGGCTGGGAGGTGGCTCTGTAATACATTCTGGGGTCAGATATCAAGGAACACCCAGCAGTAGAGTTCCTGGAATATCTATGATCAATACTAGTTAGGAAAGGAAAACATGTTCTTCTTTTGTTTATGTAGATGAGACGTTTGAACGGTCACTAACATACTTATGCAAATACAGAATCAATGGATTTCCAAAACTCAGTAGCTCCAAAGGACTCTCTGTAAGACAATAGTCCCGACTTACCACCAGTCTGGATTCAAGGAGCAGGGGAGGCTGCTGATTTTCTATACAAAATAAGGGTCAGGTTTCAAGCACAACAAGCCCATCACAGAATGGAATAAACATACTGAAGAGAAAATGGGGAGTAGAAGTAGGAGGGTGGGGACAGATGTTCAAAAGAGCCCTGTGGATGGATAAGACTGTTAGAGGGAAGCCAAAAGGAAGGGGAGGGTCCTGGTGGGAGCTGTTAGAAGATAAACTAGGCATGTTAAAAATATGAAGAGTTTATTTGAGCAAAAATTGATTTGAATCAGGCAGCACCCACCCCATGTAGCAGAGAGAGAGGAGCTCTGAGGTGCTGAACAACATGAAAGACTTTGCTAGGCAGAAGGGAAGAAGACAAGGGCATTATATGAAGCCAGAAAGCTAGCTGGTTATGGCAAGGCTACTTTCCTCCAGGGGATGGCAGGGGTCTATCTGGCTGACTACCTAAGTAGCACTGAGCAGTCAATTCTTGGTTGGTGGGGTTAGGATTCCCTCAAGAGGAGAGGCAATTACAGCTTTGCTTAGTGACATGGGGCTTAGCACAAGAGACTCTGTTAACAAAGGCAGGATGACCAGCATCCACAGGGAAAAGGAAAAGGGAATCAATTTTGGAACAAATAGAATCTGACTTCTTGACACTGCTGGTAGTTCATGGGGAGTCGCTTCAGACAGGAGTCCACACTTCCTCTGCCTCCCCAACCCCTTCAGACACAAATACCCAGAAATTCCAAGTACCTTTAACAATAGGATTTAAGCCATACAATGTTGGAGCAGGAAGGGCCACGGGATCATCTGACTGGACCCTTCTCATTTTCTATGTGGGGACTCTGAGACCTGCAGATGCTATGTACCTTGCCCTGAATTAATTTTAAGGTGAGATGGGCTTTCAGCATCATGAGAACCTTGAATTGGGTATAGCAAGCTTCCCACCTATAGCGACTTTCTTCCCAGGCCCAAGAAGTCCTAACACAGTACATCCTGTGTGGGAGATGAGCAGTCTGGGTTGGATCTGTATCTTCTGCTAGCTGCTTAGGACATTCAAATGGGACTTCACGAGAGAGGATCCAGTGCTCACGACCAGATGGCTTGTTACTGGGTGGTGCTGGGTGCTCAACCCCACCTGTCCACATCTCATGCACCCTAAAGGGGCAGATTGAACCCAATCTGTGGCTAACTACCACAGCCTCATGGTTTTTGCCACTGACCGTTTTTTGACCAAAATACCAATATTAACAGATTCTAAATACCAGGCTGGGTACCCACTGTAACAGAATCCCTTGGGAGGAAGTTTTCTCAAAATCACCAATTTATAGGTCCCACTCCTAGAGAGTCTGCTTAGTAGAGCAGAGCTAGAGGAGCGCTCAGGCCTTTGCATTTTTCTAAAACTTCAGGTAATACTGGTGTGAGCCAAATTCTAGAAGGCACTGTTTTCTACAATTGGTGAAAATATAAATGAAATTTTGGTCTATTTACTTAGCTCCAGGTACTCTACGAACCGCCCCCTAATTATCCCAAGAGGAGGGTGCCATTACATTTTGGCCAGAAACTCTCACAAGGTCACAGAGCTGTTGAGTGGCAGGACTAGGCTAGAACCTTCATTGTTATGTTGACTAATGACCTTGAACCAATCTCTCTAAAGCTTGTTGTGTGTTTTCTCTGGCCAATGCAGGGAGAAATGATGGCCGTTTCTGGGGGTTTTGTAGAGAGTGGATCAGGGCTGAGGACACTGTGAGACCCACAGAAAGCTCTCACTGGACAAGGTACTGCTCTGGATCACATGGAACATCATTACCTCACTGAATATGTTTTAGAAAGCAAGATTATGGTGTAGTTAAACTACCACAAAGTACACGTTGTCTGGGCTCCAAAGAAGTCCTGCGCTTTCCGAGTGTTACTGTTTAGAGTGACAAAGCACTTTCACGTGTCACTCGTCATGTGTTCTTCAGAACCCTCAGGAGTTACTACTCTTTTCTGCATTTGCCAAAAATACATAAATAAAAGTTAAAATTGGGGAACTTAAATGAATTGCCTGTTTGTATTTTTTTATTAAGTCCACTTTGATTTATCAGAGGTTCTAACCTCACACATCCATGAATATTTTTTTTTGTTGAATCAAAACCCCAAGATATTATTAATCTCTACCTTAAAGCAAAACAATTTATTCTCCACCCTGCCTCTCGGACCCCCTTCCTCCCAGCCTCATCTAGAAAACACTTAGGAATTCGGCAGGGCGTTATGAGGGCCCCCTGGGAAAGCAGCTCCTCTTTGACTGTTTGAGTAAGTTTGGAATTTTCATTTTATCCTAAGGTCAATTTACCCACCCTAGAAATGACACATCTTTGATGAAATGTCCTGGCTTAAGATGGATAGTTGGTGCGGTTAGACAGGAATGAGACATTAAAGATGGAAGATACAGTACAAAACAGATCATTTCATTCACCCAGCCCTGACAGCGGACCCCCGAATGATCCGTCTCCTCCGGGACACGTCTTCCCTTTCCTTGGGAAGGCCCCCACTTCAGGGTGGTTTCTGCTGGATTGTCATTTCTCAGATGTTGGCCTAGGAGCTTTCCTTCTGAATTCCATCCCAGCTCTCTCAACGTTTTGTTCCATTTCTCTTTTCCCAGACTAATTTAAGGACATTACACTTCACATTTTTCAGCCTTTCATTAATCTTCCATAAATGTTGATATATTTCTCCTTTAATTCCTCCTAAACTTTATAGATCTTTCAGAAATGTGGCCCATGTAGCTTTTAGTGCCTCTGTGGTAAAACATCCTTTGAACAAACGTATTTTGGTCCATTGCATTTGACAGCAAGAAATGTTTCCTTAATGGGGATGCCTAAAAGCTGAATCGGTGTAGGGTTACACTCCACCACTGGAGCTCTGACTCAGGACTTTGCTTTCCAGGGTGCGTGGTTTCAGGGGTTCCTTGCCCACAAACAGGAAGATTTTTGAGGATGGGATGCTGGTGTGGGGGTGGGGGGAGGAAAGGGAGGAAGAGGAGAATGTAGGGAGCCTCACAGTACTCTTTGTCCATCCTGCCTTCCTGCACCTTGAGCTCTTTCCAGCTCTAAGAATCTATCAAACCAATAAATTAGTATTAAAAGAATCAGAACCATGGCACCATTTTAATAAAGCTTAATTTATATGGATGTCTGGTTTAATTTAGTCAGTTCCTTTCTTCTCTTGGTCTCTCTCTCTGCACTTCCCCAACACCTCTCTTTGTCTTCCTGGTCCTTGGGTTCATTGCCACTGGCTGGGGGCTAACCCTGGACTGTAACCACCAGCCGTTCCTTTCCCCCATCCGGGGTTCTTGTCCCAGAGCCAGGAACAAGCTGGATGCCTGAGGCCTTCGGACTGTTCCCAGAGTGCTCCCAGCATTCGCACGAACATTTCCAGCCTTGTGGTTTCATTGCTCAAAGATTCTCACTCAAACGTAAATTTGTATTTCCTCTCTGAAACCAATATCATTGCTGTTTTTTTGTTCTTTTCTTTTTTTTTTTTTTAATTTCAAGATTTAGGCTATTCTAAAAATTGCATTTCACTTCTGTGCCTGGTTACCCCGTCTGCGTAACAGGGTTCTTTTGTACTAGTTGTATTTTCTGTACATCGCCTCTGAGCTTATTCCTTCCACGGAATTACTATGCCTTGATATGCAATCCGCAGGGCATTTCTTCTGAGACTTCTAAAATATTTTCAACATGGGATTTCCATGATATTAAAAATTTTTTATTATGAAATATATCATCCACAGAGAAGAGTCTATATAACATATATTTAGAATTTAAAGACAAATATTGAAATGAACTCATGTGTACCCATCAGACTGCATACCAAATAAACAATACCAATACCTCTTAACATTCTGTGTGCCCTTCACAGGTCTCATCCCCTCTCCCTGCTTGGGCTAACCACAGCCTGGACTGTGCATAAATCACTCTCCTGGTTGTTGCTTTCACATATACATGTCTCCCTAAATAATATATTATTTACTTGCATTCAGGTTTTGATTCTTATATAAATGCAATCATACTGCCTATGTGTTGCGATTGTGAATGTTTTACTCAATACTGTATTTTTGAGATGCGTCTAATTTTTTTTACATATAGCTATATGCACTCATTTTTACCATCTCATACTCCCTGTTTTCCACACACAATATGTTTATATCCCTCCCCCCCTTATTTTTCCTGTTGCGCATTTATCTTGTTTTCAGCTTTTTTTTTTTTTTTTTTTTTTTGCTATTATAAGCGTTATTTCTGGATATTCTTGTATGGTTCCTAGATTAGAATTGCTAGTTGGTAAGGTCTACACATCTTCAACTTTCCTAGGTATTTTTTACTGACTTATTTTCCAGTCAGCTGGGCCCCTTTATCCTCTGGTTAGCAGAGGATAAAATTTTCCGTTGCACATTCTTGCCAAATTCTGGTATCGTCAAACACGTAAATTGTTTGTTAATCTCTTAGTTGTGTGGTCTTACCTCATTAGGCTTTTAAGTTATATTTTTCAGGTTACTAAGAAAATGAGCACATTTTCATGTTTATTGACCATATGTTTTCACTTCTGGAAAATGCATGTCTATGACTTTTGCCAATTTATTACTGGGACATTTGTCTTTTTTTTTTTTTTTTTTTTTAGTTGCAGTGTTTTTTGTTTTTATTTGTTGTTTGTTTGTTTGTTTTTTCTCTGAACACGAATCTTTTATTATTGCATGTTTTGCAAAAACACATAACATATTATATGCTTTGCAAAGATAAGTATCTTACTTAGTTTGTGGCTTGCCTTTTCACTTTCTTTATAGCATCTTTTGTTAAAAGTATGTTCTAACTTGAACATAGGTGAATCCATCAGTTTCTTTCTTTATGATTTTTGCTTTTTGAGTCTGGTTTAAGAAATCTTTTTCTATTTGGAGTCACAAGGATCTTCTCTTATATTTTATTCTACCAGTTTTAAGTTTTGTGTTTTAGATTTAGGTCATAATTCTAGCTACAATTGATCTTTGCAAATAGTGGGAAATAGGTATTCAATTGTATTTTTTTCCCACATGGCTAACTGATTTTCTCTTCATTACTTATTGAACAGAGTTGACTTTACTCACTTATTCACAAAATCAGTTCTGTCACATATTAAGTTTCTGGGATCTCCATTTGACTGCATTTGTCAATGTATCTTATCTTGTCCCAAACTACTCAGCATTTTTTTTTTTAAGATTTTATTTATTTATTTGTCAGAGAGAGAAAGCACAAGCAGGCAGAGTGGCAGGTAGAGGGAGAGGGAGAAGCAGGCTCCCTGCAGAGCAAGGAGATGGTTGCGGGACTCGATCCCAGGATTCTGGGATCATGACCTGAGCAGAGGGCAGCTGCTTAACCAACAGAGCCACCCAGCCGTCCCCCAAACTATGCAGCTTTCACCAGACATTTTAATGATCTTTGATTACAAATTCACATCTTATCTTTCTTGTGTGTTAGTGTATTGGCTATTCTTAAACTTAACTTCTTAGATACAAATATTAGAATCTGCCTGGCAAAAAAAAAAAACTAACAGAATCTTCTTTGGAGTTGAATTAAATGCAATAATGATTTGGGGAGAATTGATGTCCATGAGTGCATAAGATGTAGCTCTCGATTTATTGAAACTTTCTTTAAGGTATTTTAATAACATTTTATAATTTTCACCATCAACTTTTTGCCTTCACATCTTTGGATACATTTGTTCTTTGGTTCTTTGTACTCTTTGTCATCGTAAACACACACAGACAAAGGGAAAATGTTTTCTCGTGCTTTCATTTGCTTTATAGCCCTGCAATTGAGTTTTGCAGATTGACTTTATTACTGGAAAGATTGCTAAATTATTTTATTAATCCTAATAATCAATCTCTGTTTTGTTTTTCCATGCAGACAATTGTATCATTTGAAAATAATGACATTTAGTTTCCTTTTTTCCAATCTTTGTACTTACTATTTTTTTTTTTTTTTTTTGGTAGTCAGATCGAACTGTCTAGGTTCCAATACTATGTTGACTAGAAGTGATGACAGTAGGCTTTTTAAATCTTATTCCTAATTTGAAAGAGAATGCTTTTAATATTCACCATGAAATATGGAGTTGCTATAGTTTTTGGCATATATTTTTTACCAGATGAGGGAAATCACATCTATTCCAAGTTTTCTAAGATTCTATTTTTAAAAATCATGAATATCAGCTGAATTTTATCAGGTTAGTTTTTTGTATTTACTGAGATGACCATATTTTTTTCTATTATTCTTTTAATATGGTAAGTCACATTATTGCATTTTCTTATACTGAAGCTATGTTGGAAGAAGCCTAATTTGCTAATGATGGAACATCTTTTTATACATTGCTAAATTTGATTTTCTGATAATGTGTTCAATATTTTTTATCTAAATTTATGAATGAAGTTGGCCTGTAATTTTTATATATTTATAATTTTCTTGTCTCATTTGAATTTGGAGCTAGATTATTCCTATAGAGTGAATTAGGCAATATTCCTTCTTTTTATAGTCTTGGAAAGAGTGTGTGAAAAATTGTGTGAACTTGCCAATTTTTTAAATGTAGAACTCATCTGTAAAACCATCTGGAACTGGTCTGTTTTTGATGAGTAGATTGTTAACTGGTTATTCATTTTAATGAATGGTTGTAAGTAGGAGTGACAGGTAGAATGTTTTACTGGGGATTTGGATCAGGCACTGAGCTAGTCAGGATAGATGTCAATCAATAACCTTAAAACAGAATCTGGAGGTCTACTGTACCCAGAATTAACCTTTAGTTGATGGACTGTAGAGAGGTTTATGGGGTCTTTGGGGTAGGAGCAAATGGGGTCCAGGTGGCAGTTGCAGATCAAAGTAGGGGCTCTTAGAAGCCAGTGTGATAAAAAAGAAGAAACTAATGTGTAGATGTTTCAATGTTTAACAAACGGTAAGAGCTGTGTTACATTGAAGCAATGGGTGCTGGATGAATATGAGATTTTTCTAAATTGGCTTTTTAAAATAATTTCTATTTTTCTAATACATTGCTAATCAAATTGTCATAGTTATCTATGTACTATCTATTTATTCTTTGATGCATCCTGTGATTCTGTTCCTCTTTTATTCTTAATATTGTGTTTTGGGTCTTTCTGTCTTTGTCTTTCTCACATTCTTTCTCTGTGATCAGTTTTGAAAGGGCTTGTCAGTTGTATTAGACTTTACAAGGAATCTGCTTTTTGGTTTGTTGATTCTTTCTATTGTCTGTTTGCTTCTTGTTTCAATTGTCTCAGTTCTTACTTTTTAAAAATTAATAAAAAGAATCGGCATTAATTTGAATTTCCCTCCAATCCAGCTTTTCCAGCATTTTCCAGATTTCATGTATGCCATTTTCATGGTCACTCAGTCCAGAGGTGCTCTGAGCAGAGCGGGTGTCTGCAGCTGCTTCATCTACCGCGTTGCTGGAGTCCAACTTCTCTCTGTAAAGACTGGCAAAGAGATGATTATTGAATTTTCTAATTAGAAATTTTTTTAACTGAAGTCATAAGTCAAAAAAGATCCTTTGTTTCTCCTTATGCTTGCCAAAATGCCAGAAGTGAAATAATTAAATAAAGGCACAGTTCCTTTTGACAATCTGTTAAAAATAAATAGGACAATTAATTTTTCTCTCTCGCTTGCTTGCGTGTCCCTCCCACCCCATGTATTTTTTCCAGCTTTATTGAAATATTATTGACATACAACATAGGTAGGTTTAAGATATACAATGTGATGATTTGATACAAGTACAGATTGCAAAATGATTACCATGTCACATAATTATTTTTTTGGTGTGGTGATAACATTTAAGATCAACTCTCTTAATAACTCAAGTATGTAATACAGTATTGTTAATTATAATCACCAGGCTGGGGTGCCTGGGGGACTCAGACAGTTAAGTGGCCAACTCTTGATATGATCTCAGGGTGCTGGGATGGAGTTCCCTCCACCCCATCCAGCTCCCTGCTCTGGGGAATCTGATTGACTCTTCTTGTCTCTCCCCCCCTCTCTTGCTCTCTCTCTCTCTCTCAAGTAAATAAAAAAAAAAAAAAAAAAAAAGATCAGCTGACTATATATTAGATAACCAGAACTTACTCATCTTATACCTGGAAGTTTTTACCCTTTGACCAGTATCTCTCCCTTTCCCCCACTTTCCTGCCCCTGGGAACCACCAGTCTACTTTCTATTTCTATGAGTTAGGCTTTTTAGGTTCCACAGGTAAGTAAGAACATACAGTATTTGTCTTTCTCTGTCTCACCTATTTCACTGAGCATAAGGCCCTCCAAGTCCATCCATGTGGTGAAAAAGGCTTTCTTCTTAAAAAAAAAAAAAAAAAAAAAAAGACTGAGTAACATTCCATTGTGTGTGTGTATATATATATATATACCAAATAAGAGAGAAAGGAAAATTATTCATTGAGAAATAGAGGCAGAGACATTGAGACCACCTTTATGAACACATGGACACCAGATGTGCACACACATGAACACACACAGATGTTCCCACAGAGAAGAAGAGAGAAACCCACACGCAAAGTGAGGCATAATGGGGCTTGAAGATGAGAACAGACATAAGGAGAAAGGAGAGTGAGGGGGAAAAAAAAAGGAAAAAGCAGATTCCCACAGGAAAGGAAAAGCAGAAGAAGATATACCTGAAGGGAGATCAAAATTTCAAAACACAAAAACAGGTTGAAGGATACACACACACACACCCACAGAGAGAGAGAGAGAGAAATATGCAAAGACACACACACACACACACACACACACACACACACACACAGAAGAGAGAGTGTGAGACCTCATGAAGGGAGATGACATTCGGGAAGAGAAAGAGGCTCAGAGAGAGCGTTCCAGCTGTACCCGTAGGGGGAGAGGGACAGAGACAGCCACAGTGGAGAGAGATGATCTAGGACACACCAAACATGGGCAGAGGGACAGATAGCAGGGTTTGGGGAGGTGGAAGAAGAGACACGGAAGACAGGATAAGAAGCAGAGAGAAAGAAAGATGGGGAAAGGCTGTGAGAAGTAGGTGCAGATAGGGAGCTGGAGAGAGGCCGGAGCTGACAGCCCCTGGAATTAAAGAGTAAATAAAAAAAAAAATAAATAAATAACAGGACAGTACGAGTTAGCGAGTCAGGTAGCACTCCATCTTTTCCTTCTCGCTCTTCCCTGGACTGAGGAACATGGAGGGACAAATGCAGGCAGAATAAAGAATCAGGTCAACATCACAGGCTGACTTTTTCAATATGGTGCCAAGTATCCAGAGAACATACTTTTTTAGTTTCTCTCTAGATGTTGGCATTGGACACTAGTGATTCCAGTCAGCACAACATCTGGAAATGAGAGTTATATAGACACCCCAGGGACCTGGATTAATCACCTTCCATGCTGCTCTTTCAATGAATCAGCGGCAACTTCCAACAATAAAACAGCCCTGAACTGGTGATTTCTCAAGGGTTTGTTAATGATGTGGTTCTCCAAAAGTATATCAATTAAAAAGTACATATTGAACAGCACAATCTATCATCACGTCACTGTGCTGTAGGGAAATTTTAAAAAGGTCTATAAAATAAACTTCCAGCTTATGAAGAACTTATTACTTAGTTGTGGAGATGAACCTTATCGGTTAACATATTAGAGAAAAATAATCCACTAACTTGTGAGATACTGAGTATGTATCCTACTTATATGAATGTGTAACGTTGACTAGAAAATAAGTTCTACTAGGGCATGGATTTTTATCTGTTTTGTTCACAAGATCCTCAGAGCCTAGAATGGTGCCTGGCTGATAGTAGACACTTAATTTCTTATTGAGTGCATCTAAATGGGATTTTGAGTCAGACAGATTTATCTCGTACTATTTATCATTTGTGTGGTCTTGGGCATGCTTGTTCTCTAACCTCAGTCTTTCCATCTGTAATATGGGATGACAACAGTAAGTAACTATGAGGACCAAAGTGGGTAATATATACCCAGTTGGCCCGGCTAATGAGGACTAGCAAACTGTTAATAAATAGCATACATTATTCTTATTTATCATGCCCACTTTTGAACATAGCTTCTACTTTAAAACATTTTGCTAGCTTGGTAGAAATCACGATAGGACTTCAAAAATTAAAATCTTACATGTTTCAAAAATATCTTGTAATTCTAATTATTATGAATCAAGAGGGCTCTTTCCTCAACCAAAATGAATTTGTGAATTTGAATAATATTGCAAGAAATATGATATGTTGTCATTAAATCCATAGACCTCCTCCTATTTCACTTACTCAGCTGTACCATATTCATGGCATTATTTGCTACGGTATTACCAGCAACTCTGTGTGTGTGTGCACAAAGGAGTTCTAGTTATCTGCCTATGTCTCAGGTGTGATCGTGTGTGGATGGAAAGGGTCAGGTCCTAGAAATGCAGATGCAGAACTAACTTAAACATCCCAGGGAAGAAAAGTGACTGATATTCCCAGTCATGTCCAATTGTGCCGCTGGCATAGAAACCCACGGAGTGATGATGCTAAAAAAACTCAGCACATTTTCAATTCAGATTGATACGACTCAAGAGATAGACATAACTGACATTTGTTCAATAATGTTCAAGTATGTCAAAGAATCTGTGAAAGAAAGTTTGATATCTCTAGTCAGCTTAAAGTCAAGTACTACACGGGGAAGATATGTTTCAGGCTGATGCAGATGTTCTCAAATGAAATGTTTCTTTAAAAACTTGAGGAAGGGGTTGCGGCGGATGGCACACCCAGAGCATCACTTAGGTTTGCCTTTTGGGAATCAGTCCATCAATCTCTTGTCCATGGCTCTGTGTGCGTGTGTGCGTGTGTGTGTGCGCGCGTGCACGCGTGTGCGTTTTAATTGCTTGTTTGGTTGGAATTTGGTCATTGACAATGTACCAATCCAAGTGAGATCTCTGTTGACATTGTTGAGACCTCAAGAACCATGAACCTAACCTTTTCTGGCTTAGTTAGTCATTTACCACCGTCCACATCCCTGATCTACAGCCATCTAGAAACTTTGATAGCTTTTCTGAGCATCACCATGTTTTTCTTCTGTATGCCATCTCTAGGGAGATTTCCACCACCTCAAATATTCTCCTGTTTTTTTTTTTTTTTTAATTTGGTTGTTCACATCCTACTTGGTCATTGAAATCCATCTCAAATGACACCTTTATAGCCTTTCCTCATTCTACAATGAGATATAATTTCTCCCTTATGCAAAATGCTATCAGGTTCACTGCTAATTGTAAGGTCCTACGTGGCAAACCCTCCTACATTTGTATTTCCTGTAGAAAGAGATTCAAGACTTTCCCACATAAGGCACTCATATGAATGACCCCA
The DNA here is from genome assembly GCF_002288905.1 of Enhydra lutris kenyoni. NCBI lineage: Eukaryota > Metazoa > Chordata > Mammalia > Carnivora > Mustelidae > Enhydra > Enhydra lutris. The sequence continues at coordinate 26,078,419 of NW_019154109.1, read as the reverse complement.
ATTTTTCTTTCCAACAGGTAGCCATACCTTCGCATATAACTTGACAGGGCCCTCCTGCTGTGGGCAGGGCATAATTCCCCACACCTTAGCTTGGGCCTGCAGCTGGCTGTGGCCAATGGCATGTTTGTAGATGCCATGGGAGAAGACACTTGCAAAACACTGGTGTGCCTGACCTCTATGTTTTTGCCCTTCCGACATTACATGAGAAGGCCATTTGCAAGGTGAAGATGAGAAAACAGGATAGAGAGAGCAGAGTGGCTCCAGGTGAGGTGCTCCAGTGCAGACCTGCTGAGCCCTGGACCATCCGCAGAGACAGCAGCCAGCTCAGTTAAGATCAGCTGAACAGCAAAGGTGCACACAGGGCGAATATTTACCTATTGCTCCAGGCCACTGCGTTTTTGGTTACTTGTTGCACAGCAATTTTGTAACAACAGCCAAGGGTACAGTACTCAACAAATGTCTTCAAAGAAATTGTAATAAGATGATTTTCTAGATTCTAGAATTAAATATTTAAGGATGAATTTACACACAATAAAAATGAGGAAAAGTGAGCTACAGGAAATATGGATTCATTAGATGCACATTATAATGAGACTAACCACATAAACTAAAAGGGATGCTGTGGTTCTAGTGAGTGTAAATTTCAGAGACGATGACCTGTGGAAAATGTGGAGAGATACAAGTGGAATGGCCCTTGCTTATTGGATTTAGAACTGGTACATGGGGATAGCCCCAAAGGAGTGGGCAGCCAAATGCCAGTAGGGAAGAAGACGTTTTTTTAAGATTTTATTTATTTATTTATTTATTTATTTATTTGACAGAGAGAGAGAGAGATCACTAGTAGGCAGAGAGGTAGGTGGGGGTGGGCAGAAGCAGGCTCCGTACTGAGCAGAGAGCCCCACGCAGGGCTCCATCCCAGGACTCTGAGATCATGACCTGACCCGAAGGCAGAAGCTTAACCCACTGAGCCACCCAGGTGCCCCTGGAAAGAATATTTTTAAGTGGAGTGCCCAACTCTCCATCATCACCCATATCTGATGAACCTGTGGCTGTTCAATGTTCCTCCTGAAGCATGAAGCCAGAGCCAAGCCTGGTACGCAAGGGCCCTACATTAAGTATGTGGAGAGACACAAGTGGAATGGCATAGAATGGTGTAGAAATATAAGGGATGCCAGCGATGGTGATGGTGTGGATGGTGACCTGCGAGGTCCTTTCCAGCTCTGGCTTTCTCAGATTTTATTTCACTACACTGAATTTGAACTTTAAGATTCCTGTTCTGCCTTTTTATGAGAGTCATATTAAGGGGGAATTTTTGACATGAATACCATAGGAATAAAATAAGATGACCATAAATGTCAGAAAAGAGAACAGACCATTTCTCTTTACTTTGAAAGGCAAAGCTCTGTTCGGCCGAAGCCCTAACGACAGCCTTCTATTTATGAAAAGCATGTTCACTATCGACATCTGATTTCAGCCCCAACCCAGCCTTGTGAGGCAAATGAGGGTACGTATTAACATTTTCCCCCGTTCAGCACATGGTATAGTTGCAAACCGGATGGAGCAAGTTATTGTCCCCGAGGTTACAACAGAAGTGGGTGGTAGACCTGGGTTCAGAATTTGGGTCTGCTGTTCCAGGGCACGTACTACGGATGATACTGCCTGTCATAAATATAAGGATCAGGATTCTTTCAAACATCTGATACAAACTGAAGAAAAGCCTCCAGTCGCCACACCTACCATAACCTTCAAGCGTGTTGTCGTGGCTCGCCGTGGTGCCAAGAGCCAAGTGCGCAGAGCTGGCCCACGCGTGTGATTTGAGTGGTGAGAGGCTCTGACTGCTGAGCTCAGGTGTCTCTGGGTTGTGAGGCTGCATCTCCCGGACAGAAATGGAGGCAGAACGAAGTGTGCGTCTAAATTACTGTCACTTGTTACTGATTTACCGATGGCTTCTAAAAATGTTGCATTTGAACTGTCAGTGAATCTGCCGACTGTTGGCACGAGGATGAAAGTGAGCGTGAACCATAATTGATTAGGGCCTCGTGTGCTTATCTGCATTATGCTAATTAGATCTGCAATCGTTCCCTTTGTACCATCACCCAGTGACAGAGTAAATCAGGGTGACTGGGATGCAGATAGGATTAGAGGCAAGAATGTAAGACTGAACAGCCCCTATCTGATCAGAGTGGAAGTTTCTTTCTTCACTGTACTTCTATTTAGAAATAAAGCTTTATAAGACTCCCTTTCTTGGTGTTTCCTTTGGAATGGTTTTATTGGAATTAATTTTCGCTTTCCGGACCCAGAACTGGAACATGTTTGTAGAGCCCCCTCCTCTGGCTAGTGACGGTGTATGGACCTGGATCAGAGGCAAGAAATAGGACCACATTACCGGCTCTCTGGGGCGACTCCCAATAGACCAGGAGAACCTGAGTTTGTTCTGTCTGACCTCCCACCTGCCCATAAAAAGTGAAGATTTTCTCCCGTTTTGGAAGAGGCTAGCTGGACCTCAAAGGTCAAAGTATCCTCGAGTCTAAACTCTTAAATAAACTTTTCAGTGCTGATACTTCCATAGCTTTACCAAAGTACATTGACCTAGGGAGCATCCAGGGCTGGCTTAGGGAAATCTGTTAATCACCAAGCTTGTGTTGAACACTCACTAAGTGAATGCTCACTTACAGCCAATGTGTGGTTGTCAGGCAATCTGTGTAACAACCTCCTTGTGGACACAGAGACTTGTAAACTATACCCCAGAAATTTCTGAGTCAATCTCTAGCATTGGCATCGGAGTATCTACATTTTTAACAAATTCTCTAGATGATTCTCATTCCTATCATTTTCATAAAAACTATGGTCTCAGTGTGATTCGAGGACATACACACAGTATCAGAAGGAGATTCTGGTGATAATCAGCTTAACGTCTAGATGGGAGGATGATGGTGATGGTGTTAAAATTAAAAAAAATTATAAACAAGATTATTTTAAAATCTCAGGGAAGGAACACTAAAAAGCATGTGGTCTAGTACTTCTCAGATGAATTCTGTGTATCAAATCCCATAAGGAATCCTATAAATAAACTGTTATTGTTGAAAAGGCAGGGGGATCTGAAGCCTTACCATCTTCGTCACTCTTTTCTTGTGGTTGTCTCAAGGAACATGAGGAACCTTGTGTTTCCCCTGGAAAAATAATAGTTATGAAGAACAAGTTGAAGCAACTAACAAACAGTAGAAAAAATGCTCAAGCTCATTAGCAATCATAAGAATGCAAATTAGAGCAACTTTATACCCTTCACATTGGCAAAAATGTAAATGAGTTGGCCAGACTACCAGGCAGAAAGTACTCTTCAATGTTGCCGGTGGCATTAAATTATTACACTATTTTTAGAAGTTCTGACAATATCCTTATTCTGTGATGCAGCAATCTCGTTCCTGGGGATTTATCCCACAGGAAGAAAAGCACAAGAACACACACAGATGTTTATTGCAGTGTTTTCTGTTGCTAAAACTGAAGACAAATAAATGCTCATCGGTGGGGAAATGGAACTGTAGCCTACCCTAATGATGACAGGTTATTCAGTCATTAAAATGATTAAGGTAGTCCCATGCCAGGAAGCTTAGAGAAATTATCAGCAAGTATTTTTATTTGAAAACAGGTATATTTTAACAACACCAAATTTCATAATGTCATACAAGTCCTCCATATAGATATATTTTGTCATAGATGTATGTTGTTATAAGAGGCTCATGAAAGTTAAAGGGTTGTTCCTGTTGTTAATGTTGATTATTGTGCCCCATGGAAGAAAGGAAGATAAAGGGGAAAACACCAAAATATTGGGTTTGTGTTAGAAACACCAGCTACAGTCGCATTTACGTAAAATTGCACTCTGCTATGCGGACATGCAAAAACTTGCATAGAAAGGTGGTCACCAAAATTATCAACAGTGGTGGGATTTCAGGTAAATTTAATTCCCTTGTTATTGTTTGACTTTTTTTTTCCTTCCCAAGACACATTGTTAAAAATAAAAGCAAAACTGATTTTGCTCAAGCCCTTCATTTTGCAAGTAAGAAATCTAAGAGAGTGGGAAATGTGGGTGTGGTGATTTACCTCTCAAATAAGAAGTGAGTGACAGAGCACGGATCAGAACATTGTTTCCCCCCAGCTCTACGGATCAGTGGCTTTTGCTGATGTAGTAACGCTCTGAGTCACCACCTGGATTAAAGTCTTACCGGCGGTCTTACTCATCTTACTCATCTTCCAGTGATGAGGGTCCCACACGCAGTAGATAGACCCTCATAGATGGTAGGAAGCAAAAAAATCTAGAGATAGAAAAAATAGCCCATAAATATTATTTCAAAAACTACACCTGAAGAAAGAGTAAAAAATTTGTATACATTTTGCATGTATTTGTATGTATTGGTTTAAGACTGGAACAATAGACTTTATTGTCATCTAAACTTCTACAAGATTCAAGGGGTGTCTGGGTGGCTCAGTCTGTTAAGTGTCTGCCTTCAGCTCAGGTCATGATTTCAGTGTCCCGAGATCAAGTCCCACTCAGGGCTCCCTGATCAAAGGCAAGTCTGCTTCTCCTTCTGCTTCTCCCCCTGCTGGTGCTCTCTCTCTCTCTCACACTCTCTCTCTCAGTCTTCTCATGCTCTCTCTCTCTCTCTCTCACAAATAAATAAAATCTTTAAAAAATAAAATAAAATAAACTTCTATAGGATTCAGGAAACTGTGAGACCCAAGTTTACAGTGGAGTCTATTAACAGGGCAAACCATTTATACATTAAGACACAGAGATTTTGAGTGTTAGTCTGACCTTGATTTTCTATAAAAGCTCTACATTCTGGGGCGCCTGGGTGGCTCAGTCGGTTAAGCATCTGCCTTCAGCTCACATCATGGTCCCAGAGTCCTGGGATCAAGCCCCAGGTCAGGCTCCCTGCTCAGTGGGAAGCCTGCTTCTCCCTCTCCCTCTCTCTCTCTCTGTGTCAAATAAATAAACAAATCTTTAAAAAAAAAAATCTTAAACAAAATCTGCATTCTAACTGCTGTTTACATTTTTTTTTTTTACCATGCTATACTGTTTCATGTATTATAGTTATAAAAATTACGTGTTTTTAAACTGGGACTATTTTATAATGCCACCAGTCTTTCTCACCAGAGGAAACAATGTTACAGAATAAAAAGAAATTCAAAGAAGTTCTCAAAACAATTTTATCAGTTCTATTCAGAGTCATTGTTTTTATTACTGCTTACTGTTTTTATGATAGTTATTTTTCACTATACAAAGAAACTAATCAAGTGATTGAAAGATGGGCCAGATTCATTATTATGGTTCTGATAATGAGATATGTTAATCCTGGTCACTGTTAACGCCTACCAGTTCAAACCTTACTAAGCCCGGGATCAAATCAACTCTATGGCAGTCCAGTTGACTTGCTTGGTGGTTCCAGTCCATGAGGCATCTGCATGGGTTCTCAAGCCAGACACCGACTGGCAGACCACTTGCTAGTTTTAATTGACCTTTGTTAAGTTTTTTACTCAAGTTCCAATTTGCTCATTTGTAAAATGAGGACGATGATGTGACTTAGCCTCATGGAGTTATAAGAACATAACTGGTAGGTGTTTTGTATGGTGTCTGGCACACATAAAGTGTTTAATAAATGCATAACTATTATTATTAAGCGCATAACTTAGATGCTACCCACTAAGTGCGGCTGATGAGTTTTCTCACGGACAAAGTCCGTCTTGTCATTACCAACAACAAACAACACCGCCCACAAGAGCATCAACAACTGTGAACTCTCACAGACAAAACTGAGCTAACTTCCATTGTTCTCATCTGGAAGGCCCTGGGGACCTTGGCCTTGCCATGATTCAGTACAACTTGTGGGCAGGACCGGCTAGTCCACATGGCCTTTAGGTGCATTAGAAAGAGACACATCTTCCCGTTTCACGGAACCAGAAACGTGCCACGATAAATACGCAGATCTGGGATGTCTGTCACATGAACTGCCCCTCCTGAGACGTTGTGCTGTATGTGGAGGTTCTAACTAACCACGGGACTTGTGGGAGCCCTTGTTTTTATAGATTGTTAAGCAATGTTTAGATGCCATGGTATAACACACCCACTAAACCTTTGAGGTAGGGAGTCATGTAACCCCACTTTTCCCAACCAGATTTTATAACAGGATATATGGGGGGAGAACAACAAGAATACCTATGTGACAGGCTTTTTACTTAATCGTGAAGAAAATTGCTTTATTTGAATTATATTATCCTATGCTTAATTTACCAACTATAACAAAACCTATGGTAAAGTGATATCCTAATTAAAAGGAAGCTGCTATGCTTATTTAACATTCCTTTCTAATGATTATTACTTAAAGATCATGCTGGCTACTAATAATTCTAAAGCTTTATAAAATCTTGGTCCACACAAAAAGTTAATAATGATTATAACCTGCTAAAACTATCCAGCCTGAAAATATTTTTAAAGTCTCTATTCCTATTCCTGCCTCTGGTCCAGGCAGGGATCCCATGGTCTCGCTGAAAATCTGCGCTGCTCACAGAATCAGTTCTGGGAGGCTCACTCCCACGTGATCCGAGCACCTCACTGGTTCTACTCTCAGCCCTGGGAGCTGCCAGTTCCACCTATCGCTTCCTTTCCGTTCTGCTCTTGCCTCATTCTTTGACTTTGATTGATGTTATTTTCTTTATACGATGAGGATCTTTTATTTTTTATAAAGATTTATTTATTTACTTGAGAGAGAGAGAGAGAGAGAGAGTCAGGGGATGAGCAGAGGATCTGCTTCTTCAAGTAGACTCCCCGCTAAGCATGGAGGCTGACTCAGGGCTCAATTCCACAACCCCTGAGATCATGAGATCGTGACCCGAGCTGAAATCAAGACCCAGATACTCAACCAACAGAGCCACCCACGTGCCCCTTATAGGAGGAGGACATTAGCTACTCTTGACCATCAGCCTGATTTTTCTTTCCAGAATGACTTCGGGGTCCCTTGATGACTTCCTCATTTGAATGGGCCCTTTACGGATCTTTCCACGTGGGCTCTATTCTATTAGACTCTAAGTGACCTGGGGACAGGGGCTATGTCACATTCACACCATGTCTCCAGAGCTTATCATGTTCAGTGAATAAATTTCTTGAATGTTGTTGAATGTTCATGAAAGTAGAATGACTTAGGAGGCTGTAGCAATGGTCCAGATCAGAGTCCTGAGTGCTGACCATTATAATAGTCCAGATCAGAGAAACAGAAGTGTAAAATATGAAATAGCTCAGTGTCTACGAGGCAGAAAGGAAGGAACATATGCAACAATATAGGATCAGGTGACGGACGTCGGTTCCCGTCTGAGTGACTGAGGATGTGGCTGGGAGAATGGCAATGACGTGAGGGATGCTGTGAAAGGTAACACATTTTCAGTTCATTCGGTTGTACCCATGAGACTGTTAGGTGAGGGAGGGTCTAGACCTCACTAATAGGCATGAGCTCACTATGGAAGACTGATCAATTACTAGAAAGTCTAGAAATGGAAAACACTATGGAAATACAAGTATATAGTTCACAAGAGAGAGTGGATCTTGCCGTTCTCTACTGATGCAACGGATGTCGTTAAAGAAACCAGAAAAGTCAGAGAGATAACTTAGCAGAAAGTCTTGTCAGGTTTAGGGTAAAAGGGTTTAGTGCATTGCCTGCTGTCAACTCCTTCGAGCCCCAGATGAGCCATTCCTGAGGACCCAAAGCAAATTTCCGTCCTCAGAGCGTGGGGGGGCGGAATCAATGGAGATGGTCCTATCCGATTATGGAAATGGACGGTTCCTCTAATATATGGAATGTCTTCACAATTTACTCATGCGAGCTAGAGCAGCATCAAGCACTATTTTTCAATCCCTTTTATTAGATGTGCTGGGTCTGACTCAGCACACTGCAGAGCCTTGCTGGCTGCTGGACCTGGCTGATGAGGATAACTGCATTTATTAAGTTGATTGGCACAATGGGACAGTGCCTCCATCCCAAAACCCATCAGTTTTGAATCTTATCTAGTCACTTCAAGTACATGGCTTGAACTCTGATTAAACAAGCTGGAGGAGGTGGTCATTTTAAAGAGGTTCTGAAAATAAAATCATCATAAAGTTAACTAATATATTTTTCTGCTCCTGTCATTTCCGTCCTTATAAAAGACAAGGTGAATTATTTGGTATCGGGGAGAGGAAGCAGTTCAATAGAGTAGAACAAACTCAAGGTGTAAAGTCAATGGTCTGTGTTTAAGTCCCAGTTCCAGTATCAGGCTGTATGTACAAATCATCTATGTAACCAACTGACTGAGGTGTTTTGACCCATGGCTGGTACAAACATCAAACTCTTTTTATCATTTTTATCATGTTATGCCATTGTCATCTCAGGGGGAATCCTACTGTTTTTGTTTTTTTTTTTATCTCTTTCAAGATTTTTTTTTTAAGTTCTATATGGTCAATTTAAAAAGTTATTTTTCAAAACAAAACAAAACAAAAAACAAAACAACTTATTTTTCACAATAAATTAAATCCCTTCTCCTCCCCTCGCTGGACCCCTGGAACAAGCCAGGTTTGGACTTGCAGGGCCTGAGGAGGCAGGAAATGCTGTTGGCTCTGTCACCGCCTCACTTCTTCCCTCCTTCTAGGGTGTGGTCTGGTTCTGGAAGCAAGGAAGCTTGCTAGTCCTCCATACGGCTTCCTTTTTCTACTATGGGGACCCAGAGGAGGAATAGTGCGGGAAGGGCAAATGTATTCTTTTTAAATCTCTTAATTGGTTGTCAACAATCCCCTGGATGATGGATTGGCAGACGTGGAGTCTCTGTGTAGCTGGTGCCCGATTGCTGGAGTACTAGTACCCGTGGGAGCTTGTGGGTGGGAACCATGGGGGAGAGCTCCCCCATCTCCACCCCATGGAGTACCCTGAGATGCGATGAGTCTTTGGTTTGACTTCTTCCAAACCATCTGCTCTCATGCACAGGGACACACTTCATAGCTCTGGGCTGCCCCCAACTGGTGGCTGGGGGGGGGTGTTGTTGGCAAAGGAACTCAAGGAGGTTCTGTCTGTGGGGTCCATTTGGTCAGGGGAAAGATGAAAATGGCTGTTCCCTGATGCCTTCTCCCCTCAATTCCTTGTCTCTCTGTTCAAGTAGGTGCAGTTCACACTTCCTAATTCTGTTGCCTGTGTAGCCATCCATCCAGACACTGAGATATCTGATCCTCTCTCTTGTAGACGTGGCTATATTTGGCTTTTGGTAGGCAAAAATACCGCTTCCTACCCCTCTGCAAGGAAAGGGCACAAAGAAGCCAGACTGACACATTTTGATTGAGTTAATTGTTGACTCTTTTTTTTTTCCTTTAAGATTTTATTTATTTATTTGAGAGAGAGCAAGAGTGGACAAACACTTAAGTGGGGTGGGGAGGTCAAAAGGGGAGGGAGAAGAAGACTCCTGGCTGAGTGGGAAGCCCAACGCAGGGCTGGATCACAGGACCCCAAGACCATGATCTGAGCTGAATTGGACACTTAACTGACTGAGCCACCAAGTTGTCCCTGACTGTTGACAATTAATAAGCCCTGTGAGTAGTATTTATAGCAGTTACTGGCAGATTTATTTAGAATATGGATTATTTATCAGCTTTGTCCCTTCATTTAAAGCCTATTCCCTAATTCCAGGGCAAAAGGAAATATTTCACTTAATATTCTTTTACATTTAACTTCCACATGCTCAGAGGTGTTTTGTGTGTGTGTGTGTGTGTGTTAAGTTCCCTGAGAAACAAAACAAAACAAAACAAAAAAACAAAAAAACAAAAACAAAACAAAAACAAAACACATCTCTTCCTTGAGTGCTGGGAAGGACTGTAACTAAAGGACTAAAACATCACTGCCACTCTTGGGACTGTCTTCTTGGGGCATCATCACTCTGTGGCAGATACAAGGTGACTTTTAGATAGCCTGGACCCTCTCGCTTGGTCCCTTAATCCTCATGGCCTCTGAATCAGGCCCTGACCTCTAAAGATTACCCAGTTGGTGCAGAACCCTAAATCTACCACTGGCTTCCTTCGTCCCTCAGTTTCTCATTATATAACATCACGTCCTTTCTTCAGACAGGATTTCAATGAGATCACTGTTAGGCACAACTAAGACCATATGCAAAAAGAAGACCAGTTGTGTATACAAAGTGTTATTAGTAGTACTTATTTAGGGCAGAAAGCCAGTAATAAATACTGAGGGTCAAGTAATAGACTCCAATTTATTTTTAACTTGGGTGTTCTAAGAATCTGCATACATTTTTACTGAGTTGCAACAGTAGGCTGTGTTCAGTCCTCATGCGACGTTCCTTTCCTTGGGATGAGAATGCAGTTATGCCCACCATCAATGCTAATTTTAACTCAACTTTCTGAATAACTTGAGTTCGTGTTCCACTGTCAGAAAGGATAATTAATGAACCACAAAGAAACAAAGGTTGTATAGCTTCCCCTTCCTTTTTCACAAGCCAACCCATCTTTCTTAGTGGCAGAGTCCAGAGCAGAGTACACATGCAGGCTAAAAGGAGCTCCTGGGAGGTGGACGTTTTTTATCTTTCCTGTGGGGTGCTGTGTTGAACTTCCCGTGTTTGTGTCCTGACTCCGTTTTCATTTCCTAGTCAGTGCTATTCCACATCTACCCTTCAAACGGATTCCCTGCTTCGAGAGCTGAACAAGGTCCAAGGATAACTTGTCTTGGGACAGGACAAAGAGGGAAGGATTAGTTCTTGAGCATCCTTATTAACACCATAGGGCTGCAGAGCCCCCTCCCACTTTGGTGATCGCTCTTGGGCTTACCCATGAAATAAGTAAATTAACACAAGTGTCACTTGGTTTTTGCCTGGAAGGTTTTGTTTGTGATGAGGGGTGAAAAGGGCCATGGACAAATAGAAAATACAGAGAAAATTTTGAAAAAGAATAGTAAATATAATCCTACTGCTCATGTTTGAACACATAGCTAACAATTCCTTGTGCTCTAACTTTATTCCTTAGAATTAAGTTTAGGTGTGCATTAGTTCTCCCCAATTCAATGAAAAGCCCCTGAATTGGAGGGCTGGGACCACAGTGTTTTTCTTTGTAGACTTTTAGCAATCATAGCTGACTTGACTGTGCACTTGCTATATAACAGACCTTATTCTGGGGACCTAACAACTATGAGCTCATTTAATTCTGACACCACAACTATGAGGTGAGCATTAATATCATGTCCATCTATAGATGAGAAAACAGGGCTCAAAGAAGCCAAGTAACTTTTGCCACATCTCCCAGTTACTCAGTGATAGGGGTAGGACTCTGAATCCATGACCTTCAGAGCCCATGAGCCTGACCATTACACTTTACTCCCTTTTCTTGTAGGGACGTGGTGAAAATTCTCAATGGTCATCTGATTCTAAAAAGACACGGAGGCAGGAAAAACTGGAACTATGAACTAAGTTTTCTTTTCCCTACGGGACTCTGTAGACTACAAGAGTCTTCATTCTCATTTCTTTTCTTTCTTTCTTTCTTTTTTTTTTTTAAAGATTTATTTTTTTGAGCAAGAGTGGGGGGACGGGCAGAGGGAGAGAGAGAATCTCCAACAGATTCCCCACTGAGCGTGGAGCCTGACCAGACTCTGGGTTCCATCTCACCACACTGAGACCACACCTGAGCTGGAATCAAGAGTCTGAGTCTTAATGGGCTGAGCCACCCAGGAATCCCAATTCTCATTTCTTGGGTCTAAGCTCTACCCAAATTTCTTCCCTTTCCTAGGTTAAGAGATGGCTCCATCAGCAGTGAGGTAAGCTTTAGGTCCAGCTGCCTTGGTCATACAGAGGACAGAGGATTCAGCCTTGCCTGCTGGGAACTTTGCAAACAGTACTCTATTGATTTTGGCCCTGGCAGTGAGAACACGAGAAGCCACACATTATGTGCTCTTTTTGCTCAAGTGAGAGCAAAGTCTTAATCAGGCCCAGACATTTAGAATCCTATATTAAAGAGAGATATATAGATATGAATCCAATAGATGCTTGCTTCTGTCATTTTACTTTAATTGTAATTTTGCAAGTTCAACAACAGAAGATCCATTAGGCTTTCCCCCTCAATCAATACACAATATATTATCAGTCTAGACGACCAAAAACGACTTGTATAAAATACCAGCGCGTCGCATTTTCATTATGTAAATGGAACTCTGCAGGAGAATTAATTGATTATTCAGTTACTATGGATCAGTCTCCGATGTCTTAGTGAGATTAGAGAGAAACTTATCAAGCCTCTCCATGACTATAACTTAAAAAGGAACAAGGCAAAAAAAAAAAAAAAAGAGAGAGAGAGAGAGAAAGAGAGAGAGAGACAGAGAGAGAGAGAGAGAGAGAGAGAGAGAGAGAGACAGAGAGAGAGAGACAGAGAGAGAGAGACAGAGAGAGAGAGAAAGAGAGAGAGAGACAGAGAGAGAGAGAGACAGAACACATTTTGCTGTCACTGGTAGCCTGGGCCACACCTGTGAAATGCTGAGAACAAGAAGAAATCCATTACCCAGTTTATCAATGATGGAACGTGAGAGTTATTAGGGCTGGGTACTGTTTGGGGATCAACATTTTAAAATCACACAAACAAAACTGTGATAGAGGCAGTGAGAGTCTCCCCAGACTGTCTGTGCCCCAAGTAATTCACACCTAGACTGTCTATAATTACAGTGGGATTGTTCAAGTAATATATTGACCCATTTCTTTTTTCTTGCATGGGTGGAGGCTGGGGAATGAGGGAGAGATTTTATCTTTAGCTTCATGACAGGATGAAAAAGAGATATGAGAAGGCAAGTAGCTTCTTCTGTTTCCCTCCCCTTTTAAGTGTTGAAGAAAAACAAATGTTCCCATTGCTACTACAGAAATATATGGGTTTGGCTCTAAATTGATGTGTTTTGTTTTGAAGAAACATGCAACAGGTATATACGTTACATTCTCCCTCTCATAAAGGAGTCTGTACCGTCCACACTTGTTCAGATACTATCCTTGCCCAAAAATGTTTTGAGACCTTTTTTGGGGAAATTGGCCACAGGACATTTGGAGCACCTTGCATGGAGCAGTCTCAGAGGCCAGTCTGTTGAGGAGTGTATTTAATTTTTGCAAATAGTCAGAATTCTTTACATACTGAGAGAGGTGAATAAGAAGTTTGTTAAGATTGAGCAATATTTCTGTTTCACAATGAGCTTTTAAAAAGTGGCAAAATGGCCTGGCTATAACACAAAACCTTTTCTTCTCTTATTTATTTTTTGCAATACTCTGAAGGCGAGTTACAAAATATTGGAAACAATGACAGCTTTGAGGAGGACAATACCATGATTCCTGAAGTGGCCATTCTGTAAAGGACTTATCCTGGAGAGTTCAAGTACGGCATTTAATAGCAACCAAACCAAATCGAGCTAAATGACCTTATTTATATTTATTTTGTGTGTAAGCCAGATGTAACTGGTAGGAGCTGGGGATGGGGAGGCCGTGCCAATAGACATTTCAAGCCCTGCCTGAAATGGGAGGTACCTCTTCAGCTTAACCACACTGTTGCCCGGTAGGAAATTGGTGCGGGTACTGCAAACTGTTTGATTCTTGAAGAAAAGCAGGATACCTAAATCTAATGGGAAACCCCTTGTATTTAAATGTAGATAAATTATTCCTAAGATTACAAACCATGATGCACACCAAATGAAATAATTTTGAGGACTTTGTATTGCCATGGGCCACCTGGCAGGTTCTGGGTTTGTTGCTGATTTTAATCATAAATGTCCTTAAAGGAAGGGGGACAGTGACGGTTCTGAATGTGAAAGAGACAACGCGGTGGATAAGGCCACTTTTTGCTTCTTCGCTTCCAGTTCAGTGTTCTCCATCTGCTTCCAGAAACTCTCCTGCTCAATGAACACAGTCACTGAGCACATGCCGCATTTCAGTCACCTTAGGGGGAACAACACAGCCAGTAAGAGACATAGTCCTTCCTCTCAAGAAACCCACAATATGATTAAGGAGACAGAAAATAAGCTAAGGATAATATGCAGGAGAAAGCCACTGCTTCCAAAGTGGATACATATTCAAATACTAGATCTAAGTCCTGGGAGCTCTGAAAGGAATCCATTGCCAGCTGGGGCAGGGGGTAGGTGGCGGAGAGCTGAGGGGCCAGTGGATTCTACAAAGGAGGTGATAGACCTTCCAAGAATACGCAAGATTTGGAGATGTGGGAATGACCAGGCATATCCTCTCTCCTAGAAATTCCTCAATAACCTTTAGAAAATGGTCGGGTCTTTCCCATCTACATATATAAAGCGAAAATAGGGTCTCTTTTGATCAAACGTCTCTGTTCAATTATTGTCCATTTTCCATCCCCTCTTCTAAACCAAACTTTTCCAAAAAGTTGTTACACTGTGTCCATGGTGTCTGTCTCTCTCTCAATTATTTCTTTATTCAATCCAATCCAGCTTCTTCCCCTTAATCTTTTCTAACATGGCTCTTGGCAAGTTTAACTCTGCTCTTGCTTGAAGATTTCTTTCTCAGAGATGCCGTGTCATGTCCAGACTGGCTGGTTCTGTGTATGTGTGAGAACTCTGCATACACTGTCACCACCGACTGCTCTTTGTCACATCCTAACACGCCGAGGAAGGACTCAGTAAGTGCCAGATGAATGAATGCACGCACATCTTTCACTCTGTAAAATTCTTCCCACTGTTCATCCAAGGCTGTGGCCAATACACAAAGCTGTTGCCTCAAGAGTTTAATTTTTTTTTTTTTTTTTTGCATTTCAGAAGGTAAAAAATAATGATGATGAAGTAATCTAGGGGAGTAGAGGAGGTTATATATTGAAATGTTAAGTCAAGGTGTGGACTTATATAATTGACTGTATATCATCCTGACTGACACCTTCTTGGACCAATTGAGACAATTCTATGCCTTGTGAAATTGGCTGAGGCAGTAAGCTTGATTGATCCAGCATAGTCAGGAAGTTTACTGGAAGCAACAGCCCACTGCAGGGCTGCTACAGGGCTGGTACAGCATAATGTATGGCTATGATTCTTCTGGTGGCATACAGCTGTGTTTTCCAACTTTTTTTTTTTTTTAAACCATCACTCAGAGGAAGAAACACACTTTTTGTTGCAACATACACCATTGTACACACATCACTGAAGAGAGAAAGCCATCAATAATATTTACCCTTATGATATGAAATACACTCTGGTATTTGCTACTGAATTCTATTTTACTCTTAGAAATATTTATTGTCAGCCACTGATAGGATTTCATTGCCCATTAATGGGTCTTGACCTGCAGGTTGAAAAACACTAGCTTCAAAGTCCATTTAAAACATTGCCAATACTCACCTGTGAAGCATGTCCAGGTTCACAAACTCTGGTAAGAAAATCTTCCCACCTTTTAGATATCTCCCTTTTCCTTCTCCTGTCTTAAATCTGGACTCCCTGATATTTTCAACCTCCACTCCTTTCATGTATACCATGTTCGTTCACTAATTCTTGATAAAAGGAAAAGGAAAAAAGTCTTGGATTCTGGTCCTGACAATATCACATAGGAATTTCTTCATTCATAAAATGAACACCAATCAATGAGATTATGAGTGTATACAATGTTACAAGCTGCAAGAATGTGAGATTCTTCTTATTATTTTAGTTGTTAGAGTGAGCACATGACAGACTCAGATATGAGCATCAGAAATGGGTTCAAGGCAGACAAAGCACTGGAATTGCGATGTCAGAGACCAAGGCAACCTAAGTGTAATGAAAATTTGGGATGTGGAGTAAATCACACTTGCATGAATTCAGATCCAACTCTGTCACTTGTTATGAAGTATAACTATGTGAATTTGAGAAATTTATGTACATTTTCTGAGCCTTTTTCTGATTCGTGGAAGGAGGACAACATCTACTTTATATATAGTTGTTGTGAGAATTACATGAAATAATGTATCCAGGATACTTAGCCTGTCGAGGAATGCAAATTAAAAATAAGTTTCAGAAAACCAGAGAGGCTTTGTCTAGAGCAGCTCTGTCCATATATATGACATAAGAATCATATATATGATTTTAACTTTCTTAGTAACTATATTTAAAAAGTTAAAAGAAATATGTACAATTAATTTCAATAATATGTTATTTAACCCAATATGTTCACAATAGGATTATTTCAACATGTAATACATATAAGCAATTATTAATGAGATATTTTCCTTTTATTTATACAAAGTCTTTGGAATCCTATGCATACTTTACTATAGATCATCTAATTTCTGGGCGCCTGGGTGGCTCAGTCTGTTCAGTGGCTGCCTTCGGCTCAGGTCATGATCTCAGGGTCCTGGGATTGAGTCCTACACTGGGCTCCCTGCTCAGCGGGGAGTCTGCTTCTCCCTTTCCTCCTCACTCTGTATAATATCTCTCTCTTAAATAAATAATTTTTTTTAAAGAACACCTCACTTCCAATGCTAAATTTTTATCAGAAGTATTTGATCTCTATTTAGATTCCATAAAATTTACAGGTGAAAACGTAGATTCACATACCCGAATGGTTACAAATATTCTTGAACGTTTTCCAATAACTGAACTGTCAGTTTTTAAATGTACATTAATTAAAATTAGGTAAATTAATTAAAATTAAGAATTCATTTCCTCTGTCCCATTAGCCACATTTCAAGTGCTCAAAAGTCTGCTGTGGCTATTGGCCACCATGTTGGATAGCACAGGTCTCAAAGGCCGTCTTTTCCAGCTCCACATGAGCAGGATCTGGGAGAACTCCCCTAAATCTTGATGCAACACAAAAACAGAGGAGGTGTCCTCCAGAGGACGGTGAGATTGAGAAAGGCAGAATTTATAAAAGAGGATCCAGAAACATTGCAATTCTCCACGGATGGCCTGGGAACAGAAGGCAAGGATAAACAACAGCTCACATCCACTCTCCTCCACTGGTCAACAAGCTGTCTTCTCCCTGCAAAAATAAAATAAGGGAGGTTGGGTGAGAAGGGGGTTGCATTCTAGTCCAAACTTCAGGGCTTCTTCCTTTGAACAGGGACACAAAGAAAGCCATGAAATATGCGTCAGGACCTGGCTGTTGAGGGGTGCTGACAGGAAACAAGTGCTTATTGAGAACAGGGCTGGGGAACGTTGAAGAGAGAGTGACATATTCATTGCCTACAGATCATCAAAGAAGGAAAGAAAATGTTCAGAGAAGTCCAAGGGACCATGAGGAGGAGTCCAGGGATTAAATGAAGGGAAAGAAAACATCAATTAAGTACAGTAGAGGGAAAAGTTCCTGCATATAGTAGCCATCAATCTGAGAAACAGAATCTCCAAGGAAGAAGTGAGGAAGCCAATACTTAAAACATTAAAACTCAGACAGTCAAAACAGTGGGGGTAAGGGATGATTCTGTTCTTCTTCGGAAACATAAGATAGACTCATAATTCAAAAACTGAAACATATAATTTTACATTTGGAAGGGAGCTAGTAAGTTATCTAGACTCGGTACCTCATTTTGTAAATGAAAAATTGAATGACAGAGCACCCCAAAATAGTATGAGAACCTATTACAGGAGTGGTCGGTCCCATGCTCAGAGTCCATAGATCTGTTATTGTTCTTATTTCCAAAATTTTTCCTGATTCTTACTAGTAAATCATAAAGTGTCAATGGACTTTAGTAGTCTTTTGTCCTCTGATAAAAGAGAAAATCGTAGCCTTGTGTTAGTGTAAGTCAGGGGACCTACATACATCTATCTAGAGCCCTGCTGCCCAATATGGTGACCACTGGCCACATGCGGCTATGGAGCTCTTGAAATGTAACCAGTCTGACTTGAGCTTTGATGTTAAGTATAAAACACACACCAGATTTATTAGACTCAGTACAAAAAAAAGTAATCTCATTGCAGTGATATGCATTAAAACGCATTTTAGTATTGACCACATGTTGAAACAAATTTTTTTTCTCTATTTACTTAAATAAAGTATGTTATTAATTTCATCTTTTAAGAAGATTTTTCATGTGGTTCCCAGAAAATTCTAAATTACGTGTATGCCTCTGTTATGTTTTTATTGGCCTGTGCTGATATGGAAGATACTATGATTTAAAAAAAAAAAAGGAGACCAATGTTTTATTTATAGCCTGCTTCCTAAAGCACAAATTAAATTATTTGGCCTTCATAAGGTTTGAGCATGTCATTAAGAGCCCAAATTCAGATTAATAAATAGCTCATGAAAATTAGCATCTATTCAAAAACCATTAAAGAGAAAAAATAAACCTTTCCATTTGCATTGTTCTTTATTCTCATGATTGCTTCATGAATTAAGATGCCTGAAAACCCCACTGTGCTGAGCCGTGGCCACCCTCCATTTCTCCTGTACAACAGCATTGTGTTGTAATGAAGACCATGAAAAAGCATTTCAGAAAATAGCTTCCAATACGAAGCAGCAATCAATATGCATGGTATATACTATCAAGTTAGAGAGATGTGTAGGAGAGGCCCAAATATGTTTGGCCTGCTTAAACACATGCTTTCTGCTTGCCAGCCAACAAATCGCTTCTATATATTACATAAGACTAAATTAATCCCTACACGAAGACAGTTTATTGTGGATGATGGATCATGGGTTTGTTACTCATACATCCAGAGCAGGGCCCTGGAAATCACATCATCATTGCATTCCCAGGGAAAGAAATGATTGTCACATCCAGACATGTTTATCATGGGGAGAGAGGCTGATCCGGGCCCATCTACTTGCCGAGGGAACGCTGCCATCCTCACATGATGAGAGCTCCGACGGCAGACTCGTTGGTGACTGCCAGGTGCCAGCAAGAAAGCAATTTCACTGGAAGTCTTCCGGGGGGTGATAAGGAATGATCTGGCTATATATATCCTATGGTGTGGACTGTGAGGTTTTGGGGGAGCCCAAATATGAGCGTCCTTTAACTTCAACAAAAGCAACCTACGTAGCATCGACTCTACTTTGGAGGGCAACAATCACCCGCGTTCCCCATATTGCCAACAATGATCTCATATGAACGGACCGAAACCCAAAGAAGCAAGTCCTTGCATGAATGTAGGAGGTGAATGAAGGACAGATTAAACTAGAGGGATGGGTCTTTTTGGCCTATCTCCTGACAAACTGTCTGGCTGCATCAGCAAAAGTTGAGAGCAATCAATACTTATGAAACAACGACACTACCACGATCAGAGGCAGAGCAGGGCTGGAGTGCTATTACCATAAGTGGCTGAGTCGTTGATGTGAATGTGTATGTCATTTTGCATATCATTTGCATGTTATTTGGTACAGCCTTGCCAATAAATAAACACAATTTATCAACTTGCGCGACCTACCCTGACCCTTGTAAGTACGCATGGAGGAAAATAAACTAGACCTGCAATGAATTACTATTTGTTCAGCATTTAAAAGAAAAGAAAAAAAAAAAAAGAGGGAGTAGGTCAGGTCCAAAGGAGTAAGTTTCTAACTTTAATGTTATCATCTAGGTAACGTGTTTCCTGTGGGCAAGTCTATGTTTCAGACGTCTTTGTTTTCAGTCCTGCCTAAGGGCTTCGTAGAGTAGGTACTTTCTGTGTATTTGTTAATGCTGATCCGAGAAATATGTGTATGCATGTTGTATACCTGTGTGTCTATCTCTCACTCACATTTATTGAGTGCATTCCAAATACTAGGTCGAGTAGTAAGTGCTTTACTAGACTCTAATCTTCAACAAAAATGGTGGATGTAGGAAGATGGCTGTGGCCATTTGGGCAAACTCTTTGGGACACAGAGGTGGTAAGCTGTAGAACCTGGATCTGAACTCAAGTCTACCTGATGTTAGAGCATGAGTTCTTAGAGTAGTCTAAACTATACTAACCCAAACAATGTTTGATAACTTGATGAAGTTACCCAGGATTTATACCAAAAGACACAAGTGAGCAAATTTTCCTTTCTCCAGAGGTGGAACCTGAGGCCTATAAAATTCAGGGGACTCTTTTGAAGAAAAACAATGAAGAGTTATGAATACAACTATAGATATAAAGGTGAATATTTCTTTAGAATGAGAAAAATGATAACAAAATACCACAAACATAACAAGATGCAGAAAATGACATATTTTTATAAATTAACTGAGTTAATCTCTGCATCTCTATAATAATTTTTCCTTAAATATTTTGGTTGTCAACTCTTGGATCATCTCCTAATATGAAAGCAATTTTTGTAATATTTTCTACCTAGAAAATAAAAGGACAATTAATTATCTCTTCCGGTATGGTTGACTTAAATTTGATTTTTATTATTAGAGGTAAAATATGCAACCTCATCCATGGAGATATAGATGGGTGGGTGGGTGGATGGGTGGACAGATATTATTTGTGGTATTTCTACAGGCTGTATCCCACAAAAAAATAAATTCTATGGTTTTTTATAATAGTATACTCTGCATAAAAATCAAGTATATTCCTGACAAGAGTAGATTTTCATCTTGACCGGCGTTGATAGGATTGGATCCTTTGCTTATAATTTTAGATGTCTGATTATCAGGAAATTTTTACATAGATTGACTTCTGATGCTGTATATTTCAAAACTTCTCTCTCTTCTGATGCCCACCTGGTCCTGGTACAAAGCCAGACATTTACTTCATCTTAAGACCTCTGGTCTGCATCTTCATTTCATTAACAGGCGGGTCCACATAGAGAGCGGTAGGGGTCGTCCTGGAAACCTCTCCTATACTGTGCTGGGTAGCAACACCCCAACTACATGCAGAAGTGATTGCAGGCTACACAAATGTGACCCACTTGATCTAAACACACCCCCAGCCAGTCCCACAAATGACTACAACTACACCATTGATGACAGACTTAACTGACTAATGTTAACTGGTGGACATTTTGCTTTTACAAATTCTGTAAAATCTTATCCAGTGAGCATACTTTTAGAGCACTTTCCAGAACTTTGGGAGAGGCATTGCAATGGAGGGGCCCTGAAGCTTAATTTTCATTAGCTTCTTGGTCTATCTGACTCTGTATCTATTATCTGCACAGCATCACGGGTGGCAAGGATCTGTTCATCTTGTTCCTTGCTGTTCAGTTGACTGGATCTATGACCATGTATGAGCCACATGGCCACACCCCAGCCCTTACTCTGAATTGTCACATGGCACAGTCTTTGTTTAGAGCTCATTTCCTCTCAATAGCTCCATAGCATTCAGTCCCCCCCATCTCAATTTATTCATTCTATGTCAATAATTCTAAAACATTCTGAGTATGATGACCTCTCGACAGACCTACCAGATCACGTTGACCCTTACTTGTTAGGGCGACTGCTTGAGTAAACATGTAAAAGTCACTTTCAGTTCAGTACTACTTTATTTTTGTTATTTTAGTATAATTAAATGTATGAATTATTCCCAGTTATATAATATTTCAATGTCTAATTTATTGTATTACTATAGAATATTATATTTATTATGAACTGCATTATTTATTATATTTATTTAGCCTTATATTATTTTATAATAGCATCTAAATACATTTGAAATGTAAGAATATACGTGTGGGGAACCTGCTTTTTATTCATTCAGCATATAGTGCTTGGGTATATCTCTGAGTACTTTAAAATCATTCTCTAGACCTCGGAAACCACTATTCTATGCCTTACAACGTATGAAAATACTGCTTGTTGGGCATCTCCAAACACCCCCAGTGTTAAGTGCAGCAAAACAACCAAATCGTTGTAGTAGTTACTGTAAAAGAGAATACTTCCTAGTGTATGGGACCCTCTAAATTGAACTATGTGGGATCATAAATATCTGCATGAAAAAAATTGTGGATTTTTCTGTGATTGGGGACAGTTGGCTGAGAGGAAGGCACTGACCAATATGAATTTAAGTGTGTGCTTCAGGCTTTGGAAAAAATGGGTTTGCACTCTTGTGGGGAGGAAATTTGTGGCCATCTTTCTTCCCCTGGCTGGCACTGCAAGTTGGCTTCATTTTAAAAATAGTGCTAGGGAGGGAGGAAAAGAAAATGTAATGTATTCTTAAAATGTTTATATGTCAGCAAAATCTCGAAAACCATTCAATAGATTAATCCTCCTGCTGACTTAAAAAGGATGGATTTCCAGCTATAACTGAGATTGGGAAAAATTGATTTCCATGTTCCTTGTGACTGAATAAGATAAAAGCCAGTGCCCTGGCAAGCTTCTCTCAGCCTGGATCCAGACTTCTCGAGGGCTGGCTAATTGAAAAGTCACTCCAAATACCAGCCCTGACCCTTCCAGGAGATCTGGAGAAAGAATCAAGGGCAGGCTGTCCATTTTTCAAGAATGATTTCCAGAATGTTGTTTATACTCCCCATCACTGAACAACTGCAGTCAAAGGTGAAAATACTTTCTCTCCGTTTCCTTCAAACCGTTGTCCAGTTTCCCTTAACCTTCTCTCCTTTCTCTCCACGCCTCAACGTTCTCTTCCTTCCCATGAGTCTGCTTGTATGTAAAGATGGTTTCAAAACAATTACACCCCCTGGATTAAAGCTCTCTTATTAATGCTTTAAGAAATGCTAAGTTTCTCTCTTTAGCAAGTGACCGAAGTTTATCCTGTTCAAAAGAAGACATCGCATCTGCCCATGGATTTATGGTTAACAAAGCATTTCACCTACCTTTCCTCGTGTCATCGGCACACGATACCTGTGAGGGGCTAATTACTATTGTCAGTGCTCTAAAACTGCCTCAGATGATTGCAAATGTCATAAAGCCAGTACTGCTAAGGCGGGGACCGGATGCCTCATCTGATTCTCGGTCTGATGGGTTTCCACTGAGTCACAGCCGAATCTGACATAATTAACACGTCATTCCAACATGAGCGTGTAGAGTGAGGGGGCTCACTCACTCAACCATTCGTTCTTCCATTTCATAAAAATGGATCAAACACCTACTATGTCCTGGGCGCTGTGACAAATGAGACAAATGAACTAGACAGGCACGATCTCCAACAGCAAGGAGCTGATCTGCTAGGGAGACAGGTGATTTGAATACGCCGCTGAAACGCTATGGTGAGCTTTAAATCCTTCAGAACATAAAGGAGTCCAACTCTTCTACCATCTACACAACATTCAAAGGACAGTTCCATTTTAACAGAAAACATGGCAAATTAAGTTATAAAAAAGAGTCCAGCTTTGACAATCAGTCTTAAGGTATTATGGCCTTTAGGTGCTATTGAAAAGTGTTTGTGTTTTTCTGATTGCTTTAACTTTGCCCTTTCTCTGCCAGTTCTTTCTTTCATACTATTTCTTCTCCTTTTACTTTTAAATTTCACCTCCTTCTTGTTTCTTGCTTCACCACATACCCTCTATTTCAAGTCATTTCTGTACGGAAGCAATTGGTCCTGTCATTTTGAATCAATCATATGATGCCACTTTCCCGGCCAAAAGGATAGTTGCTGAACCATTTCTTTGTATTTCCTAAAAAATTCCATAAAGTTTTCCAAAGCACATGGCTCTGAATATTTATGGCCCTATCAAAACAGGATATGAAATCCGCAACTAGTACAATCACTCCTCTGAATCGTGAAATACAAACAGCACAACGACACTAGAAGACATTACTAAGTAGCACTTTCTTCTGAGATTTTTACACATATTCTCTAACTGAATCCTCAGGACAGTGTTTTAAGACATGTACTATGTAAGGCCCTACTTATATTCAGAGAACTGACACATAAGGAGGAGTAACTTATCTGAGGTTATCGACAAGTAAACGGAAGAGCCTGGATTCAAAGCTGCCCCTCCCCCAAAATCATCTGTTCACAGGGTTTAGTCTCTTAACCTTGTACTGGAAGGCTCTCACAAACTCAATTAGACACTACTCTTCAGCTGGCAACATTAGCAAATGGCATTTAAATTCTCAGGCCGGCCTCCTCATCATCCGGGCTATGGCCAATGGGTACTTTTGTCCAATCATTTGATCACTTGTTACCCCCTTTCCTGACTTTATCAGACTCTTACAGCTTCTACTTGCCAATAGCTGGGAAAGGGAATGGCAACCTGCATGGGCACAGCCTAGAAACTTCCACCATGGAGGATCCTTCTGCAGAGGACTGTCACCTATACGTGCACTTTACATCTGTGTGGCAGAAAAGTGCACAAGAGTAAGTATTGCGTGTGAAGGCGGGAAATGGGGTAACTTAGGGAACTTAGGGCAGTAGTTATTTGTGAGTGGGTAGCTGTGATGACAAGGTTGGCTTTTATGGCTTCTTGGTGGGTGTGATCAGTGGGGAGATGTTCCCATAATGATAGGGGTGCGGTGTGTGGGGGGTGTCTGTGGGTGGATAAGTTGAGGATAAGCATGTGGCAGAGAGAAAAATCCCAGCAATACATTTTCTTCTTCTTCTCTTCCTTACCTTCTCCCACCTTTCCTCCAAATATCCATGATGCTGCCGCAGAAATTAAAATGGCTAAAGTTGTGGAGAGGATTTTTTTTCTTTTGAAACAGAGTGTAAAACCACACTCATAATAACCAGGTTCCCTATATAAATCTATTTTTAAGATGATTACAGGGTTTCCATAGTCATTCTAGCATCAACTGCTGGTTTTGTTTCCTCGTCGTCGGTAAACTGTTGGCAGGATAGTGCACCAGAGGTATACTTTTTAAAGGGTATAATTGCATGGCACAGAAATTATCACTTTCTCGACGACGGGTTTCATTGGCCTCTCCCTTTGAGAATCCGGTTTGGAAGCTGGGCTTGTCAGCCCCTCCAAGCACACATTGCATTGTGTGTGCTGGCCTCACAGCACATCATGCTGGCAACCATGGGCAGAGGGTAGCAATTAAACCACACAATAGGCATCAAGGGATGAGGAGAAGACACTGTGTTTAAAATAAACGAATACAAGAAGCACAGCCAGCTTCCCTAGGAAGGCTATCTGAGCAGTGTGGCAAGCCAAGAATGAGCGGACTTTGCAAAGCAAGCTGGGAAATTCCCAATGGTGCCAGGCCATTAGCCAGTCACCGAGGCTGCCTCCATCCCAAGGATCTACCACAGGACCCCCTTCTCCAGGACTAACCTCTGTGGTATAGAAACCTAGGAAGGAGGCTTGGTAGAATGATATCCTTTCTTCGGCCAGAGCCCAGAGGCTATGCATTTTAGATTGGTTTGGCAGCTTTTTAAAAAGGTGTGTTTAATAACCAGACACAGGGACTTTGGTTCTCCCTCAGAAATAGGGTAAGATCAGGAGAAGTCAGACTCAGAAATGAAAGCTAATAAGCATGAACATATAGTAGGTGAAATTACCTACTGGAAGCAGTAACTGACTCTGAAGAGAGGATAATGATGTAAGGATGAGTCAACGTAGCCCCCAGTTTCCACCTGGGGGAATCAAGAAAACTATCTAGACAAAAGACCACAGTGTCATTCTAATCAAGATGACCAGCATGGTGCCTCCGTAGCTGGTATTGAAAAACAAAAGCTGATAAAATAATAATGATATTAACCATAGGTCTGAGATTATTATGTGAAGAGACTAGAATAAAGGGGGTTGCAGAGCAAAAGTGGGTTATAGTTTAAGTTGTGTCATCTGGGGGAAAGGGCATTGGGATGCTAAGAAAAATAGTCAGAGAAGAGGGATGCTTGGCTGGCTCAGTAGGTTAAGCGTCTGACTCTTGGTTTCAGCTCAGGTCATGATCTCATGGGTTGTGGGATCAAACCCAGCATTGAGATCTGTGTTCCATGAGGAATCTGCTTGAGATTCTCTCTCTCTCTCTCTCTCTCTCTCAGATAAATAAATCTTAAAAAAAAATATTCAGCAAAGAGAAGAGCACTTCAGCTAGTTATCCTAACCAGATAAAAATAGGTGTTACAAACATTAACAACTCTTATCCTAAATCTGTGTCACCAGGCAAGGTTTCTGGTCCATAACTTGGACTCTGAGTGGGATGACCCACCAAAAGGGAGTTCCAAGGATATTTGTTCATTTGTTGACTTAACCAACATTTTTGAGTACCCCTGCTATCCCAGGTACTCCAGCACAAAGGTTAGAGGGGTAAAATGGATGGTTAACATTTTCAAGGGGTTCACAGTCCAGCTGGACAGAGAAGTCAACATATAACCCCAACGTAAAGAGATAGATTCCCTTACAGAGATATGCAGAGCATGCACTGGGAGTACAGAGAGGAGGCACTTTACCCACTCAATAGTGGGGAGGAGTCAATGAGGCCATATCAGATTAGATCTGAATTCACCTTGAAAATATGAAGATTAGAGGAGGTAATAGAAGATTGAGATGGTAAATCAAGGCTGGCATTATGTTTACAAAAGACAAGGGAATGTATTCAAAGCAGGCCTTAAAACCAGAGGCATTATAAAGAAGACATCAGAGAGCATTATGGGTTTGGGAAAAACTGGAACATTTTGGATGTGAGGAGAGGTATATAAGGAGATGAGATGGAAAGAGGTTATATCAGGAATTGCCTTATTAGCAATTTGTAGGCAGAAATGAGCTATTGAAAATGTTAGGCAGGGGAGTAATATGGTTGAATTTGCAATTTAGATGATATTTCCATACAGATCTCCCACTCCAAATGAATTGATATTCTGATGTGTGGATTTGGTAAATGCAGATTTCTTACTTTGATTGAGTCCAAGAGCTTGATGACCTTTTGCTGGATTGGTAAAATTGAGTTTTCAGACTTCAAACTTGAGGGCTGGACCCTGGACCTATGGGAATCCCCACTGAGTTTTCACTTGTGAAGCCAGGCTAAAAGCTGTCATCTGATCTCTCTTTGACATCTCTCTATCTGCAGAGTCTGGGGTGGAAAAAGGAAATATGCAGTTAACATTCAAAACATCGTGACATGTCAGTAAGAGATTTCAGGGTGGAAATTATCCATGGGAAAGGAAGACTCTTACCAACTCGACTTTCTGCATGTGAAAACCCTTTCTATCTTAGGAGTTTTTAGATGGCTTCTCTGAGAGTATAAAAACGTCATTCCCTTAAAAAGAACGCTATTATTGGTGGTCAAGACTTTCACTCTTAATCTTTGTCAAGACCTTTTAACAGATGGATGTATCCCCTGTTCTGAAATGGTCTGACCGATTATATTTTTTAATAAACTTACAAAATGTCTTTCTACTTAGCGTGAATAGCATGTGATATAAAATCAAACTGAACTTTCTGGAGAGATGGTAAACAAGATCAAACACACCCAAAGTGGGGACTATTCAAGGGAAGACTGAAATTCAAGTCAATCATATTCAATTAAAATGGAATTTATGAGACAATATATGTTCATATAAAAATAGTATAAGACACAGTATGGGAGCTAAACACTTGAAGACAGAAGAAATCCAGAAAACAATGTGAATGGTGTGTGGTCTGGGAACACAGAGGTAGCAAATGGAAGTTACAGCAAGAGGAATGGAATGTTCCAAGTGTGATGAGCAAGCAACAGAAGCCAACAGCCAGCAGAGCTACGTTTTCTGAGAATGCGGATGACAGCAAGGACAGTGGCCCAGGTGGAGCAAGGATTCCTGATGAGATGGCCACCAGAGTCCTCAGTGTGCCACTTCACCGAACAGGCATGAGAGCAGGTAGTTGTGGTTATAGAACACAGTTCTGTGCAGTGTGTTTTTTTTTTTTTTTAACCTTTCCACATCGTTTCCTAGCCCTGTCTCCCTAGGTTCATCCTCACAGGGCTCTGGGCTCTTGCCTCTGAGCCATATAGGCATATAGAGCAATGCTCACGTGATGGTAAGGATAGAAGGCCCAGGTTACATGGGCCTAGTCTTTGACCAGCACTTCGGGTGCTAATGCTCATAACTGATCAAGAGCCTCATCCTCACCATGCGTTTGACTAAACCGTGTCAGAGTCAGCCTGATGGAGTGGTCAAGTGGAAATTCAGAACTACAAAAAATCTTAGAGCCAGCAGCAACCTCAGTGACCACTAAGTCCAGCCCACTCATTTTAGAGTTGAGGAAATGAAGGCCCCAGAGAAGTTCAGTGATTTGCTTGAAGTCATGCAGCTAGTAGCAGAACTGGGACTAAGGCTCAGGTCACCCATGTCTCAGATTAACATACTTTCCACTATCCATTCATCTTTTTTTTTTTTTTAAAGGAAAGTTCTAAATACTTAAGATATGCTCCCTCCTTCCCTTCATTGAAACCACTCTTGAATGTCTGCGACTTTCTCTAAATGTCAGTACTTTTCCCGTGATGCTCATTTAATTATCATGATTTTAGGCCTATATGGAACACACCATTAGGTTGTTTATTTGGGACAAACACAACCCTTTTACTTGTGTACAGGGTTTTGGCTCTTTCGAATGTTTTCATACACATTTATCCACTGGATTTTACCTTGAAGAATTCTACTGGGTAAGCTGGGCAGCCCTGTTCTCTTCCACTTACCACTGGATGAAATGAGGCACAGAGAGATTTAACGACTTTCCCTTAGTGACACACTGATTCAATGATGAAGTTGGGACTAAAAACCCACAACTCCCTAAACTAATGGAGGAGAACCAGTGAGAAAGACCCATAGTTGCTTGTGGGCTGAAAGATGCTCACTGCCTCAGAAAGTTCACATTTTTCAAGCTTTGTTGTTATTTATATGAAAACTTCACCCAAGTTTCAAAGCTGTAACCATGGAGAGGTCCACAAGCCACAGAAGTCATATTTGAATTCCCAGAACGTGCTGCACTGACTTACACTATGCCCAAGAAGGAAAGCTTGAAGCCTGATGGAAAAGGACAGGATCCGTCAGGGCACTGATGTGACCAGCCTGAAAAAGATTCAAATAGACGTGCTCTGTCTCTGGAGACAATTAGAAAACAGAGTGGGGGGCCATTTGCTAGTCTCTCTCTTTGTTTCAAATGTGGCTGTTTAAATTTGAATTGAATGTGTTTGGGGATTTTCTACAGAGGGAGCCACTTGGAAGGCTACTGTTGCTTGTTATCAGTCATGTTTTATTATTGAGAGAAGGAACGCCCAGGGGAACTTCAGAGTGTACACACATGGGCAAAAAAATGGGAGGGGCTGATGCACAATACTTCTTTGGTCCCATGGTGTTCAAACACAAAGATGTGGTGCTCATGGATCCATTAAAGATTCAGTACAGAAGGAGAATGTTCCAAAGTACTTTGGATGGGTGTCATCTTAAAGATGGAGCAAGAGTGTCAGTAAAGGGAATTAAGCTACCCATAGTTTTTAAGCACTCACCTTTAACTATTACTTCATGAGTCAGACAGAAATCAGGAGAATCGGATCTAATGGTGTTCCTCAGAAAGTGTACAATTAAGTTGTACTGGTAGAAACATGCTTAGAGCAACAAAAACCCAAATAGATACCTCAGGTCTGAGAATTGATAAGTAAGTGGGACAGACTGGTGTTGTGAAAATGTGGAGAAGATACTTAAGAGACACTTCAAGTTAGACAGAAAGGAACAGTCAGTAGCAGCATTAAAGGGATGATGGGGAGGTAGCAGCCAAAGTGCTTGGAGAAGGGAGGATTACAGAAGTAGAAAAGGCAATATAAGTTGGTTATAGGCACCTGCTGCTTCCATGTTGCTCATACCTTTTGTCTTTCCAAAATAAAATATAATAAAATATATAAAATATATATATATAAAATAAAATAAAATATTTACATTGTCTCCGTTTGTCATTCTATCATCTAAGTCAGCTCCAAATGAAACAGGTAGGTCACTTGAACTTATCACGTCCGACATATTCCCAACTGTTATAAAGGGAGTTGTATTTCATATATACATAGTATTTCATGGTCAAGAACATATAAATATATCATATTTTACATATATATGTAATATATATGATATATATATCATATATACATATAAATTTTATATATATATATATATATATCAGGGTTTCCAGAAGTTTAGAAGCAATGATGTTTAGTGGAAGTCATTTAAAATATACTAAGTGCTTTAACATTTTGAGGAGTTATTACTAATTTTCTCTGCATAACTCTGCAAGAGGTATCCAGTTTAGAGTGGGATTTGCAGATTCAATTTGATTGGACTACCTGGTAAGAGGTAGGCTTTATCATTTCTTTATTGCAGGCTGCGTCTTTTCACCAAGAAGAGCAGAGATTGGGCAAGGTTTAGCCAAATCTATCTAGCGATAGGTGTTAACCCTTGGAATGTGATTTTAATAGCCAATAGGTATTTATAATTAATGTGCAATAACTCAATTATGCACATCTCTTTAAATTTAATAGGCCCAGATAAGGTAAGATCATTAAGCACCCAATTGAATGTTAAACACATATATTTGAGGTTTAACGACTGTGCAGCAGATGCAGGATGGATTATGGGATTGTTAAAGGGCATTAAGAAAGTTGTTAATATTGTGGGGGTATTTAATTGATGTTTTAAACAATTTATCCTTTGAAATCTGCCCAAAATGCTGTATGAAATCTGCTCGGGGAGCAGGAGCATACTTGACAGCAACACGGTTTAAACCCAACCACACTGAAGGAGACACAACAAAACAACCCCTAATTAGTGTGAGAAATGACAACAACACAACAAAAGCCACAGAGTGTCTCCAATGACAGGTGCAGCAAATAACAAGGCTGATGAAAGATTTTGCAATTAAAGATTCTGCTATGAAGATTAATGGAGTATTATCTTAAATTAATGTAAGGCGGGTTATCAGAGATGAGATTCTGCCTTACAAGTTTCCCTCCTTTCCTACTTCCCTTCCCCTAATTCATTTCTAGGCCTGAGAGTTCTCTTTACATCACCCAATAGTCAAATGATCTTTTACTTTACAGCTTCTATATTCTTTTTCTGCCTGTCCATGATCTTTCTTTCTTTCTTTGGGGGTCTCTCTTTCTCTCTCACTGGAAAGGTCAAAAAGAGGGTTCAAAACAGCATCAGTGTTCTGTCTCCTACACCCACCATCTCACTGAGTTCTATTACTCTACATCAAGGTGGTTGTGTAAATTCCAGATTAGACTTGGTCACATAAATCTGCAATATTCAAGGTTCCCTTTTTTTTTTTAAGATTTTTTAAATTTTTATTTATTTGACAGACAGAGATCACAAGTAGGCAGAGAGGCAGGCAGAGAGAGAGAGAGAGAGGAAGGGAAGCAGGCTCCCTGCTGAGCAGAGATCCTGATGTGTTGTTCGACCCTTGGATCATGACCTGAGCCTAAGGCAGAGGCTTTAACTCACTGAGCCACTCAGGCATCCCTCAAGGTTCCCTTTTTGTTGAATTTCATTTTTTATTAGAATATTTATCTTTGTGGTCATAATTTCAACATTTGTCATTCATTCTACCCATAAATACTTATTGAGTGTCTACTGTATACCAGACTCTATTCCAGACATTGGAAATATAACAGTCAGTAAAACAAGCAACATCTCTGTATTCATGAAGTTTACGTTTTAGTTGAGGAAAGAGAAAATAAACACAAAAGTGAGAGTATGACAGATGGTGATAGATTCAGTAGAAGGAAAGCAGATAAGTGAGAAAGGGAATGCCAGGGATGAAGTTTGTTATTTTGGAGTGATCTTACTACAAGTGACATTTAAGCAGATATCTGAGGGAGATGAGGTGAAGAATGGTAAAGAGGTATTTTGTTTGGCTGGAACAGAGTAAGAGAGGTAGGAGATAAAATCAGAGATGTGGTGAAGGGTTAAATTACATAGGAATTAACGGAGAACTTAAGGACTTTAGCTTTTACTCTGGATAATATGGAAACCCACTAAAGAGTCTGGCCGTAGGAAAGACAGGAGCAAATTAAATTTTAAAATCACTACACTAGCTGCTATGGAGTAGGCCACTGTAGTGGTCCTGGAGAGGAAGAAGTAATAGATAATAGAGATGAGAAATGATAGTGGTTGTAGTCTAGGTGGTTGTTTCACAGGAGGATGACAAGTGTCAGGTTCTAGATATACTCTAGAGATAAAACCGGTCACATCTATTTGCTGACAGATTGAATGACTCTAAGCTTTTGGGATTACACAATTAGAAAACCAAAACTGTCTTTACTGAGGATGCAAGTTTGGTAGGGATAAACAAGTTTCCTTGTGGACATGTTAAATGGAGCTATCAAGTAAGCAACTGTATCTTAGAGTCTGGATTTCAGGGTTATTTTCTAGGACGAAGATATATACTTAGAAATTTTTGGCATATGGATAATACTGGAAGCCATGAGTCTGGATTAAATTACCTAGAAAGTGAGTGTAGATGGAGAAGAAGGGCAGTCTGAGAACTGAGCTATAATGGTTGGAGAAATGAAGAGGAAGGAGGCAAAGAAGGCAGAGAATGAGCAGCCAGGCAAAGAGGAAAGAGGGTAAGGAAAAAATGAAGAAAATGTTTAAGTAGGGGGAAATGATTGATTGTGTAAATGCTGCTGATGGGATGGGTAAGATGAAAACTGAGACATGCAGGTGGAATTTTAGCACCATCATTGGTAACCTGGTCAGGAGCTACTTCAGTGAAGTTCTAGTTAGAAGACTGGTTGGCATGTAGTAAAGAGACAATGGAAGAGAAGAACTGGAGATAGTGAGAATATAAATATATTTAGGAAAGCATTGTATAAAAAAGAGAAAATAAATGGAATAGTACCTGGAGAGGGATGTGAGATCAAGAACAAATATACTTCTGAATTTGGGAGAAATTGTAACAAGTTTATGTTATTAGGAATAATCCAGAATAGAGGAGACTTTTATGATACAATAGAAAGAAGGGACATTGCTAGAGCATCATCTTTGGGTAGGCAAGAAAGTAAGGGACCTGCTGAACAAGCCATGAGGTTAGGTATTGATGGGACCATGGTCATCTCATTCATAGTAACAGACAGAAAGCAGAGGTATGGATGTAGATAAAGGTAGTTTTGTAAACATGATGGTAGAGAAGTCTGAACATTTCCTTCTAACTTCTTTTACTTTTAAAATGTATAATATATGTTAAATCAAAAAAATACAGAAAACGATATGAGAATTCACCATTTACATGAATTTTAAATATATAGTTAAAAAATAAAATAAAATGTATACTTAAATAGGAGGTGAGGCCACTAGCTAAGAACGAGGAAGGAGAAGTTGGAAGTGTGAGGACAGAGCAGAAGGCAGGAAACAGTCATGAGGAACGAGGGGAAGGAAATAGACTAGGGAAATAGAGTAGGGTTGCTGAATGCTGGTAACAGTTTTCTTGAAGCCAGTGGTCATGAATTGTAAAATGATCAAAGAGGACAGATGTGGGTATTTTCCCAGTAAGTTGTGGGTGCAGAGAAGGTAGAGCTGTATATAACTAGGTTTGGGATTTTTGCAAGGTGAAAAGAATAAAGAGAGAGGGACCGTGGAGAGGATGTCTACAATGGTGTGGTTAAAAATAGTAGGTGACAGAATTTAAGCTAGATGTTGGGGGGATTCAAGAACATGAAAGGAGGAAAGGACAATTAAAAGGAGGTACGACCTTTGGATTTTATGTCCCAGTGGCATGACTGATTGCTCAAGTTAGGTGCACGGGGAAGTGAGATGGAAAATAATAGGTGGTGGTTACATAATAAGCAAGGTGTCTGAAGATGACCGTAGCAAGGATATAGAGCTAATGGTGTGTGCTGACAGGGTACGTCTCCTCACTGACTGGTGTGGAGGGAAGAAGGACATAGTATTGTTCTGAACTAGAAGCAGCAGGACATCTCCTGGGAGAACATCTCTCCAATCTAGTTGTACTGAAGTGGGGAAGGAAGTACTACAATAGGAGAGAGCCACCAGGGAAACAGTATCCTCAGGGGAGAACAAGATTTGAGGTAGAAAGCAAGAAGAGGAGGATAATTTGAGAAGAAATCTTGTGATGAGGAATCATAAGTTCCAGAGGGTATAAAAGCAAGGTATTGGGAAATAGGCAGTGTTTGGAATGGAATGCTACTAGGGGTATCCAGAGCAGTATGGACTGACAGGTAATGAATGATAGAAGGGTCTTCTAGTGACTTCTGGGAACAGTAATTAAAGACTTATCCTGATAGCCTACAAGGGAGATGGTGTTGAGATTTTAGGGATTATTTTTGGAGTGGGGGACAGAAAGGAAGGTAAAATCTTGTCGAATATTGTGAGCTCTTGTCTTCATTTCATTCCTGTTCTCCATAACCTAAGGCTTAAAGAACCTCCTGTTGTGCTGAGAACCTCTGCTGTCAGCATCAGGGGTCCTTCATCCCAAGATGTTCTAATATCTTGCTCATGAGTGCTCACAGGTAAGAGCCAATATTGCCCCTACAGTGTCTGGGACATGAAGGAGCTGCAGCAGCAGGAAACAAACAAAAATTGAGTCAATGACCAGAGCAGCCCCTAAAGGGGCTTTTCAGGTGGCACTGGGCCCTGTTCGGGGGCAGCAGAAGCAAGAGTAGCTCTTCAGTAGGGAATAACACTCACAGGTGCCACCAAGGAGTGTGAGCTACCCAAGACCAGGTGGTCACAATGATGAAGTAGCATGGTTCCTTGGAGCTAAATATCATTGCCATAGTTTGACACACAGCCCTGGTTATCTCCAAGGTTGAAGTGACCTGTAGAAAAATGGTTTACATATAAGAAATATAATGCAGGGCACCTGCGTGTCTCAGTCCAGTTAAGTAAGCATCCAACTCTTGGTTTCAGTTCAGGTCATGATCTCAGGGTCATGGGATTGAGCCCCACATCAGGCTCTGTGCTAGGCATGGAGCCTCTTTGAGATTCTCTGATTTCCTCTGCCTCTTCCCCCCTCTTAAAAAATGTAATTCCTACATAATTTACATACATATTCATATATATGTGAATACCTCATGAGAGAACAATCACTGTTCATACAGTTACAAAGAGATGAATTCTGTGACTAGGCAAAAATTGCATGTGTTTGTCTCTGTGTGTATGAGTGTGTGTCATTGTGAACCTGCACATTGCCAATATCTAGCTCTTATCATAGGGCAAGACATTTCTGTGATTTGTGTTTTCTTTCTGCCTTTTCCAAGATACATAGCTGGCCACCAGGATAGAGGTCAAAGTCCCAGAGTGCCCTTTAGCCTGAGTTGAGCTGTCTCTACCAAGCTGTCGTATTCATTCATCTTCAGACTTCCCCACACTGTGCTGCACTCAGCCCCAATCCAGATTGCTAAAATGGCAAGATAGCATGGTCATGGAACTCTACTATTTCACCAGCAACACAGGGAACATTTTTTTCCCCCCGATCGAATGAGATTCAGTTACATGTCAAGGAAAACCAGCATCAGCAGCTTGTGTCATTTAATAAAACCTAAAGTTACAAGTGTCCTGAATAGTTCCCTTAGAAGCTATTTTAAGTGGACAGCCCTTCCCCAGAAGCCCCGTGCGTGCAAAATAACAGAAGTTAATTTTAGCAAGCACTTTTTAACCTACATTTGGGGACAAAAATGCCAGGAAACCTATTATATAATTGAAGTAAAAAGAAACCCTCTGGGTGTGACAAAAAGTTGTCTGTCTCAAGTTACTGCAAATGGAAAAATGATATACTGAGGAGCTTGCTATTTGAGAAGTCCAATAGTGAGAAACTTTATTTGCTGAGAAGGCAAATGAGGTACCCAGATGTGAAAGAAAACTTTATGTACTGGGTAGCAAGGGTGATAGGTATTTATGCTGCTATTGGGTAATTATGGTTCCAGGTTGAATCAAATCTTCCATTAGAAACAGGATTTCCACCCTGAAATATGAAGATCAAGTGTCAATTTTTTCATCTGTCAGAAACCTGGAGAGTCCTAAATCTATATTAGCCCTGAGCTCTTTACAAAATCAAAGAGGGACAGCAAATAAGGATCAGAGTTGTCCTATTCCTTCCTTACCCCATTCAATGTTCAAGCTGATTATCTTCATAGGTATCTGACCCATTCTCACACTGACACTCTGTGTGACCTACCCCTGTTCCTGGCCTCTTGTCTCCTCAACCCTCAAGTGGCTTCTTTAGTACAGAAATGTCCACTTGCTCTCACACTAGCTAGGTAACCTTAGCCAGGTCACTGGATCTCTCTGAAACTCTTTCTCATCTCTAAATGAGTTGAACATATAATTCCCATTATTGTTGAGTAAACTACGTAAGAAAAGGGTAAAATTATTTTGTAAATTATGTTATACAACTATAAATCAATCTGACTTCTTTGAAAACCAAACAGACAACCAGATTTCTCTTTCTCAAGTAACTTACTATTTTTAAAAAATTTTATTTTTTTTAATTTTAATTCCAATATAGTTAACATATAGTGTCATATTAGCTCCAGGTGTACAATATAGTGATTCAACAATTCCATACATCACCCAGCACTTATCACGAGTGCACTCCTTAATCCCTATCACTTATTTCATCCATCCCCCACCAACCTTCCCTCTGGTAACCATCAGTTTGTTCTCTCTAGTCAATTAACTTTTATTTTAGAATAGTTTTAGATTTACAGAAAAAGGGCTAGGATAGTACAGATAGTTCCCATACATTTAACTTTTGTTTCCTCTAGTATTTATTATCTTATGTTAGTAAGATACATTTGTCACAGTGAATGAACTGGTATTGGTACATCTTTATTAACTAAGGTTCACAGTTTATTTGAATTTCCTTGGTTTTTTATCCAATGTCCTTTTTCTGGTCTAGTATCTCACCCAAGATCCCACATTACATTTGGTAGTCAAGGCTTCTAAGATTTTTCTTGCCTATGCCCATTTCCCATGCACAATCCCTAATCCCACCACTTGACACCCATTTACTTAATTATTTAATTCCAGTATACATGCATAGTAGTCTCAGAATTTTAGCCCATACTCTCATGGAAGACTTTTCAACTAAAGTACAGTACTTCTGTATAGTTCTTTTTGCTTTTATTATTACAGATACCACTTATTTTCAAAATTACTTAGGTCAGAACATTTTTTTCCCTCCAAACCCAGAATAGTCAAATTCATAGAAATAATGAACTAGAATAGTAGTTATCAGGGACTAGGAAGAGGAGAGAATGGGGAGTGATTGTTTAATACGTATAGACTTCTTGGGGCACCTGGGTAGCTCAGTCAGTTAAGTGTCTGTCTTCAGCTCAGATCATGATCCCAGGGTCCTCGGATCAAGCCCCATATTGGGCTCCCTGTTTAGCGGGGAGTCTGCTTCTCCCTCTGCCTTTGACCCTCCCCGCTGGGTTGTGTTCTTTCTCTGTCTCACTCACTCTCTCTTTTTCAATAAATAAATAAAATCTTTAAAACATAAATAGATACAGACTTCCAGTCTGGGAAGATGAAGACATTCCAGAGGTGGATAGAGATAACGGTTGTGCAAAAATGTGAGTGTAATTAATGCCAGCTTAGAAATTATTAAAATAATAATTTTATATTATGAACACTTTACTACAATTAAAAAAAAAAGAAATTAGTTGGCTCTATTTTGTAGGGGATTGTTCTCTATTTTCTTCCACTGAATTACGTCTATTCTTTCACCAACAAGCACACTGTCTTATTACTGGAATTTTATAGTAAGTCTTGAAATCAGGTTGTGCTAGTCCTCCAGCTTTGTTCTTCAGGATTGTGTTAATTATTCAAGACACCTTCCCATTCCATACAAACTTCACGATCAGTTTGTTGCTATCTACAGAAGAGCTTGCAGAGATTTTTATTTGGATGGCTTTGAATTCCTAGATCAAGACACAAATAAATGGGAAGACATATCATGTTCATGGATTAGAAGATAATACTACAAGATGTCAATATTACCCAAAGCAATCTGTAGACTCAATGAAATCCTTATCCAATTGAGGACGTGTCCCTCTATTCCTAGTTTGCTGAATGTTTTTATCAGGGATGGGTTTTGGGTTTTGTCACATGCTTTTTCTGTACCAATTGAGAATATCATATAATATTTGTTTTTTAAGCCTGTTGATATGATTGACTCCATTGATTGATTCTTGAATATAGAAGCAGTCTGACAGAGCTAGAAAAATTCTTTTGGGTGTAGTAGATGATTTTTCTTTTTTGTACATTGTGGTATTCAGTTTGTTAATATTTTGTTGGAGATTTGCATCTAGGTTCATAAGAGATATTCACCTGGAATTTTCCTTTTTCCCAACATTTTATCTGATATTGATATAGGGTAATGCTTACCTCATAGAATGAGTTAAGGAATGCTACCTCTGCTTCTGTGTTCTGGAAGAGATTATGGAAATTTTTTTTTTTTTTAATACTTGGTAGGTTTCACCATCTAATCATTAGGGCTTGTTACCTGTACCTTTTTGGGGGGAAGGTTATTAACAATTAAAGTTACTTAATTCATATAGAGCTATTCAGTCATCTGTTTCTCCTTTTTATGCATTTTGATAGTTTTTATGGAATTAGTCCATTTGATCTAAATTTTTGAGGGTTTTTTTTTTTTTTTTTTGCATAATCCTGTTTGAAGTCTATTATCCCTTAAATGTCCATGAGATCAGTAGTGATGAACTTTCTTTAATTTTTAACATTGGTAATTTTTGTTTATTGGTTAGCTTGCCTAAGAATTTATGCTGATCTTTTCAAAGAATCAATTTTTGATTTCATTAATGTTCTCTATTTTCCTGTTTTCAAGATTTTGTGTTCTAACTTTTTATCATATATTTTATTCTGCTTCCTTTAAATTCAAATTGCTATTCTTCCTCTAATTTTCTAAATTGGAAAATCAGGTTATTGATTTTGGATTTTCTTCATTTCTAAAACATTTATTTTAATACTATGAATTTCCCTCTAAGTACTGCATTTGCTGCAACTCACAAATTTTGATAAGTTATATTTTCATTTTAATTTAGTTTAATGTATTTTAAGTTTCTCTTGAGACCTCTTTGATGTGTGGATTATCTAGAATTGTGTTGTTTAATTTCCAGATATTTTCAGCTGTCTTTCTGTTATTGATTTTTAGTTTAATATGTTTGTTCTAAGAATATAGTTCATATGATTTCTATTTTTTTACATTTGTAAGGTGTATTTTATGTTCCAGAATATGGTTTATCTTGGTGACTACTCCATGTCAACTTGAGAAGAATATATATTCTGCTTTTGTTGGATAGAATTTTGTACGAATGTCAATTAAATCTAATTGATAATGTTATTCAGGTCATTTATATCCTTACTGGTTCTCTGACTTTTTGATATATCAATTACTGACAGGGTTCTTGAAATCTCCACCTATAATGGTGGGTTTTTCTTTCTCTCCTTTCAAATTATTTTATCTCCTGTATTTTGGTGCTCTGTAGTATTGCATAGAGTAGTGCATACAAATTAGGATGGTATGACTTCTTCAATAATTACACTCATCATGATTTTGTAATGTCCCTTTTAATCCCTGATAATATTCCTTTTTCTGTAGTTAATTTTGTCTAAAATTAATATATTACCTTGTATTTTTTATTAGTGTTAATGTGGTATATCTTTTCCATCCCTTTGTTTTTTGTGTATGCATTTTTTATTGTGGTAAAATACATATAACATAAAATTTACCATTTTAAACATACAGTTCTGTAACATTAAGTAAATTCATTGTTCTGCAACTATCACCACCATCTATTCTTAGAACTGTTTCATCTTCCCCAACTGAAATTCTATATCTATTAAGTACTAAGGCTCTATTCCTTCCCCTGCCTAGTCCTGGAAACCATCTTTCTGATTTCTGTCTCTATGAATCTGACTACACTAGGTACCTCGTGTAGGTGGAATCACACAGTATTTGTTCTTTTGTATCTCGTTTATTTCATGTCAAGTTTCACCCATGTTATGGCATGTGTCAGAATTTCCTTCCTTCTTAAGGCTAAAAAAATTCTACTGTATGTATATGTCACTTCTTTTTATTCATTTATTTATTGATAGACTTTTGGGTTTTTCCATCCCTTTACTTTTAGCTAACCTGAATATTTTTACTTAATGTGAGTTTCATATTAACAACTTATAATGAGGTCTTGTTTTTGTGGGTTTTTTTTAACAATCTTTCCCTTGTAATTCATGTACTTAAATGATTCACACTTAAATGATTATTAATATATTGGATTAATATCTACCAAGTTGTGAC
Source organism: Enhydra lutris kenyoni (assembly GCF_002288905.1). Taxonomy (NCBI): domain Eukaryota; kingdom Metazoa; phylum Chordata; class Mammalia; order Carnivora; family Mustelidae; genus Enhydra; species Enhydra lutris. Next base: position 26,038,375 of record NW_019154109.1, on the reverse strand, counting down.
TTTTCTATTCAGTACATTTGCTCTTTATTTCTTGTTTCTTCCTTTTTTCCTGCTCTCTCTGAACTTGAGTATTTGATATAATTCTGTTTTATCTCTTCCCTGACATAAGAGTTCTACATCTTAAAAAAAAAAAAATTAGTGGTTTTTCCATAGTTTATAATGTACACTTATAACAAATTTAAGCTCATTTTAAAATAACACTATATCATTTCATATGTAATGTGGTACCTTACAACATAGTGTTCCTCCTTCTCACCCCTTCTCACCCCTATGATGTTGTCATAATTACTATTACTGTTTTAAACAAAGTTATCTACATCAATTTTTTAGTTAAAAAAAAAAGGGTATGTAGTTGAATTCCTGCAACCTATCAGCTTTGTGATATAACACATATCTCAATTTTTAGAGATTGGTCACCATAAGGTTAGTGAACCATATCCCATTCTAAATTGAAACCATGTCATTTTTCACTAAAAACAAAGATGACTGATAAAATAATTTGCTTGCCAATGTTATTTTTTCAGACAACTGATTTTCCACAACTGTCCAGAGTGACCATTGCAGATCGATGGTCAAGGTCTATTGATCCAATTTCTTCAATCCATTTCAGACATTATGTTGACTGGAATAAATGAACCATGTCTGGATAGTTTAGCAGTTATGACAAGCATATCAAGTTGATCATTCAGCAATAAATCCTTTGCTATGTTAGCAGTTCCCAGCTTAGAAATGGGTGTGGTTCCAAAAGTTCATTCTAAACTAGTTGTTTGAAACTCAGAATGTATAACCAAGAAAATATTAACTTAGAGGGGGTTTAAAACATGAAATTAATTCCTAACCAGGCTACTACACACAAACTTGGTTAACCTATGTCTTGTGGTCCTAGTACTGGAAGATACATATATAATTTGAGTTGCAATCTGACAATTGAGGATTGCACATGTTCTTCCATGTATCAGTTACAATAATGCTAGCTGCTATCTACAATTGATATTTCTAACTGGCCCTTCTCCAAGCAGTGATTTAGAGTTCTAAGTTTCTTCCCTCTTACACTCTTCAATTTTCAACACTTGACTTCCAAGGTCATTAAGCTACTCTGCCTAAACATGGCAGTGGGGAGAGTGCATGATTATGATCCAAATTGAGGAAAGAGGACAAAAGGAAACTACGCAAAACAATTGGCAGTCAACTCTAGTGGCAAGCTAGGAGAAGCAGCTGAAGAGAAAACAAACAACCAGAACATCTTATTTTTAATATTCTTTTATCTGCCAGCAGCATTCAACTCTTGATCTCTCTATGCTTCTTGAAATATCTTCTCCATCTCTATCACACAAGACTATTAAGGTTTTCTTCTACTTTGACTTCATTTTGCCTTCCTGTGTTGTTACTTCTCAAGGTTTGGTTCTAGGGCCTCATCACCATTTACTCTTTATTATTCCTTAGGAGATGACATCTGCATCTTCAGATATATGCAATTATTATAGCTTGAGCTATATGCAACTGATTCACAGATTTATGTCTCCAGGTCAGAACTTCCCTTCGTATAGACAGTATTCATATAGCTTCCTACTTAGCATCTCCTCTTGGAAGTCAAATCCCTTTAAACTCAATGTTCCCCTAGAAACCTTACTCTCCCTCACTCTCTTCCTTGTATCATATCGCCAAGTCCAGCAGATTCTAAGGACCAGAACCTTGCTGCTTAAAGTGTGGTCTGAGGACCAGAGTCACTTTTGTGTGAGTCTTGGTAGAATAAAAGAATTCTAGGCCTGCTGCTGACCTACTGAATCAGAATCTACATTTGGCAAGACTTCCAGATGACTTTTATGTACATTAAAGTATGAGAAGCCCTGTAGTAAAAGACTGAAATCTATCCATCTGTCTTCATCCCTAATCCCAGTCCCTTAACTACCATTTTCTCTCCCCTGATTACTGCACTAGTTTCCTAAATCAAATACCTTCATATACTCTTCGTCCCTTTGAATTAATTTTCTATCCAGAAGCCAAAATGTTTATTTCCAAATGCAAGTAAAATCAAATAACACCCTCTTTAAAATGCTATATCTTAAGACAAAGACCAAAATCCCCAACTGGCTTACTAGAACTTTCAAAGTCTGTACCCTGGAGACTACTCTGTCTTCATTTCACATCACCCAAGGGTCTCATGTTTCTTTCCATCACAGGACTTTTGCACATGATGCTCTCTATGATCCCTTGTTTCCTTTCACTACAGTTCACTCAAACCTCTCTTCATGTCTCTCTTCAGAATTCCCTGACAATCCAGGTTAGGTCATGTTCCTTTGTTACACATTCTTACATATGCTTTCTCCATAGTTATTTCTCCCTCAACCCTATTCCAAGACACAAGGTTGGTTTCTTCTGAAGGTGTCTCCCCTTAGCTTATAGATGGCCATTTTCTCCACATGTTTCTACATTGTCTTTCCTCTGTGTATGTCTGTGGCCTAATCTCTTTTATAAGGACCTCAGTCATATTGGATTAGGACCACCTCAATGATCTCATTTAATTTTAGTTACCTCTTTAAAGACCTTATCTCCAAACATAGTCACATTCTCACATATTGTAGTTTAGGACTTCAAAATATGAATTGGGGTGGGGACACAATTTAGCACATAATAGTGCTTCACTAGAAAAATATTATCCAGTGAAAATATGTAATCTAAATATATAATTTAAAAGTTTCCTGTAGCTACATTTAAAAAAAGTAAAAAAATAAAATCAAACAAAATTACTTTGAATAATATAATTTGTTTAACATAGTATATCCAGAATAGTATTTCAATGCTTAATCAATATAAACAATTAGTGAGGCATTTTACTTTTTTTTTTTGGACTAAGTCTTTGAAATCTGGTGTGTATTTTATACTTATAGCACATTTGAATCCAGGCACTACATTTTCATCAGAAATACTTGATTAATATTCAGGATTAATAAAAGTTACAGTTGAAGAAGTAGATTTACATAGCTATGTAGATATAAATTTTTAGATATGAATTTTTAGATTTTAAACATAAATTGATTTGCATTAAATAATATTAAGAATTTACTTCTGCATTTCATCATCAATACCCATATATGTTAATAGCTATCCAACTGGACAGCACAGATCTAGAAGCTACAAGTCACATAACATGAAACAGTAATGTTCTGAATGTCTCAACCTCTCTCAATGACCACGTGCTGTAATATTAACTATGCTTTTTATGGTAAAGCCCCATGAACAAGAAATCCACCCCCTTTGGTAAATCAAATGGATTAAAAAAATTATTTAATACTCTCCAACTGCTTCTGATTTGAAGTAGTCAAACTACCTTTTTACATCCTAATTAACTTTTCCAGCCCTTCCCAGGAGGTTTATTAAGGACCATCTCAGGGGACTTCTTAGGCTGGGCTGTGAGCCAAAGTCTTCCAAATGCTTGCCGCCTGCCCCCCACCATCCCCCACTGGGTGCTAATGAGGATTGGCACAGCTGGAGATCTCACATCCTCACAGCAGGAGGCTGAGGTCTCTTCTCTTCCCATTCCCCCAATCCCATTCAAGAAGAATCGTAGGAAGGATATTTTTGCCACAGGTCAGAAAATGACCCAGAGTCCCAGGCTTTTCGGTGAAGGCGGTGAAGTTCTCAGATTCACTTGATTGTGCTTTTGCTCTCTGAGGCTGTGTCTAAATCCCCAGGAAGGCATTTCTGGGGTATGAGGACTATTTTCCTGATTTCCCTATAGTCAGTGATCTAAGACAAGAGATCATTGGAAATCACACCATGGAGAGAGGGACAACGTTATAGGTAGTTATAGACCTATTTCCTCTCCAAGCTGTCCTAGTGCCCTTGGGAAGAAACTCCCAAATCAGAAATTTTTGTTTCGATGAATGAGGTTTCTTCTCTCTATAGACAGGAAAAGCAAGGCTTCCAAATTTGCTCAGATTATGGCTTTCAAAAATCAGGGAAGCCAAAAATGTGAAATTCAGGCTTAGACTCTTCTGGCTAACAAAGCCAGCAAAAAAATGATGTGATTACATTAAATTTCTCCCCCCCCCCCCCACCCCCCTGCCAGTATTCCCCACTACCTACTTTCTGCTAGACTCCGTACTGTGTTAGGTGCTGCAGAAGCATAGAATGATGAACTGGAGATAGTTCCTACACTCAAGGATTAGGTTTTTGCCTAATGTTAACATCAGCATCTAATGTATATTTGTCATGTGCTCAAGAATTTTGTGGAATTCCACCTTGTATTATTTTCATTTTCTCCAAGAATATTTAGCAAGTATTATGTACATATTGTTGTTTACTAAACCTTTATGTTGAAAAAAAAATGAACGAACAAATGAATGATATGAATGTGGGATTAAAAAGGGCGTTGTGCACCTAGAGTGATAGCATGAACCATACTCTTTTCTTGGGATAGTAGGAAAAAAGCAATGGATGAATAACTATGGAATCTGGAGGCTTTATCCTCTCCACTTCTTATTTTATGTGCCCTTGGTTGTACTTTTATTATCTTTGAACTCAAATTTCTCCATCTGTAAAATGGGGCTTGTAATTGTAGCTAAATACGACAATTATGTGTGTGAGGAGCAAATGTGAAAGTGCTTCATAAACTCTAAAGCTCTGTACAAAGTTAAGAGATTATTATGTGTGCTAATACATCCCTTCATTGGTGTGGCTAATTGAATATCAACTCTGCTAAAGGAAATTAAAATTAAACAGGCTGTATTGGACAATCCAATGTAGAAACTCAGCATGGCAGGCATTTGCATTAAGCCAAACATAGGGAGAGGAGACCCTGCTGGAGAAAAGCAGTTAGATTTTGCTAATTAGTACTTTTCCTTCAGGAGGTGGAATCTTCTCTCCCTTTTACAGATCAAATTACTCATGTACCCCTATAAAAAGCATGTCAAAGTCAAAAGTGCAAGCAATCCCAGTGCAATTTGCAGTGGGAATGGCTGCAGTGAGCCGTTAGCACACCATTAATTCTCAATTAAGAGCCAATTTGCACATTGCTGGGAAACAATTGCAAATTCTTTGTTTCTCCCCTTAAAGATGTCATTTGAATCCAAGAGAGCCAAAATCTAATGGCGGAGGATAAATAAAGACAACTAGAGATAAAATCAGATTGTGCCAAATATCAGGATGGGATCTCCCACATTACCAACTTGCTGAGTCTTTTCCTGTCAGCAGGCAGTCTAATAAGACACGGGGTAGGGTAGATATCTATCATAATCCAGATTGGCAAGAGGAAAACTCATTTCTAAGCTAGGAGTTTGCAGTGGAGAAATTCTCTGTTCAACCTGAAGCAAGAAATCGGGATGTTCTATTGCAGAGGAGAATACATTCTTTTCTGACATGGAGCAATCTTCTGTATAAATCCCAGTGCTTCAGCTGTGCCATAGTCCAGTGTTGGAGACTGTCTAAAGTCAATCAAATTATTTGCTTTTTGTGGCAAAGCCCCCAGGAGCAACAACATCCCCCAATTATATTGCCAGTAAGATCTGTGTTTCTGCACACATTCAGGAAAGCTGAACATGATGGGTCCCCAAATTAGTGTAACTCATCCTTACCCAAACACATTAGAGCTGAGGCCTTGTCATAATTTTTCATTTGTTTGTAGTTTATGTAATAAATATCAAATCTCTGGTTTGGACATAGAAGGGAAGGGTAGAAAAGAAATACAAGTCTGCTTTCCAATAACTTAAAATTTCAATGGACAGAAAATACACAGCAGCATGAAGCACTTGGGTCCCTGGCAAGGTGACATATCGCTCAGTTGGGTGTTGGGTGGTGCCTATAAGATGTGCATGAGCAGAAGCAGTCGGCTAGTGCTAAGCCTCATGTAAACAACCCTGAAACGGAGGGTGGAAGTCATGCGGAATTTTCTGATAGCTTAGTGCCTGACTCCCTCCTACTATCTCCTGTCACTTCATCTACTTTCCTGGGCACTCATCCTTGATTTGGCTTTGTCAGCTATGGATTTGGGAACTCTCACCTTCTTCTCTTGTCGTATTCTAGTGAACTTCTGATATGGGACATTTGTTTTCTAGATTGAATACCCTTCCGATATTGCTGACCAATTCTCTTCCTTTTCACTTGAATTCCTGATTTGATCTTCTATGGTGCTGGACGCCACATTCTGGAAATATTTTTGTTCCCTAAAAACAGGGTCGTTAGTAGTAGCAGGCAGGACCAGGTATTAGCACAAGGGGATTAAGCTCCCCTCAAAGTCATTTGAGACATTTTAAGATAGCCCTTGTGTTTTTTTCAGGGTGAAAACAGGAATAGTATCTACTTCATTCTGGTTATTCTGGGACCACATTGCTTGGGAAGTCATGCAAAGAATACCATGATTCCTTTGCAGTCCCAACCAGCAGGATATTTATACACCAAGCACACTACTCTTCCTCTTCGGACAGGTCTAACCTGCCTCTAGGGAAAAGAAAAAACACAGTGAAAGGACTCAGATACAGTGGAGCAGTGAACAGATGAGAATTTTTGCTCAGCTATTTATCTTAGTTTTGCTGAAGATATGGGGTCTGAACAAGCCAGGAAGCATATGTAAAAGATAAAAACACATATCCATGTTGTTGGGGGATGGAGGTTGGGGATAGGGTGGTTGGATTATGGACATTGGGGAGGGTATATGCTGTGGTGAGTGCTGTGAAATGTGTAAGCCTGATGATTCACAGACCTGTACCCCTGGGGCAAATAATACATCATATGTTAATAGAAATAATTAAAAAAAAACATATCCAATTTTTCCACAATACTGGATAATTGATTAAAAGGAAATCACCTGCTTAAGTCAATGGGTTCTAATTGTGATGTGTGCTTTGTGAAGTGTGTGATGTGTCCTGTGCACTCATGAAGGGCCTGCCTGCTAAAGTGACAGAATAAGCACATGACCGCTGGTATGATTTGATAGGCCCTAGGAAAGTCTCTTTGCCTAAAATTATCTCTTGTGATGGCCTGCTAAATTCACCTGTATTAGTGAGTTATTCTCACTTTAAGGCTTTATCGCACTTTACGCCTTTCAATTTTCACAACCACCATAAGAAGTAGGTATTGTTATAATTCTGATTTTGTGGATGGAAAATTAAGCATCAGAAATATTTAATAACTAGCAAATGTCAGGGCCTCCACATATACTCATGTTCTTTGATGTCAAATCTCATGTTATGTGTCTTGCCCCATTTTCCTGTTTTGATGGAGTACCATTTAGCATAGCATTTGGAATGATGATATAATAGTGATTAAGTAACATTTAGACTTTCTTGTACTCGACTTTCATAGATTAATGCTATCTCTAAGGTGCCAAGATAAAGGGTAAAGCTGGAGAGAAAAAAGTGAAGCTTGAGAATAAGGAAGATGAGATACACAGAGGGAAACTTATTCTCCGTCTAGGGCTTGTTTAAAAAGTCACGGAGAGAATAGTAAAGAGGGGTTAACGCTTTAAGAAGCCTGAGTAGGATGGGTACCATTTTTCCATTATCAAACCTCCTTTCTTATTGTTAGACCAGTACGTCCCCGTTTGAGGTTCAGAAAATGTGGTTGCCAGATGTGTGCATCATAATGACCATGCTAAGGCACTGCTAGCATCAGAAGTGCTCTGGGAAGTTTCACGAGCAGTGGCCATGGTTTGGGTGAACTGTGCATCAATCTTGCCCAGTTTCCTTGAAGCCAAATACTCTTTACAAAAATGCTGGTTGTTGTCAGAAGAGTTAAATTATTAGAAATAAGAGTTATCTGCACCTCTAGAAACTCAAAGGCCTGGGGTGGTTGCTAATTAGAAGCTTATAAGTTATGAGCTTGGGCAGGGGTTAGAGCAAGTTACTTCTTAAATCCATGCAGGCCTAGAGGGATGTCAAGGAACCCAGGCTGGACTGTGGCTGCCTCTGGTTATTTTGGTTCATCAAGAAGGGTGGGTTCTTCCCAAAGAGGCATATCTGTGTGACTATGTCTGATGGAGGAGATGAAAATGAAACAAAAGCAGCCCTGAAACTCTCAAGTTGTTGCACCCAGGTGGAAATCTGTGGCCGGACTAAAGAGTCCAGATGTCAGGCTACCCGGCTCATTACACTTATGACCCACTTCTGGCCACTGGAGGGCATTTCCAGCAGGGACTGGCAACTGTGCACACCACCAACTTCTCCCTAATTACTCACTGCTTTCTTCTGCCCCTTTTTTTTTTTTTTTTTAAGTTCATCTCATACGTTCTTTTTTTTCTTTGTGCTCTCCATCCCTTCCCAACCCAGGGTCTTTTTTCTATCGGAGACCTCCACCAGCACAGTTTCTGCTGTGACAGCAACTCACATCATTCACTACCCTGGTGCCGCCTCATCTTTGCTCTCTGGGGTTGATAAATATGTAGTTCTAGCATGAAAGAGACTTGGTGTAATCACTGGAGGCTTCTAGAGTGGAAACATCAGCGCTCTTTGCACACACTGCCTAACTGAGAACAGCTTGAGAAAATAAGTTCTTTGAAAAGAAGAAGGGAGGGGACGGCAATTGGCAAAATGGGAGGAATAAGAGAAATAAGGAGGAAGATCTATTTTATGGAAAGTGGGACAAGCACACCAGCATTCATTGTTTCAAAAAACCCTCCTGGAACAGAGAAACATTTTCCATGCTAAGTACTTGAGTTGAGGAATAGAGGCATCCTAAAAACTGGTTCTGTAGAGGTTTATTTTTTCTATATTTATGGGGGAAAGGGGCTTTATAAAGCTGAGAGCATTAAGAGGATTATCTGGGGGCTTTTACAGCCTATTTAGGAAACTAATCCTTATTTTTCAGACAGACATAGTGTTTAATCATAGTCTTACTTAATTATAATTGAATCTTGTCTTTTAACAAAAATCTAAGAAAGAATGTATTTTTAGGAACAAAACACCCCAACATTCTATTAGCAAACTATCCTAATAGTACATGCATTCAAATGTGGTAAGATTCAGTTTTCCATTAAATATACTATTATTCAGAATTTTCTATAATTTATCCTTTATTGGAGTTGGTCTGACTCAGTGATCTTTCGTTTTGCCAGAAACTGAGTAGTAACTCACGTATTATTGTTGAAATTAGCTAATCCCTTGAGGGCTACAGGGGGAAGCTGGTATAGTATCTAATCCAAAGGATTTTGGATATGCAGGTTCACTGTCTTCTTACAAGGGGATTTCTGAGTAGTGATTTGATATCCATGAGTTTTCTGCTCCTGAATAGTGTCCCCTTATCTACACATCCTCTCATTCCCTCACCATCACCACTAAGTCGAACTTTGTCGTAAGGCACCCACACATTCCTAGGGCAGAATGCTCTGAGATCACCTGGTCCTAGTCTTTTGCAACACTGGTTGACCAGTAAGCTTATCAGAAAATTAGTTAGTTGAACAAAGTCCACGAATAAGAGATTTTTTTTTTTTTAAGATTTTATCTATTTGTTTGTCAGAGAAAGAGAGAGAGAAAGCACAATCGGGGGTAGTGGCAGGCAGAGGGAGAACAAGGCTCCCTGCTGAGCAAGGAGTCCCATGCGGGACTCAATCCCAGGAATTCTGGTGAGCCGAAGGCCAATTCTTAATTGGCTGAGTCAACCAGGTATCTCCACAAATAAGAGACTGAAAAAAAAAATTAAAATTCAATAAATAAGCTAATCTTTTGAGGAGAGAATTTAAAATTTAGAATTCTGCTACACTGCTTGATTTTCCATCAGCTTCCATGTCCTTTCTTCTTCAATCCCCTAATGAAGTACTGATCAAAGGTTTTCACACTTCCACGTCTTTTTGCAAGTTGGCAATTTTTCAGTTCCCTTTTTCTGCTGAAAGGTTTCATGCTTTATAATCCTTTTTACTCCAAAGACCTCTGCCTTTTTGGTGGAAGGACATTTGGCCATGAATCCCTGGGAGGCTGAGATTCATGGCCAGCAGGAAGAAGCAACCACTGCTCACGCTCATGCATCAGTAGGCACATCGGTGCTTATTCTTGCAAAGAAGATGAAGAGTCCTAATGTTTTTTGTGGTGGGATCTCCTAGACTCAGAGGACAGAGTTCTAATGTACTAGCAAAGCAAAGGAGCCTACTTTTTCTTTCAAACTGGAGTTATGGGATTGTGAGTTCTCCATCATTGGAGATACCCACTAAGAAGTTATATGCTCCCTTCTCAGGGCTTTTTAGTACACACATGCTTTCACAGAACACCTCTAAATCCATCGACAACTCCAAGATGTTGAGTTCTTTTGTAAAGGTACGGTACCAAGTGTTGTTGGAACCTTCTTATGACTCTTCAGTTCTCACCCCAAACATTATTATTATTTATTTGCTAGTTCCGTTTCTCTCAAACTCAATTCAGTGAGTGTTTTTGAGCGTCTACTTGGTACTGGGTGCTGTCCTGGCATCTGTAATTATTTTCATAAGTACTTTTTTTGGGGGGGGGGGTGGTGAGGTTAATGGTAAATAGGATTTTATAAATATGGTGGCAAACCTTGAATCAAAAGCTAAAAAGGTTAAACATGACCCAACTGACTGTAAAGACAAATTAGAAATTCTTAAATAACAGGATGCTATTCTTAACACTAATTATGGTGAGAGTTGTTTCCTATAAGGAGTTTTAGAGTCAGACAGACATCTTGATGAACCTAGGTCTGCAACTAGTACTGTGGTTTCAGTCAAGTTAATTCATATTTTTTGTTTGTTTGTTTAAGTAGGCTCTATGCCCAGCATGGAGCTCAAGGCTGGGCTCCAACTCACGACCCTAAGATCAAGACCTGAGAAAAAAAAAGCTGAGAAAAAAAAAAAAAGTCAGATGCTTCACTGACAGAACCACTCAGTTACCCTAAGTTACTTCATGTCCTTAAAACTCAATACCCCTATCTATAAAATTGAGACAAGACCATTATCAAAATATTAAGGTTAAATAACAAATTCATATCACTTAGTGCCCAGATGATATAAAGTCCCAGATATATACATTAATTGCCTTCCCTTCACCTGTGGTAGCCCAGTTGAAAGTTGGGAAAAAGAAAGCTTTTTCCTATCCTTGTTGGAGCATTTGTAGTCTTTGTTACTGACTTTGGTGGTCTCTGGTTGAGTGAACAAAGAGTGAGAAGACCCTCAAACATCCAAGCCTTACTGGGATGAGAAGGAGAAGCATTTCCCCTTCAGGTCCACGGTCGCTGCACCTGCTAAGGCTGTTATTGGCATAGCTGTCAGTGCCGCAGCCCTTCAACCTGTTTCAGCTCCCACCTCCACCACCTCAATGCTACGGCCAAAGCTACATGTTCTGATCCCAGGGCAGGAGATAATTTTTGAAGACAGAGCTGGAGTGAGTGCTGCCCTGGGCCACCTTTTTACAAATCCCAAGCACCACGTCCCAATCCTGGGTCTCCCAGGGCATAGTAAATTCCCAGAAAGCGAGAGGTAGATAGCTTTACCCAGGACTCTGCCTGCCTCTCTAGGTTCAGCCTTCCTGCACCCTCAGTCAGTCTTTCCATCTGTAGTCTATATAACCTACTCTACCCAAAATTCTTGCACTAGATTTTCAATGATGGCTTTTTTTTTTTCTTTTATCTTTTTATAAGTCAATGCCTTTTCTTTAATGCTTCTGTCCTGGAACAACAAATACAAAACACTCGTGGGTTTGATATTATTAGTTTGGGTAACACCCCTTTACAGAAGTAAAGTTTCAGAAAGAAAGAAGTGGTTTAAACTACAAATACAATTAGAGGTACCTGAGAAAGTACATAAAACGGTGTTTAATATGTATTAGGCTTAATAAGTATTAGCTGTAACTTCCTATAAACCAGCCACTGTGTAAGTATTCTGAAAATATATTTTCATATGCCCCTCAGACCAATTCTTTAAGTTACACATTGTCAAACCTATTTTGCAGATGAGGAAACAGGAATGAGGTATAAAATGACATGCTCAAAATCACAAAACCGGGAAGTTACAGAGTCAGATTTTGAACCCAGGATAGTCTGGTCTCACAGGTGGCTAGCTCCCTCAATCAAATTTGCAAGACTCACAAAACTGCAAGTCTCATACGGCATATTCAGTAAGAACCACACGATGAATTACGGATGTGTGTATTCACTTCTTCCCTTACCTGCCAGGAGAACCACTGCCAGGTTTGGATGTCTCTTGTCTGGTGGGTGAAGTGTGGTCTTCTTGCATGCGATGCATTCCCAGGTGCTTTGAGACTGGTGAGCCACATGGCTTTTCAGTAGATGAGGCCTGACCCCCAACTATTCTTGGTGGTATGTCTCAGCTCAGCCTCTGGAGGGAGAGTGACTAAAGAGGAAGGGCTATGGTCTCGGGTTGCTCACATAAAGTATAAAACCCTGGGGTCACCTTGCCTGAGGTGGGAGCCTTAGCCCTGTGTTCTAACCTAAGTTCTAATCACCGAGTCTAAGGTATTTCCTTGCATTTTCCCAGTGCTCTCTGTCAAGTGCTAGAATATACTTTGGTTCTCATCTCAGAGGGTCTGGAATCATCTTTGCAGAGATCCTTGGATACTGAGAGCATTTCAAGAAAGGGTAGCAATGGAAACCCTATAGCTTTGCAGTGTAAATGCTGAGCATAGATTGTTTTTCAGAATATACACACTTATTCTAATGAAAATTAAGAATCATGTGCTGGAATCTTTTTTTTTTTTTTCCCAACCAAAATATTGACAGGTGGTGAGCGGGTGGAGCCACGTGGCGCTTGTCAGGGATGTGTCTGAGTAGTAGGCGGAAGAGGGGTGAAGATATGAGTGAGCGATAGTGGCACAGCCGCTCCTTTCCTGTTGTTGTTGAGTGACACTTGGATATATCACTAAACATATAAAAATAGAAGCTCTGTGTCAGCCTTCTTGTACAGGGTGCTGTGCTGCAACGTTTAAATCTGGATGTCAGTATGCCACTATCGTTATTTATAGAGGGGACCCGTATTAACATTTTGAGAGCGACAGAGGAGGAGGGAGAAAGAGAAAAGCACATGTTGGAGGGAAGGCGCTCTGAATATTGCCTTGCATTAGTTGAACATTTAACTTTATCCCATTTGAATTGTAATTCATATCTGTTTAGGAATGTACGTTTGGCAGGGCACTTTCACACACCTCACATTATGGTGTCTCATAGAGACTCTGTGGTACCAAGGAGCGTTTCTCTTCCTACAGAAGTTCAAGGAGACCAAGTGACACCATCCCCTCCTGCTATATTGTTCAGCTGATTGATGGTAGAAAGGGATCTCAATTTTGCGTTTTCTTTACAGTATTAATGTCTCCCATACAACAGATGAGTAAATTGAGCCACAGAGCACTTAACTAAAGAAAAAAACTAAAACATGATATAAGTCTGGTGCATGGCAGAAGAGGAATTCTTCTGGGGACTGGGACATAGCAGTGGGAAAAAAGAAAAAAAAAAACACATAAAAATCCTTGCATTTGTGAAGCCAATATCTCAGGGGTTGGACTAGATGACTTTTATGATTCTATAACCCCATCGTGTAATTTAAGGTACAGAGCTAGCTCATCACATTTTAATCATTTGGAAATAATAAAGAGCCTAAAAAGTCATCAAATGATGAAACACTTGGTACTTTAAAATATTTAGCTAACTGAATATTCAGAAATATTTAATTTTCTTTCATATTTAGACTACTGTGCAGGTTCTGTAGTGATATGATGCTATATTTCATGTTCCGTTCAAGTCAACACTATGCCGTAGGATATTGTTATATACGTTCAATGAAACTGAATGGGACCTACAGGATCACTATGGACCAGTAGGGAAATATCTCAATAGAGCTCTGCTAACATGGCTCACATTGAACTAATAGCTAGTGCAGTCACCTCCACACTTCTCTGCACCTCAGAATCACCTGAGGAGCTTAAAAAAAAAAAAAAAAAACAACAATTTCTGCATCGTATCCCCCGATTGTGAAATACACAATCCAGCATGTGACCAGAATGTTTGAAAGGTGATTCTGATACGGTGACAAATTTAGGAATCACTGAGCTAAGGTATGGCTAAGGGGATAATAACAGACAGTTGCTTGCCTCCCCAACAGCCATTCCTACTCACATTCTTCCTTACAAACAGAACCTCTGTTTTGAATGAGCATGGGCATAAAAAGGCAAGGACTCCCAAGTTCAAGGAGGTGAATCATAATTGTTCTAAGCCAACCATGATAATTGCATTCTCTCCGGCAATAATTAGTTTGGGAGTAGTTATAGAGCCTAGATCTAGCCAATGGGATAAGAAAAATATGTATGGGGGGTGGTTATGGGGAGAGTTTATTTGCTATTAACAAAAGAGGCCTAAGAGGAAACAGTCCCTTTCTCCTCTACCTTGGGACGTAACAATGTTGAGGAGATGCCATAGCCTTTTGGGAGGACCAAGGTGATACCCCAACAATATAGCAAATGAAAGATGAAAAAAACCTGAGTCTTGCTGACAGTCATCGCACTACCAAGTTAATAAATTCCAATACCGACATATCTCCTGACTTCGTGTTATTTCTCATTGATGTTACTTTAGCTGGTGTTTCTGAAATTTAGAGCCAAAATCATCCTAGATGATACACAAACTCTTAATTTTGGAGGTTCATGAGGAATATTGTATACATTCTCTTAGGACAAAATAATGACAGTTTCTGAATTTGTCCATCGTCCCTGAAGAGAGATCTTTAAACATTCTGAGGAAAAGTTATGAAGTTTTCTTACATAGCCACAATCCAAAGATTCAAGATTTATTTAAAATTTCCTTTTTAAAATTAATCTGTTTCAAAATTATCACATAAAATTTACTTAAATTTTCCTTGAACCTCTTTGTGTTTTTTATGTGCCATTTAAATTATTAATGAGATGATCAGAGGTAGGAGAACTATAATAAAAATCACTTACATATTAATTAGATTATCACTGACACAGTGATGTCATAATATGGAACTTCTCAGTAAGAGCCGGAGGACAGTTTTGGTGCCAGGTTGCAGGATGGAGTCACTGAAGAGCAGGTGACAAGTTGTCTCTTACTCTGTGTCCTAACAACCAGATAGAAGAGCCAAGGAGAACGTGTAGGCGAATTAGGGCTCAGTCAATGGTTAAGGACGATAGTCAGGGAGGCCCCTATGATTTCAAATCCTGCTTTTTCCCATAAGGATTCTGTGATGCAGTTTCCTGTTCCCACATAGGATATTTGTATGAAGATGTTAATAATCATAAATAACATTTGTTGGGCACGCACCATGTCCCATCAATCATGGCAAGCTTTCCACATGCATCATCTCAAATGGTCCTCTCCATCAACCTATGAGGACCCCGGAGCTTGGGGAGTTTAAGTGCCTTGTGAACGGGCACATTAACTGAATAGAAGTGACGAGATGGAAGCCAAGCCTGCGCTGTTAGCAAAAGAACAATATCTTCCTGTATCCACTGCGGAAAGTTGTGGAAAGAACACAAACTTGGAGTCTAGCTCTACCATTGGCTGGGTTGGGCCTTCTTCACCAGGGCCCTGTGAAGACTGAATTATGTTCTTTGTAAGCTGGAAGCCCTGTCCAGATGTAACAGATTATTCCAATACCTTGAACTTCGAGATTTGTTCAATGAACACTGCTAGAATCACTATTATGTGCCAGATACTCTGCCAGGTATGGGGAGTACATCATATACAAGGAAGAGAAATCTTTCTCTGTCCCTCCTGGACCCTGGCAGTCAGGGAGAGGCTACACCGCCTTTTCCAGACAGGCCTGGGGCTGCCCCGGCTCTGGCTGTGTGTCACTGAGCCACGCTAGTAAAAGCCTGTCGAGACTTGATGCCAACAGCTCCCCAGCTGCCTCATGTTAATGTAATCAGCAAGAAGCCTGCACACCTGACGGTAGTTCAGAATATGAGGTGAATGATTAAAGTTTAAAAGGTCGTATACCATTGTAATACTGAAAAGAAACTTTATGATTCATCATTCCTGATGTAATGTCATCTGTTTAATAAAGCCGTATTTCACTCACAGTTCATTTTTAATGGGCCTATTTAAGTAATGGCATCGGGGTTGGGTTTTTCCCCTTCCTTTTCAAGCTAAGAGTGGTTTGTATGGAGTATACTTGGAAAAAACCACAGTAGCTTAGGACTTGGATATTTACAATATCGTTCAGCCTTCAGCTGACTGAGAGTTATTTATGCCAAACTGCTATACTTGGACTGAAGTACCAAGCAAAGGCAAACAAGCAGCTGGATATGCTAATACACAAATAAACCATGTCTCCCTTAATTGTATGGATGGGGATTTATATCACTGCAAGAATTGTTATCTATAAACTACTTTGATGAGCAGTGGTCAGAGGGCATGATGCCCAGGGTGACATTTCATTCAAGCAAGGAAGTGGAATCCATTGGACCTGCTTGTCTTAGATCAGTGGTTCTCCACTGGAGACAGTTCTGCCTCCCCAAGAGACATTTGACAATGTTTCTGAGTTGTCAAAACTGGAGAGGGTAGAAAGGGTGTTTCTACTGGAGTCCAGTGAGTAGAAGCTAGAGATGCTTCTAAACATTCCACAAAACACAGGAAACCTCACCACTCTCCCCACAACAGAGAATTATTTGGCTCAAAATGTCAATAATAGTGAGGTTGAGAAAACTTGTCTTTAATGGTTGAACGTGGGGTGGAAGGTTGAGGGTTGGAAGCAATCAGATCTTGCAGTATATGGCTGATGTCTCTTATTGGAAATGTAAGGAAAAAACCTTGGGGGAAAGCAGTATATGAGTTTTGAATTCTTAGGTTAAGAGGACTCTAAGGTTGAAAGAAAAGAGTTTTGTGACCTCTTATGGTAGGGAGGGTGGTTCTGATCTCATTTACCTGGACCTAATTTTTTTTGCTATCAACCCCTTCTTCCTACCTGAATGTTTTGAAGCAGTTCCTCTTCCTCTGTGAACCTGCATCTTGCTGAGGGAGGGATTCTTTCTGTGAAGACAGGATGTTAGTGTGGGAGTGGCTGTAATCCAGAATTTACAAAAATGTTGAAGGCAGAAACATTGTAAAAGGTTATCTAGTCCAGACCTTATATTTGGAAATCAAAAAAAAAAAACTAAAAAAAAAAGATTTTGAAGGTAACCAACTAATCGTGATATATACAGTTGAACATTGTTTATTTTACTATCTTTGCTCTGAATGTGAGAACAATAAATTCTCACTAACAGGTCAGCCTACTTTCTAAATACAGCATGTAAATTAACATCTTTTACTCTAATCCTTGTTTTGGATTTCTTTATCCAGCCCTCAACTTGCCCACACCAAGATCCCTTTTCAAGTATAGTACCACTAAAACAAAATTGTTCTTTGTGATTTTTCAGTAATTTTTCAACAAATTTTTAACTTTGGGCTTTTTATTGCTAGAGGCAATTTTATTTCTGATCTGTGGCTTTCTGATTTTCTCTTTGCATTCTTAAATATTTCTCTTCCTGAACATGATAATTGTTCCCTAAAGTTGGTAACCATGGCATGACCTTCAATTCATGAGGACCTCTTAGGGTCCTGAGAGGGATCAGCTAGGAAGAAGGGTGATGTGTGCCGTCCTGTGACTTACTGAGTTTGCAGAACCTGAATTCTCGATTCTGGCCCCTTCAAACATCCCTTTTCCCAAGTTTCCCCAATGGCTATTTGACCCACCCAGATGATCAGGCCAAAATCCTAGAAGGCATTTGTAATTCCTTTTCTTCTCTTACTTCCCACATCCATAAATCCTATTGGATCGACTTTCAAAAGAAATCCATACACCAACCACAAACCAACCAATTTTTATCATCTCTACTGTGTGTCCAGCCAAGTCTAAACCACCACTGGCTCTGGTTTGGAACATTGCAGTAACCTCTCAGCTGGTCTTCTTCCTTCTACTTGCATCCTTGCAGTCGACTCAACCAGAGTCATCTTTTTAAGATGTTAGTACCTCACTTAAAATGTCTTCTCTCAATAAAAACAAAATACAAATCCTTGCACAAACCTATAAGACAGTATTTACCTTACCCTGTCTGCCTCTCTGAACTTAGCTCCCAGGATTTTTCCTTTTGGTCTCCCTACTTTGCTTTCTGTTCCCCCAATGTCAAGTATATTCTCATCCCAGGAACACTGCACTTTCTGTTTCTTCTGCGTGGAACATCCTTCCACTACTCAAATGCCATGTCATTTGAAGGCCTTCCCTCATCCTTCTGTCTAAAGTAATTCTGTTCCCCATTTTTCCATTATTCTGTATCACATTACCTCACTTTGCCTCTTGGTGCCTATGGTCTCCTGACAAATGTGAGTGTGTGCGTGAGAGAGAGAGAGAGAGAAGTGTATATGTGTGAGAGAGATGTGTGTGAGAGAGATGTGTGTGTGAGAAGTGTGTGTATGTATGTGAGAGAGGTGTATGTGTGTGTGTGAGAGAGAGAAGTGTGTATGTGTGAGAGAGAGAGGTGTGTATGTGTGAGAGACATGTGTGTGTGAGAGGTGTGTGTGAGAGAAATGTATGTGTGTGTGTGTGTGTGTGAGAGAGAGAGAGAGAGAGAGAGAGAGGTATGTGCATGGGGAGAGAGAGAGAACTCTGAGGCCATGAGCCCAGGATCTGTGCCTGCTTGTTTGCTGCTGTAACCTCAGTACGTATAATGGTGACAAGCACATGGCAGGTATCCAGTAAATCCTTTTTGAATGAATGAATGAATAAGCACATGAATACATGAATAAAGGAATCAGTGACCCTCTTATTCTTTAGCTGCCAACCTGCCATGTTCCAGTTCATTAGCTTCCACACCGGGAAAGGGAAGCGCTGCAATCAAAGTTTTATATTCAATAGTAGTAACTTTAACTTCCAATTTAAGATTTTCGGTGTTCAGTTCTTTCCTGGTACTCTGAAATTTGGAAGAGCTTCTTCAGTGATAAGCCTTTGGCCTATTTCTATATTTACATGGATTGTCATTTGGCTTTCCCTTATCTCTTTTCCTTATTTTCTTGAACTTCCTTGAGATTTTATTATAGATTTGAGTTCCACCCACATATATGCTTTCATCTGATGACCGTAGTGCCATCAATTCAAGGTCAATTATGACATTACTTTGTTAAACTCGGAGGTGCCTCATCCTCACTCAGACTCCTCGCCTTGCCATTTATCATCGCTCTTTCTTGGGTCTACGTGGAAACATTCAAGCCCATTTGAATTGGCAAAGGCTGATATAAAATAGCTCTGCCACTCGCATTTTGTGAGAGATCCTGTCGCAAGTGTTTTGCTAAAAGGCAGAGCTATAAGATCTCTTGCCTCTCTTTCATCTGCTAATTTGAAATTTACATTGTAAAACGCTATGAAGTTTGTTGGGTAGGATTTGTTCTTTAAATGCCCTTGCTGCTTAATCTTCATGAAATCCTTATTAGGATGCTGAATGAGCCTTACTCAGGGATTTTTTTTTTTTTAAAGTCACAGAAGTGACAAGAGCATGTCTAATGAGAAGATTGACAGGTGTCCGGAATAAGTGGTCATTCAGGCTGTGGAGGACCCCAGTGAACCACTGAAGTTCACCTCCAATTGTTGACCTCGGTTAAAGTCCAGACGAAGACAGGCAGATTTAGAAGGGTCTCCTGATATTGATTAGGGAGGCAGCAAAAATAGAAATAACTCAGTCAGTCATTTTTCTTATTTGGAGCTCCTAAGTATTTACATTGGTAAATACTTTTTTGTCATTACAATATGTCTGTCTCTTCTGGTGTGAGGCAAGAGATTGGCCATTGGATCAAGCTTCAGACTTTTATTCTAATCCCGGCTCTGCTACCAGTTAATTGTGTAGTTTTAGATTAGGGGTCAGTGTTTGAGAATGCAACATGCTATCAGTGCAATTAACATTGTCTGGTGTTTCTCCTCTTGGTTCAAACCCAACCAAGGAATACATCTTGAGCAAGACACGTTTTTGAAGTCCAAAGACACAGTGGATTTGGTCCCCAGTTGAGTGTGCCACAACTTTTAAGAAGCCAAACATGCTACCTCACCATAAGATGAAGACTTTCAGGAATTCTCAAGGATTAAGGCAAAAGGAAAATATAAGAAGAGCTCCTGTATCCTTTTTCTCACCCAACATCTCTTCCGTACTTGATCCTGCCTGACCCCCCTACCACCAGTGGGCCAAGCTTCATCATTCTCCAGTTAAACTGATCACCTTGGGCCGAGTCTCTCCATGTTCAAAGAAGAAATCCTTTGGAGACTTCTCTAAAGGCATTATGAGTACAAAGCCATCACTCAAACTTTTCCCTTTGTGAAGATGGTGGGAAAGTATGGCAGGAGATTTTGTCACCTGTCATTCACTTGGAACATAAATATCTTTGAAAACCAAAAGCCCATAATGAGTTCAAACCTCTAAAAATGATACATTTGTTATTCTTCTCTAATATGTTGTTTTAGTTAAGTGGCCACCTGGGGAACAGTCCTACTGGGGACACTTTGAGAAAATGTATTTATTACAGTCAAAACCATGTGAAGCAACCAAATGCTACTTCCATTCAAATTATGTTACAGTTTTCAGTTTTCCAGACTCCTTCAGCTAGAAAAAAAATTGTTTATGAAACTTTTCCATGACTGAAGTAGTTACAACCTCTAGAGTAAGCCTGTGTTTTGATCATATAGGACTTTAGTGGAGAGGTAGCAGGTTAAGGGAGGTACCTGAATATATAATATAAACTGCCATTACTTAAGCATTTACCATGTGCTAGATGCATTGCATGCACCCTCATTTAATCTTATGTTGATGAAGTTGTTGTTATTTTTCCATTTTACAGATTGGGAAACTAAGCTTTGGTGATTCAATGTCACAAAGTTTTTAAATGGTGGTACAAGTTTTTAATCCCAAATCTGTCTAAACCCAATGCCGCTTAAACAATTGTTTCGGCTGTTAATGTTTCTAAAATGATGTTAAGGGAGCTAATCAGATTTGTAAGAATCTGGTTTTCCAATGGATGCCTTTTTCTTGATGGATGGCATTTTTGGTGGGAAAGGTCACTGTGACAGAAATGTCATCAGTTTAGTTAGTATAGACAGTGACTTTAATCTTCTCATAAACAGTATTCTAGAATGGGCTCACTGCACAAGTATTTGGACATCAATTTAAAAAATTTTGAATGCCATTAAAATATTAAACTGAATGAGTTAAGTGATCAATCTCCAGTATCCACTAATGAGTAAACTTGTGAAAATGAGGGAGCTGGTCCACATTGATCTGCTACTATGGGATAGAACCAGGATTGGATCCAAGTCCTTTGATTTGAAGTCCAGTGTTCTTTTTACTGAACCCTAAAATACCCACTGCTAGCATAAGGGATGGGGGAGAAGAGTGTTAGGAAAGAAGAGAAACCAGGATGGAGCAATGCAAGTTTGCAAAATCAGAAGAGAACACAACCAAGAATGGAAGAACAGCCTTGCCCTGAGAGGCAGAAAGCCAGACAGTCATTCTGATTCGCTTTCACCTATGAATTGGTTCTATGAATTGGACCTCTCTATGCCTCGATTCTTTACTTAGTTTTAGTTCACTTACATCTTCAGTAAATTTTAAGAGTTAGATTAAGGACTGCAGACTGGTTACCGACAAACCAAATTAGGTTCACAAATGAGTTTTATTTAGACCACACAGTGTTTTCCTTTTTTTTTTTTTTAAGATTTTATTTTATTTTATTTGACAGATAGAGATCACAAGTAGGCAGAGAGAGAGAGAGGAGGAAGCAAGCTCCCTGCTGAGCAGAGAGCCCGATGCGGGGCTCGATCCCAGGACCCTGGGATCATGACCTGAGCCGAAGGCAGAGGCTTTAATCCACTGAGCCACCCAGGCGCCCCTGTTTTCCTTTTTTTGATCTTTTTTTTTTTTTGAGATATAATAGACATGTAACATTTTGTAAGTTTTAGGAGTATAACATGATTTGATACACATGTATGCTGTGAAGTGATTACCATAATAGGATTAGTTAACACCTTTATCACCTCACATAATCACCTTTATTTTTTGGGGTGATGAGAACATTTAAGATCTATTCCCTTAGTGACTTTGAAGTGTATAATACAGTATTGTTAACTATGGTTACCATCCTGTACATTCGATTCCCAGAATTTATTTATCTTGTTACTGGAAGTTTGTACTCTTTGACCCATATCTCCCCATTTCCCCCACCTCCTCAACCCAGTGACCACTGTTCTGCTCTTTGTTTCTATGAGTTTGGTCTTTTCGGATTTCATATATAAGTGAGATCATACGTATTTGTCTTTGACTTATTTCACTTAACATAATGCCCTCAAGGTCCATCCATGTTGTCGCAAATGGCAAGATTTCCTTCTTTCTTGTGGCTAAATGATATTCCATTCACACACACACATACACACACACACACACACACACACACACACACTTATACACAGCACATCTTCTTTATCCATTCATCTACAGATAGATGCTTTATTTTTTCCATATCTTGGTTATTGTGAGTTGAATAATGTTGCAATAAACACAGGAGTGCAGATATTTCCTTGAGATCATGATTTCATTTCCTTTGAATATACACTCAGAAGTAGGATTGCTGGATCTTATGGTAGTTCTGTTTATAAATTTTTGAGGAAACTCCAGCATAGCAAAAGAAAAAAAAAATCCCCAAATGAAAAGGCAATATGCAGAATGGGAGGAAATATTTGCAAACCATCTATATGATAAGGAGTTAACATCCAAAATGTAGAAAAAACACATGTACCTCAGTAACAAAAGAAAAAAAATCTGATTAAAAAAATGAGGACCTGAATAGATATCTTTCCAAAAAATATATACAGATGGCCAAAGGTACATGAAAACATGCTTACCACCATTAATCACCTGGGAAACGCAAATAAAAACCCACAATAAGATATTGTCTCCTGCCTGTTAGAATGTCCAGGTGGCATGACGTGTATCGTCAAAAAGACACGAGGTAACAGGTGCTGGCAGGGTTGTGGAGGATAAGGAACTCTTGGAGCAATGTTTCACCTTCTAGAAAGATGGGTAAATTTAGATGTGGAATGTACACTCCAGCCTTTATCCTTCTCACTTGTCTGAAACCCACTGGCCACTTCACACATGTATATTATCTCCCTGGCCACTAGTGATCCTTTCACAGTGATCTTGGCTTTCCAAACAGCTACTACAGTCTATCACACTCTAATTTACCTGGTTAGTGAGAAAAGGTCTTGGGGCTAGCTTCTAAGAATAAGCTACTTGGAAATTGGTCTCACAAGAAGAATTTCCTCATTATGAAACAGGGAAAATCCACTCTGCACACACAAAAATGTAGTCAGGTATTTGCCTACTGGTGGCAATTTCTAAGACAGGAAGGAAAGGACAAGGCTCCCAACTTAGCAACAGCTAGGGTGATGAGGAGCTGAATGGAATTATCCCAAATGAACTTCAGCCAAGATTAAAGGCTACCACTTGCACAAGTTAGGGTCACTAGACCAAGAAACTGGTTGCAGTTTTCCTCTGATAAATGAGCCTCCCCAAAACTCTGCAATGTGAGCCCATGCTGGGCAGGTTGGATGGAACATTTTCCTTTGAGCAGCACCACTTGGCAAATACCCTCTTGAGAGAAGTTTCATCTTCATGAGTCAGGTCTGCTAACTTCGAGGCAGTGGGCGATTTTAATTTCCATTAGCTTTCTGTCACTGCCCCCAAATCTGGTATCCTTCCAAATTCTTGGGTCAGAGGGCTATCTATGGGATCTGTCGTATCTCCCTTCTTATGTTGTGTGACTTTGAGATGCATCATCTAATTCAATACTCCCAGCTAGCTAATGAGGTAGGCAGGGAGTACATTTCATCTCCAGTGTAAAAGGGAGTAAATTGGGACTCAGACAGTTTCAGAGCCAAGACTCAATCCAGGTTTCCAGACTCCCGGTCTATGATATTTCCATTGTACTTTGGCACAGGTAAGTGGTGCTGTTCCAAGGTTCGTGGCAACAAGACAAGCTATATGTACTGGAAGGCAAGACAACTGGGATAGTCCAAGCAAATAAACACCGTTCAGTTGGTTACTGGGATGAGTAAACACTGCCCTGATATTATGGCCTCTAGGTGACCAGTGTCATGACCTCCTTCTTTTCTCTCCTTTGCCCTGGGTGAGTGAACTGTGCTATTAATTACCCAGCCATTAGTGCCAGAGACCTGGAGATCATCATCTACTTTCTTTCTGGCCCTGCATCTTGGTGGTCGCCGAGTTCTGGGGCGTGCCCTCCCTCTTACATTTTAATGCCGCTGCCTCCTGTCCACTCCAGACCCTTGTATTTCTCCCAAAGGCCACTGAGATAGTCTCTCAATGGGCCTGTGTGGCTCTTGGCTTATATCTCCTCTGCGAATGTTTTATCCGTGACTTCTTTCTTGATCCTTTCTGTCCCTCCCCAGTACCCCAGTAGAGCAGACCCCTCCTTAATTCCCTCATGGAATCCTGAACATCCAGACAACATCTGTAATATTTTAATATACATGTTATTTTTTACATCTGTCTCTCCACAAGACTATAAGCAACTTGCGAAAAGGAACCCTAATTTGTTCCCCATTGTATCCTCATTGACTGACTCTTGACCTGGGGACAGATGCTCAGACAACATCTGATAAATAAACAAGCCAATATTTGACACCCCCCCCCCCAATATTTCAGGAACTTTGAGAGATGCGAAGGATAAAATCACTGCCTCTGTGGAGTTTACAGTCTACTGCTGACATTTAAGTTGATAACCATGATAAAGTTCGGTAAGTGCTTTACCAGTAGTATGGTAAGCATTCTGGGGGAACGCAGGGTGGGGGGCTGGAGCCCTTCTCTCTTCTGACCCTTTGTCCAGACGGAAGAAACCTGAAGGACCTTCTTGGCCATCGCTTGGCTGCCTTTTGTCTTGCCACTTCCCTGCTTTATCAAGCATGATCTGAGACATATCTCTAACAAGTTAAGCAGAAGCATTTCTCTGGAATGCTGGCATCTACTTTGCTGAAACCCATTAATTCTAAGCTTTAACACCCTTGGTCAGAAATAGCTCAGAACCTTATGGGGAAGTAAGACAAGCAGACTGTCTGGCCGCAGTCACGGGACAGATATTAATATCTCCCTTCATGGATAGCCCTCTGTCTCTACATCCTTTCTCCCACAGCTTGTACCCCACCCCCACCACCAAAATAAATGTTTTCCAAGAATCTACGACAAGAGATTTGAAAGTAAATCAAAACCTGAACAGAGGGTCAACGAAAAAGGATAAAACTGCCACTTATATGTGTCTAAGGTGGTAAAAGGGGCAGCTTGTTATGTTATTTACAGTCTCCATAAAGACGAGGTCCTGCTTGCTCACACAAAGCCCTGAGCTTATTAATTGCCAGCAAGGTCTGTCCCCTTAGATTTTCTACTGCAGGAGGGGAAGGCAGGGAGAGGGTTAACGCTCTCTTTCCTTTCACTTTCTCCCTCACTCTGTTTTTGTTTTTTGTTTTTTTTTTTTTTCTCCCTAAGAGAGCTTTTGGGGCAAGAGGAAAGGTTTGTTAAACCTCCAGATTTCTCTGCATTATGTCCAGGTGGCATGACGTGTGAACAGATGAAAGATTAAAATCACCGAGGAAATCACTCTGTCTGAGCCCAGATCACGACGCCTTCCAGTGACCCAGAGACCCAAATGCTATCTGTCAACTTGTCCTTCCAGCGACTTTTCACCCCATGCTCTGTGGCTGCTACTCCAGGAAAAAAAAAAAGAGAAAGAAAGAAAGAAAGAAAGAAATCAGGATTTGGAAGGGAGAGAGAGGGAGGGAAAGAGGAAGCTGGGATAAAATACTGCCTTATTACTAAGGATTCTGCAATGTAGGTCAACTGCGGGGCGCGGGAGCCTTTTAACAATCCAAATACTTTTTCCAGACCCTCATTCGCTCTGTTCTCTTTCTACTGAAACTCTCCACTCCCTCAGGAAATATCACACCAAGTCTCAGAACCTGGTCCTTCAACAGCAGCTGGGTCCTAGAAAGGCCACCGAGTTAGAGATTTTCTTATTTTTCAAAAATTTTTCCATAAAAATCTTGTTTTGCTTTGGCTTAGATTCTTGATGAGTTAGACAACATCACCAAGCTCCTTTTGGTTCCCAGGCATGGCCAGAGTCAGGTGCTGATTTGGGGGTGGGATTGGGGTTGGGTGGGATGTAAGAAGGGGCCGAGTGGGCCGTTCACATCAAGAGCATCACTGGGCTCACCAGGAGCCTCTGGGTTGGCCCAGAGCCAGAGGTCCCAGACAACACACAGATCAGGCTTCCCTGTCCTCGAAAGCACTGGATTGAACCATATAAAATTATAGTTGTCTTTTTCAGGTCAAAAAGAGTCAAATATTGGCAGTTCCCTGTGGTTCAAATTAACTCTGGATCTAAATGGCACCTAACCATAAGTTAGAGCAATACCAAATATCCTCTTCTGTCAAAGAAATAGTTTTGTGCCCTGTGTTATGAGTGTTCCCAGCAAGTGTCTGTCCACCCATGATGTACAGCACTGGGGGGCCCAGTTCTACATTAAAATACAAAAGGAAATCGAAGCTATTTAACACATCCTTTTTCACAGACCTCTTATTTTTTTCTGAAAGACTTTGACAAGAGGTACTTCAAAAACATAGCATTTTAAGTAGGGATTGTATGAAAATTCAAGGCTTTCAGATGCTGGGGAGTTTGCATAGAAGTAATTGCATGTTCTTTTCCTTGATGCCTTTTTCTGTCCCCGATGTCATCCAGGACCCCACAATACATCTACTTGTCATGTCCCCTTCGGCTCCTCTTAACTGTGACATTTTCTCAGGTTTCTCCTGTTTTTGATGACCTTGACAGTTTTGAGGAGGAGTGGTGGTCTGGCACTCTGTAGACTCTACGTACCATTCTGTATATTTTACATTTACATAATGTAAGAGACATTTCTTTAAGTCATCGCTTGCTTTTTTTAGAAACGTTATTTTCAATGATGGCGTGCTATAACTTTGATAACTGTGACATTTAGATTTTTTTTTCCCTCAAGAAAAGAAAATAGGTTTCTGGCTGTGGTTCTTTGATGCTGACCAGAGATTAACACGGAGGGGACAGCATTCACCAGTGAAATATATGCACCTAGTCAGTGTATTCTGGTGCGGATAATTCTGAGAGTGTTTGACTTCTGTACCAGGTTAGAGTGTAAGTGTAGGCATATGTGGACACAGAACAAGACACAATATGTGGTGAACACACGCACACACACACACACACACACACGCAGCTGGCTCTTCTACCACCTCACGGAAGCACCTTCTGTGTGCTTCTCATTGTCCGATGCAGCTCCGATTCTGAACTTGCTTGTTATGTGACCTCGGACAAATAACCTTACCTTTCTGTGTCTCAGTTTTCTCTTCAGTACCATGAGGACCAGAGTATCTACATGACAATGTTCTGGCAAGGATTAAATGTGACAATCAATGTAAGATTCTTAGAACAGTTCCCTGTCTATAATATGCCCTCAGTCCATGCTGTCAGTTACGAGCTACCACTACCAGATAAAGTCTAATCTGGCACAAAAATCTCAACCACGGGGTCCTACGGTCTCTCTAGGCTTCGTATTTTCTTGGTCCTGACTTTGCTTCTGCATTTCCTCTGCCTGAAATGTCTATTTTCTACTGCTCCCCTTTCTCAATGCCTCAACCAGTCTTTGATGAACAGATTGAAATACACTTTTTCTGTAACTTTCTCTAGAAAGAGCTAATAACTCCTGCTTAGCTTTTTCTACAAGGTAAGGATTACTATTTAGATCTTATGGATGAAAACACTGAGGACCAAGGTAGATAACAGATTCTCCCATGGCTGTCCAGCTTAAAATAGCTAACAAAGGCGAGATTCAAATGCAGGTGCTTCTGGTACTTTGTGCTTTTCCTCTCCATCACCCACCTTCCACTTTGGGATCATCCACAAAGAGCTGCCCTGGAAAGAACAGCCTTTAATAGCTTTGGAAACCGGTTTCAATTCTGGTCACTGGGCCAGCTGTTTCCATTTATTTGGGGAGAGTGGGGCCAGGTTTGAATAGGGACAATCCTGCTTCCTCGTCTACAAAATGAAAATGATAGCCATTTTCCCGAGGTCTTTCTGCTCTAATATTCCGTGATACTGTTTTATACCTCGATATAGTGATGGAGATTACTTAGATCTGCTTGGGCTTTGGGCTGACCACTTTTTATTTATCATTTTTCAGTTCTATTCTCTTATTATCAATCTTAAATAAGGAGCTTAATAGAAATATCTCTGGGGAGCTGAAAAGACACTTCCAGAGCCAGGTCCTGTCAATAACATCTCCAATTCCATTAGAAGCACTTCCCTGCCCTGTTGCTCTGATACTTAAAAACCCCTCTGTTCTCAAAAAGAGATACAGGCTTGTAGATCATTCCACGACCACTTCACACCTTGCTGGTGCTTATGTGACCAATGCATAGACCTTCTCTGTTCTTCCAAATGAATTCACACACTTGCTGTCCTGATCACATAACAGGAAATCTGTATCTTGTCAACCCCATCCCTGCATTCTCAGTGCAGCTCCCTCCCAGGACCCATGATAATATTAATTACAACCTCTGCTTAAAAAGAGGCTCCTGCCTGAAGGTCTGTGTGCAAAATCAGGGTTTCTTTTTTTAAGAAGGAAGAGCTGCTTCCAGATGAGTCACAGAGAAAGGAACGACTAAGTATCCTTTCCATAGATGGTCTGGCCAGACAACAATGGGGGACACAGAAATTATAGACACAGATGCCCTTCTGCATGGAGGGGAAGCTACAAAAAATTCCAATGTTTTCTGAAATACCATCCCAGACCATTCCGACCACAAGTTACTACCTCGTTCTTTAGGCATTTAGAACAAGTCTGTTTGACCACTCCTCTTGTCCTTTTCCATCTTAACTTAAAGTGGGTGGGATTTGAACAAAGGAATCTTAAAATCAAGTCACCTCTCTGTCCCTCCTTCAACCATTCTCTTAACCTCACTGAATCTGAATCTTGGTTTTTTTCTCATGTTTAAAATAAAGATAATGAGGGCACCTGTGTGGCTCAGTTGGCTAAGTGTCTGCCTTTTATTCAGGCCAGGATCCCAGGGTCCTTGGAACAAGCCCCACATCCAGCTTCCTGCTCAGCCCGCTTTTCCCTCACTCTCTGCTGTTCCCCCTGCTTGTACACACTCTCTCTCTCTCTCTGTGTGCCAAAAAAATATATAAAATCTTTAAAAAAATAAAATAAAATAAAACAAAGACAATAAAAATGCAAGGTTTTGGGCTTTTTGTGAACATAGTGTTAAACCAGTGCTTATTGTCTTAAATATTTTAAGGTTCAGTGAGGTCATTAACTAGGTGTCACGTATTATTGTTCCCTCATGTCCAAGTGCAATGTCTTCTTCAAAGAAAAAGTTGCCTAACTATAGCTATTACTCCAAACAATTTCTGATGTTCTCATTTTTAACCTGGGCCAGTTGGTGCATTGAACACCATTGGACTACCCAGCCTTGTCTATAGTCCAAGACAAAATTAAGTAGAATGTGAGAGAACTAACAATTTATTTCCTCCCTATATATCTTTCTTATCATCTTCTCCTCCTATTTGGTGTTTTCTCTTCCAGTTCTGTCATTTCTTCCTGGTCTCCCCAGGGAAGGCCACTGAGATATTATCTGCCCACAACCTCACGTACCTTCCTATGGGATCAGCAGCTTTTACGTACCAATGCAAAAGGCATGTTAGAAAGCCAAAGGTGGCAAGATACTTCACATTAAAGGGTTAATGGACAATAGTTAGAAAAAAAATGTGTTCTCTCTAAGTGCAAGAAAACAAATTACCGAAGTATTTCCACCAAAGGGTAATCAGCCATCTTTGCTTTCACATAGATTAGCTCATTTAATTCTCATAAAAATCTATGAGAAGCTTCCAGGTCCATAGGATAATGGCAACAGCCTAAATTGGAATCCCTCCATGCAGCCTCAAAAACAAAAACACAGATGAACAAGAGAGCAAATAAAATTGCCCATATCTTGCCTTGCAACATAACATAAAGACAACGAACTTTACAAACTTTAATTTACAACTAATTGGGAAAATCAGTGGGGAAAGCAAAGCAGAAAAGAGTAGGAGGCTGGGAAAATCAAGGAATATCAATTAAGGCTTCCAGGCAGAGTAGTCTAAGCAAGGAAAAAGAGACTCTGGCCATTACATAAAAGCATTAGTAAGACTTGTAAGTTAGTAAGGTAACAACTTGGTAGTGAATACAAGCCTTCCTAAATAACAAGACAAACACAGAATGACATAATGTAATAGAAGGAAAGAGAGAGACAGAAGAGATCACATAGTGCAAGTCACTTTAGAGGGAAATGATATAATGAACACAGTAAAATAATTGTAGAATTGAAATAAAATATATCAATTATATAGTAAATGTACACAAGCTGAATTTGTGTCTTAAAAACATATTTTCAAGTTGGTTTCAACACAAAACCAACCCTGTTCCATATACACATGATACAACTAAACAAGGTGGTGCAGAAAGCCTACAGATAAAGAATTGAGCCAAGTGTACCAAGCAAATGCAAAGGAAGTGAGAGCTGGGCTTTGATTTTGCTACCTGTTAAGACAGAATTCAGGACAAAAGGAGGTAAGACAAAGAAGAAAATGTTATGAAGGCAAAGGCCACAATTCACACTCAAAATGAGATAGGAATTTTTCCACATCAGCCACCTTCCTAAAATAGAAACCAAAGGAAATGCAGAGACAGAAGCAAACTTTAAGAGACTTTGGCATGCCGTGCTCAGACTGAGAAAGGCCAAGTGAATAAAAAATAAGGAAGGATAAAAGGGACAAAACAGCATAATAAATAAGATGGATCTATTTGCACCCTGATAATAGAGAATAAATCTTATGTCTGAATGCACAATGGATATTTGTGAAATTCACCAATGAATCACATATTGAATTACAATAAAAAGTTCAATAAATTACACAAAGTAGTCATCATACAAAAAAAAATCTCTGATTATTATGCAAAGATCCCAGATTCAAATGAAGGAGTACATATTAATACCACATTATAAAAAAAATCATTAAAATATTACGTGTAAGAATCTATGTATCTTTATACAGTTAAAGCGGTAACCAGGCGAAATTGTATAGTCTTAAAGAGATATGTCAATAAAAGTGAACAAGGAAAATGTGAATTAAACATGTCACTCCAATATATGAAAAACAGAATAATTCAGTTAATAAAGGAGCATGAAAGAAGAAATAAGAATAAAAACAGAAATTAATGAAGTAGAGGGGCGCCTAGATGGCACAGTCAGTTAAGCGTCTGCCTTCGGCTGAGGTCGTGATCCTGGGGTTTTGGATCCAGCCCAGTATCAGGCTCCCTGCTCAGTGGGGAGTCTGCTTATCCCCATTCCTTTGCCCTTCCCCCTAACTCCTGCTCGTTCTCTCTCTCTTGCTCTTGCTTCCGCTCTCACTCTTTCTCAAGTAAATAAATAATATCTTTTTAGGAAAGAAATTAATGAAGTAGAAAAGAGGGAAATAGCCGTATCAATAAGTAAACATTTGATTATAAAAAAATAAGCAATCACTAGCTAATATAATTAAGAAAGGTAACACTGTTTATGGGAAAGGCATGGCAGAGGAAAAAAAAAAAACAACAACCCACAAATACACAAGATAAAAAATGACAAAGGGAAAAGTCCATTGAGACAGATGAGAGTTAAATAATGCAAAAGTGGATAATTTTCTGGGAAAGCATACTTTGCCAAAATTGACTGTAGTGAGGCAAACAGACCAATTTTTATAGAAGGCATGGAGAAAGTTACCAAAGAGTTACTTCTCACTCTCCACATCTCAGAAAAACAGCAGGTCGAGATGATTTCACGGGGGAATTCTATGGAAATGTCAATGTCCAGGCCATCCTATTTGTACGAAAGCATAGAAAAAGAAGGAAATCATCCAAATTCTTCTGACAAAAAAAATAGATCATTAATAACAAACTTAATTAAAAGAATACTTTCCTCAAGCCCACCAACAAATCTTGCTTATAAATATTAACACAATGATCCAAAATAAATAGCAAACATTGCCCAATATCTCATTAAGAAAACAATGTATCAGGACAAAATAGACCTTCTACCAGAAATACAAGATACATTAATATTGGGAAGTTAATTAACATATTTCACCTTATTATTAGTTCTAGTGAGAAAAGTCATTATGTTCTTTTTCATATATGTTGGAAAAACATTTGCAAAATTTAACTCACATTTCCAATAAAAATACATGATAAAAATAACCAATGAATGCTTTCTCAACATAAAAAAAAAAGATAAATACCTTACTCAAAAACTGGGATCTATTTAATGGGAAAAGACTGAACTCTTTTCTCTGAAGTCTGGCATCAGGCTAGGATGGCCATTTCATTATTATTCACCATAGAACTGGAGCTTTTAGGTTATATATTGAGACGAAAGGACAAAATCAGAAGGATAAGGATTTGAA
Organism: Enhydra lutris kenyoni; assembly: GCF_002288905.1. Classification (NCBI taxonomy): domain Eukaryota; kingdom Metazoa; phylum Chordata; class Mammalia; order Carnivora; family Mustelidae; genus Enhydra; species Enhydra lutris. Next base: position 26,005,882 of record NW_019154109.1, on the reverse strand, counting down.
AGGATTAGTTAAAATACCTATTTTTGCAGATGGTTAAGATATGGCTCTGTATCCTGAAAACCCATGTAGCATAAATAATTTTTAAATTAACAGAATTGTAAAATATTGCATTAACATATAAAAAGCAACAGTCTTATTTTTTTTTTTTTTTTTTTTTTTTAAGTAAGCTCCATGCCCAACGGGGGCTTGAACTCACAACTCCAAGACCAAGAGTCTCATGCTCCACCAACAGAGCCAGCTAGGCACCCCAAAATCAATTGTCTTGATACATCACATTAACAGAATGAAGGACAAAAACCACATGATCATTTTAATAGATGCAGAAGGAGCACTTGGCAACATTCAACATCACTTCATGACAAAAATAATCAGCAAACTAGAAATAGAAGGAAACCACCTCAACATAATAAAAGCTAAATATGAAAGTCTTACAGCTAACATTATACTTAATAATGAAAGACTGAAAGTTTTTCCTCTCAGATCAGAAACAAGACAAGGATGCTCACTCTTACCACTTCCATCCAACATATCATTAGAGGTTCTAGTCAGAGTAATCAGTCAAGAAAAAGAAACAAAAGCCACCCAAATTGTTGAGGAAGATATAAAATGATCTCTGCAGATGGCATGACTTTATCTGTAGAAACCTTGGAGATCACACACACACACACACACACACACACACACCTGTCAGAGCTAATAAGCTCAACAGAGTTGCAGGACATAAAATCATTACACATAAATCAGTTGCATTTCTATACACCAAGAATGAATAGTCAGGAAAGGAAATTATGAAAGCAATTTCATTTATGATAGCATCAAAAAGAATCAAATAGTTGGGAATAAACTTAACCAAGGAAGTGAAAGGCTTCTACACTGAAAACTATAAAACATGGCTGAAAGAAAATAAAGAAATCACAAATAAATGGAAAGACATGTCATGTTCATAGACAAGAAGACAGTATTGTTAAGATGTTAATATTCTCAAACCAATCTACATATTCAACTCAATCTCTATCAAAACCTATTGGAATTTTTGGTTTTTTATAGAAATAGAAAGATGTCATCCTGAAATTCATGTGGAATCTGAAAAGACCCTAAATAGCTAAAACAATTTTGGGGAAAAAAAAGAACAAATTTGGAAGACTTATGCTTCCTGATTTCAAAACATATTACAAAACTATAGTAATCAAAACAGTGCGGTATTTCATGAGGACAGCTAGTAGACCAATAGAATGCACAGTAGAAGGAAAAAAAAAACACCTTTGATAAAGGTACTTTGCCTATCTAATCAGGGAAGGATACTCTTTTCAATAAATGTTCTTTAGAAAACTAGATACCCGCATGTAAAATGAAGTCAGACCCTTATTTTACACCATGTTAAAAAAAAAAAAAAAAAAAAACTCCTAAACATAAGACCCAAAACTAAAACTTCAGAATGAAACAGGGAAATGTCTCATGATGTTAGATTTGGCAATTATTTCTTGGAAACGACACCAAAAATATGGACAGCAAAAGCAAAAATAGACAAAAGGGACTACATCAAACTTAAAAATTTCTGTTCCTCAAAGGACACAATCAGCAGAGTGAAAAGGCAATCTACAGATTGGGGTAAAATACTCACAAATCATATATGTGATAAGGGGTTCGTATCCAGAATATACAAAGAACTCCTACAACTTAACAACAGGCAGAGCACTTGAACATATATATATTTTTCCAAAGATGATATACAAAAGGCCAAGAAGCACATGAAAAGCTGCTCAGCAGTAGCAATCAGCAGTAAAATACAAATCGACACCGCAATGAGATTTTCACTTTATCCCATTAGTATGGCTGTTCTCAAATACACAGACACAGACACAGACACACACACACACACACACACACACACACACACACACAGTGGTGGTGGAGATGTGAAGAAGCTGGAACCCTTGGACACTACTGATGGAATATTGAAATAGTGCTAAAATCACAGAAGTCACCTTTAAGTTTCCTCCCACCTACTTTCCACCCCAGGGCAAATTTGGGAAAATTGAAACATAAAAAAATAATGATTCTAATTGGCCATAAATGGTTGTAAAATAGTACATAAATATCTACAAGTCCATCACTAATTCTCTCCACTCTATCCAACATCCTCCTCTCCTTTCCATACAAAATCCAGAAAGATTGATGTAAACTTTGTCACTTATTTCCTTAAAACTCTTCAATGATTCAATTTCCCATTGCTCTTTTTTTTTTCTTTTTTGCCCATTGCTCTTTTAAAAAATATTTTATTTATTTATTTATTTGAGAGAGAGAGAGAGAGAGAGTTGCGGGGAGGGGCAGCAGGGGTGGGAAAGGGAGAGAATCTCAAGCAGACACTGCTGAGCCTGAGCCTGATGTAGGGCTCAGTCTCTGGATCCTGAGACCATCACCTGAGCTGAAGTCAAGAGACAGACGCTCAACCAACTGAGTCACTCGGGTCCCCTTTCCCCTTTGCTCTTAAAACCTAAAATTCTTGCTATTATCGCTAAGGCTTTGTGAGACTTGTCTTGTTTAACTACAATGTATCTCCTGGATGCTTTTCCTTGATCAGTGCATTCTAACCACACTTGCTTCTTTGCTCTTCCTTGAACACAGAGCCCCCTTGCTACTTGCGAATTCTGTGACTCTTCCATTTGTTCTGTGGCACTTACACCGATCTTCAATTATCTTTCTTTCTTTCTTTCTTTCTTTTTTTTCTTTCTTTCTTCCTTTCTCTCTTTCTTTCTTTCTTTCATGTTACCCAACTGTCCTGGAAAATAACAATTCCAAAAGGGCAGGAGAGTTTGTTTTTTCCAGACCCGAGTCTAGTGACTGGTAAATGATGGGCTCTCAATGAGTATTTCTGAATAAATGAATGGTATATGAATGAACAGTAAAAATGAATGAAGTAATTCCTCTGATGACATGGATGGAGCTAGAGGGCAAAATGTTAAGCGAAATAAGTCACTCAGAGAAAGGCCAAGTACCACTATTTCACTCATATGAGGAAGTTAAGAAACAAAACAAATGAGCAAGGGGTAAAAAGAGAGAGAGAGAGAGAGAGAGAGAGAGAGAAACAGAGAAATAGACTCTTAACCAGGGAGAACAAACTGGTGGTGACCAGAGGGGAGAGGATGGGGAGATGGGGGAACCGTTGTTGGGGATTAAGGAAGGCACTTGTGATGAGCTTCTGGTAATGTGTGGAACTGTTGAATCACTCTTACTGTACAGCTGAAACCAATACACTGTATGTCAACTGTATGTTAACTAACTGGAATTTAAATAAAAACTTAAAAAAAGAGAGGAAAAGGAATAGTTCTTCTGACTTCTAGTCCCAATCTCTTTCTATTACAGTTTCCTGTTTTTCCTTCTTTTTGTTTAGCTCATCTCTATACGCATATGGGCTGCATACATTATGCAGTCCATATGCTTACACATTAAAGCCTACCAGGTCGCTATCAATGAAATTATCTTGTATTGTTACTGTTTTCCCTTTGAGAAGGCTAACCTGGAAAGGTCCTTAGAATCTTACAAATCCTTTTGTTTCATGGGTAAGGAAAGAGAGGACTGTCCTCTTAAGTGATTTACTCAAGGTCACACAGCTAATTATTGTTAAATCTGAAATTATCACCCAGAGCTACACATTTTCTAGTTCAGTGGCCTTTTTCATACCTTTCCTTTCCCTATATTGGTTTATCCCTTCACCCTCCACTCCCTAGCTCTCACCGACACACAACTGGGAATAGGAGGAAATGTTATGAGAGGAAAATGAAGGGCTGGTGGTGTCTTACAATCATCAGTGCCCCAGGAGAGAGAGTTTCACTGAGCTAGGAAGCATCACTGTGCTCCTTAGCAGCATTTTTGAAATCACTAGTGTGCCCTCCAAGTGAGATTGGCCTCAAATGACATTATGTCTTAGGAGGCTAGATGCCAAGACATCCCCAGTGTGTGCATTTATGTCGTCTACGGTTCCCTTAGAACCACTTTGCCAACTGTGGAGATGGAAAAAATTATTCCCGGAATTCCATGGCAACTATTTCTGAATTTCCCATGTTTGTTCAAATGATAAATGTAAAACCATCATCTATTTTTAAGTTCTTTGAGCCTCATTGACTCAAAAGAACAGGAAAGCCCTTGTCAGGACAATTCTGTTTTATGAAAAAGTAAGGGTGGGGACTTTTGCTTTTCTTTAAATAGTCTAAAATTTTAAGGTTGTTTTTTACACAAGAACTGTGCAGTTAATTGGAATTGAATGGTCTTGCCTTCCTTGTAAATGAAGCCCATTCCTAAGATTGAGATGATCAATCTTAATCACGGGAAGTCCCTGAGGCAAGGATGTGCGTTGAAGTATAAGTAAAGGGTTAGCAAAAACCATCGCATCCCAGGGGCAGGGGCCCATAAAGGGAACAAGGCCTTCTCTTCTGGAGGGATGTTTACTGTAATATTCATAAAGGCTCCTGCATCCCATTCTGCAAGGCACCCCTCCCTCTCTGCCTCAGCTCAGCATTTGTGGATCCTGCTAATAAGGATTATCAGTTATCTGGATGTTGGTTATGAGGACACAGAGATGGGTAACACCCTGCCCCTTCCATTAACAAACAATGTTTTTAAAAGTGTAAGCACCCTAGATCATGGACAATTTCTATGGACCTTTATTCAAGTCATGTGGGTGTGGAAAACGAATTGAAAGGACTTCAGAGAACATCAAGCTTTGAAAGATGTTCAGGAGCTACCTTGTCGATTGCTACTCCACATGTTGTCCCAGGGGTGGCAGCTGGTATCACCTGGAAGCTTGTTAGAAAGTGTAGAATACTTGGCTTCCCCCTCTATCTCCTCAACCAGAACCTGTGTAATAAGATCCCCAGGCAATTCCTATAAACATTCAGCATAAACATTGAGAGTCCTGATCAATCCACTGATACCTTGAATTTGTCCTGTGTTTATGAACAGAAAGGATTGCAATTCTGTGACCAAAGTATATTCCACTGATGACCTGCTCCTGTCTCTCACTCAATACTACGGCTACTCAGGGAGGCACAGCCTTGCCTGGATTTTAGAACAAAGGATGAATCCTTTGGAGCAATTCCTGAGTACTTAGACATTTAGGATGAAAGGAAAAAAGAGGGCAGAAGGGAGGGAGGGAACAAAGAAAGAAATTTGTTATAACTGACTGCCCACTACTTCATAGATTTTTGTGAAACACAGACAGTTATGATTCCTCCCATATGAACAGATAGCTTTCTAAACAAACGTGAGAGGTGGTATGGTGATCATATTATTGTTCCTATTATTCCCTCCCCACTTCCTCTAGGAGGCTTATAAAGGACTTAGTGCCTTCCTGGAGGAGAAGTTCACCCCACATGATATGGGTTAAAGTCAGGTTTGAGCCGAGGAGACGTGCTTCAAGCAGGCATTACTGAGTTTTGGCCCATCCTCTTAATCCTTCTTAATCCTTCCTTCTGCCTTGAGCGGAGAGGGCCTCCTCTCTTACCCCAGATTCTGGAATAAAACACATGGAAGAAAACTGTGCTGCCACCAATATGTAATGTGAGTGAGAAATAAACCTTTGTTGTTAAGCAACTAAATTTGGGGGGCTGTTTAACCTAGGGAAAGCTGAATCATGCAATGGTCATCAGTGTCTTCTGGTGTCAAAGATTATCTTAACCCTATACAGAAGGCAAACCTGGAAATGTCCTTAGACATCTAGATGAAGAAATGGTGTTCAATGTAAAATGTTTACTGCACCATCAACATTAATCGTGTAAATAAATTATGAGAAAAACAAAGTGCATATAATTTTATTTTGAGGTTCCTTATTATTTATTTATTTATTTATTTATTAAAAGATGTTTATTTATTTATTTGACAGACAGAGATCACAAGTAGGCAGAGAGGCAGGCAGAGAGAGAGAGGAGGGAAGCAGGCTCCCTGCTGAGCAAAGAGCCTGATGTGGGGCTCGATCCCAGTACCCTGAGATCATGACCTGAGCTGAAGGCAGAGGCCTCAACCCACTGAGCCACCCAGGCGCCCCAAGTTTCCTTATAATTTAATGAAGGCACCATGCATCCACCTGACCCTGTACATCAAGATAATAATTAAAATTTAGAATGTAGATGTTCCCATGCTGGAGATGCTCCTCAGGTGGCTAAAATATTCTCAATTTTTCAGGTTATTAAGTACATCAGTCATTAAGTGCCTTTTTGCTCCCCCCACCCTGAATTATTATGCTTTTACATTTAACACATTTCCTCTCAGTTAAATATGTCAAGATTACCCTGGAAATAGCTAAAAATTTTATTTCACTTGGTATAGGAACATAATCAGAATATTAAGATAAAGTGGCCTATTTTTTTAAGTTGAATAAATCATTTGTAATTTCTTGAATAAAAATTAAATGAGTAGCATCAGCTTTTATATTTGGTAGACATTTCTAAGGTTAACCTTTTTTTTTTTTTAAAGATTTTATTTATTTATTTGTCAGAGAGAGAGCGAGCCAGTGTGAGCATATGCAGACAGAGTGGCAGGCAGAGACAGAGAGAGAAGCAGGCTCCCTGCTGAGCAAGGAGCCCAACGTGGGACTCGATCCCAAGAGGCTGGGATCATGACCTGAGCCGAAGGCAGCCGCTTAACCAACTGAGCCACCCAGGCGTCCCTAAGGTTAACCTTATACACAAATTAATGCTTAGTAGGATGGCAAATTCCAGTGCTGACAGAGACCATTGGCTCGTATTTTTATGCACTTTTACTGAATTAGGAGAGTGGAACATAAATAGTATTTGGGTACTTTCAGTAACCCTTCATAGAGCTAAGAGACTATTTATTAGCCTCTGTACCCAGAGGTGAGCTCAGAGACTCCTAGTGTCCATGGCATAACCATGGCCGTACAGCCGGTGCAATAAACAGACCAGTAACTCATGAGTTCATTCTGGAAGCCTTTCCATGCACAAGAGTCTGGAAGACTTTCCATACACAAAAGCTGCTAAAAATTTATTTCACATGTTGAAACAAACCAGTAAGCTTAAAGAAATTTTGTACTCCTTGTAATTTGTTGATTTGTTTTTGTTTTTCCTCTACTCCTTCCATCTCTCCCTACCTCTGCATTTTATAATTCACAATTATCTAAAGGCTTGGGTATATTAGCCACTCTTATAAAATAAGCCCCCTGGACAACTTAATTAGCCAGCCATAGAAGAAAGTTCCTTGACACAGCACATCTCTTAGCAGTACTGTTCTCTCAGGTCTTGTCTTGACTATCAGAATCTTTCCTCCCCCAAAGAGAAATTACAAATACATACTCAGACATCTGGAATTCATTGACTGAGGCTGACCTCATGACCTCACAAAACCTCATTTGTAGAGGCTGGTGGTTTTCGTTTTTCACATGTACATACATGGCTTAAACACAAAAAGCCCTGAGTTTTATTCTTTTCGGTCAGAGAAGAATGAACAAATGAATGAGTTGAACGAATAAATAGAATTATTGGCAGCTTGGTCCTGGTGCAATCCCAGAATGGACCATAGTTGACTCTTCTGTTTATGTGTACAGCGTTGTTTTCAACATTTCATTCTCTACTAGCCTCTATTAAAGACAAGATACTATGCCCAATTAAGATATTTTATTAATTTGGTGATGGTTGGGTTTTTTGGAGTCCTAACTCCAAGACGGCAGAAGGGAGTCCTAACTCCTTTTATTGGAGTCCTAACTCCTTCAAACTAATGACCTTTGAATATAGGTAGACACAAGATTTTATCTTATTTTTGCCTTCTTCCAAGTTGGAGATAGAACATAAAATAAGTAACATAAAATTTTTAGATGGTAGAGGTGAGTTCTTTTGCAAACATCCAAAGTGATTTCATAGCCATAGAATGTTTGCCCTTCATACCAGATATTTTACAAAAGAACCTGGAAAAAGAAAGAATGAAAGAAAGAAACCCAAGAAATAAGTTTCTCTGAGAACAATAACCACCATAGATATCCTGAAATCTCATCTACTCTACTTTGTGCCTGTACGTTCTGGTTACAAAAATAGTCTTGGTTATAATCAAATTACTTTCTAGGTTATTAACTTTTTGGTTAGTCACAAGAAAATTCTGAGTACCTACGATGTACAGAACATGTAGTTAGGTATTGTGGACAGTTTGAGGATGTATAACTTGGATTCCTTCCTCAAAGAAGCTTCTTAGTAAGTTAGGAAGGCTGTACCAGGCATGGAAAGTAAAGTAATGATGGGAGGCATAATCCATGAATGCTAATTAGTTTACAGACAATGAGCCACATGTGTTCAGAGGGGTAAGACTCATGAGTGCTGGAATGGTCAGGGCAAGTTCCAAAGAAAGATTGCTTTGGCTCTAATAAGAAAATAAAAACAACCCAATTAAAAAAAAAAAGCCACAATTTTGGCTATTATGGACAAGCAATGTCCACAATAGCCAAACTATGGAAAGAACCTAGATGTCCATCAATAAATGAATGGATAAAGAAGATGTGGTATATATACAATGGAATACTATGCAGCCATCAAAAGAAATGAAATCTTGCCATTAGCAACGATGTGGATGGAACTAGAGAGTAATATGCTGAGTGAAATAAGTCAATCAAAGAAAGACAATTATCATATGATCTCCCTGATATGAGGAATTTGAGTGGCAGAAGGGGGCTTTGGGGGGTAGGGAAGGACAAAATGAAACAAGATGGGATTGGGAGGGAGACAAACCATAAGAGACTCTTAATTTCACAAAACAAACTGAGGGTTGCTGGGGGTAGGGTGGTAGGGAGAGGGTGGTTGGGTTACAGACATTGGGGAGGGTATGTGCTATAGTGAGTGCTGCAAAGACTGTAAGCCTGATGATTTACAGACCTGTTCCTCTGGGGCAAATAATACATTATATGTTAATTAAAAAAAAAAAAGAAAAATTAAAAAAAATAAATAAAATGGGCACAGAATCTGAATAGACACCTCACCAAAGATACACAGGTGACAAATAAGCAAATGAAAAGATCTTTGAGATGATACATCATTATGGAAAGGCACATTAAAACAATGCTCTACCACTTCATGTCTATTTGGTGGCCAAACTGAAATCATCAATGCTGACGAGGGTGAAACAACAGAAATTCTCACTCATGTCTGGTGGGAATGTAAAATGGTACAATTGCTTTGGAAGACACCTTGGCAGTTTCTTACAAAACTAAATATACTTTTACTATACAATCCAATGTGCACACTCCTTTCAACTCAAATGGGTTGAAAACTTACGTACACGCATGCTTATTTCACAGCAAATTTATTCAGCGTTGCCAAACTTGAAAGCATTAAAGATGTCCCTCAATAGGTAAATAGATACACGAACTCGGATACACTCAAATGGTATTTGATGCTAAAAGGAAGTGGGCTATCAAAACATGGAAAGATGGGGAGGAACCTTAAGCCTTTATTTCTAAGTGGAAGAAGCCGATCTGAAAAGGCAGCTCACTGTATGTCTCCAATTCTATGACATTGTGGAAAAGACACAAGGATGGAGACGCTACAGAGGAGGCAGTAAAGATCGGTGGCTACCAAGGGAGTGCACGAGGGAGGGAGGGACACATAGCTGTGGCGATGGGACTTTCTCGGGCAGTGAAACTATTCTCTGTGACCCAGTAATGATGGACACATATCTATACATTTGTCAAGACCTTGAGAATGAGCAGCACAGTGAATACTATTATAAACCATGGATTTTAGTTAATAGTAATGCATCAATATTGATTCATCAATTACTAAAGTGTCCTACACGAATAAAAGATGTAAATGGTACGGGGAACTGGATGGGGGGAGAGGTCTTTGTGCTTTCTGATTAATTTTTCCATAAAGCTAAACTTCTCTAAAGAAATAAAGTCTATTCATTTTTAAGAATCATGTGTTTATTTTAAAGTGGACTTGGCCGAGTTAGGATTCATACAGGCTTGAGGGCCCAGGTCAGGAGATTTAGGCAATGGATAGAGCAAGACATAAGCACATAAAGAGAAAAGGATAAGTCCACAATGGGTCAGAGACCAAGAAGCTTCAGTGGACTGTCTGGTCTGCTGTCCCCTGACCCTGCAGCTCTGGGTCTAAAGCCTCAATTTTGGCATCAAAAATAGCTTCATTTGAATCCCAGTTCTGCTGATTAAGGGCTATGTGAGCTCCATTAAATAAATCCCCTAAGCTTTCTGAACTTCCCTTGCATCAGCTACAACACAGAGAAAATAATACATAGAGGACTGTGGAAAGGCTCAAAAGAAATAATGTACATGAAATTTTTTGTGTGAATTCTGAAGTGCTATAGAAACATGTGTTGTCACTATCACAGAAAAGAAAATATCCCACTGCCTTTATTGCCTTTAAGGTGACCCACTCTTGACAACTGACTGACAGGAGAGTGCAGATCTGTCTTGTTGAAATAGAGTCACCTTGGGGTGCCTGGGTGGCTCAGTTGGTTAAGTGACCGCCTTCAGCTCAGGTCATGATCCTGGAGTCCCAGGATCGAGTCCCACATAAGACTCCCTGCTCGACAGGGAGTCTGCTTCTCCTGCTGACTTTTCTCCTCTCTCTCTCTCTCTCTTTCAAATAAATAAATAAAAAATAAAATCTTTAAAAAAAAAAAAGAAATAGAGTCACCTCAGTCTACACTGAAGCTTCTCTTAAGCACCATCTTCACTGCTTATTTATATATTTGGCCAGCCTCTTGATGACACACCACATCCTGGGTGGAATCAGTTGTTAGGCGCAGCCATATTAAGTCCCAGAAATCTGGGATGGTGTGAACAGTGTCTGGAGAGGTCAAGTCTGGGACAACAGTCTTTGAACTTGATGATTATCCTCGGCTTACTTCTCACTTCTTTTTCCACAATACTATGTCTCTACCCCAATCTCCCCTCCAGTAGTGATTTTGTGACCTCTTCTGCTCAAAATCTCTATGAAAGAGAAAATCAAGTTAAAAGGCAGCTGGAGACTAGTCTGGGGATAGTTTTCATTGGTCACCTGCTCTTATGGCTGAGGAACATCACATCAGGCAAAGGAGTTCAAACTTTACCTCAAACACTTTGACTCAAAAAAATGTAGCATGCTCATTATGTGAAAAACTAGACAGCATACACCATTCTGAAGGAGGACATAAAGTTGTAGGGCTCACCTTTATAGATTATCTCATTTAATCAATACTTTTTGTGAAGACTTTTTGTGAAGTGTACTTTATTACCAACCACATTTTCCAGATAATGACACAGGCTCTGGGATTTTAAGTGACTTGTCCCAAGCTCAGACTCATTCTTAGAAGAGGCAAAGCTCCATTCCACTTCTGCTGGCTTTGAGCCCAATGTCATGTCTGGTGTAGTCATTCTCTGTGACTACCCTCCCAATAGACACTACGACATTATGGTTATGATAACCACTTAAGAATAAAAGTCCAGCCAACTGAATGGGAATGGGATATGCTTGTGCCTTGGAGTCAGGAGTTCTTGAGGGTTTTCATTCAATAGACTATAGACATTTAAGGAGATCTAGTGTATACCAAACACGTGGTAGGCACCAGCATTTTAATGACAAATCAAACACGTTCTCTGCTATCAAGAGATTTCCAGTCTCAAGGGAGAGGTAAACATGTCTCTCGTAGACCACTAAAGGGCACAGCTTTTATGGCTGAGGTATCCAAAGACCATAGTGGGCAAGGATAAACCAGAGAGGGATGGAAATTATGATCTATAGGAGACAGCGGTGGTGGGGTGAAATGTGTTTGAGGAGACAAAGGTAGATAGGAGAGTTTTCTGAGCATATGTTTATGTGGTGTTGACCTCTAAACAATATGAGTGGTTTACATATTACAGAATTAAATTGAATGAAGACAAAAGATGTAGTGGGGGCACATAGGAGTAAGATACTTATATCTCCTGGGAGTTGGGAAGGGGTCATAAAAAATTTCACAGAAGAAGTTAACTTTGAAGGGAACTCTTTGTTGTCCATTTTTTTTTTATTTGTTTGTATATAACTTAGCTTAGTCTAAAAAGCAGAGTAAATGAACGAATGTTCAACTATGATCATCATGAGTTTTTGGTCCCCAATTGCAGAGAATGGCACTAGCTATACAACCCATCCAGTGGGGGACTGCATGAGAAAGGGCAGGCATGGGGAAAAGGCATGAGTGGCTTTGGAGGTGATTAATAGAGTAGCTCCTGGGAATTTGACTTCTCTTAGCATCATTTATAAACTGAGGAAGAATTAGTGGCTGACTTCACAGTCATCTTCTTGCTAGGATTCCACACAGAATGGCTATGGCCTATTGCCCACAGTATGGGTTTATTTTCTTGGGCCATCATTTTAAAGAGTGTCTTAAGTCAACAAATGGCTACCCTTCACAATTAGAATGTAAACCTTGATCGTGGAACTTACTAATTGTTCTTCACTGTTGTGGTCATTTAAACATAAAATATTCACAATCCAAGTCTTGTAACCCCTGGCCTTTCTTTCTCATGGGAAGGGGATACAATTGCTCAGAAGGATGACCTTCCCACTTGGGTCAACAAGAGCTGCAACTGGTTCTAAGGAGGGTGTCTTATTGCTGTCAAATTGACCGGAGTTGTCACACGTGAAGCCTGCTGTCACTGCATCTTGCTCAGAACCAGCCCCTTAGCTTGCTGAGTCAAGCTGTGCTGACTCCTGGTGATAGAATTTTAATGTGAGGGATGACAGAGGCCTTGGAGTTAATGTGTGCAAGGAGGTGACAGTTTTGAATGTCAGCCAAAGCACAAAGGCCTGTCTGACATTAATTTTGGGGGGTGGCAGGAAGTCACAGGAAGAAGGAGAGAAATAATATGATGGAGAATTGAGATTGGTTGAGTCAAAACTACTACCATCTGCTGCAATGAAAACATCATTCTGTACAGACATAGACTATCTGTGCTTGGGGGGTAGGAACATTGGCCTTGTCAGATAATTTTGTTGTTTTAATTTTTGATCAACCTCATATACAATTTGCTACTTTTAGATCTTTATGATCCCATTTCCCTTGGTAAAATGGACTTGCAAAATTAGACATGGATCTCCTGATAATATGATCTAGAATTTAATCATTTAAGGGAGGAAATACTTAATTTTCTGGTGATAAATGAGCCAAACTATATTTATGCATCTTAATTTTCCTTTTACATTGTCATTTATTAAGAACTCTCAACACTTTTTCCATTATCTAGAGGACTATATTCAAATCTTTAATCTCTCTATAGTGGACAGAATAATGCTCTCTTGGAGATGTCTGCATCCTACTGCCCATAACCTGTGAATGTGGTATGTAATATGGCAAAGGGAAATTAGAGTAACAGTTGGAATTTAGGTTGTTAGAATCAGCTGAATTTGTGGTAAAGAGATTATCCAGGATCATCTGGGGGGTCAGTGACATCACAAGTGTCCTTGAAAGTGGAAACAGAGGTAGAAGTCAAAGTTAGAGTGACATATAGGCTTTGAGGGCTTTAAAGATGGGAAGGGACTATGAGTCAAGGAATGTAGGCTTCGTCTAGGACCTGGAAAGACAAACATATTCTTCTTTGTTCCTTCCAAAAGAAACACAACCTTGCCAACCTTGATTTTAGCCCACCCATATCAGACTTTTGATGTACAGAAGAGTAAGATAATCTATTTGGGTTATTTGAAGCAATTATGTTTGTGACCATTTGTAACAGCAATAGGAAACTAGTATCTTTAAGGTCTTTGGCAGTGTCATCCTGCTTTGTCCTCAATTTCCCTGGATGAATCCTGACTTTGAATTCTGAACACTGACTTCTGAACACAGTTTGTGTAGCATAAACTTTGTTATTTCATTTCCTGTATCTGAAGTTAAATATAGCCTCCTGGAGGGTTGACGAGATAAGGCAGACACCACTGTGGGGCTAGCTAGTGCCAGGACAGGGGGATGGGTCCTGGAGCTGGTTACAGTGAGGCCTACTCCTTAATGTGGGTTAAAAGAAAAAAGTAAGAGGAAAACATCTGGGTCAGTGTCCTTGAGAAAAGGCAGAAGTCAAGAACGAAAAACCACTTTGAAGGCCAAATCCAAAGACCAGTCATAGAATCACAAGCATGGGTCAAGACCAAGATTCTGAGGCCAGGTGGCAAAAAAAAAAAAAAAAAAAGCAAGGGATAAATGAGATGTGTCTTGGGAAAGTAGTGTCAACAGTTCTTAAGGGCCCTATGACTCACTTTGGTGGTGGGCCAGTACATGGAGTTACTTTGTGTTGACTTAAAGGTAATGTCCATGCATAGCTATGAGTGGCCCCCATATCTTCAACCAACTCAGTCTTATCCATCATTCAAAGCCTAGCTCACACCCAACCTCTTCCACAATGCTGTTCTTGAATATTTCAGCTCTACTTATATTCTCTTCCTCTGATGTCTTAGCATTTACCCTGGATATCCTCCCTCATTTGGTTGTGAAAATTCACAGCCTCATATTTTTATTAATTATTTTTATTAACATATAATGTATTATTTGCTCCAGGGATACAGGTCTGTGAATTGTCAGGCTTACACATTTCATAGCACTGACCATATCACATACCCTCCCCAATGTTCATAACTCAATCACCCTCTCCATACCCCCCTGCCCCCAGCAACCCTTAGTTTATTTTGTGAGATTAAGAGTCTCTTATGGTTTGTCTCCCTCCCGATCCCATCTTGTTTTATTTTTTCCTTCCCTTCCACTGAAACTCCCCACTCTGCCTATCAAATTCCTCATATCAGGGAGATCATATGATAATTGTCTTTCTCTGATTGACTTATTTTGCTCAGCATATTACCCCCTAGTTCCATCCACATCATTGCAAATGGCAAGATTTCATTTCTTTGGAAGGCTGCATAGTATTCCATCGTGTATAAATACCACATCTTCTTTACCCATTCATCGGTTGATGGACATCTAGGTTCTTTCCAAGTTTGGCTATTGTGGACATTGCTGCTATAAACATTCGGGTGCACGTGCCCCTTTGGATCACTACGTTTGTATTTTTAGGGTTAATACCCAGTAGTGCGATTGCTGAGTTGTAGGGTAGCTCTATTTTCAACTTTTTGAGAAATCTCCATGCTGTTTTCCAGAGTGCAGAGCCTCATATTTTTAATTAAATGCAGCTATTTTATGTATAATTGTAAAAACTCACATCATACAGTGAGGTATAAAGCAGACATTTTGAATGATTCAGAACTGTACCACCCAAAGATAACCACCACTACAGTTTGGTATTTATCTTTCCATACTGATACTCTGTGTTACCTGCAATTTTCTTCAAACACACACACACTTATATTTCATCTACATTCTCTAAAATGAAGCATGTTGCAGGAAATTCTACATGATATAACTTATTATATCAAGCTCCTTACATATTAACTTACATATAAGTCATTTGACATTCACAATACCCATTCTGTTATTCTGGCATTTAAGTTTTTAATCCATACACATCTTTGCAACACAGTCAAGTTGGAAGTATTTTGAGGGAAGGGAGCAAAATTTAGGTTGTCTGTCCCCACTAATGCCTAACATAGCACGCTATATATTTTAGGGGCTACATAAATCTATTATCAGTTGATGGATGAAAAAGTTGTAACCTGAAAATCCTGGGAAAAGTTCCTACCTTCAGATAGATAGTATTTGTTATTGATAGGCTTTCAAATTCTACCAAGGAATTCCAGTAATTATTTCTGTATAGAGGATTTTTTAAAAGTTGCACCAGGCTGCTGTTTCCGCAAGGGCCAAATTATTATAAACCCGGAGATTTGTCAATTAGCATCAGAATTACTTGTTCAAATGGGGAAGGAGATAAACAGAGATAGGGTCCTTGTTAACTCATTAATATTCCCTATAATGAAAAATGTTGCAGGGAAGAAATAGCCACGGTAATACGTGTCATCAATCTAGCTGAGGGAAAGTGATGCCGTTTATTATCTTTACAGAGTTGCTCTGTTCGCTAGTCAGTAGTTGGCATATTTATCAAATGCCCGGTTGGGGCATTACAGTGACTGTTTCTCTGCTCCACACGAGACTAGTGTTTCTTTCATTCATGCATTCATTCATTTGTTAACTATTCATTCTTTAACATGCATTTTTGGCACACTTGTGATGTGCAAGTCCCTACGATAGGGGCTGGAATACTGAAGATGAGCAAGACAGCGTTATCCTCAGGACATTGTCAATGGAAGGGAAAACAGACAGTAATAAAATGAGTTTTGATGAGAGATGCATCAGCAGAGGGCTAATCTCTACCAGCAAAGAATTTAAAGTTGCATAGCGAAGAGAATGCTGTAAGGTATAGGGCAGTCTTCCCTTCTGACTGCAGTGTTATGCCCGTAAATGGCTGGTTCTGGCAGAAACAAAATCCCAAAATGGGCTGGGTCGCCAGCAAGAGGGGAATGTTAAGGTGCAGGCTTTCAGAGTGGCAGCAAGGTAAGTGGCAAACATTCACGGGGAAAAGGCATGGCTTTCTTTGGAGAGGGCAGCCATAACAAAGCACCACACACTGGCTGGCTTAAACAATAGAAATTAATTTTATTTATTTATTTATTTATTTATTTTTATAGTCTGGAGACTGAAAGTCCAGAATCAAGACATAGTCAGGGTTGTTTTCTTCCGAAAGCTTCTCTCCTTGGCTTGTGGATGGCTGTCTTCTCCTGTGGCTTCACATGGTGACCACTCTGTGTGTGTCTGGGTTGTAATCTCTTCTTAAAAGGGCACAGTCATATTGGATTGGGGCCCAGACACATGACCCTTCTTTAATTTAATTACCTCTTTGAAGACCCTATCTTCAAGTTCTGAGGTACTGGGGATTAGGGCTTCAACATATAAATTTTGGGAGGTCACAAAACTCAGCCCATAAGAGGTACCAAGGGTGGGTCTAGCAGAGTCAGAAATCCTAAATCCTAAAATAAAAGCAAATTGGATCCAGACAGGGTAGCTATCTGGGTACCATTATGAGCCTAACTGAGGTATGGCTTGGTTAAGCTGATTCCCCTTTATAATTCGCTTGCATGAGTGTCTATTAGTGTAACACAGTGTACTGTTGACTTGACTTTTAAGGTTATTTTAAAAATTCCTTGATGTTTCTGCCCACTGCAGGCAACCATGTGTTCTAGGAGTTGGGGAGTTTGGGAAGGGGCAGAGAGAGACACACACCTTACCACAGTCCCTGTAACTGGAATGTGACGGATTAGTTAAGCCATTTCCAACTCTAAAGAGATAGTCTTACTGAAATTTTATAATATTCCTGTATCAGTACCCTAAAGCATTTGGAAATTATTAAATCAGATAGGATATTTCAGGTGAATTAATAGGAAACCAAGTTAAAAATGGATTAAAGTAGGGTTTCCAAATTTTTCTGATAATAAGATTCACTGCTTAAAAATCAGTTATCCAGCCCCTTCCCTTGGATGTTCTGATTCTGGGGCTTGGGTTAGGACCTGAGAATTTATACTTTTAAAAATGGTTCCATAGATGTATTTTATATTTATAAAAGTTTGGCAAACAAATGGAATCAACAATATCACTTTGAATCCAAACTCTTCTATCTACTTTGCCATCATTACTGTGTCTATCATCAGTGTAGCCACTCATGGTCACAAAACACCTGCTGTGCTCCTGGGGTTCATATGTAACAGCAGCAGAAGAACTGTCTTTTCTGGTATGTTGCTTCAGCTAAAAGGAGATAAGGAGGAAGGAAGGAAGGAAGCAATGGAGGGAGGAAGGAAGGAAGGGAGGAAGGGAGAGAGGGGGGGAAACTAATTGAGAAGCTTCTCAGAGTATCTACCCTATTGTCTTACTGCATACTTACCTTTAAATTATGGAGGATGGAATTACCACGTTTGGCTTAGGTTATTCAGGATCACCAGTGAACAGATGAGTTCACTTTGTCTAAGCATGTTTGTTCCTAGAGGTGGATGGACATCCCAATAACAAGAAAGAGTGATAGGGGATTTCATGAGCAAACAACGGTGTCTGCTACAAGTATACAGGAAAATACGGTAATTTTACCGATCAGGTAGAATTAGAATTGGATCATTAGGCTTGCAAAGTAACAAGTGATATTTACTATGTTTTTATGGGACAGACACTGTGTTCTAAGGCTTCATGTAGATTAAGATTTTTAAGTCTGACAATATATTGATGTAAGTACTGTTATTATTCCTGCTTTACAGAAGAAACCGAAGCATAGAGACTTTAATTCGCTTATCTAAGGTCACACAACTATTATGATTTGAACACTGGGATTCAGGGCTCCAGGGCTACACTCTAAATAATAGTCAATTATGCATTAACAGATAATAAAGCTGTGCCCCACAAATAGTTACAGTGCTTACATGGAGATTGGTGGAGGGAGCTTGGTGTCTGGTTGCATGGTTGATTCGGCTCTCTATTCAACAAGCACAAATGAAGCACTTTCTATCTGCGAAGGATTATACCAGAAACTATGAAATTTCAAAAATGAGTGAGCAATGATACAACTCTACTCGAGCTTACAATTGAATGGAGGAAATAGACATGTAATTAATTAATGTTAGTACAGTACAGTGTAAAAGTAGAAGGTAGGAAATACTAAACAAAACCCGAGGAACATGTTGGATTAAAGATAAAAGGCAGCTAATTCTGAAGGATCAGAGAGAATTCATGGAGAAGAAAGATTTTGCTAGGTCTGTATTTGGGGAGAGAGGAAGACATTCCAGACTGAAAAGAGGTAAGGAATTGCAGAACTGAGTGCAGGTCATGTTGAGCAGACTGTTCTGTGAGTGGCCTGGTGTGGCAAGAATATAGGGGACTTAGAGATATCCTGGAAAATGGGAATATAAAGATATTCTAGGACCTATGGGCTCCCTCTCTGGAGGCTCCTTGTTTGTTAGGCATGACCCAACAAGGTCTTAAACAACATGTAAGAAGTAAGTAATGTAACAAAGCTCTTGATGACCATACAGGAAATTTCTATATTTATAGTAAACATTTTTGCTCATTTATCTCATACCTGAAAACTTTTTTTCAGGTGGCACCAACAGTAAGCTTAGTGGAAGGGGATTAGGATAAAACTTTTCTGTTTTTTTTTTTCCTAGAAAGCCAATTGGTAGACATTCACAGAGGTCTGTGTATTTTCTTGTATGCTTCATGAAAGCAAGGACTATCCCTTTGCTGTAAATTTGGTATTGTATTCTCAGTATCTAGCAGGGCTTGGAACAGGAGTATAACAACCTAGAATTTAATTTATTTCTTCTCACTCTTGCTTCTGTTGATAGGTATTACCAATGTATTAGAGCAGTCTTTGCTATAGAGTTGGCGCCTCTCAACATTACCCCAGGAAACTTCTGCAAATTGATTGGAGTTGGCATGCAACCAGAAGCCTATTTACCATTCTCATATTTAGCTCTCAATAAATATTTCTCAATGATTGAGAGAATACTCTCCCCTATGCATGACCCATTCGGCGTCATCTCTGATAAATTACCATCCTGCTTCTATTTAAACACCTCCACATGATGGCAAATATGTTATTTCTTAAGACAGCTTTTCCCACTATGATATAAATTAAACAGAAAATTCTTTGTATTTTGAAAAATCCTACCTTTGCTAATTTATTAATCCTTTTTTTTTTTTTTTTTTTTTAGTAGCATAAGGAACGATTGTTGTAATTGTTCAATGCCTTTATAAAGACTGGTCCCTGTTGAGATACCATTCTACCAGGGCAGCCTCCTCTGGTCTTCTCCATTAGTCCTTCAACAGTGATCATGACGAGTTCCAATCAATGTGAGTTCTTCTCTTTAATGATGTCTCAGTTGAAACTTCTTAATGACAACCCCAACACACATACACATAACAAAAAGTGAAAAAAAATATGAAGTAAAATATAAGACACTCAAAAATAACATACATACACAAATGTCATGAAGATCTAGTGTTAAGTGCTTAAGATCTCCGCACTCAGTTTTGGTGAAGGACTCTGCCACAGTGTGTGGTGCATGGTGCCATGCCTCTGTACAGGCTCTGGTCTTGATTGTCTTCTTTTGTCACCCTTGTGGTTAGTGTCACCTGGAGTTAACATTATTAGTTCCCTTCCCACCTCAGAGATGCTAAGCATCATACACATTCAGTCTCTGTGTCAGTGATTGCCTCAGGTTCTCTCCTTATGGACCATGTGTCCTGATTACATGGAAGGTATCTACAGTATTTCCATAGAGAAGGCCTGCTCCATTTCCATGCCCAATCCCTGCTGGACAGTTCTGCAAGGCCTCTTTGGGCCATGAGAATATTGTTGCAATGACAAGGAGTTTTTAGAATGCCCTGTCTTCATGGGGAGAAAAGACATAATTCTGCGCTAAAATCTGCCTGGAAGACTCCTCTGTTAATCAAAAAAAGCATTCTTCTTTGTTTTCTCTCTCTTTAGCAAAAATGACCCCAGTGAAAATAATTACTGCTCTTTGGGAATGGGAGGAATGAGATGAGCTGCCGCTTTGCATTTTGAAACTGTTTTGTGCCTCTGCAAGTGGGTTATATACTCTTCCTTTAGTCAAAGTGCTTTTATTGACCTTATCCCTCTTTACCTATGTGACATAGCCAGTGGAGAAGGGCAGGGATTTAGCTATCCATTCACTGTTAGTGAATTGAGATTAAAAATAGATTTTTGTGCATTGATCTTGTAGCCTGAAATCATGCTAACTCATTAATAATTTCTACTAATTTTTAATGTAGTCCTTAGCAATCTCTCTGTACTAGGTTATGTTGTATGTAAACAGATAGTTCAAAGTTTTTCTCTTCAACCTGGATGATTTCCGTTTCTTTTTCTTGCCTAATCACCCTGATTAGAACCTAGAACTTAGTACAGTGTTGAATAGAAGTGACAAGAATACACATCCTTGTCCCTTCCTCTTCTTGGGGAAAGCATTCAGTCTTTCACAGTTAAGACTGTAGCGAAGATGGTAGCTGTGGGTTTTGTCTATGTTCTTTATCTGGTTCAAGAAGTTTTCTTCTACTACTAGTTTGTTAAGAGTTTTTGTTGTTGTTGTTTGTTTGTTTTATTTGTTTTTTTCTTTCATGAAAGGGTGATGCATTTTGTCAAATGCTCTTTTTGTATGACTTTTGAGATGATCATGAGGTTTTTGTTTTTAATGCTATTGGTAACGTGCATTAAGGTAATAGATTTTCAGTTATTAAACCAACTTTATATTTGTGGGATAGACCCCACTAGGTCATTATGTATGATTTTTTTTTTTTAATAAATGGGTTGCTAGATTCAGTTTGGCTCTGGGATTTTCTTCATGAGACCTTTTAAAAATTACTAACTGAAACTCTGACATATGGTATGAAGAATACTCAATGCGCACTTTAGAAAAATGTATATTCTGTGGTCATTGGTTAGAGGAATCTATAGATGTCTGTTAGATCTATTTGGTTTATAGCATTGTTCAAGTCTTCAATTTCCATATTTATCTTACACTTACTATTCTTTCCAGTACTGAAAATAAGGTATCGATGTCCCCACATTTATTGTTGAATTGTCTTTTTCTCCTTTCAGTTCTGTCAGTGTTTGCTTCATATATTTTGAATTTCTGTTGTTAAGTGCTTATCTGTTTATAACTTCCTAATGGATTAAGTCTTTTCTCATTATAAGATATTCCTTTTTTATCTCAGTAATATCTAGTAATATTGTTTTAAAGTCTATTGTGTAAAAAAAGTAATAAAGTCTATTATGTGAAATACTGAATACTGGTCTGGCCCCTTCAGGTCTCTTAAGGGCGTTATATATGTGTTATGTGTTTTCCTACCCTTTTACTTTTAAACAATTTGTGTCTTCAAGTCTAAAGTGTGTCTCTTGTAAATAACCCAATATTGAGTCTTGTTTTCCATATCAAATCTGATAATCTGCCTATTGATTGGACTGTTAAAGGTTTAGTATCAGAATAGTTTGATTTATATCTACCACTTGGCTTTATGTCTCATGTATTTCTCTTTCTCTCTTTTTTTAATCTAGTGCATCCTTTGGCATTAATTAAATAATATTTTCTAGTGTGACATTATAATTCCTTTAATAATTTTAAATTTTTAAACATTTTTAAATGGTTACTCTAGAGCTTATAACATATCTCATTAAGTTACCAGTATCTGCTTCACACTTAACTAACTTATTCTTGTGTGATATAGAAACTTTATTCTTACATAGCTCCATTCTCTCCTTTTCTGTGCCATTATTATTACATGCTATATCTGTGTATGTTACAAACCCAATTACACAGTGTTGTGACTATCACTGTATTTATTTTATTTTCATTCAAAGAAGCTGAGAGTAGAAAGGCAAGAAAGCATGTATTTGTAGAGGGCTGTATTGACCTTCATATTTAGAACTTCTTATTCCTTCATTTCTTACTTACCTCCCTATGAATTTTAGTGATAACTGTCATTTTCTTACTTCAATACAATTTGGTTCCCACCTATCTCCTTTCTGCTGTTTTTGCTAAGTATATTACATTTGTATATGTTATAGGCCCAACAATACAAGTATAGGTCTTGTTGTTTCGTGTGCTTGTTTGCTTATTTTTCTTTTTTAGTGACTCAGCTGGACTAGGCAGTGCCATCTATTTGCCCTGCAATTTGCAGCCTCTGTTGCTTGCCCTCAGAATTTATAGCCTTGGCCATGAACAAAATATTCCTGACTACCAACAACGACTGTGGTTTTAGCTGTGCTCTCCTTGACTTTTTCTTTCACTTATATCCCTGTGAAATGTGGTTGTTCTTCTATTGCATTCACCCTCCGCTGTTAGTCTCCATTAATTGCTTAATTGATAGCTCTGTTGTTTTCAACAATGCCCTAGAGCATAATCTTTTTCCACAGTCAGATACAAATGAAGCCTGGTCCCATGGCAAGGGCAGACTTTGGGGCTTGCTCTGATGTCCACATGGGTACAACCTCTGCACTATGGAGAAGGAAATGGGGGAGTTGGGGAACTCTTTACTGTCGGCCCCACTTGGACCCTCCCTGTAAGAGGTGTGTGTGTATGTGTGTGTATTTGGGGCTACTAGTGCTGCCACCATATCTTGGGCACTTCCTATTAAGAGTTTTCCACAGCCTAGAGCCAGAAGATGGAATTTGCTCATGTTCGTCAGCTGCCAAATCTAACGAATAGGTCTTCCAACCTAGGCTAATCAGGGAAACCAGAAGCTACCACTAAGCTGCTGAGCCACTGGAACAGCTCTTTGACCACAGAGAGCTGTGCAGTCAAGGGGGACTTCTTTCTTTATAGCTGGCCATGCTGGGATCCTCCCTACTCAACATGAGTTTGGGGTGGGGGAATGATCACAGCATGTTTGCTCTTAAGCTTCCTGATATAGACCTTCTAGAGCATAGACCTATAGAAAATGGGATCTACTAATGTTCACGGGTTGCCAAAAGCATCCAGATTAACTTTTCTACCCAGCGTACTGAGGGAGATGGGAAATACCACTCAGCTTCTAAACCTGCTCAAATATTTCTGCAAGGCTTAGCCGAAATGATGTCACCTCCTGCTGTTCTTACCATGTTCCCATAGATTTTTTTTTAATAAGTCCTTCTCAATTTGTTGTAAATCCTTTGTTCAGTTCTCAGAGAGCATTCTGCTCTGATTGATTGTCTTTGCTAATCTCGACCAGTTTAGCAGATTCTTGTTTAGGGAGAGGTTTCCTTAAACAACACTACTGTTCTGGAAATCTTATATCCCATTTCTTTTCTCTTTAATGCTTTCCTGAATCCTTTCTCATTCCATATCTTGTGAAAACCAATCAAATTTCTTTTAAACTCTTACCCTTTCAATGAAATTTTACCTTATTAAATCACTTATTATTTAGCAATTTGCTTAATTTTCAAAAATCTCCTTTTTCCTGATGTTTTATAAATTGTCAAATTAAAGAAAAAGAAATCTAAAAATCTCCTTCTAAATTTACAAAATGGGAACTATAATATTGGTGCCTCAAAGGTTTGTGGTGAGGATTAGCAAAATAATTCCTATAAAGCAGTTAGCATATTGCAGTTACATAGGATGGGTTTGCACTTGTTAGGATTTCATAAACTTTAACTATTAATAAAAGCATTAATATTAATAATAGAGGAGTAAGTAAAAAGAAAGAAAAAATAAAATTCTGCATGTATTCAAAGGTAAAAAAGGATTTCACCAGTTGAGAAATGATCATATATCACACCTCTGCTTTTTAAAGGCAAGGTCTATGTTTAATTGCATCACAACAGATACTCAATAAATGGTTATTGAATGAAATTTAAAACAGTTGGCATTATTGATTCATTATATCATTCAGCCTGCCCCAATCTTTCTTGTGAGCACTGAGTGAGGTTCATGGAGAAGAGCCTGTGAGTGGCACAACAATCTTTCTTCAGCCCATACCTGACTGTAAACAGTTGGCTAAAAAATTTAAGTTGATTTCTTCTGAGCAGTTCATGTGGTGGCTAAGGTTCTTTGCCTGTGCTCTGCTAGTGGGAAGCAAGTACTGAGGTCCTGACTTTCCTTGGAGGTATCTACCTGTCTTTCAATGTCAAGCAAGTTAATTATCCTGTGACCTCAGCAATCTGGTGGCCTCAAGAAAAGTTAGGATTTTATCTTATAAAATATTTCTTATTGTTAAGATGGAAGCAATATTAATTACCTTTTTTCTACATTCCAAGTGGAACCTGGAAGTTCCTCTGTAATAAGGAAGTCTGTAATAAATTGAGAATCAGTGTCAGGGAACTTTATAATAACAATGAGTAGAGAAATGAAAGGCTCATGAACTAAGGGAAATCAGAAGACTTCTGGGCATTCTGTTCTTGTATATATAATTTTCCAAGTTGCTGTAATATAAACATGTAGATTTCCTATGTTTACGCTATAACCCTTAATCTTCATAACAATTTCAATGAAAAACATGATAATATTAATATACAGATGTGAAAGTTCTAATTGCCTTTAAATTATTTTTCTAAGATTAATTATAAAACAATTAGGAAGCCTAGTCTAGTACCTGCAGTAAAAGATGTTAAGTAATAAACAACAGAATAGATGAATGAATGACAAGTTAAATGAGAACTCACTTCTTTTGCCTTATCTGAAGGAAATATTTTCTTAGTAAGTTTAATACATCTGTAAGATTTATAAAAAAAGTTAGTACTATGTAATGAGTAATTGTTGTGAAGTATCTTTTTAATTTGCAAAAAAGGTATTATTTACATTTAAAAGGTATTTACATCATACTTTTTTTATTTTTAAAGATTTTATTTATTTATTTGACAGACAGAAATCACAAGTAGGCAGAGAGGCAGGCAGAGAGAGAGGAGGAAGCAGGCTCCCCGCTGAGCAGAGAGCCCGATGCGGGGCTCGATCCTAGGACCCTGGGATCATGACCTGAGCTGAAGGCAGAGTCTTTAACCCACTGAGCCACCCAGGTGCCCCTATATCATATTTTTTAAAATTATATTTTTCTTTATTTTTTCTTTCAACTGGCACTCAATTTTCCACTCGATGGCAATGTGGGTAATTCTCTGTCACAGCCCTGACTCAATTATAGGATATCTGCTTACATGGCTCTCTCACTAAGCTACATACTATCTAAGGGGAGATGCAATACTTGATTTATCTTTGTAACATCAGCTTCTAAAATGTGCCTGACACAGAGTAGATGCTTCATAAATGTTGTTGAAATAACATATGCATGAATATACTGTTCATACATATTAAGTACATTGTAGGGATGATAAATAAAACATGTTTCCTCTATGTGTGGGATCTAATATTCCATCCAGAGGAATCTTCCTTGTTGGTCTTCACAGTGTAAGATCACATTGATGGTAGCTTTGAACTAGAGGTGGACGTGAGTTGACTAGAGGTGACACCAAGAAGAGAAATCCTAGGAGAGGTATTAGCTTCCCACAGTCTTCCTCAGTCTTATAAAAACATGTTTGTAAATGTTGTTTTATATTTCCTATCAGCCAACTCTTTCTCTCCTCCACTTCCACTTTTAAGTCTCTCATATATAAAAATTCCCAAGTCAGTACTGATTGGAGCAGCTAATAAATTCCTCCAATGAATAAATTACTCCAATGCCTTATTGGTATCAACTGGAAGTGATAATATCTTATTCCTCAGTCTCTTGTTTCTTGGTTTATAACGTTGAGTTATGTGTTATTAGGTGATGAGAAGGGTTGGTACTTTCCTATTTAAGAGTTTTCATTTGACCTCCAACATCTGACACTGAAAGTTGACCTTTTTCAATTTAGTTAATAATTGAAGCATGTATTTTCATTTTCTCTATATTTTCAGCAAGATTCTGGATCTCACCTATGTTCGCTGTATAAATAGTAACTATACATGTATATACATATACATATACATACACATATACACTCATCATAATTTGGGTATATTTAGTTATTGGACAACTGGTCTGGAAATTTCATTATTATGTGTTAGAATTCACCAGTGATATTTCTACAATAATCTGTATATTCAGTTGGTGGATGAGGGGGAACCAGATTACTGGAGCAATTGATTAAGTCAAATCTCAACTACATCTCTTAACAAAATGTGGTATGCAGAGGCTCCTACAGAATTGATAAAGTGCTTAGCTACCAACTTGAGATGGTGTGTAAGACTTTTTACATAAGCTAATAACTTAGACACTGAGGAGTTGTAAACACAAGACTTTGAAATAACCCTTATATCTCTCTCCATTAACAAATTTGTTAACAACAGTTACTCCAATTTGGAGCACCTTTTGTGTGTGTGTCCACAAATCAGTGGGTCAAGATTATGTTATGAAATAGCCCATCCTGAATATCCACACAATGACCCAATGTCATAATGGCTTATGACATTACTGTCCTCATGTTATTCACAGAGAAATCAAGTCTCTGAGAGTTTAAGCCTCTTGGAGAGAGTTACAAAGAGCTGATGCTTGGACTTGAATAGAAGTGTGATGAATTCACCCAAAGTGGTATAGCCAGTAAGCAGCAAAGGTGGGACTGGAACGCAGATCTGAGTCCAAAAACATACTCATTCACTTATGTTATAAGGGAGTACTAAAAGTTGAAATCTAGTTCTCTTCTATCTTAGGTAAGAAACTCATCACCCCAGAACTGATTGGAATAAGAATATATAGTTTTAATTTGTGGAATTTTGAAGAAAAAAAAATGATACAAGCCACTTTAAAATGTAGGAACTCCATAGAAATATCTTCCCTAGCCCTCCTCTCATTTCTAAAGAAACAAACAGAAAAAATAAATAAAACTTCATGATGGTTAAATTTCCACACTAAAAGTCATCTTTCAGGAATTTGAAAGCTTAACTTCCTTTGGATGCTATTAGAAGAGCAACATCCCTTAGAGACCAGATTGTGACAGCTGGCTGGGGAGAAGATCTGCTAGGAATGAGAAGGTGTGTGATATACAGCCTGTGGGGCTCCTCCAAGTTGGTGAGAGACAGCCAGCCAAACTTCTTTACTTCTGCCCAGTGCTGCCTAGGACCACCTCTAACTCAAATGGAGCCTTAATGAAGCAAAGATGTGTAATCTCCAGTCTTCAAAAGAGCTTTTGGCGGGGGTGTGCGTGTCAAGATTTCTTGTTGGTAAGGTCTTTCAGGTAGGCCCAACACTAGCCCCTTTCTGGCACTTTTGTACAGTATAAGGATGGAAAGACACATATGTGGCAGTGCTTCCAGCAGGTGATAAATGAGTAATTTGTTCAGGATAGAGCAACTGCCCCTTAATTGATACTGGAGCAATTATGTCAACAGAAGTGAAGGTGCATCAAGGTCACAGAAAGACAGTCTTGCAAAGATATTTTACATCATTATGATCTTTACCTTGTTTTTTTTTTCCTGATCTTGTCCTTTTTATCTTGCCACAGTTCAGCGAACCAAGTCAGAACCATCGTGAGTTCAGACTATGAAGACTCTGAAGTATGACATATAATTCTAACTCTTGTCTTGATCCTTTGAGAAAAGACGCTTGTATCTCTCCAAGTCTCAGGATGTTCATTGAGGAAGGGGCCCTGGAGAAGAGGATCACTACAAAAAAAAAAAAAAAAATACAGACATGACTCTAAATTAGTTTCAAATCTAAATTTTGGGTAGATAAAGGACATTTAAAAATTCTTAGTGGTCCTTGAAATATAAGATCATACCATGTCATTTTACTGTTAAGAAAACTAAAATTCAGGGGACCTGGATGGCTCAGTTGGTTAAGCAATTGCTTTCAGCTCAGGTCATGATCCTGGAGTCCCAGGATCAAGTCCCACATTGGGATCCCAGCTCCACGGGGTGTCTGCTTCTCCCTCTGACCTTCTCCCCTCTCATGCTCTCTCGCTCTCTCTCTCTCTCAAATAAATAAATAAAATCTTTAAGAAAAAAAAAAAAGAAAGAAAACTAAAATTCAGAGAGATGAAATTGCTTACCCAAGTTAAGAAGGATCTTTAAACTCCTACTCTGTGGGCATCGCCTTGCATCATACCGACTTTTGTTAGAAGTTGGACTCATAATACTAATCAGTGTGAAACACCTACAACTCTTACTCTTCTCTCTCTCTTTCCTTTTTTTTTTGACTTTTGTTATTCTTTTTCCTGTCTTTCTTCCTTCATTCCTTCTCTCTGACCCCATCATTATTGCTGTGTATGACTACAAAAGTAAGATGAAAAAACCGCATAGGAGGAAGAAGCCCTTAAGGATCCATTGTTTCCTTACTTTGGAATTTTTTCTTAATGCTGAAAAATAATCTTAATACTAAATGATACGTTCTTTAGGATCTTTGTGTGCAGTAGTCTGGCTAAAATTGGCTTCAGTAAATTTTGCAGAATTAAACAGAATAGAAATAAACTAAGTAAAGGTCAGACTTGACACTTAAATAGGAATTCAGAGTCAGAAGTGCCAGCCAGCCTGAACATTCTACCAGAGACAAGCTGGCCCCAGCTTTCGCTAGTTTGAAGAGTATTTTAATCTAATCTTGCATATGTTTTCAAAATTCAGCAAAACTGCCAAAATTCCATTGGCATTGTCCTTACCCAATTCACCAATGCCAGTCCCTCTCTCTTGACATTCCCAAGCCTCTCCATCCCATCAGTTTCTTAGCCTAAATGGACCAACAATTGCCTGCATGGAAAACCAATGCAATCTGTCTCATACCAAATCTGTAAAATTCAACAGAAAAAGTAGGGAAAAGAGAGGCCGAGAGGACTTACTTTAGTTTATGTCTATAGCTCTAATGGGTTCACGCTAAAAACCTGCTGCTTTGTGCACATGGTATGTGAGAAGGATGGGGGAAGGGAGTCAATGAGGTTGAAAGGAATCAGAGAGAGACTGGAGGGGAAAAGAGTCTTTTCATCTGAGAGCTTCGTATAATACCACCCCTATTATCTGATTTCATATTAGGATGCATTTTAGATCTTTGAAATAAGTTTCATAAGCTGTTGTTGTTTTTTTTTAACTCATCGAATCTGTGTTCCATTTTACAGGTTGACTCTATTATCTGGTTTTTGGCCTCATTTGGACTACGATGCTGGGCTGAACTAAGCTAAACCTTGATGGGTAGTTCTGCTGTGTTGTGGAGTTTGACCCTCTGTAACTTCTACATCCTGCTGTGGGGGAGATGGAGAAAGAATTGGAGGAACCATAAGCAGTTTTTGTACACTCTTCCATTACGTGCAGATGTTACAGAAAGCAGCCATGATCTTATTGAGCTGGTAGATACCTAAGATCTTTCATGGCTCTCACAGGAAGATATGAGTTTCAAGGTTAGGACCCAAGGTTGGGTGGCATATCCTGGGTATCTGGGCCAAATAGTAGGAAGACAGGACTAGCCCCAGATCCACAGAGCATAATGATGAGGGTGATGTGTGTATCACTGTCTGGGACCAATGTCAGGCAGAAAAAGCAATAGAGTCAATAGTCCAAAGGTGGTGGAGAGAGTACGAAAATCTAATCATTAAGTAAAAATGAATAAACCATGTCCACATATGCAACAACAGAAATAATTATCACCATAAACATTGTAAGAAAAAAAGTCACAGAATAATACATATAATTCCATTCATATAAACTCCAAAACCATGAAAGCTAAAACCATATAAAGTTTAGGAATATGTAAAGATAAATCAAAACTATAAATAAAAACAACAAACAGGCAGTGATTTTAAATTGCAATTAACTGTAGGGCAGATGAGATTGGAAAGACTCATAAGGAAGTTTTTAATACATTGATAATATTCTATTTTAAAGCTAGATTTGGGGTACACAAATCTTGTTATTATTTAAAATATACATGCATATTAAGGTGCCATTTTGTATGTAATTCATATGTGTGCATATTTGTATGTACATGTGTGTGTATATGTGTGTATCCAAATGACTGAGGGATGAAAGCCTGTGAGCCACCCTTCAACTAAAGTGTTTCAGTGGGGAAGGCAGAAGGAAGCTGCAGGCTGGGAAATGCCCTGAGCCATAGAATATAGTTATGACTCCTTTCATAGGGTCGTTAGAGTTTTGTGCATGAGCAGGAAGAGGGCTATTATGATCAATGACCCATTCAGATTATAAAACATGAAGAGAGGAGGAGGAGAACCTGGAGATAAACAGAAAAAAAAATTAGAAAGGAGAGAAAGTAGAACTTGAGTTTAGAAAATAATCTGTGAAAAAAAAATGCCCCCTAGCCTCTCCATCCTAATGCATAATTACCTGCTCCCTGAAAAAGAAGAAAATAGATATTTAATTTACAATAAGGCCTTTAACTCTACGATATTTAGTAGGTATGAAAAAATATGTATGTATAGTTACTATTTATGCAGTTAATATTAATGGAGACTTCTCAAAATGCAGGCTGGCTGAGGTATTTGCATTCTAGAACCTCAGCATGAAGGTCTTGAGAGGACAAGAAGCACTTGGGAAACAGCACTGAGGTTTGGAGTATGGATCTGTGGGAGTCTGGTTCTGACCTTTAAATTTTTTTTTTTAAAGATTTTATTTATTTTATTTGACAGGCAGAGATTACAAGTAGGCAGAGAGGAAGGCAGAGAGAGAGAGGAGGAAGCAGGCTCCTTGCTGAGCAGAGAACCCGATGAAGGGCTTGATCCCAGGACCCTGGGATCATAACCTGAGCCGAAGGCAGAGGCTTTAACCCACTGAGCCACCCAGGCGCCCCTGGTTCTGACCTTTAAAGAGTCTGTTGGCTGATCCCATACTGAGTGTGTAAGAAATTTAGCAAAGACAGTCTTGTTTGGGATAAATATTGCTATTGGATTGAGGGCTGCGGTCCCATCCAGCACGCAGGGCACAGGAGTGCAAAGAATTGTACAGGTCCTATGATTATACCCCACTTGCCAAAATTTCAGGGATGCTTGCAGAAGACACAAGATGCTTGGGTCAGAGATAAAAGACTATTATTTAGTGCAATAATAGTAGCCAGAGTGTAAGGATTTGTGCTGAGTTCCCTGATGCTCAGTTTCCACAGTGTAATGCAAAGAGGAACAAGTGTTACTTGCACATACAGAGGAGAGTAACAGGAGAGAAATTCTGAGTGTAGGGACCTAAGCATGCCCTTCCATTACTCCAGAGAAAAGCACTGTTTCTCTCTTACAAGTTGTAAGGAAACTTGCCCTTTATTGCAGAAGGAGACATTGTCTTTACAATACTGTATAGTACATAAACCTGTTATTTAATTCCAAAGGGGGATACTATCTTGATCTTCCAAGACTATTCTCTATACAAACATCCTTGAAAAGACAGTCCAGAAAGAAGATAATTAGTATCTCTGCTTACATGATGTGCAGAAATATAAGACAGAGAGAACTGTTTCCCCAAGGAGTATGCTGGCAATACTCAACTTGGAGGGTGAGGTCATACCCTGAGTGACTGGTTCATGCATGGCAATCTATGATTATAAGATTCAAATTCAATTTAGACTAAATAGACTTGATAGAAAAGATAGGAGGGTAGGTCCTCATTAATAAATTGGGGATGAGAGCAGACTCTAATAGAATAGGGTCCCAGAGAATGATATAGAATTAGAGGAATAATTTTTTTTAAATTTAAAATTTTATATTTTATTTCTTCTATTTTCTTCTTCCCCCTAGTTCTAGAAGGTTTTCAGGATTTTTATTTTCCTTTAGTTAGGGACATTTATATGGCAAGCCAAGAGTAAAAGTTGCCTGTAATAATCACTCTTCTCATGTTGTTTTGTTTTTAATTTGACCCCTTAGAGGGATAGACAAGAATCTGCAGAGGAAATGGAGGATAAGGAGGTAAGGATGAGGAGTGTCTTAGTTCTTATAACAGAAAACCACAGACTAAGGGACTTATAAACAACAGAAATTTATTTTTCACATTTCTGGAGTCTGCAAAGCCACATTAAAGGGGCCAGCAGGTTTATATTAGAAAGGACCTATTCCTACTTCATAGATGGCCATCTTTTTGCTGTGTCCTCACATGGCAGAAAGAGCAAGAGAATTTTCCCCCTCCCTTGACACTACTTTCATTTATGAGAACTCTGCACTCAATACCATCAGCTAGCTTGTTAATATTTTAGCACATGAATTTTGTGGAGACACAAACATTCAGACAAAGGTAAAGAGTAATGGAAAGAAAAGGGAAATTAAAATTCTTAGACCCAGAAAGGGGCCAAAGAGTGATCTAGAGTCTTAAAAATCGTGATAACTTTTGCCTGTATCCTTTGAGGTACCATAAGGAGGTAACAGTACCTTTAGGTTTCACATGATTCACGAGAAGAAGATGGCTCTACAACACCAGGGTTCTCAGCTTCAGAAGAGTGTCCTGTCCCCAAACAAGGCATGGAAGTAGCTCAAGTACTGAACTCAGTATGACCATGCAGGCTGGGCCAATGAATATCTCAGTGCTAATTGGTTTATCTAATAAGTGGAGGACTCTTGACTAATGTAGTCTTCTGGGTAAGATATCCCGGGATCTTTGTACAGTCTTGGATATTTGAACAAATGCAACAATGGCTAAATTTAATTTCTATCTCAGAGGACTAAGAGCTTGGAGCACAGATTTAATTTAAAGAAAATAAAGCAACTGAACATTTATCGTTAGCTGATTTTGTGGTATAAGAATTATATTTGTTGTATAGTAAAATGCCCATATAGAAGTAGAAAAAAAGATATGTAGAAAATGTAACTTTGATTTTTTACAAACGTACATATTGCTCAAATCTGATTCCCAAGATAATAGGTCTTTTGGTGGCAAAACCTATTCCAGGTGCATCTAGATGAAATTCTGGGACTTCTTTTTTTTTTTTTTTTTAAGATTTTATTTATTTATTTGACAGAGAGAGATCACAAGTAGATGGAGAGGCAGGCAGAGAGAGAGAGAGGGAAGCAGGCTCCCTGCTGAGCAGAGAGCCCGATGCAGGACCCGATCCCAGAACCCTGAGATCATGACCTGAGCCGAAGGCAGGGGCTTAACCCACTGAGCCACCCAGGTGCCCTGGGACTTCTTGTATATTGTCTATCTTTGGAAGGATGGTTCAGACTTAGATGGGATTTGAGCCTGGGAACATCTACTTATCCAACTATAGGAAGGCAAAAGAAGAGAGATTAAGGAAGAAAATGATTAAGGCAAAGACTGAAGAGTTTTTCCCTGTGGCTTTCATACACAGTGAACATTTTAGATCTGGATTATCTGAAAATTGGTTCATGGTTATCTTTTAATTCTATAGGGAAAGGTTATAGTTAATATGTATGTGAGTGAACAAAACCAGATTATTCTTCAGAAGATGGTATAATCTGATGGTTTAAAACATTTGGGGACCATTCAAGGCACCCTTGAAAACTGTCAATGAACGTCATTCAGTAAGGCTTTTCAGACTTCAACATGCCCTTGAAACACTTTAGAGTGCTTATTAAGATGAAGAATCTGGGGCACCTGGGTGGCTCAGTGGGTTAAAGCCTCTGCCTTCGGCTCAGTTCATGATCC
The DNA here is from genome assembly GCF_002288905.1 of Enhydra lutris kenyoni. Lineage (NCBI taxonomy): Eukaryota > Metazoa > Chordata > Mammalia > Carnivora > Mustelidae > Enhydra > Enhydra lutris. Next base: position 25,971,911 of record NW_019154109.1, on the reverse strand, counting down.
CAGGGTCCTGGGATCGAGCCCTGCATCGGGCTCTCTGCTCCGCAGGGAGCCTGCTTCCCTTCCTCTCTCTCTCTGCCTGCCTCTCTGCCTACTTGTGACCTCTGTCTGTCAAATAAATTAATAAAAATATTTAAAAAAAATAAAATGAAGAATCACATGCCCTATGACCTGAAATCAGAGTTCACTGGGTCTAAAAAGAATCCGAATCTAAACATTCTAGAAATTGTAGATAATTCTGAAACAGTTGAGCCATGGACTACACTTTGAGGAAGAATATTCTCAAAATTAATGGGCCCCAAGATGAAGAATTGATGTCTAAATGCTAAAGTGCTGTAGAAGAACACTTCCAAGGCATTTATTCCTCCCAAGTCTAGTCCCCTCCACCCACACACCTTTTTTTTTTTTTTTTTTAATTGCCCCAGTATATTCACAGGCTAGAGATAGGTTCCAAAGTAGGCTGGAGATACTAAGGTTTGATGCAGGGTCAGATGCTCTGTTACTGGGGGATTCTTTACTTCAGAATTCTAGGTGGGGGCCACCCCATTTCTCCCACAAGGTATATTTGAACTGGAAGGCACATGGGAACCAGAGGTCTGAACTTTCATCCAAAGTGTGTAATTCTCAGCCTCAGCAATAGAAATGTGGTTAGTCTGCTTACACGAGAGTCTAAACAGAGAATAAATCTATTCTTTCTGTTCTCATTTACCTTGGACCTAAAATCTGGCAGTGGTTCACCAATTTTCTGCAAAGAATTCCACTCTATTGTGAGTCCAGCTGTATGGACTTTGCTGTGCTATAATCACATCTTCATAGTCAGCCACACCAACAATTGTGTGGAGCAGCCCCTGAGCCATGATTACCCCGCAATGATCATTTGTGGTTTTGTCAGTCATTTCCTAAAACTGGGTCTCCCTGGCACTTCCCCACCCCATGTTGTTCTCTGTGAGTTGCAGCTGCTCTGCTAGGGCTTACATCTGTCTCTAGCACATATTCATTGTGTTTATATTAGGGAAAATCCTGTGATTTTTTTTATTTATTCAGTGGACAATTACAATAATAGGATAAAATAGGCTATAATGTGAAGGAGTTGAAATGTCTAAGGGAAAAGGTTAATAATAAATAAAAACCCTGATAAAGATATCTTATCTCTGGATGGCAATGTGTAAGTCTTGCTTTTGCTTGTTGTTATTTTTTTAAGTTATCCTAGAAAGAATAAAGTGCGAGGAAATTCAACATAAGAAAGGTCCAGAACAAGAAATCTGGCTGTGTAAGATGGTTCTGATAGATATCTTCTATTTATCAAGCAAGAAGTTGAGATGAGACAGGGTTGAATGGATCAGGCAGGAAACAGATTCCTGCTCCAAATACAGTATTTCAGGAAGTTGGCTAAGGCAGAAGATGTGAACTAAGTACATCATAGGAAAGACTGATCCAGAATTTCAGAAAATGTGCAAGCTGTGGGAGGCCACAGAGTTGAATTCTGATCCTAAGATAATGTTGACTTTCCTCATTTATTCATTCATTCATTTATTCATGCTGTATGGATTTATTAAGCACCCAGTAACTACCAGGTCCTGTGATAAGCACTGTATATATATTGGTGAAAAAGGCAGACAATGTTCCTCCTTTTGTAAACTCTAGAATAAAGTATGGGAAAAAAGAGAACTAAAAATTATATTTAGGAGAAATTATGAGAATAAAGAAAGTCAATAACTCATTTATCTATTCAACAATTACAAATTTCACAACAAGGATATCTATTTTAATTTAGGGTTTGGAGGAAGTATAGACCAAAGTTTAATAATCTGAAGGATAAATAGGAGTTTCTGAATTTCAAGAGCAGTATGGTAGAAAGAAAGAATGGGATGATAGAAACATGATTTGAAAAGCCAAGGAAGTGAAGAAAGTTATGTTCCCAGGACAATGACTAGTACTGCCCAGTAGCTGAGAGAGTTGGAGTTTTTAAGGACTAAAAAGTTACATACAATAGACTGTATCCAAGACTTTTGGAAATGATGAGATTAGGGAAGGTAAAATTCAAATCATAGATTTACTTTGAATCTATTCATGGATCTTCTTATTCAATAAATACCTCCTGAAAAACTTTTAGAAAAAGATATTAAGTGTAAGAATGATGATGAATTTTATCTAAATACCACTTTATAATATTATTTACTTACTTCACTTGAAACTCACCATGAGACTATTGTTAGATAAGGTAGATATTATTTTACTCCTCTTTTTTTTTAACATACTACAAATAAGGTTGAAGGAATATTACAGTGGACACTGATATGATAGGAAAAAAAGTTCTACCCTAAAGATGTCCATCCTTTGTTGAAACCTGTGAATATATGCTATGTTATATTACAAAAGGTTTACAAATAGAATTAACAGATTTAATTACCCTTAAGGAAGAGTATCTTGGATAATCCAATGTAATCATATGGGCCCTTAAAAATGGAAGAGGAAGAAAGGCAGAGGAATTCATCAGGGAGATAAGATGGAAGAAGAGGTAGGATAAACTTGAAACATGAGAGGGACTTAACCCACCTTTGTTGACTTTGAAGATGGAGAAAGAGGTCTGTTATGGGTTGAATTTTTTCACTCAAAACTCTGTATGTTGAAATCCTAGTACCTCAAAATATGACCATATTTGGAAATTGGACTATTGCAGATGTAATTAGTTAAGATGAGGTCATGTTGGAGTAGATTCATCATGACTAGTGTCATGACAAAGGCCATGTGAGGAGACATACATGCACACAGTGAGAAGTCATATGAAGGCTGGAGTTAATGCTGGCACAAGCCAAGAACCTACTAGAAGTGAGGAAGGAGACCTAGAAGAGATTCTTCCTGTGCCTTCACAGGGAGCACAGCCCTGACAACACCTTGATTTTGGACTTCTGGTCTCCAGAACAGTGAGACAATAAATTCCTGTTGTTTTGACCCATCTGTTTCTGGTATTTTTTTTTTTTTAACATCAACCCTAGCAAACTAATACAGGGACCATGAGCCAAGTTACATGGGTGGTCTCTAGAAACTGCCAAAGACCCTCAGCTGATAGCCAGCAAAAACATTGGGACCTCAGTCCTACAACTGCAAGGAAATGAATTCTGCCAACAAATTGAGTGATTAAGAAAATGGACTTTTTCCTAGAGTCTCCAGAAAGAAACATAGTCCTGCTGACACCTGAATTTTAGCTGAGCAAAACCCTTTCTGAAACTCTGACCTAAAGAACTATATGAGAATAAATTTGTATTGCTTTAAACTGCTAAGTCTGTGGTCATTTTTATGGTACTAATAGAAAACAAATAGAATTGTGTGTATCAGAATTTCTTGATTTTTATTGCTGAGTTATATTATATTGTATTAATATTTCAGTTATTTATCAATTCTATTTTTGAGCATCTGAACTGTTTCTACTTGTTTAACTATTAGAAATAAAGCTATGGTGAATATTCATTACAAGGCTTTTGTCATCATATTCTCCCATGTTTACTGTATAAATACAGAGGAATAACATTGCTGGGTCATAAATTAAGCATATTTTCAGTTTGATAAGAAACTGTCAGTATTTTTCCAACTTGATTGAACAATTTTACATCTCCACCAGCAGTGAATGAAGTTGAAGGTACTCTACATCTGTGCCAATATTTGGTCTTAACATTGTTGTTTTTTATTTAAGACTTCTATGTCAGCATGTGTTTTTATATACTCTGGATACAATGCTTCATCAGATTGTATTATTGTAAATATTTTTCCCTAGTCTATTGTTGTCTGTTCCTTTTCTTAATGGTAACTTTAGATGATGAAAAATTTCAATTTTGAAGTCTAACTCATCAGACTACTGTAACTGGCTTAACAGACCTTTGTCAAAACCCAAACTTTACCTAAAAGCCTTAAGATTCTACATTTGTATTAAAATCTATAATGTATTTATTTTTGTGTACATTGTGAGATTCATTTTTTCACATAGATACTCTGTTATTCTAGCACCATTTATTAAAAAGACTTTTCTTTCCCCACCATTTTGGTGCATTATCAAAAATCATATGCCACATAACTATAAGTCTATTTCTGGGCCAGCTATTTTATTCCATTAATTCATTTTTCAAACTTTATGCCAATACCACACTATCATGATTATGTTGGCTTTGTAGAAATCTTGAAGTCAGGTAGTATTTATCCTCCAATTTTGTTCTTATTTTTCAAATATTTTCTTGTAAGCAGTGCATTTGCTTTTGTACTTTGACATATGGCATTTGTATTATTATTCAGTTGGAAACTTTTATAATATTTCATTTTATTTCTTTTGTCCATGAGTTATTTAGGAGTATGTTGTTTAATATCCAAATGCTCTGGGATTTTACAGATATTTTTCTTTATTAATTTTTAGATTAATTTCACTGTGGTCAGAAAACATTCTCTATATTATTTCAAATTTTTAATTTAACTTTATTATCTATCTATCTATCTATTTAAGATTTTATTTATTTATTTGACAGAGAGAGAATGCACACAGAGTGGCATGGGAGAGGCAGAAGAAGCAAGCTCCTCACAGAGCAGGGAGCCTGAGGCGGGGCTCTATCCTAGGACCCTAGGATCATGATCTGAGCTGAAGGCAGATGCTTAACTGACTGAGCCACCCAGGCACCCTATTTCAAACTTTTTAGATCAAAAAGACTGTTTTATGGTACAGTGTACAGTCTATCTTGTTGTGTGTATCATGCACACTTGAAAAGAATGTGTGTTCTACAGTCGTAGGGGTGTAAAGTTCTATTAATACCAAGGAGGTAATTGTTATTTCTTTCTTGGATCACTATTTTTATTCAGTCTGAAGAATGCTTTCAGTATTCCTTGTAGTGCAGGTTCTAAAATGTCTTTATTTTTCCTTCTTTTTTCAAGGAATATTTTTGCTATGTATGGAATTTTGGGTTGATGTTTTTTCTTTCAGCATTTTGAAAACATTATTTCATTATCTTCTGGCCTACATAAGTTCTGATCAAAAGTTAGCCATTAATTGATTTGTTGTCTTCCTTCATGTTAATTTTTCTTGTGATGCTTTCAAGATTTGCTCTTCTTTGTTTTTTATGGTTGACTACGATATGCGTACTCATGACCTTTTTCATATGTATTTTGCTTTGTAGCCATTATATATCTTGAATTAGTAAATTTTAGTCCTGAATCAAATTTTGGAAACATTTAGCTATTATTTTCTGAAATAGCATTCTGGCCCTATTCTATTTCTTCTCTCCTTCTGGGACTCATTATACATATTTTAGACCACATGAAATTATCTAACAATTCCTTGAAGTTCTATTTTTTATGTATATTTATTCTCAATGTTCTTCATGTTGCATGATTTCTATTAATATGGTTTAACATTAACTGAAATTTCCCCTGTCATCTCTATTCAGTGATTTAAAAATATGTATATATAATATAATATGATATATAATAAATAAGTTATATATTTATTATATGTTATATTTATAATATATATATATTTCTCATTCTAGAATTTTCATTTGGTTCTATTTTATTGCTTCACTTTTATCTGCTGACATTTCTTCTTTTTTTCACATACACGAACTTATTTTCTTTTACTTCATTGAAAATTATTTTAGTAACTGTGAAATCTTTGCTAATTTTAACATCTGGATCATTTAAGCATTAGTCTCAGTTTTTTTGTCTTTTCTCCTACAGATAGGTTCCAGTGCATATATAAGGTAATGAATATTAAGTTGTTGAAAATCTAGATTCTATTATTTTTCTCCAATGAGACTCGGTTATTTTAATAGGCAAATAACTTGGTTGGACACAAACTGCTGTTCCTGAAATGATAGTTTCAATTTCAATTCAAATATTCTCTCTTTAGCTGAGTTTCTTTGTCTATGCTTCATGCATATATTGTTCAACGGTAAGCAAAAGATTGTTCAGATAGAATCCAGAAATCCCTCTCTGCTTTTTCTTTGAAGGATATCCCACAACACTTACATTGCTGTAGTTTCCCAGATTTGATACTCTAATTACCCAAAGAATTCCTCCAATTATTTTTCCATTGATACCTTCAGCACTTACACCATTTTGACAGTCCCTCCCTTCATGCTGAAAGCAGCAAAAATGGGCAACTCAAAACAGCTATACTCTTCTGAGCATGGATACCCCAAAAGAAGCTTCCTGTTTTGGTTCATTTTCTAGTGATTTTGGATAGATTCTTTCTTTATTATGTCCAAAATTAATGGTTGTTATCTGTCTATTAGGATCCTACTAATTCCCACTAATCCTGTTTTCATTACTAATTATTTGCTTTTAGCGGTTTCTACTATTATAATATACATATTATATGTATATTTATTATATGTATATTATATTATTATATTATATTTATTATATGTATATATGATATACATATTTTACTTTTCTTAGTCTAATTGAAATTTATATTGTATGATTGCCTGTAAAGTATAGAATCTGTAACTGGAAGTCTATCATCTCTCCAATTCCTAATTCTGTATTTGTTACAGATATTAAATCTATGTACTCTATAATCCCCAGATGGCAATGTTGTTTAATGAAAAATTTGATATTTCTAATAATTCAATAGAATTACAAGAAAAAAAGTCTTTTATATTTACAGAGATATTTAGTTTTTCATTTCCTTCTATTATTTCTCTTCAATCTGATGAATGTCCTTTTGCTTTCCATGTAAAGCAGATCTGATCAAAACAATTATACTTTCTATCATCTGAAAATGTCTATTTCCCCCTTTTCCTTAACCAGTATTTTTGCTACATATAGAATTTTGGGTAGTTTTTGCGGGATTTGTTTTCCTTGTTTTGTTTTCAGTTATACCACATTATAAATGTTCCATTCCCTTCCATTGTTTTTTTGGTCTTCATAGTTTCTAATTAGAGGTCAGAAATAATATGAATCATAGTTCTTCCCAAGTGAAATGTGCTCTTTTTCTCTGGGGGCTAGAAAGCTTTTCTCTATATCTATGGCTTTATTCAGTCTGACTATGATGTTACCAGGCAAGATTTTTTATATGTATTTTTCTTGGGATTTGTTGCACCTAGAATTTGAGAATATAATGTCTTTCATCAAAATAGGAAGTTTTCTACATGTATTCTCTAAAATATTTTCTGCTTCATTCTTTGTCTCCTTTCCTTCTGGAATGACAAGTAAAAATATATTAGATCTTTTGACATTTTCCCACAGGTCTCTACTAAGGCTCTACTCCCTTCTACATCCCAACAATTTTCTTCTTGAGATTTAATAACTTTCTTCTTGAGATTTAATAATTTCTTTTTTTTCCTCGCTTCATTTCAATGAACTTGCTCTTCTTTCATCCTCATTCCAGTTATAAGTCTACCCAGTGAATGTTTGACTTTTAGATATTCTACTTTCTAATTTTGGAATTTCTATCCAGATTCTATTTCTTTTCAAAGATTTCCTTTCAAATGCATCATTGTTAGTGCATTTTTTCTTTACACTATTGAGCATAGTTGAAATAGCTACTTAAAAAATTATTTCCTAATTCAAATATATGCATGACCTCATAGTCAGTTTTAGTTATTTGTATTTTTACCTGAGACTAGGTCACATTTTCCTAGTCCTGTGTATAACAATTAACTTGAATTGTACCCCAGACTTTGTGAAAGTTATGTTGTATAGACTCTAGTTTCTGTTACATTCCTTTGAAAAGTGTTAATGTTTTTGCTTTAGCAGGCATTTAAATTGGTTGGGCTCAGATTCAAATTTTGTGTTTTGAATAGCTATTCCCATCTGAATTCAGCCTTTGGCCAAGCTGCTTTGAGTCAGTTTCCTGCACAAATCTCAGAGAGTAGCCAGATATTTGAGAAAACCTTGCATGCAGAATTTGGGGGTTTTCCTCTCTGGGTCTCTCTTTTCTGAATTGCCCTCCCACTTTCATGTGCTTGTCCTAAACTCTGGTCTCTGGTTCTTCAGCTCAGGAAGACTGCTGGATTTCTATTGAGGTTCTAGCTGCCCATCACAGTACTGACTCTGGCCAATCATAAGGCTATAGCTTATAAAAACAGCAAAATCACTCCACACAGCTCCTTTCAAAATGTCTTCTCTTCAGAATCTGTTTGCTTTTGTTCACTCAATATATCTCCATATCATTATTTTATATCTTTTTGCCCCTACAGCTTATAGTTGTTTCTATGTGAAACGAGGGTCTAGTAGGTTTACACAGTTGTATTGAAAACTTACCTCCTCCTTTTTTGATAGAGTAGGAAATGTACACCCAGAGAGGTTAAGCAACTTGCTCAAGTTATTGGGTTCATATGTGGTGGAATAGAACTTGAACCCAAAGCTTCTGACCTCAAAACATATAAGGCCTTCCTATTGTATCAAACTATACACTGCTTTTGCTCTCCTGACACAAGTGAGCGGCAATGCATGAGTGGATGTTATAATGCCACAGGGGAACTTCCTCCTGAACTTAATAAGGGGGAAGGTATAGGCTAGATATTACTGTTGCCAAATTAAGCCATCCAGAATACCAGAAGGTATGGAGAGATGGGCAAGTATGCACATTGTACTTGGCACTTCTAGGGATTTCCCATCTGCTCCTTTCCTTCCACATAGCTACATATGGACACTACACTCTGCCTACCAGTATTTGAACTGGAGTTTATGGGTTTGGCAGTCACAATCATTCTTGAATGTTGAAATATAAGATACAAATATATCTATCAGGACTTGTGTTTATCGTTGGTGGGAGAAGAAAGCACAAGTTTGCTTGTAAGGAACAAAGAGGAGAGACAAAGGGAAAGGAACAAGAGAAAGAGAAGATTCTGACAGAGTTGGAGCCCCTAGTTGCATTATTTTCTTTAATGCCTCGTTATATTTCTATAATTGAGTTTTCCTCAAAATACATTTTTATGCACATAATACATTCTCCTTTTAACTAAGCTGGTTTACTCTGGATTTACTTGCAACCAGGATTTCTTAAATAAATAAATAAATAAACACACACATATATATATATCATATATCTATGATGATTGTTGCTGTTTTCCCTACTAAGCTATTAGTACCAGTGCAATTAAACATGATATTTTAGTTTCTTAAGACTGCCTTACAGGGTTGCCTTGGTAGCTCATTCAGTTAAATGTCTGACTTTGCTTCAGGTCATGATCTCAGGGTCCTGGAATCGAGCCCCGTGTTAAGCCCCATATAGGGCTTGGTGCTCAGCAGGGAGTCTGTTGGGGGTCCTCTCCCTCCCTCTCCCTTTGCCCTTCCCCCTGCTCGTGTTGTCTTAAATAAATAAATAAATAAATAAATACATAAAATATTTTTTAAAAAGTGTCTGATATATAGTAGTTACTTACTCAATGAATTAGTACTGGATAAAACTGAATTGTGAATTGATCAAATTTCTTTTTCTTTTAAAGATTTTATTTATTTATCTGAGAGAGGGAGAGAGTGCACAAGCAACAAGAAGGACAGAGGGAGAGAGAGAAGCAGGGAACCTGATGTAAAGCTCGATCCCAAGGCCCTGAGATCAGTGGCCCCTCAAATTTCTTTTTATAACACCTATTGTATTTAGTAGGAAAGCTCCAAGATAGCAAATTTTTTAAAATTTAGTATTTTTATTGCTCTATTTCCAACTTTTAGGAAAGTATCTGATATGTAATAATCTTACTTTAAATTTGTTAGTGAATGAATATTTGAGAGAGGCTTGGAAAAATGAAAAATAAAGCAAGTTTCAACTTTAATTCTTGGGCTTTAATGAAATGAGGCTATAGAATTTATCCTAAAGAAATCTGCATGGGGCGTCTGGGTGGCTCAGTTGATTAAGCAACTGCCTTCAGCTCAGGTCATGATGTTGGAGTCCTGGGATCGAGTCCCACATTGGGATCCCTGCTTGGCGGGGAGTCTGCTTCTACCTCTGACCTCTCCCCTCTCATGCTCTCTCTCTCATTCTGTCTCTCTCTCTCTCTCAAATAAATAAATAAAATCTTAAAAAAAAAGAAATCTGCAGAATTATAAATATATATGTATTTATAGTGGTTTCCATCATGAACTTTTTAATATACTACAATAGAGACATACTTGATTGAATTATGGTATGAAATAACAGATGAGCAAAATGATGGTACAGAAGAATATCAACATGAAAAAAATGCTCTATCAAAACAAAATTACAAATGTTACAAATAGTATATTCTTATACTTTGAAATGCAATTATATAGCATGGATGAAAGAAAGTCATCAGAATTTCTTTCATAGTATGCATGGTGATAAGCTTTTAAGTATGGTTTTCTTTGTGTTTTCTAAGAGTTCCATATTATACTGAATTAGTTTTGTAATTAGCAAAATTAAATACTTCAAATTCTAGTGAAGTTTTTAAACATAGATTGGGTTCATGTTGCTGAGATCTCTGTTCAATGTCAACACATCTATTATCTAATATAAATGGAGGTTCTTACTAATGAAGAGCTATTACCAATGATGTGCTGGTAAGTGTTGTAACAAACAGCTTTTTGCAGAAAAAAATTCTTTTTGGTAGTACTTGGTGGTTTCAGTGGGGTAAACAATCTGGCCATGGTTAATTTCCAGGGGCCAACATGACATCACTGAATACATAGGTGAGAAGAGATGTGTAAAATCAGCTCTCATGAGCTAAGCAAGCTTTGGCACACGATTGCTTATTACACAGATCATGTTAAGAATGCTAATTTCCAAATTAATATGGGCCAGGGCTTGGCAAACTTTTGGGAAATGTCCACATAGTCAATATTTTAGGCTTTGTATTGCACGTGGTCTCTATCACCACTCACTTCTACCACTGTAGTGCAAAAGCAGCCATATAGACACACATAAGTGAATGGATATAGATGTATTTCAATAAGATGTTATTTACAAAAACAGATGGCAGGCCAGATTTGGCCAATGAGCTGTAGTTTGTTCACCCTTATAGACCATAAAATATATAAAATCAAGAATGAATCTAACACAAGATAATCTTTCTTTAGAAATTCAAAAGATCCTTTAAGATATTGCTATACCTCAGATGCAGGGCTAGGAACATCTGTTATTACTGTGCTTTTCAGGCATGGACAATGCATGGGTTGAGATGGGGAGGAGATTAAGCCAATAAAATGCAGGCAATAAAACATTTACTCAGTTATATTGTTTAAGGAACCAGAGTGTGTTTCTATCATATATGTCAATTCCATCCCACTATGAGATATAAGAAGATTGGGGGAAATGTAGAAGCCTGATAATGTCTCTATGGGCCTGGGTCATGTGAAACCTATCTGCAAGCTTATTTAGAGGCTACAATAATCCTGTAATATGTAATTTTTAGTTCTTAGTAAATACATGCATGGGTCTGTCTTGCCAAATTATCCCCTTACCCCCACCCCCACCAGAAAAGCTAACTTCAATACTAAGTGATTAGTAAGCCTCACTGGGGGCCATCTCTATGGTTAATTGTTGTGGTAGCTCAGGGTGAGAGGAGTGTGATGTTCTAAATGCTTTGAAGAGTCTGGTCCCAGCAAAGCAGCTCTGAAAAAAACAAGTCCATGAGCAGTTGAGCAAGGGCCTGTCCATTTCAACTTATCTTTCTTCCCCAAAGGATTAATTTTCTTGTGGTTTCGTCCTAAAGCTCCTAGGTGGAGAAGGGAAATTTGAGTTCAATAGTTTTCTGCATCTAACTTCAATGCCATCCTTATTTACTAGGGACTTGGTAATAGACAAAAGGACCATGATATAAAAGCTCTCATGTGCTTAGCAACTATTAAAAAGCACTTAACATTCCACTCTCACCATGTAAGTATCAGAGGAATGACTTGGTCATCAATTCGGGGAAGGTTGCCCTGCCCCTTTATTCTGTGAAATGTTGACTTGATAACAGTGGAATCTTATATATCAACCAGAAGGCTTGGCCCTTACCCCTCCTTCAGTATACACCGCTAAGCCTTCACAAGTTCCCAGGAACCTTTGTTTGGGGCAAATTCCTCTGCTAATCATGATAGAACTTGATATTTCTGTAATACTCCTTTATTAAGGAACTTGCACTTTACTTGTGTTTATCTTCTTAATCTCTGGAGCCTGTCAGTGTAGCCCATAGGGAGCCAATCTCCTTCACATGTGGGAAAGCTGAGCCTCCAGAAAGAGGAAAAAGACTTGCCAAGAGTTGTTATGTCATTCATTAGGAACAATGAGATTTGAATTTAGGTTGCTGTAGTAGTGATAGTCATAGCCACAGCTAGAAGCATTTTCCCTGAGAAATAACCTGAAATCTTCAAAGGCATTTAACCTCAGGGCCAAAATCCTGATTGTCTCATTAAATTGTTAGCAGTTCCCCTAGGGAACCTTCTTTTTCATTTGTACATTGACCTGCAGGCCTGAGAGTTGGTGGTCATAAATCCTGTGAGGAAAAGTTTATCTAGCAGAGAGAGATAACTTTCTTCCCTGAGATAGAACAGAGTTGGGTCATGGAGAGGACTGAGTGCCCTTAAGGCCCTCCCTAAGGAAAGGATAAAATGCCCTAGAATTCAGCACATGGGTTTTGGAAATCTTTGAGTTGGGTTTGGAAAGGGCACCATGTTTTGTCTTGTGAAAAACATTTTTCAGGAGATTTGCACTGAACTCAGGTGTGTCTCATTTTAAATAATAAATTATGGCTGACCAACACCATATGCAAATCAGCTTGATGATGGTGAAATAATAGACTGTTTACTCTGAACCATTTAGCAGCTCTGTTTAGGAGAGTGGATTCATGAAGCTTCGAGTTTGTAAACCCCACTTTCACCAGACCAGCTTTACTTTTAAGATTTTAAGTATTGAGAATATGTACAAGAGTTTTTTAGAATGAAAAAGGTTTTAACTAGAAAACCACCCTTCTAAGAAAAATAAGAAACAGAAGCACAGATATGTGAGGTGACTTTCTCAAAGACCGCCCAGTTATCTGCAGAAGAATTCTGTTCTATTGAGAGGTCCTTCCATGGCGTCATTCTGGAAGGATGTCACCGCCATTTCAGAGGTGCTTCATAAATCTATAGCTCCTAAAACTGAAAGAGAGCTCAAAAGATTGTGATCTTCATCCAGGAAGATATTTTATTCTAACCTTACTATAGGGATTAAAGCCTTAAAACCTAAGTTGTCCACATTCATACAAATAATCAGTAAGAGAGAGGGTGACAAAAGTTTAGATACGGTGTTTCCACCTGGCCTTTTCTTGTCATATTCACCATTGGTTAGTGGCCCCTGACTCTTTAGCCTCCAGTTTCTCTGATCTTTGATTTAGAGAAAAAACTCTGGAAATCTAATATATGAGACTCGCTAAAAACAAGATATGCCCCACTGAAGAGAGCCCAAAGAAATGTCTTTTCACTGCACTTTGCATGCAGGTAGAATCAGACACAAACTTTTGGTTTAGATCCTTGATCTGTGTCAGAGATGTATTTGATCTCTCAAGAACCCTCTATTGTTAAATAAGAGAACACAGGATTAACTCTTTGGAAAATCAACTTTAAGAATGATATAAGAACTATATATATTTTTTTTTCATTGGATCGTATTGGACTCATATCAGAGTTCCATTTATATTTTGTAAACACATCTCCATCATTCCAAGCTGATTGCTCCCTGCCTGACCTTTAATAAACCCATCTGATAATTTTAACTAGCTGTCTTTAAGCTGTCCCATTACCTTAAGCACAACGGCACTGAACAGTATTCATGAGGAAATGATGAAGAGGTCACTTAACTTCTTAAGCGATGGTGATTATTTATATGGGCACACTAACAATAAGCATAGGTACAAACTATGTAGGTAAAAGATGGTGTCTGTTAAGGTGAGAACAACATTCCACCTGCCCCCCCCACACACACCTGGTCTATCCAAGGAGTCTTTCCTGGTGCTAAGGAAATGGCAACAAGAGGAGATAACTGTTGTCCATGGTGCACTTGGCACTGCAACTTGAAAATATCCTTATGGCTAGGTGCAGTGCTCTATTTTGGCAGGGGCAAGACACGAACACCAAGATGAGAAGTACAGTGTGGTTTATGATGATTAAAAATACCTTTCCCTTGTGATACATGCACCTGATGTTTGTAGAATTGTTTGCTGTAGTTCTATGAAAAATGCTATTGGTAGTTTGATAAGAATTGCATTAAATCTGTAGATTACCTTGGGTATTACGGGGTATTATGGACATTTTAACGGTATTTGTTCTCTTAATCCTTGAGCATTGGTTATCTTTCTATTTGTTTGTATCATTTTTTATTTCTTTCATAAATGTTCTATGCTTTTCAGAGTATATGTCTTTCACCTCCTTGGTTAAGTTTATTCCAAAGTATTTTATTATTTTTCATGTGATTGTAAATTGGATTGTTTCCTTAATTTCTCATTCTGCTATTTCCTTATTAGTGTATAGAAATGCAATGGATTTCTGTATATTGATTTTGTATTCTGTGACCTTACTGAATTCATTTATCAGTTCTAGTAGTTTTTTGGTGAAGTCCTTAGAGTTTTCTATATACCGTATTATATCATCTGCAAATAGTGATAGTTTTACTTCTTCTTAACCAATTTAGGTGCATTTTATTTCTCTTTCTTATCTGATTACTATAGCTAGGACTCCCAGTATTATGTTGAATAAAAGTGGTGAGTGTGAATATCCTTGTCTTGTTCTTGATCTTAGGGTGAAATCTCTCAGTTTTTTCCCTATTGAATAAATGTTAGCTGTGGGGTTTTCTTGCATGGCCTTTATTATGGTTGAAGTATGTTCCCTGTAAACCTACTTTGTTTCTGGTTCTTATCATGAATGGATGTTGTACTTTATCAAATTTTTTTCTGCATCTATTGAAATTATCATGTGATTTTTTTTACCCTTTTGTTGATGTGATTTGTGAATATGAAACTATCAAAATATGTGATTTTATGAATATGAAATCTCACGTGATCGTGGTGAATGATTTATTTAATGGATTGCTGGATTTTGTTTGCTAATTTTTTGTTGAGGATTTTTGTGTCTATGTTCATCAGAAATATTGGCCTATAGTTTTCTTTTTTTGTAGTGTCTTTATCTGATTTTGGAATCAGGATAATGCTGGCCTCATATAATGAATTCAGAAGCTTTAGTTCCTCTTTAATTTTTTGAAATAGTTTGAGAATAATAGACATTAACTCTTCTTTTTTTAAATAATTTTATTTTTCAGTGTTCCAAGATTCATTGTTTATGTACCACACCCAGTGCTCCATGCAATACTGCCCTCGTTGCATACCCACAATACGTACCCATCACCAAGCTCACCTATCCCCCATCGCTCTACTCTCCCAAATCCTCAGTTTGTTTCTCAGAGTCCACAGTTTCTCATGCTTCACCCCACCCCCCCAATTTTCCCCAAATCACTTTTCCTTTCCCTCTCCTAATGTCCCCATGTTATTCCTTATACTCCACAAGTAAGTGAAACCATATGATAATTGACTCTTTCTGTTTGACTTATTTCTCTCAGCATAATCTTCTCCAGTCCCATCCATGTTGATACAAAAGTTGGGTGTTCATCCTTTTGGAAGGAGGTGTAAGGAGGTGTAATATTCCATTGTGTATATGGACCATATCTTCTATATCCATTCACCTGTTGAGGGGCAACTTGGCTCTTTCCACAGTATGGTGATTGCAGCCATTGTCACTATGAATATTGGGGTACATATGGCCCTTCAAAACAAAACACATCTGTATCTCTGCGGTAAATACCCAGTAGTGCAATTGCAGGGTCATAGGGTAGCTCTACTTTTAATTCCTTAAGGAATCTCCACACTGTTTTCCAAACTGGCTGCACCAATTTGCATTCCCACCAACAGTGTAAGAGGGTTTCCCTTTCTCCGCATCCTCTCCCACATTTGTTTCCTGTCTTGTTAATTTTGGCCATTCTAACTCGTGTAAGGTGGTATCTCAATGTGGTTTTGATTCGAATCTCCCTGATAGCTAATGATGACAAACATTTTTTCATGTGTCTGTTAGCCATTTGTATGTCTTCTTTGGAGAAGTGTCTGTTCATATCTTCTGCTCATTTTTTGACGTGATTATCTGTTTTTTGAGTGTTGAGTTTGAGGAGTTCTTTAAAGATATTGGATATCAGCCCTTTGTCTGTAGTGTCATTTGCGAATATCTTCTCCCATTCCATGGGTTTCCTCTCTGTTTTGTTAACTGCTTCCTTTGCTGTGCGGAAGCTTTTTATCTTGATGAAGTCACAAAAGTTCATTTTCTCTTTTGTTTCCTTTGTCTTTGGAGACAAGTCTTGAAAGAAGTTGCTGTGCCTGATGTCAAAGAGGTTACTGCCTATGTTCTCCCCTATGATTTTGATAGACTCCTGCCTCATGTTGAGGTATTTTATCCATTTCAAGTTTATCTTTGTGTATGGTGTATGAGAATGGCCGGGTTTCATTCTTCTATATTCTTGCAATTTTCCCAACATCATTTATTGAAGAGACTGTCTTTTTTCCACTGGATATTTTTTTCCTGCTTTGTTGAAGATTATTTGATCTTAGAATTGCAGGTCCATATCTGGACTCTCTACTCTGTTCCACTGCTCTATGTGTCTGTTTCTGTGCCAGTACCATGCAGTCTTGGTGATCACTGCTTTGTTGTAAAGCTTGAAATCAGGCAATGTGATGCCCCCGGTTTTGTTTTTCTTTTCAACATTTCCTTTGGAATTTGGGATCTCTTCTGGTTCCATACAAATTTTAGGATTATTTGTTCCAACGTTTTGAAAAATGCTGGTGGAATTTTGATCAGGATGGCATTGAAAGTATAGGTTCTCTGGGCAGTATAGACATTTTAACAATGTTTATTCTTCCGATCCATGAGCATGGAGTGTTTTTTCCATCTTTTTATGTCTTCTTCAATTTCTTTCATGAGTGTTCTCTAGTTCCTCAAGTACAGATCCTTTACCTCTTTGGTTAGGTTTATTCCAAAGTCCCTTATGGTTCTTGGTGCTATAGTAAATGGAATCAATTCTCTAATTTCCCTTTCTATATTTTCATTGTTAGTGTAAAAGAAAGCAACTGATTTCTGTACATTGATTTTTGTATCCTGCCACATTACTGAATTGCTGTATGAGTTCTAGTAGTTTGGGGGTGGAGTTTTTTGGATTTTCCATATAAAGTATCATGTCATCTGTGAAGAGAGAGAGTTTGACTTCTTCTTTGCTGATTTATTTCTTTTTGTTGTCTGATTGCTGTTGCTAGGACTTCTAGTACTATGTTGAACAACAGTGGCAAGAGTGGGCATTCTGTCGTGTTCCTGATATCAAAGGAAGACTGTCAGTTTTTCCCCATTGAGAATGATATTCACTTTGGGTTTTTCATAGATAGATTTTATGAAGTTGAAGAATGTTCCCTCTATCCCTCCACTTTGAAGAGTTTTAATCAGGAACTGTTGCTGTATTTTGTCAAATGCTTTTTCTGCATCATTTGAGAGGACCATGTGGTTCTCCTCTCTTCTCTTATTGATTTGTTCTATCACATTGATTGATTTGTGAATGTTGAACCACCCTTGCATCCCAGGGATAAATCCCACCTGGTCAAGGTGGATATATATTTTTTTTCAATGTACTGTTGGGTTTTAATAGCTAGGATCTTGTTGAGAATCTTTACATCCATATTCATCAGGGATATTGGTCTGAATTTTCCTTTTTGACAGGGTCTTTGCCTGGTTTGGGGATCAGGGTAATGCTGGCTTCATAGAAAGAGTCTGGAAGTTTTATTTTTTGAAACAGCTTCAGAAGAATAGGGAGTATTTCTTCTTTGAATGTTTGGTAGAATTCCCCTGGGAATCTGTCAGGTCCTGGGCTCTTGTTTTTTGGGAGGTTTTTGATCACTTCTTCAATCTCGTTACTAGATATTAGTCTATTCAGGCTCCCAATTTCGTCCTATTTCAGTCTTGGAAGTTTATAGGTTTCCAGGAAGGCATCCATTTCTTTTAGGTTGCTTAACATATTGGCATATAACAGTTGATAATAATTTCTGATGATTGTTCTTATTTCCTTGGTGTTAGTCGTGATCTCTCTTCATTCATAATTTTATTAATTTGGGTCCTCTTTTCTTTTGGATTAGTTTGACCAGTGGTTTATCGATCTTATTGATACTTTCAAAGAACCAGCTTCTAGTTTTGTTGATGTGTTCTACTGTATCTCTGGTTTCTAACTCATTGATCTCTGCTCTAATCTTGATTTTTTCCCTTCTTGTGAGTGGGGTTGGCTTAATTTGTTGTTGATTTTCCAGTTCTTTAAGGTGCAAAGAGAGAGCTTGTGTATTTGGGATTTTTCAATTTTTTTTGAGTGAAGCTTGGATGGCTATGCATTTTCCCCTTAGGACTACCTTTGCTGTATCCCATAGGTTTTGGACCACTGTGTCTTCATTTTCTTTGGTATCCATGAATGGCTTAAGTTATTCTTTGATTTTCTGGTTGATTCAAACATTCTTGAGCAGTATGGTCTTTAGCTTCCAAGCGTTTGAATTCCTTCCAAACTTTTTCTTGTGGTTGAGTTCCAGTTTCAAAGCATTGTGGTCTGAGAATATGCAAGGAATAATCTCATTCTTTTGGTATCAGTTGAACCCTGATTTGTGAACCAGTATGTTGTCTATTCTGGAGAAATTTCCGTATGTGCTCAAGAAGAATGAGTATTCTGTTGTTTTAGGGTGGAATGTTCAGTATATATCTATGAGGTTCATCTGGTCTAATGTGTCATTCAAAGCTCTTGTTTCTTTATTGATTTTCTGCTTGGATGATCTGTCTATTACTGAGAGTGGCATGTTAAAATCCCCCGCAATTAATTTATTCATATCAATATGACTCTTTATTTTGATTAACAGTTGTCTTATGTAGTTGGCTGCTCCCATATTCGGGGCATAAATATTTACAATTGTTAGATGTTCTTGGTGGATAGATCCTTTATTTAGGAGTGATGTAGTGTCCTTCTGTATCTCTGACTACAGTCTTTAGCTTAAAATCTAATTTATCTGATATAAGAATTGCTACCCCAGCTTTCTTTTGAGGCCTGTTAGCATTAAAGATGGTTCTCCATCCCTTCACTTTCAGTCTGGATGTATCTTTAGATCCCAAATATGTCTCCTATAGACAGCATATGGATGGTTCCTGTAATTTTTATCCAGTCTCCAACCCTGTGACATTTTATGGGAGCATTTAGACTGTTCATGTTGATAGTGATTATTGAAAGGTAAGTCTTTATTGATACCATGTTGCCTGTGAAGTCCTTTTTTCTATCGATTGTAAATTTCTGTTCTATGTCACTCATGAGTTCTTTCTTCTTTTATAGAAACCCCCCCCTTAATATTTCTTGTAGTGCCAGTTTGGTGGTCACATACCCTTTTAAGCCTTGCAGGTCTTGAAAGCTCTTTATCTCTCCAACCATTTTGAATGTCAGCCTGGTTGGATAAAGTATTCTTGGTTTCATGTTCTTATTTAGTGCCCTGAATATGTCTTGCCAACCCTTTCTAGCTTGCCAGGTTTCTATGAACAGGTCTGACATTATTCTGATGGTTCTTCCTCTGTATGTAAGGAATTGATTCCCCGCTAGCTGTCCTTAAGATCTCGTCTGAAATTATGATTCATGAATTTCACAATTAAGTGTCTGGATGTCTTTCTAGACTCATTGATCTTAGGGGGTGTCCTTTCTGCCTCTAGGACATGAACACTGTTCCATCCCCCAGACTGGGGAAATTTTCATCCAGGATTTGTTCAACTGTATCTTCTAGTCTTCTTTCTTTCTCCACCTCCTCAGGGATCCCAATAATTCTGATGTTGGAACACTTCATGGCATCATTTATTTATTTTCATGGCTTCTAAGCTATTTGTTCCAAGCCTCCTCCTGATCCTTCTTTTCTATCAGTTTGTCTTCTAGATCACTAATTCTATCTTCTGCCATGGTTACCCTAGTTGTTAGAGTATTTAGATTAGATTGGATCTCACTGACAGCATTTTTAACTTCTACCAGATTGGCTCTCACTTCTACCCTTAGAGAGTCTATGTTGTCACTAATGGTCTTCTCCAACCTAGCCATTGCCTGGATAATTGTTACCCTGAATTCCCTTTCTGACATACTGTTTTATGACCATATCCAATAGTTCTGTGGCAGAGAGCACAGTCTGAATTTTTCTTGTTGGGTGTTCTGCCTCCTAGTTATTTTGGTGAAAGGTGGTTGAGGGGATGTATAGCTGAATATATCAACCACAATTCAGGCAAGATACACCCTCTCCACTACTGTCTTCTGCCCCCATAGAGATCCAGAATTGTATAATCTTACATCTCAGGCTGATTTCATGGGGTTTCAGAGTGTTCTGGTAGATATTTAGGCTACTTTAGGGGACTGGTTGAAACAGTATATCCTACTTCTCTGGCATCTTGGCCCTCCTCTTTGACATTAACTCTTCTTTAAAAGTTTGGTAGGGTTCATCTGTGAAACTTTCTGGTCCTGGACATTTGTTTTTTTTTTTTTTTTTTTTTTTTTAAAAGATTTTTTATTTATTTGTCAGAGAGAGAGGGAGAGAGAGCAAGCACAGGCAGACAGAATGGCAGGCAGAGGCAGAGGGAGAAGCAGGCTCCCCGCCAAGCAAGGAGCCCGATGTGGGACTCGATCCCAGGACACTGGGATCATGACCTGAGCCGAAGGCAGCTGCTCAACCAACTGAGCCACCCAGGCGTCCCTGGACATTTGTTTTTGAGGAGGTTTTTGATTTTTGATTTGTTTCAATTGCTGGTAATCAGTCTGCTCAAATTTTCTGTTTCTTTCTGATTCATTTTTGGGAGGTTATATGTTTCTGGAAGTTTATCCATTTCTTCTAGATTGTCCAATCTGTTGGCATACAGTTTTTCATAATATTCTTTTATAATTCTTTGTATTTCTGTGGTGTCAGTTGTTATTTCTCTTCTTTCATTTCTGATTTTGTTTGAGTCTCACTCTCTCTTTCTCTTTCTCTGAGTCTGGCTAAAGGCTAATCAATTTTGTTGATATTTTCCAAGAACCAGCTCCTGGTTTCATTGCTCTATTTTATTGTTTTGTTTTTTTTTTTTTTTTTTTTAGTTTCCATTTCATTTATTTCTCCTCTACTATCAATTATTTCCTTTCTTCTTCCTTCTACTCATTTTGGATTTTGTTTGTTCTTCTTTTTCTAGCTCCTTTAGATGTAAGGATAGGTTGTTTATTTGAGATTTTTCTCGCTTCTTGAGGCAGACTATAAACTTCCCTCTTAGAACAGCTTTTGCTGCATCCCCACAATTTTGGACCACTGTATTTTCATTTTCATTTGTTTCCATATATTTTTAAAATTTTCTCTTTGATTTCTTGGTTGACCCATTCATTGTTTAGTAGCATGTTATTTAACTTCCACATATTTGTATTCTTTTCAGATTTTTTCTTGTGGTTGATTTCTAGTTTCATAGTGTTGTGCTCAGAAAAGATGCATGATATGAATTCAACATTTTTGAATTTGTTGAGACTTGTTTTATGGTCTAATATGTAATCTATTCTGGAGAATGTTCTGTGTGCACTTGTAAAGAATTCTGCTGCTTTAGGATGGAATGTTTTGAGTGTATCTGTTAGATCCACCTGGTCCAATGTTTCTTTCAAAGTCATTGCTTCTTAATGATTTTTTGTTTGGATGATCTATCCATTGACATAAATGAGGTTTTAAAGTACCCTAATATTACTATCAATTAGTTCTTAGCTACTTTATATGTGGATGCTCCTATGTTGGGTGCATAAATATTTATAATTATTATAGCTTCTTATAGGATTGCCCCTTTTATGAGTACATAGTGTCCTTTTTTGTCACTTGTTACAGTCTTTGTTTTAAAGTCTATTTTGTCTGATATAAATATTGCTACCCTGGTTTTCTTTTCACTTCCATTGGCATGACAAATATTACTCCAACTCTTCACATTCAATTTGCATGTGCCTTTAGATCTGAAATGAGTCTCTTATAAGCTGGAATGTTGCTTCACATTTTTATCATTCAGTTTCCTCACCTGTACAATGAGGATTAAATCTTGTCCAGTCATAATAATAACTAAATAAGTTAAAGCTTTGTAAATAGTGCTGGACACAGCAAGTTTCCTATCAATGTTAGCTATCCTTACTTACAGACCAGCTTTTCTAAGTACAACATGGTAATCATGGTAGTTTTATACTCTTCCTACATCAATTTTATCATCTTACTTAACAGATAAAGTTTTGAGCTCCTAAGAATGTACCAGGCATGGATTCTACAAAACAAAACAAAACAAAACAAAACAAAACAAAACAAAACACCACTGCATGCTGACTGAAATTTAAAAATTGGTTTTCCTGTGAGATTCTGTATTTTGAGCTTTCATGCATTCATTCTGGGCTCATTAGAACCAAAAGATGTTGTTGCTAAAGGAACACAATGCTGTAATTCTGGTTTTGTCCCCACCACTAATTGACCATACCATTTTAGCTTATTGCTTCTCTTCTCTGACCCTTATATTTCTCCTTTGTAAAGTTAGGGGTTATAGCAGTTGGACTGGGTAACTTTGAGTTCTTCCCAACCCTAAAGTTCCAATGTTATATGAGCAGTGTTCTCCATTTCTGTTTCCTTGTGCATGCCTGGAGGATGTGACAGGAAATGTTCAGACAGAGGGACCATAATATCATGGACTGGAGCAGTGTGTAAGTCCACTTCACAATGTACAACTTTCATAAAATCTGAGTAGCTAAAGTAAGACTACTTCTCAAATTCACTGGGTAGTCATTTCCATAGGTGACAACAAGGAAAAGAATTAAAAAGAACAGAAGAATAAATTAGTGTATTTTCAGTAGTGGGAGTACTTTCTCAAATATAGTTTGGTGCCCAAAAGTAAAGGTGAACTTCTGTCTCCTGAGATTTTCTTTTTAGAGTATGGGAAAGCAGTCTTAAAAATCTGCCCTGAGTAACCCTTCCCATTGGCCTGCTATCCTAAATATTGTTCTGCCTCCTTGATGAAGTGGTCTGACCCCTTTGACAAGAGTTCCCACAACCATCGCTTCACGCCTTGTTGGTTTAGTTTCTCATGATGGATGGCATGACACACAGTCAGCAGGGCTGTTGGTACCTGCTCTGTAAATGACTCTGGTATCATGCTGCCAAAGGCAAAGTGACCATCTCTCAATTCTGGCTGAGCATTTTGACTTCAGGTTTTCAAGTATGGGAGCAAGTGATTTATGAGACACAAAAAGGCATAAATGGCCTTCCATTTTTTTTGACAAGGAAAGACTCCCTGTATAACCTTCAACCTATGCTTCCTTTGCAGGAGAATACTGCCTTAGAAGGAAGAGTATAGCACCCCTCACCCATCACAAAACCTGAAAACATCTACTCCAACCAATTTTGTGTGCATTTGGACCTGGCCATTTGATGGAGCATGGGAGTGTTTGGATGTACCCTGTTGGTCTAAGGTGAGTCATTCTCATTTGTCCCAGTTCAGCATTAGTGATGCAGACAATAATCTTGTCATCGAAAGAATTGGTTTTAAGACTGAAAAGAAGCCATAATTTACATAAGAAGATAGTGCTATGAGATAAAAAAAGATAATCCTCTGTTCATTGGCCAGTGCTTATAGATATCTTGTCCTTCCCTAGATTCCCCATTGGTGCCTTAAAGACTAAGTGCCCTTCTGAACCTTCTGAGCTACAAAGCTTCATTTCCAACGTGAGGTTCAAAGATAGGATAAGATTTGGGAATGTATTGAGGGTAGGATGACAAACCATTCTAGTTTGTCCAGCGTGGAAGAATTTCCTGGGACATAGTACTTTTTAGTACTAAAACCTGGACAGTCCAAGGAAACACAATACTTCCAGTACTAAATCCTGGACAGTCATAAGAAAAGTGTGACAAACTGTCCACATTACTTGGAAATGATAACCTGGAAGGATTGTGGAATGGAGTGGAGAGCAGCATGACTCTGGGGAGTGAAGATGCCACAAATCTTTTTTTTTTTTTTAAACAAGTGAATTTGCAAATGAATAGCAAGTAAAAAGGCTGAACAGACTGACCATTGTACCATAAGCCCAGTAGCCCTTTATGTGAGCCCGCTTCAGGTAGGAAATGTTCCCAGAGGCTAGAATGGAACTCCCCCTAGAAGTGGAAAGTGAGTTATACCAACAGATCATGTCAGAACCCTGTCTTATGGGCGACCTCACGGGATCTGGTGCCAAGTCAGGCACACTGTAGCCACTAACTACATCACTGGCAATTGTCAAAAGCTTTGGTTCTGTTTAACTCTGTTTCTTCTTGCTCTGACTCTCCCATAAAGAGATGGGAGTGGTTTGTATTTTCTTGAATGACATTATCTTATGGGGAAAAATGAAAAGGTGACTTAGATTCTTATAGTCATTCACTATTGTTATTAGTGAATGAGTACAAAACCAGTTAGGGTTTGAAAAATACTTCAGACACCTTTTTAGACATACAAGGCTTGCAAAGCAAAGCAAATTCCAGAGACCATTTCTTTCCATTCTGAAGGGAGGGGGCATTCTTCTGAAGGTTATGCAATTGATACTTTAGTGATTTATTTGGCCTGGACTCATCTTAATGTTCCTTTATAAGACATACTAACCGCTTGAGAAGCAACTTGAGATTTAAAATAAGCTTTTAAAAGGTCTCCTGGCCTTAAGAGCAGGAAGTGACATATCACTGAAAACAAATCTGCTTTAACTTCACAAGTTTGCTTTTCATTTAGGGAAAAAAAAAAAAGGCACTGGGGCTGCATAAATAGATTCTAAACTTCAAAAAAAAAATCTCTTCCCTGAGACTCTGAGACTGAGTCCAGACAAAGGGAAGTCTATTCTAATACTTTTCACTGATCCCTTTGCATCCAAGTCAATAGAAATCCCCCGGAATGGAAATACACAGATCCAAGAGACAGAGTCCCCCAATGCTCTTTAAGAGGTTCTGAAATTAAAATATCTAAATGGGTGGCCCCAGACTCCATGGAAGTATTATGTTGTAACAACTTAGAGCAGGTCTCTGGTACCCTGAGTTTGAATCCCTGTTTTGTTACTAACGAGGTCCCTGACTCAGGCTTAAGTGACCTTATGCTTTTGTATCTCAGTTTCTTTGTCTATAAAATGGGAATAATAGAAGTACTTTTCTCATAGAATTATTAGGAGGAATAAATGAGTTAACGTATGTGAAGCACTTCAAACAGTGTCTGGCAAATATGTGCCATGGAAGTACTTCTTAGTGGCTTGCACAAAAGTCTTTTGGGGAGGGGTGCCTGGGTGGCTCAGTTGGTTAAGCGGCTGCCTTCGGCTCAGGTCATGATCCCAGCGTCCTGGGATCGAGTCCCGCATCAGGCTCCTTGCTCCGCAGGGAGCCTGCTTCTCCTTCTGCCACTCTGTCTGCCTGTGCTCACTCTCTCTCTCTCTCTCTCTGACAAATAAATAAATAAAATCTTTAAAAAAAAAAAGTCTTTTGAGGAGCTTGAGTTCTTGAACCTACCAGATCAGAATCTCTAAACATGTTTCTTCTTAATCCTGGATATTAAATCATCATATTAAAATAATCTGGGGGCACCTTAAAAAATTCTGCTGCCCAGGCTTTACCCCACATAAGTTCAATCATAAAGTCTGGGGTTTGAGCCCAGAAATGTGTATTTTAAAAAATGCCCAGGGTGTAATCATCATGCACAGAATGTTGAAAACTGCTGTTCTAAGCTAAAGCTTGAGAATCAGTGCTTTTAAGGGACTTTGCATGCCATATGTCAAGATGTTTGTGAGTGTGTTTAATTGTTTGAACTTATAACATTTTCATGATTTATTCATTATCCAGAAGTTTCAAATAGGCCTATATTATTTTGTCTATAGCTATAAATTTCCTGATGTGAGGGTGCCCTTCTGTTTCCATTTACATTTGAGTATCTAACCCAGGGCCAATATATTATAGTGGTGATAATAAGGAATTGAGGAATTGTTGAGTTTCACCATCTCCAACATCACAATAGTATTTGTAAAGTAAAGAAGGCGGGGTGAGGAGTGGTAAAACTGGAATGTGTACTGCACGGGTTCTCCATCCACCTGATGTGTACGATAATAGGTTTTGTTTCCTTGTAAGACTTTGCTTTTTCCAGTTACTGCTTTGTTTTCTTTGTCAAGGTGTCCAAACAGGGTCACTCAGGGGTCTTCTGTGAGTGAGGACCCTCAGCTATCAACAACATTGAAGTGTTGTTCTGGATAAGCATCTAAAATCCCTAATGTGACTATGTGACCCTCAGTTGACAGCTAAATAGCAGTCTCCTAATCCAAAATAGGGGCAGAACAATCTTCACCTCACATGCCTGTTGTAAAGCTCCAATAAGACCATATATGTGAGAGGGTCACATAATGGATACAGGGCCAAGTTTTGTTTTATAGGACCACTGGACATTCCCATTTACTACATTCTAGGGTGGTTGAGAACAAAGAAGATAGGTTTATTATTTGATGGGCAAAAATACTATTCACAGAGGGAACCAGAAAGCCAAGGGACTTCAGGAGCAATCATCTGGTGACCTGGATAATATACATTCTCTATGTAAATGTTGAAAGTCTGAATAATCCAGCATGGTGGGTTCTCACATGGATTGTCAAAAATAGAACATTTTAGCAATAGATGCTGAGGAGACCAAACATTCCCAGCATTGCTGCCCTGGCCTGATTTTCCTGGGGAGTTTCCTCAACCAGCTCACAGAAGCTTGGCACGACTGTCCATAGTCACTAGGGAGGGGTGGTGTGGAAAGAGAGATGCACAGAGAAAGGGAGGGAAGGAGGGAGAGATAGAGACAGAAAAGAAAAAGAAAAGGAAAGCCCCAAAGCAAGAAATCCGCACACCAGTCCTGCAGCAACCTAGCAATCAAGGCATTAGCAGCCAAAAAGCTTTTCTCATGGAGGGGGAGTTAATGGATTTATATTAGTTGTGGTTATCTGGATTTCAGATTGACACCATAAATATTCAAACTCTGAACTCAGCTGGAAGCAGCCGCCACTGACTTTTCTGTGACCTAGCTGGAAACTTTAAATCAGCTGTCTCCTTGACTTTCAAGGGAATGACATGCTCCAAATCCATGAGATAGCATCTCCTCAGTGTTTTATTACCTCCAGAGGACCTCGGTTCAGTATGGTCTATAGCGGCAGCCCCTCTCCTTCCAGCGCCAAGTCTGGTTAAAATTGTTAAGTCATAAAGTACTCTGTCCTGGAGTAGAAATGGCCTAAGTGTGGGCACAGACAGGGCTCATTCTACACAATACTCTTGGTGAACTTGCAAACCCTGTCATACAGTGTTCATGGACTGGCATGGATCTCCACCCATGGCTCCCTCTATTCAGGAGGTTTTGCCCAGGTACTTCTCCCCATCATTTTCCTCTTGTGTTTATTTGTCCCTGGGATATAGATTTATAGAGCTTCAACACAGGTACAGGGGACATTGTCTTCTCAATGTATTGTGAGCTGCTTCCAGTTCCTGTGTTTAACAGCTGGTAAAGGTGAGATACTCTTGCAGAAATGGAGTCTGAGTCTCTCTCTGGTTCACGTCATGGGGGCAGGAGGACTTTGATGGCAGGAGGAGGGGCACAGCCCTCCCCGCCACACCATATTTCAGGGATTGGGAACCTTCCACCAGCAACAGGCTTCCTTTTGCTCCATGACAAATTGTGCTGAAGGTTTGACAACACCAAATCCATCATAAGGATCGGGCCAGTTCCTTCTCTCTGTCAGCGTAACAGATGTGGCAGCAGTCACAATGTCAATAAAGGTTATGTCCTGCTTCAGAGAAAAAGAGGCCAAAACACCATTTAAGTAATTGCTTGGGGGAAAAAAAATCAAGCTATCCTTCTAGGCAGGCGATGGCATTATCAGGAAGCCTCCACACATAGGCTGCTTCTACCCTCCTTTACCAAGTGAATTGAAAGTTATTTTTAGGGGAAGACATGTGGGTCTATTACTAAGAGAAAGGGCAAGACATGCAAGCTGTGACTTGAGAGGTCCCATCTACTCAGTGTTTGAAAACCCACCAGGAGCTCCTATTCTACCATGTAATCTGGACTATAATATACCCCAGATGTTACAAAACTCTCTTTGGATATTTGATATAATGGGGGAGGGGGAGGAATCATTAGAGTGAAATCAGCACAACGTTAACATATTTTATATTTTAATACTACTAAATTCTGAATTTTACAGAGGCCACTCTAATTTTTTCTATGTCTATGGCCTCTGAATATCTTAACCCTAGCCTGAGCAGAGAGTATTCAAGGAGAAAGAATAACGTGAGAAGGAAATGGTAGAAGACCAGCACAGATGGAGTGGGAACTTAGGGCAGAGAGTGGCAAGGTATGGAGGCAGAAAGGTAGGCAGAAGCAGACCAGGGACCAAACACTCTTAAGAGAGAACTGGCCAACTCACCACTAGGTCTCCTAAGGTGATAGGACTCTCCTGCACAATTATTGACAGGAAAGTAACAGGATCATATCTGCATTTCAGACAAATCACTCTGACAGCTATGTGAGAGAGTGGGCAGAGAAGGACAAAAAAAAAAAAAAAAAGGAAGCAAGTAAATCAGTTAAAAGGATGTCGAACTCAAGTTGGTAAAATATAATGTGTATCAAAACCAGGGCCTTTGTACTAAAGACAGAAAGAAGCAATACTTGAGGGGTAAAATTAATAGGGATGTTAAGTAGTTAGACGCCAGGGCTGAGGAATAAAACTCCACCTGTGAAAAAGTCCTCATTTCTTAGTTTGTGTGACTGAGGGTATTGTGGTACCACCACCTGAAATGAAAACTACTAGAAGAAGAGCCATTTGAGGAGAGTGAATGATGAGCTTAGCCCTGGGCAGGTTTCCTTGAACCTTTGGTGAATAAGACCAGCCCCAATTTCCCAACCTTTTTTCAGTTAGTTGCCTCAGCTACCTGTCTACTGTCATTGCTAGAAAGTTCCATTTCTATGGTAGAGCCAGAAGTTTGGAGTAGGTTGTTACATTCAATCTCTGGTCCACATTTCAGAGGAGGGTACATGTGCTTACAGTTCATGAGACAGTACATTCCCATCAATTCCTAATGAACTCTAAAGCATTCTCAGCCCAGGACTTGGTTGTGATCTGCTGTAGCTTAATACAGCCTGGAGTAGGGGCTTTCTGGAAATCCTGGACTACTCTGGAACATAAGACATTACACCAGGTAACTGAAGTCTGCAGAAACAGATTTCACTTGTAGAATAAGTGGTTTGATAGCATACAAAGTTTTAACAGATTCTGGAGAAATTCTAGTGTTTATTCCCCTGGTCATCTAAATTATTGTTGAATGCAAAAGGTGAACATCTACTTAAATTAAGGCAAAACGTGTAGTGATTCAGCTCAACATCATAGAGCAGGGAGTGTAGAGAGCAGTGGGCCCTCAGGAGTAATCAGAGCCTGGGCTTCTTTCTCTTGTCTTCTTTCTCATTTGTTTCTTTTTGTTACTGTTCCATTCTCTTAGATTGACTTTCTCCAAAAGTTGAAAACATATCCATTGGCTTGAATTTAAAGTCTTTCCACTTAAGAAGGGCAGCTTAACTTCTCATGGTTTCAACCTGAGGAGCCATGGGACTCAGTAAGTAGAGTGTTCTGATGGACTACACTTAGTAGAAACACACATTCGAAGAGTGGGGAATCAATATTTCCCTGTCCAAAGCAGGTACTTTCTCAAAAGAAAAGGATACACCTGCCAGATAAAGCAATAGATGCATGCTGTGACATTGTTGTAAAGAATATGCAAAGTCTTGTTCATGCCATGACATCCCAAAGTTTTACAGAAGGTCAGTGAGAGTTTATTATGCAAGCACTCAGCTAAACCTCACTCTGTGAGGTTTATAGAACTGGGCAGGAACCATTACTGTACCCTCTACTCTGATTCATGACTCATTCCCCTGTGCTCCTGTAGCATCAAATGTGTGCATCTGGTAAACCACTTAATACACTGCCTTGTAATTATTATTTATGTGCCTGTCTTCATCTCTAGACTGTGGGCTCTTTCAGATCAGTGACTGTGTCTTCATCACTTTTATGTGCCCGGTTCCTGGCACAGATTTTGGCACATTATTTCAGTGGTATTCTCTCTCCTGCTAAAGAGGAAAAAAAACTATTTCTTAGTTTGAAAGTCTGTTCCCAAGTCATGGAAGCAGCAAGTCTCTCAAACAACAGTACAAAAAAAAAAAAGTTTTCAATTGCATTTCAGACAAATATTGCCATTGAAAAGTAAGACTACTCCTGAAACTCACAGCACTCCTTCCAAAGTGACCCTCAAGAGATGTTTGCTAATGGATTGGAAAGATGGAGTGAGAGAAAAAGAGATAAGTGGTAGTCTTCTTACATATTTCACTCATGGATAATAATATTGTGTGTATATAAGGATATTAATAAATTACTCTTTACACAGTATTGTGTTTGGAGTTGTGCAGTGGTCCCTGGAGTCATAAAGAATTTCTGTGTTGTGCCATTTACACTCACCCCACTCCCTCCACTGAACAGCTTGAGACTGCAAATCTGTTGACCAGTGCAGTTCAGGGTGCAGCTGGTGAATGTGGCACAAAACAAAGCAAAAACACGAGTTTTTCTCCCCAGCAAAATCTCATAATCAACACAGCCAATCAGCCACCAGATCCTGAAAGAAACTGCTACCTGTCAGCAATTTTACTTGATTTTTAGCTGTTTTCTGCCATTACTGGTCCTTGCATATCTATCCTGGGAAGAGGATCTGGGGAGAAAATGATGGCCCCTTCTGGGACTTTTGCAGTATCATGGTCCTTTTAAAAGGATAGCATACCTCCTTCTATTTACCTCCAGAGCATTAGATGCTAGGAAATTGATTTTAATTGATCAATGGACTGGCTTCCACCCCACCAAGGAGCTTGTCATATGCAAGAGCAACATTTAGGAATGAAAAATCTAGCCATATGCAGATTCCTAGTTTTGTTCCCAAAATAACTCGTGGTGTTGTTGGCTCCTTTTCCTCATCTAGTTACCATCTGGGGTTTGTGTATGTCTGTGTGTGCATGTGCGCGGGCAATAATACCTCCTTCCCACAATCTGCCAGGCACAGACACCCTCCACCGACCTCTCCCACGCTCATCTACTCACTGAACCAAGGATGTGGAAAGGATTTCAGATAAGATGAAAAGGCCCTGTTTCTCCCTTCCTGCCCAAGATTCTACATACACTTCATGCTTGCCTAAAAGAGAGGGGGAAGTGTGGAAATACAAGCAGAGATCAAGAAGACTGGTAGCAGTCAGAATTAATTTGTGAATATCTAGGTTTAGGTGGCTCCTGTTAAGCCAATGTGTGGCAGGGCTTAAGGACTTGGGGGCTGCAGACGTTTTTGCATAAATGGAATAATTTACTCCAACTACAGTCTGTTTCCTTTTTACTTCAGGAACTTATTTATTTCACATTTCTTTGGTTTAGAAATGACTGGGGCATTGAACTAATTAAAAAAATAATTTAATATGGAGGAATAAATCCTACCAAAGTTGAGACCTTGTCAGCCAATTTCAACCTGGAGTGCAACCTTAGAACAGACTAGTAAATCTCCTATAATAAGGGCTTCCAGATCCAGTATATCATGGAATGCTTTGCATACTTGTCAGGAAGCACAATTCACCTCTCCAACTGCTCTCACAAACTTCCTGAAACATGAGGGGCTCCCTGTGTTAATGAGGAGCTGAAGGGCCAGGGAAGGGAGGCTGGATCAGGTACCAACCATGGAGGGAAAGCAAGGCTTACTTACCCTTGGGAAGCCAGAGGCAGCTAAGAGTTCAATGCTAGTGAAAAATGAAGGTAGAGGAGGATTCAACCAGACACAGCTCTGCCTTCTCCTCTTTCCCCTGTGAAGCAGATTAACTCACACAGGAAGCAGCTATCCTAGTCTGTGGTCATTTATCCCAGAGAACAGGTCAAGGAAAGGACAAAGGAGCCATCATGCAAACGAAGACATGGAGGAGGACACCAGGATAGGCTTTATTATAAAGACTGCTACTTTGAGTGAAAAATGTGGAATAGCAGGCTCCCTCCTGGCTGTGTTGGTGTGAAATGAACCATTTCTGCTTGGTTTTCCATGCCTCCTGAAAGAGAACTCTGGCGGCCAATGCTCATGGAGCACCCTGATGGACTGCCCTCAAGAGAAGTGGGAGTGGGCAGGGGGT
This sequence comes from Enhydra lutris kenyoni, assembly GCF_002288905.1. NCBI lineage: Eukaryota > Metazoa > Chordata > Mammalia > Carnivora > Mustelidae > Enhydra > Enhydra lutris. The sequence continues at coordinate 25,939,694 of NW_019154109.1, read as the reverse complement.
GTAGTGACTTGGGGATATCAACTAGGAAAAAGCCTCTGTGACCCTAAATTTTTATTTGTAATGTTAGAAGAACTCCATTCCAGACTCTAGGCTTTTGGTGAGGTTTTTGTCCATGTTAAGGAAGGGGTAAGGAGGAAAGCTGAATAATTGGTGAATTAATTCTTTTTTTAAATGTTGCCTGATTTACAGATTTTATTATTTTATTTTTGAGAGAGAGAGAGAGAGTATGTGTGTGCATGGGGAGGGGGTGGGGCAGAGGAAGAAGCAGAGTCCCTGGTAAGCTGGGAGCCCAATGCGGAACTCCATCCCAGAACCTTGGGATCATGACCTGAGCCAAAGGTAGATGCTTAACTGATGGAGCTACCCAGGCACCTAAAACTTTCCCTCATTAGATACTAAGTCATGGGCAAGAAGGGGAAAAGCCATATGGTCTTGAGTACCTGAGACAGAAGAAAGGGACATTCTTGACTGACCAGGTGAAATGAGATATTCAGTGTACTTGATAGTTTTCCTTAGCAGAAGATTATGTAGATCTGGTGAGACAATGAGACAGGAATAAACATTTCCTGTTTTCATTCTCATTCTGCTGATGATTCATGGTACTCAGATTTCTTTTCCACATAATGCCTCAGGTTCTAAGCATCAGAAAGAACATCACTCTCATTTTTGTTTACTTCAAAGGAAGAGACTTGAACCAGCCTTAAAGTTTAGAACAATGTATTTTGATTCCATAAACTTCACTAATCTCCTATATAATTGTAATCAGATTATGATTATATGTACCTGGATTTTGCACCAGGGCCATAAGAATGAAGAAGTATTTCAGATTTGAGCAACTGTGCAGGAGTTTTCAGTCATACCAGCCATCATATGACTAGCAAACATCTAATTTCTGAGGTAGTCACTGAGATGAAATAGGTTTCCAAAACCACATAAAGAAAGCAAAATCAGATAACAATTGCCCCTCCAAGTATGTTCTGGATGACTTCTGAAGTATTTGGCTTTCCATTAGGGTTTCAAGTTTATGGGATAATGATGCGTTTTGGGGGAGGAAAAAAGCTTTCTTTAATATTAATAGAGTTTGACACAATAAATGCTACAACCCACACTGAGCACATGATTTAGCTTTGACCATAACCAAGAAATTGTAAACATAGATGTTTATCTCCCTGATGTTTGACCTCTTGATTTGGCAGTCTCATATTGTATGAATGGAAATGCCAGACCCCATGCTCCATGCAAGGTACAGAGTCAAGCTGGACATGACTCTTCATTCGTGAGAACTTGTATGTCCTTTAAGTGGCGTATGTGTTCTCATATATTCTTCTCCTGTGTTCTATGTTCTTTGCGTTATCCATTATTTTCTTTGAAGAATGCCAAAGAATGGGGCTCAGAGAGAAAAGATCAAAAGTTGATCATTTAGTGTAATTTAAAGAGGGAATGGGGAATCTTTCTCATGAGCTATGTGTAAATTTCATATTATTAACATGATGCTTCTTTTAGGATAAAATTTTAAGTTCTTAAAGATGACATTAGGAAAAGTTAAAGGGGTGGGGGAAAATCAGGGAAAAAATAGCTACCTTGACCACGTATTATTAAAACTAAATTAATAATTTTACTCCTACTATGTTCTAGGCACTGATTCAGGAGCTATAGGGAATATTAATATATTTATGATGAGTCACATGTCCTCACAGAAGCATACGTCTTGTTGGGTAGAGACACTTGTAAGCATTAGATAATATCCAACAATAAAGAATTTAAATAGCATTTCAAGATAACAGAAGCTGTGTTATTAAAGGGTATCTATGATTAATTACTGAACAAATTGTACAGACAATAATTGCTGAAATATTTAAAGGAAAAGAGAGATCCCTTTAGGTGAGGCTTGGCAGGGCCATTGTTAAGGAAGGAAAAAAATACGCTTTTATTGACTCTAGCCAGAATAGGAAGTGATTTGGATAAGTAAAGAGGAGTACTGTATCTTTTGATTATCAAAAGAAAGAGAAATACATGATTATTTATCTCATAGCTGCATATTATTTACAATAATCCTATGAAATATTATTTCCAATTTATAAAAGAGGGAACCAAGGCTCATAGAGGTGAATTACTTTGCCTAAGATATTTATATCAGAAATAAAAATATGGAAATTCACACCCAGCTATGATATAGTAATAGAGAATGTATTTACCTTTCCAACTTAAAAAAGCAGAAAACTAGAAAAAATATATGAAACAACTTTTTTAGCCATTGGACAATAGACAGTGCAGGACTGTGATCCCTGATATATGAGAAACAAACAACAGAATCTCTATGTTGCCCCACCTTACCACCTGGAGTTTCCAGGACATAGGATAGAGTAGAAGAACCCAAATAGAACTTGGTAGTCTTTCAGGGAAGCTCAAGTGGCTAGAACTTTTGGAATAGAGTATCAGAGAAGAAGAAATTTTACAGGGACAGCTCTGGAAATCTGCAGAGGGGTCTCTTCAAGTCATTGAGTAGTAATTGGTGGACACATGAGGGGAAAAAAGAACCAAAGAACCATGGCCAAATAGTAGTTGAACAATTCCCAAAGCACACAGAGAGTAGGGAATAGCTTGTGTTTCTGAGAGCCAGAGTGGAAAGACCTCAAAAAACATGGATCATTTGGCAGAGTACTCACAGAGGTATTGCCTTGTTAGTGGGAATAAATTATCTCTAAACTAAAGAATGCCCTTGGCCTGCCTTAACAAAGTGTAAAAGTAAGACTCAAAAGGATCAAACTAATATTAGGTAATTTAACTGCCTTCTAGGACAAAGTCTTAAACTATTTAAAGGAAGAGCAACAACAACAAAATCCAGCACTAAAAACCTAAAATTCACAATGTCTGGCATCCAAACAAGAAGACAAGGCATGCATACAAGCAAAACAATATGATCATACAAGGAAATAATCAATAGAAACAGATTCAGAAAAAAAATAATGGGAGTAAGCAATACAAGATATTAAAACAGGTATCATAAATAAGCTTCATCTGTTAAAGTAAAATATGACCATGATAGGAAGAAAGTGGAAATGTACAAGAATGGCTCAAATGAAAATCCTAGAGGTAAAAAATATAATTTAGAAATTAAAAGTGCATTAAATGTAATGGATTAACATCATAGGAGGCATTGCAGAGGGAAATGTTAGTGGAGAAAAATGCATAGTGAAATAAATTAACATGAAGCCCAGAGAGGAAAAGAAACAAAAAAGATAAAAAGAACAGGGCCCAGTAACTGTGTAACAGTATCAAATTATTCAAAATACATGCAAGTGTATTCCTAAAAGCAGAAGAGAGAGGGGACAGAAAAATATGTGAAAAAATAATGGCCAGAACCTTTACAAACTTGATGAAAACTATAAACTCAAATCTGTAAAACTTTGACAAAGCTCAGACGGTATCAACTTTTTAAAAATTCACATCAAACAAGTAAGTGGTTAAAAACCAAGGAGAAAGAGAAAAATAAAATGAATTAAATGTCAAAATAATATTAAAAACAGACAGACGAAAAAAGATACATATGTACAAAGTGGACAGAATAATAGTGATAAGAATGATAGCTAACTTCTTGTAAGAAATAATGCATGCCCGGAGAAAAGGAGGTTTTATTTTTTAGGAATTGTAAGATTTTTTTAAAAATCAATTTATTTATTTATTATTAATTTAAATTTTCTTAGTAACACTATAGTGCGGTATTGGTTTCTGGAATAGAATTCAGTGATTCATCACTTACATATAACACCCAGTGCTCACCACAACAAATGTCCTCCTTAACACCCTTTACCCAGCTAGCCCATCTCCCACCAATCTCCCCTCCATCAACCCTCAGTTTGCTCAATATCATTGAGAGCCACTTATGGCTTGTTTTCCTCTCTCCTTCTTTTCTTTTCCCCCTTCCCATATGCTCATCTATTTTCTTTCTTAAATTCCACATATGAGTGAGATTATATAGTCTTTGTCTTTCTCCGACTGACCTTTTTCACTTAGCTTAATACACTCTAGCTTTGTCCATATCATTGCAATGATAAGATTTCATTCTTTTTGATGGCCAAGTAATATTCCATTATAATATATATGCATTCCATTACACACACACACACACACACACACACACACATACATACCACCACAAGACTAGAACAAACAATCCTAAAGTTTGTATGAAACCACAAAAGACTCCAAACAGTCAAAGCAATTCTGAAAAAAGAAAAACAAAACTGGAGACAACATGATTCTGGATATCAAGCTAAATTACAAAGCTGTAGTCATCAAGACAGTATGATACTGTCACAAAAAAATCAATTCTGAATTCTCTACTGAGTAAAAATATCTTTCAATAAAGATAGAAAAATAAAGATGTTGTAAGATAAATAAAAGATAAGAGAACCCATCATCAATCAATCTGTACCTCAAGAAAGGTTAAAAAAAAACTTCTTTAAGCAGAAGGAAAATATCAGAAGCAGCTCATGTCTATACAAAAAATAAATAGCACTGGATATGTTAACATGTGAATAAATACAGAAAGCATTTCAACTCATCTTAATCACTTCAAAAGATAACTGACTACATAAACTAAAAATAATAATGAATTTTGAGGTTTATAATTCACATCAGAGTAAGCTCTATAAAAGTTAATGGCTGGAAGAGGTTAAATTAAAATATACTATTATAAGGTTCTTATGGTATACACAAAGAGGTATAATATAATTTGATAAGCTACAACTATATATTATAAACCCTGGAGCAAACACAAGAAAAAATAAAAGAAGTGTAACCAATCAGCCAATATAGGAGAGAAAAATTCCCATAATATACCCAAGTTTTTCAAAGAAGAACACAGGAAAAGAGGAACAAATAATAGATTAGGAAAATAGAAAACAAACTGAAAAACAGAAAATCAACTGTATTCCTAATTACATTAGATGTAAATGGCTTAAACACGCAATTAAAAGAGATTATCAGAATGGATCGGGGGAAAAACAAAAAAAAACAAACAAAAAAAAAAAACAAAAAAACGCAAGACCCAGGTAATTGCTGTCTGTGAGAAAGTATAGGATGACAGAAAAAAAAAAAAAGTTTAAAAAAATCATTAAGGGAATTAGGATATTATACTAGAAAATATTTATTAATGCAAAATAAAGAAGGAAGAACATAGGAGACAAAAAACAAAAATATAAGATTTGTAGAAACCAGTAAGTCACCTCAAAGTCTCACATCCAACTGCATCTTTTATTTTACATGTGAATGGATTAAACAATCCAATCAAAAGATAAGATTATCAGACGCCCAAAACCCACAAGATCCTATTTGTGGTGTCTATAGGAGACATACTTTACATTCAAAGATACAAAAAAAGTTGGGAGTAAAAGAATGACATATATTAGACTAAATAGGCTTTGAAACAAAAAAGTTGCTAAAGAGAGACAATTTTTAATGATAAAATTAGGGAGTTAGAACTATTATAAGCACATTCACACCTAACAACAGTACCCCAAATACATGAAGCAAAAATTGACAGAATCCAAAGGAGAAACAATTTTAACAGTAATGATTGGGGACTTCATTAATAGCTGTAGACCTCACTTTCAATGCCAGATGGAACTAAACATTAGATGAATAAGAAAACAGAAGACTCAGACAAAACTATCAACATATGAGAACCATCAAATGTTCATAGAACACTCTAACCAACAGAAGCAGATTACACATTTTTCTCAAGTGCACATGAAACATTCCCCAGGATAAGACTATATGCTAGGACACAAAACAAGTCTCTTGCACACACATTTTCTCATTTTTAATTTTAGCCTTTTTGATAATTCTGTGAGGTAAGCCTGGCAATCACTAATTTCCTCACATCACAGAAAAGCAAACTGAGACTCTGAGAAGCCACAGTGTGATTTCTCATTCCACTAAGAGAGAGCATAGACGCTTGCTCTCGCCTCTTCTAATGCAATTCCCTAGACAGCCTTGACTAATCCCCAGGATGTGGAGGTGAGAAAGGCATGGAGGTCCCAGCTTCCCATCTTCTCCACTGTCCCAAGAATCCTAGAAAAACAGTGGGCTGAGAGAAGCCCTTTCTTCTCTTAGTGTTTTCTCGGCAATAATGATAATAATAATGCTGTAAGTGTGTTGAAAACCCTGCATTTTACAAAACTCTTTCATTTCCAGTTCTCATCATAACTAAAACTGAGTGAGAGAGAGGCAGTGAAACAATTGTATTCCTGTAGAAGATGATGCATAGAGAGATTAGCTGACTAATAACAATCCCTATACTATTTCAAGCAAAAATAACTGAAAGTATTGTGACCACTGGTCCTCCAGAAGTTCCTATTTGTTTATTTTGAGCTCCTGGTCATGGTACAACTACCATTCAAGGAAGCCCCTGCAGGATTTGGCTCAAGGATTGAGAAGACCCGGAAGGTGTAGAGCAAGGAGAAGTCCAGAAAGGTAGTGCCTCAGGGGTCAGAGAGGGAGAGGAAATTTAGCTTGCTTTTACTTCAGGTGATAGGGTTTGGTTGAATGTCTAATCCTTTTTGCTGCCTCTTGGGTAACTGTGTCATTGCTTTATATCCATAATTATATATGAACAGATTTTAAAGGGATGTGAAGAGCTGTGTGTGTGTGTGTGTGTGTGTGTGTTTTCTTAAAGGATTCCATGACCAAATAAGTCCAGAAAAACACTGGGCTGCTGAGGAGTATTAAGGGGGGTCTCAGGGCACCAAGTACTTGTTCCTAGCGCAATACCTACCAATCTCATTGAATCACACATGCCTAGTGATTGGCCTGTGTCCATTTTAAGCTCCTAGAATCTCATTTTGGGCCATTTCTTCTTAGTGTCTATGCATCTAGTAAAGAGAAGGCATTAAGTAAATAAATACTTGATGGTGATAAATAATGGTCTTCACTGAAACAGGAAGTAATGTCTTGGTCCCAGCACTGGCATCAAGATATTCACATTCGCAGCCATCCGTCCATGCTCTGAACACTTGGGTGCTCATGAACGCAGTTCCCACATCCCCACTCCACAGGCTCCCATTCCAAACCCCCACACTCCCAGTGGGCCTTGGGGCACTGCTGTGGGTATGCTACATGCTTGAATATTAAAGGCCTCTGCTCTCTCTCTAGCTTAACCCTGGCTTCTGAGAGCTGGCCCTCTGGGACCTCTCCAGCCTTTCAAATGACATCCAGGCAAACCAGGCTGAATTATGAAATCACACCATTACTAGTATCAAATCCCAGACCTCATATTTTAATATCATCTATGAAGTTCTGTCTAAAGAACAAGATTAATTTAATATGTAAAACAATAGATACCTCAAATTAATACAAAACATTGTAATACAAATGACTTTTATTCAGATTTGAATACTGCACACAAAGGCTATAAGTAAATTAGTTTTATTGATCTATATTCATAGAATTATTTAAATGTACCCTCTGGTACTGAGAGCCAGGGGTTTTTCTGATGCTTGCCATTAATGCATTTTTCATTAGTGGCTAGTGCTGGGAAGCCCAAATTTCATTTGGCTGCAAAAGATTAATTTCCTCTTGACAACCATGGCCAGATTAAAAAAAAAAAAAAAAAGAAAGAAAAGAAAAGAAATGAACCAGTTGAAACAGTGAATGACCTACAGGACAGTTCTCAGAACCATGAATTAGAAGGCCAGGGGAACACAGATTAAATATATATATATATATATTTAGTGTGTGTAAGTGTGTGTGTTTCTTGACTCTCTGTCTATTGGAAAAGAAACAGCATTTTGAGGAGAAAAACTCAGAATTTATGGTTCTTGGCCCTATCTCAGAATCTGCATATACAGACAATTGCCCTATTTTTAATCTCAGCAATACAAATAAAAAGAAATATAGACAATTCATTTCCAAATATTTCAGACCTATCCTATCCCTCTTTTGTCCGTTGCTTTCTCTAAAAGTATTTTTTCATCAACCTCATAAAAGAAGCATATACAATAATAGTAATGATACAATTAAGGCTAAGGAAAGCCATTACAATTAATTTCATTTGGAGATTTATTAGAAAATTTGGAACTCCCATTGGGATAATTTCTACCCGCTGGGGAGTCACAAAACTGAGCCTCTGAATTTGACTGCCGCTTGGGTGTTCCAACAGCTGAATGGTTCACAGCATTTCCTCCCTCCCCAGGGCAGTATAGTCCCTGGTTTCTCATCTAACTACCTCATCACTGGAGCCCACCATTAACCTCTTCAGACTATGACAGTACATTAATACTGGTGAGGATCATGAAGACCTCAATGCGAAATATTTTTACAAGAAGGCAGGGTAAGCAGTCATTTTTATGATGTGATTTGTGAACCCTTAAATGCCCCCTTGCTTAAAATATATCTCTCACAAACTTGTCCCAGTACCAGAAGATTCCCCCTGTAGGAGACATTCCTTAGATACTAAAGTTCTGTGATTTTGAAGAAGTCTCCTTAGGGCATAAATTCCCCTGGGAAGGTTAACCCACAATCATTTATTAGCACTAGGGCTTCAATGAGTCCTACAGATTGTTTTTTTTTTTTTTTCAAAATTTACAGTTTTCACAAAGTGTGGGGGGCAGAAAAATAACCCCCCATCCCCACAATAATGTTCACATCCTGAACCCCAGATCTTATAGGGCTACCTGACAAAGGGGAGGAAAGGTTTCAGATAGAATTATGATTGTTCATCAGCTGACTTTGAGATAAAGAGATTATCCTGAATTCCCCAAGTGGGTTCAATAAAATTATAATGGCCCTTGTAATTGGAAGAGGGAGGCAGAAGAAAAATAGCAATGTGAGGAGGACCCAGGCCAATAATGCAGGAGGAATGGGGTCATAAGCCAAGAAACATGGGTGCCCCATAGAAGCTGGAAAAGGCAAGGCAGTAGATTCTCCCCTAAAGCTTCTGGAAAGGAATATAGCCCTGACACAAGCTTAGTTTTAGCCCAGTGAAACCCATTTTGTATTTCTTTTCTTTTTTTTTTCTTTTAAGGTCCATAATTTTTTTTAATTTTATTTTTTATAAACATATAATATATTTTTATCCCCAGGGGTACAGGTCTGTGAATCGCCAGGTTTACACACTTCACAGCACTCACCATAGCACATACCCTCCCCAATGTCCATAATCCCACCCCCCCAACCCCCCTCCCCCCATTAACCCTCAGTTTGTTTTGTGAGATTAAGAGTCACTTATGGTTTGTCTCCCTCCCAATCCCATCTTGTTTCATTTACTCTTCTCCTACCCCCTTAACCCCCCATGTTGCATCTCCTCTCCCTCATATCAGGGAGATCATATGATAGTTGTCTTTCTCCGATTGACTTATTTCGCTAAGCATGATACCCTCTAGTTCCATCCACGTCGTCGCAAATGGCAAGATTTCATTTCTTTTGATGGCTGCATAGTATTCCATTGTGTATATATACCACATCTTCTTTATCCATTCGTCTGTTGATGGACATCTAGGTTCTTTCCATAGTTTGGCTATTATAGACATTGCTGCTATAAACATTCGGGTGCACGTGCCCCTTCGGATCACTACGTTTGTATCTTTAAGCCAGCAAATGTGTGGTAATTTGTTACAGAAACAATAAAAACTACTACACAAAAGAGTGGGGACAGGTGCATTTTGGTAAATGTATAAGCATGTAGAGATTAAATGGAAAAGGGGAAGGGTTGAGGCAGCACTTCAAATAATAAAGTATATTGAAGAATACATTGTGTGGTGACATTGTAAGGGACAGGGATGGGGTTACTGGGAAGATGAGTAATTCATGTAGATGCTAGACAGATGCAAGAGGAGCCATGGCAAAAGAGAGAGTAAATGGAAAGCAGAAGGCACTGTATTCATTTTCTGATGCTGTATGTTAAAATGACCATAAACTTAGTGGTAATAAACACATTTATTATCTCACTTAGGAAATCTGGGAACAGCTGTGAGTCAGAAATCTGGGAACAACTTAGCTGAATCCTCTGTTTATGCTCTGACAAGGCTGGAAGCAAGGTATCAGCCAGGCTGTTCTCATCTGGAGGCTCAAGTGGGGAAGAATTCACTTCCTTGTTCATTCACATTGTTGGCAGGATTTATTTCCTTGTGACTATATGACTGAAGGCCCTAAGTTTTGCTGGCTCTTGCTTGGAGACTATTCTCAGAGGTCAGAGGCCAACCACAGTTTCTTGCACCTGGGCTCCTCTGATGTGATGGTTTACTTTATCAAGTTCACAAGGAGTTTTGTTAGCTCCAATTTGCTAAGACCAAGTCTTATGTATCATAATGCAATCATAGGATTGATGTACCCACACTTTGGCCATGTTCTCTTTGTTAAGAGCAAGCCACAGCCCTCTCTCACACTCCAGGGAAAGGGATTACACAAAGTAGTGAACACCAGGAAATCAGGAAATTCTGTCCACCACTAGCTCAAGTCAAATTTGACCTATATCACAAATTTGCCTGGATCATACATCTTGAGAAAACCATTACTGCCTCCAGTGGTTTGTCTGACAGTGAGATGATGGAATTAATTCTTCCATGGTCCCAAATGGCTGTTATTAGATCTCCAAGTGAAGTCTTTGAGGACAAGATATCTCCTTGCTTGGAGTTTGTTGGAGGTGCTAAACCTCATACAATAATGAATAGGGTAGAGTTTGACCCTGTACTTCTCCCTGGTTAACTATTTCTCTTCCTTTTTTTTTTTTCTTTTTCTTTCATTTCCTTTATTCCTTCTGGTTTCCCTACATTTCCTGCCTCTTCTTCACAGGCAGGAGTTTCTTGGATGAAATGAGCAAGTATCATAAACTCAAATGCTTTAGGAAGTCTCTTGATGGTTGATACCAACCACTGTGGCAGATGGGAGAGCAAGGGATCCACCTCATGGAGGCCATTAGTGGGAGATTCTAACCACCACTGCCATAGGGAGACATGTCCAGCATTTTTGGAGGTTTTAGTTTTTCAATGGAACATGAAAACACAGATATTGTTGTTGTTCATGTGAAATGGCCCAAGTGTAGTGTTTTAGAAACAGATTCGATTGAAAGAAATTTAAGTGAGCAAAACAAAACTAATCTCTGAGTCAGATAATTCAATGAGGTGTCTGTTTGCAATTTCTCCTCTGAAGGGGCCCTCTGATTGTTGATGGGAAGGCCACAATGTGGCAAACCAGTAGAAAAGGGAATGATTGGGGTGCCTGGGTGGCTCAGTGGGTTAAAGCCTCTGCCTTCAGCCCTGGGTCATGATCCCAGGGTCCTGGGATCAAGCCCCGCGTCGGGCTATCTGCTCAGCGGGGAGCCTGCTTCCCTTCCTCTCTCTCTGCCTGTCTCTCTGCCTACTTGTGATCTCTGTCTGTCAAATAAATAAATAAAATCTTTAAAAAAAGAGGGGGGGATTGATTACAATCAGAAAGACACTCCTTAGTGAATACAGAAAGTGGTCAATAGCATTTGTTGAATGAGTGATTGAAGAATGGTCCCCAATTTGTTTTAATAGAGAGGAGTTCTTAGGTTTTAGCAAGGAAACTAGCTAGGTCTCTTAGTTTCTCCAAACAGCCTCTGTTATTGATGTATTTTATGTAATTTTATATTAGGCAAGACTTCAGTTCACCTGCAGAAACCATGATAATTGTGTGGGAGATTTTGGGGAGAGAAGTAAAATATAGGTAGGTTGAGCCAAGTTTATCCAGATTCTGGACAAGTCTGCCTTGTTTTGAGGCAGTGGCAGCTACGTAATTCCTTCACTTTGGGAATGGGAGACTTGGTTTTCAACATATTATTCTACTTTCTGGTGGTGCCAACTCGGCTGTGCCTTCCTCTAAGCATCAAAGGAATAAAATCACTCTTCCAGAAACTTGAATTAACTTGGACAATTGCTGAGTCCTGGAAACCAGTAAGAGAACAAATCTAACCCAAGCCATTCTGCAAGTAAATTAGATGGTGTGTGTGTGTGTGTGTGTGTGTGTGTGTGTGTGTGTGTGTGTGGTCTTGTTTTGCTAGGAACATGACAAAGAATCCTAGGAAGTCCATGAATGAACCTTAAGTGAACAGAGTGAAGAGGTTCCTCCCAACCTGTGCTAGAGTTAAATCTTTTTCTTCCAAGGCTAGAATGGGTGATTCAGGAGGGCAAGTACTTGGGCAGGTGGTAAAGGGACAGAAGATTTTGCGTATTAAGACAAGCCAAGAAAACTAAGCAGTAAAACAATGCAAGAATGATCACATAAGCACAATTTTTGCATAGTATTTGTAAACACTTCTGCATTTTACTAAAAAGAAATCCCACATCAAAACTCCCTTACTGAGAAGCAAGTAGCTTCAGAAAGGCAAAATTTAAAGATGTGCATATTTTTATATTTCTACCTGAGTATTTTTTCATTTAAAATAAATTGGGCAACAGTTACTTCAGAACCAAGGGAGAAATAGAATCCTGCTGATCAAGGTTGTAGGGAGTTTTCTATGCAAAACTCTGAGGAAGGGAATCAGAGCCATCCTGGTCACGCCTCTCTCTCACTGGGTTGACTATACTAGGCCTAGAGCAAAGGCACAGAGCATGACCCAATCTGATCTGAATGTGGCCTCCAGGGGGAGCAGCCAGGACGTTTTAATAGATCTTTGTTCATCTCCCACTTCCACAGAGCTCAACACGTCTCAGGCAATCATTGATTGCTTTAAGGAAATAATGTCTGGCTGGATCGTCGTGATGATTACAATTACCCCACTGCTTTCTAGCCATACCTTGCCAGCAAGGATTGAACACGACCAGCAGGTGCGTGTGTTATCCCAGAATTCTAGGAGTTTGGTACAGTTGTCTCCATCACACTTCCTGTTATCTTTTACATATGACAAACCTTATTATAAAGCACTTCAGTAAGCCACAGATTTATTTTCACGACAGATTAAATAATCTGCCTTGAGGACATAGTGAATGGGAAAACCCTCTTTATCCTTTATAACCCAGATTAAGTGTTCTCTCATTTGGGATGCCTTTTCTGAGCACCTTTATGTGAATTGAATGTCCCCTTCTTTAGCAACTGTTTGCTTTTTCCTTATAACATGCTGCCTTCTGTTGATCATGATATCGGTGCCTTATTTTTTCTTTTTGACTCTGAGCAATTTGTAGACAGAGATCTCTACATTCCTAGTGCCTAGCAGTGGGATATTGTAGTAGTTCACTAAATATTTCTTCAAAGAATTAGAAAGTGAATGGCTCATTTGTTCTAAAAGACACAAAAATGAAAAAAAAAACAAAATAAAAGGCATGGAAATGTAGTGAAACGTGTATATCGGGTTTTTAAAAACTCAGTTGATTTTTTTTTTTTTTTTTTTTTACACTACGAGAAATTAAAAAGAGTTCTACACTGTGTCCCAGAGCTGTCACCTAGGGCTCCTTTTTAGTCTTTCTTTTGACATGTGTATCCTGGGCCCCCTACTTTCTTAGAAGCACAGTTATGGGCACTAAAGTCCAAGGTGACTGAAACACGTACAGGGCTACATTCATAAAGCTTACACTAAAATCATAGATTTGCTGACCATAGTTTTTTTTTCCCCCAAAATGGCTTTTAATGAGAAGTCCGTGTGCATAACATGTCACCATTCCTCTACCCCACCTGCCCCCAGACTGTTCCTGTAGTTCCTCCTCATAAAAATGCAGGGTCCAAGAAGGTGTGGTTTCAAAACAGCCACCTTACTGGATTCAATGCGATACCAGAAGGAATTTAAACAATTTTTTTTTTTTTTACAAAACACCGATTTTTGAAAATGATGTATCTATACAGGGCGCTTTATATGGTCTATCTCATTTAAGATTTGACAGCCATCCCAGGAAGTGGATAATAAATGTTATCCCCGTACCAGTTGCATTAGGCATGCCACAGAGGAAGGGGAGACAGTATGTAACAGTAAGAGAGAACGGAAGGACAGAACCCTTGCTAATTTTATCCCTACGAACTGTCTTTATAACTGCTTCTCTTGAGGAGATTGAAATGAGTCAAGTAGTCCATAAGAAGGTTTTCACACAGACTGCAGATCCTCTTAATCTCACACTGTGAGGGTTTTCTGATTTTGTTTTTCCCAGATCCAATGTTTCTATCTGTATCACTGGGGGAGTGTTTGATGACAGAAGCCATCTGTATACATCGTTGCATTTGTAGTTTCTTCTTTTTCCTCCGCACAGTAACATGCAAGGACTGAACAAATATTATCCTGAGTAAATACACTTTGCTTCTTCTCATTCATAGCTAACGTTGTTCGAGCATTTTTGTTTAAAAAAAAAAAAAAAAAGTGGAAGTTGCCTAGATCCATAAGACTGTCCCTTTAGTGAGAAAGTACCAGGATATGAAGTCATTTGGAAATGAACCTATTTTGCCTCATTAGTGGTTATTTCTCTGTAGAAGGGTTGGATTTAGGAGGTCTTATTTATGAGATAGACACGACTTAAAACTTTGCCAGGAAATTGGGCTCTGTTTTATTTCCCATCATTCACAATCCCCATATTTGCCCTCTGACACTGTGGAAACAAGAGGGACTACCTTTTGTTTCTTCCAGAGTTGCCTCTCCCTGGACAGAGGAAACAGCTGGAAGCAGCCAGCCCTCTGGCAGGTAATGCAGAAGCACAAACTTCTCTGTCCTGTCTGAGATTTCCGTACAGATGGGCTTGACATGGCGATGCTGACCCTGAGTGGTAAGAAGGCTGGTAGAGATATCTGTGGGTGAGGATAGTCTACTTCACTCTGTTCTGGATTTACTTATTTGTTTATTTAAAGATTTTTGTATGTATTTATTTGAGAGAGAGAGAGAGAGAGAGAGAAAGAGAGAGAGAGAGAAAGAGCACAGTGGAGGGGGTGGAGGTTGGCAGGAGAGAGAGAAGCAGGGAGCCTGCCCCAGGGCTCGATCATAGGATCCTGGGATCATGACCTGAGCCAAAGACAGACTCTTCACCAACTGAGTCACCTCAGCACCCTCTGTCCTGGCTTTAAACCAATACCTGGAGAGTAAATCTGCCTTTTACCACATCTTACATGCAAGGTGCAGATCTCACAGGAGTGGGGGGAAAAGCCACAGGCAGTAAAGGGTTCCTCTCACTGGAACTTTGGATTTTGTAGATTACAGAGTGCTTGGACAGAGATGCATAAAGAAATATAAAGTCGGGAAACATTTTTTTGTGAAAATCAACAATATTTGCCTGCAGCCCTGTTTTACTTGGCCAGGGTGCATCTGCACAGTGCCTCTAAAAATCTTGGGTTGTGACATCTGCAGAATGGGGATAATGTGAAAGTTGCCTTACAAGAATGCTGTGCAATTTAATAAAGAGAACATTATTAAATTGTCTGGGACAGTGTACAACGCGTGGTGAGTGCCCATCAAATGAGAGCCGTGGTGATAGAGTCTGCCTGTTTCCTACAGAACAATCACTCTTCCTTCCATTCCGAGTAACAGAATTCCCACTTAGCAAGAACAGCAGTGCACTCAGAAAAATGAAAGAATAAATAAATAGGTAAATAAATAATCAGCAAGCCTATCTTTCCTAGCCACCAACACAGATAATGATCGCTAGTGAGGTGTAGGAAGTCATTTGCTAGGTCTTCCGATGAAACTCTCTACAAGGGGACTAAAGCAGCTGAGTCAACTGGTCAGTGCCCCCTTCCCCTTCCTCCTTTCTGGGTCTCAAATTCTGTCAAGATGGCTGGAGCTGTAGTAGTCAGCTGGACTGCGTGTTGGCTTTGAGGATGAAAGGCACGTGGTAAGGAAGTGAGAACAAACTGGTAGAAGAATTCTTGTCCCTGGCTGCTTCAAAGCTGTCATCCCAGCCTTGGATTGTCTATCTTTAGAATTCTTTTATGTGAGAGAAAAATAAGCCTCCATCTCATGTACATTACTATTATTTGGATGTTCTAGATGACGCATACCAGCTTTCATTCTAATTTTGTCATTCATGGAATTATTAGCAAATACACACACGTGTGCACGCACACACACGCACTTAACATGAGTGAACAGAAGGTCATCTTAACGTCCTCACTGAATCATTGTGTAACATGTGCTAGGCACACAGTGAACAGAAAAGGCAGCAGGAGCTACAAGAAATAAATGAAAGGAGAGGTTATGGTAAATCACTGTCAATCTGTGAACCCATACGAAAAATCAGATAGATCAAATCCATTCCAGCTAAAGTTAAAAATTCTGAGTATTTTCGTATTTTATACTTAATCTACATATTCTATTTTTTAAAAGCAAACAAAACTTATAACTTGCAACTTTTTAGTTATTTTAATATAGCAATTTGATAATATTTGGGGCATGCCTGACATTAGGGAGTGGACCTATACCTCTTGCTCCCCTCTAGTTCTCCCTATCCTAATAAATGGCTTCACTATCACCCTACATCTTCTCCATTTCACTACACCTCCTTATCCTTTAGATCTCAATGTAAAATGTCCTTTCTGGAAGAGGTCTTCCCTCATCTTCTCATCCAACATCAAACATCATCATTGTGTTTTTAAGAAAAACTGCCTTTTCCTAGATTGTTGCTTCTTTGGTAGTTAGAACCATGCTTGACCTTTCCACAATCAAGTCTCCAGCACCTAGCACTGTCCATGGCAATTGAAGAGTTCTTAGAAATAAGTGACCGAGTGAAGAATGGTCTTCCCTTGGCTTTCCAATAGTCGAATATTAAGACTGGTCAGCTGGTAGGAGCAGTCAAAGTTTCAGCCTAACTTACAGCATGACCAAGAAGCCAGTAAGTGATGCTGTGATTGTGTTTGATGGATTTTCGTGTCAACAGGACCCACTCTTGACTTTTCTGCTCAAAGAAATAATGACCCCCTTAATCTATTTTCTTAGATGAAACAAAAGGAGATTTCTATGAACACTATCACCTAGCAGGTAGAGAATTTCCTGCTTGCTCATAAAGCAGACAGGTACCACAAACCATTGACAAGGAGAGAGAAGCAATTCATGCCTTGTGGTGGCAGCCCATTTTCCCAATAGCCCCCAACTAAATGAGCAGCCAGCAAAAAGGCGGTTGATTAGGATTGGCTATGCCTGTGAGATGTGATCATCTGGCAAGCAAAAAAAAAAAAAAAAAAGTTGGAGTAAGGGCTGGACAATGAGAGTCAATTTACTATGGCCATTAGGATGCCCCTGTGCTCACCTCCATTTCAATGGTTTGTCCCTCTTATGTCTGGCACTGCATGGTAGGGTTCCAAAGAACAAAATGAGGCCACAAACAACAAATGGTTTTAAGATAATGTTCTCATTTCCTGTTAATCTCCTGTTCATTTTGCTTTATTTTTTCTTTTAACTTTAAAATTTTCATTCCTAAACTGGTGTGATTGAATGATAACATCTTTTTATTAGGAGAGATTAAACTATTCCAGGCAAGAGGTGGGACTAGGAACAAAAGCATCCCTATAATGACAGCTGGAATTCCTCCTCTCCAGAAAAATCAGCATGCCTTCTAATAAATGAATTTTCAATTTTCTCAACTTACAACAAAAAAAAATTTTCATTATGTCTCATAAGCCAAACAGCCATCATCACTGGTCACTCGAAATGCCCTCAGAATGTTTTTAATGTCACTGCTCAATCACTTTGCTAAGTGTCACTGATCTAAACTATGCGATGTTCAGTCTTAAAAAGTATCCTCTTTGCCACCCTGAATTTTTTTTAAGTTTCATTGTAAAAATATCTATAGTTACAGAAGAAGCAGAGCCTGCAATCCTCCAGCTTCAATAAATGTCACCATTTTTGTTTCATTTGTCTTTCCCATCCTCTATCTTTATGTCTTTATCTTTTGTTAGAACAATTTGAATCAAATGCTAGACTTCATTTTTTTCCTAAATGCTATAGTTTGCATTTCAAAGGTAATATTGTTTTACATAATCCAAATATTATTACATCTAACAAAATTAACAAAGTTATTCCCAAGTACCATTTAAAATCCATTTCATATTTAAATGTTCCATTTGTCTAAAATATGATTTTTTATAGTTGGCTTGTTCAGTCAGATGAGAACAAGATCCCTTGTTTTATTTATTATATTCATAAATATCTTTTAAATTTCTTTCAGTCCAGAACTACCTAGTGTCCTCCCTTTTTTATTTATGTTTTCCTGTTATTAACGTACAGATTGACTTGTGGAAGAAATTTGGCCAGAATGTTCCACATTCTGGATTTGTCTGTTTCTAGTGTCACTGACTTCGTTTCTCTATTCCTTATAGTTCTTGTGGACTAAAAGTTAGATGTAAAACTTTGACTGGATTCTGTTTTGATTTGTTTTTGGAATGCTTCAGAGTTGGTATTGTGGTCTCTGTAATATCTCACATGAGGAAATAAATAATGTTTGGTTAACTAAGTTTTAGTGAGGATAAAATCAATCAGGGGTCCAGTCACCCTGATATCTGGACTCAACCAGTCCTTCTCACAGTGTGAGACCTTGTCTAACTCAGTGCCTCCCATCCTGCTGACTCAGTGCTTGTAGTGAATCAATAACGGGTTCCTAAAAGCAATTTGAAAAACACTACCACAAGCCCCGCATCTAACCAGGCACATATAATGGCTTCCTGTCTGGCATATCATAGGCCTCTGAATGGATCTCTAGGGGGCTTTATCGGACAAAATACTCTGATCACTGCAGTCTAAAAATGGAGTCCAACTTTAGGAAGCATTAGAGATATTTGACGGGGATTGATAAACCCACATGAAGCATATTCTCTACAGTTTCTAGGACAAAACACTGGATATATTACTCTCCATATCTATAAATAAAGGAGATGAGTTGGATCAAGTGATGTCTTCAGATCTTTCTAGTTACCAGGTCTGGCATCAACCTTGCTCTGTGTGCAATGATCCTGGACAAGTTGTGTCTGTGCATGAGTGCAGAATATTGCTCTGAGCATCAGGAATCAAAGGCTTACGTCTGAAAGTATATATTCAATGTTAAAAGCACTTCTGCGCCCTCAAAACGGAAGGATATATTCCAGATTCTGCTGTAAGTGTCCCATACATGAGTTATTTATTCAGGTCAACCCTTTCAACCTCTGGTTAACCTATCAAAAGAGAATATAAGAATCACAGAAAAGGTAGGCACAGGCAAACCCCGCAACTGGATCATATGAAAGCAGCAAGCTAAAACTGAGAGACATCTGTCTATCCCCTGGGCCCTCAGAATATTCCTCACTAATACCTGGCCTCTTCCAGATCTCCATCCCAGGGAAGAGGCTGCCAGCTGACTAAGGAAGACCACATCTCTCAGTCCTCCTCTTCTCCAACCCACCTCAAAGATTTGGAATTAACAGCTGGCAGAACAACTTGAGTTGTTCAGATTGGAAAAGGAGGAGGCTTGGGGATCTTCAAATACTTGAAAGCTTCTTCTGCGGAAGACAAACTAGGATCTTTCCATGTGGCTCCAGAACTAGAGAGCACAGTCAGAGCCCAAGAATGAGAGAAAGAAGGAGGTGGAATTCAGCCAAAATTAAGGAGGTGCTTTCTAAAAGGAAGTTTATGAGACAGTCCTAAGACACAGTCCAATGTCTCTCCTAGAAGCAAGAATCTGTATCTGGAACTGTTCAAGTTGACTAGAGGCCTGGCTGCCTAAAACTTTGTAGAGGATTCTGGTTTGGGGGCCCAAGCTGGACCCAGTCATCTGTATTACCTGCCAGTTTTAACTCAATGCTTCCATACTTTTTTAATTTAATTTGGCTCCATTTTCTCCACCAAGCCTTTCCTTAAAAATTCCGTGAATACCAATCTCTCCTTCGTCTGATACCCCAGCATGTCCTTGCTTGTCCCATACATTTGGAGGCTTTGGATTAACTCTTTGTTTTACATCATATTTAGATTTTCCTCCAACTGCTTCACATATATTGCCACCATCTCCCCTCCTCTCTGCAAGATTGCATGCTCCTTTATATTGTGGAGACTGTGTAATATGTTCTTCTTTTATGTCCCCCATGATGCCATGTTCATGACTGAACACATGGTTTGTATTCAATAAATACATGTTGAAATGGATTGAATTGATGCTCAGGGACTTCCATCCAAGAAAGCAAAGCTGCACTGCAAAGTCTCACTCTGAAGGGAAAAAAAAAAAATCTAGTATATTCTCCATTGTGTCTCCCCTTAATTCTTCCATAGCTGCTCAATACTTTCCTACTGGCCCCCACCCTCCTTCCCCTGCTCTGCACCTCTCCTAGTTCTCTCCTTCCCATAACTCACTTCCGCCTAAGCAAAAAGCTGTCTTTGGCTTTAACGTTCTTTCTGGTGAGTCTGTCCATTGTTTTTTAGAAGGCAGAGAAGGGAATCTTGTATCAGAAGCCTTTCCTGGGTTAGCTGAAATAAACAAAAAAATTATTTCCCTCTCATTTCCTGTTGGGATCTAAGGGATAAAGGGGAATAGGCACACACGTGCACACACACACACACATACACACACACACACATAGCATTCCAAAGGTCTTGACTCTAGTTTTACGTCTGTGTATGTGCCAGCAGTGCAGATTTGTGCATGGTTTGTACCTCTTTGTGTCTCAGGATTCTTGCCATACTGACCTCACAGGGATTTTGTAGCAATGAAATGAACAACTGGATATGAAAACACCATGTAAATTATAAAGACCACATCGATATCAAGGATGGTTGTTGTTTTTATTAATATATGGGAAGCAAGCCAGCTTTGCCCTATCTCTTTAAGATTTGTCATGTACCCACTGAAAGTAGATAATCCTTTGTAGGTGATTGAGATGTGTGTGTTTCTTTCTCAGTGTCTTGTGGGAAGAGAGGAGTCCCAGAGCAAAACTAAAATCAAATGATCTTCTTATATATTTCAAATTTACAGAAGGCAGGAGCCAATGCATTGTTCAACATGTGGAATTAAGCACAAGGAAACTAGAATATCAATTAGTTTCTGTGTGCTTGTTTCCGAAGAGCAGAGATCTCATTCAAAATTTAAGTGTGCGTGCTCTCATTCTCTGTTCTTATTCCGAATGCTTTCAAATTATAATGCAAAACCCCAGAGCTGATAAAGTGATTTTTTAAAGACTGTTCTTTCTTCCACAACAATGTAGAATTGTTTTTCAAAAGATGAAGAATAGTGGTTGAAATATTTAATGTTCCTGTGTAATTTGCTAATGCTTTCAGAAATAAGAATGTAAGATCAGTGGCAGATGCGTCACACAAATGAAAAAAAATTAAATTATTTAAATGTATATCCTCTTGTTAAAAGAGAAACATATGAGATAATGCTTAATTTAGATTTTTACTCCCTTTGGATTTATTATAATGTGTACAATAAACATTTCACTGATTTGAGAATTTTTATTTTTTTCTAATTCATAGAACCACGTATGAAATCATTAGCATTTCTATTTGCCAGGCCTGGTTTTCCCAGGCTCTCCCAAGGACAGCCACTGATGTCGTTTCCAGACTAGCTCAGGTTGGGAGGTGATCATGACCAGAGCTGGAGGTACATTACCTGTCTACACCCATCAGCTAGTAGAATTTGATCTTAGCTGATGGTTATAGAATAAGATTCTGGAACCTGATTAATAAGTTCTAATAAATGGTCTGTGTTCCTTGACTTTTAGCTATTTATACCTCCTCAGTTGTGACCTCCTCATTTCTGTTCGAACAGTTTGCGTGACCTGCATTCTGCCTTGGTCTCCCTACTTAGCCTTTTTGTATCCTACAAGACAAGAGTTTAAAAATAAATTCTTTACTGGTTGGATAAATCCCTGGCAAACTGCTGTATCCTTGAGACAGACTTTTCCTGGAATCTTGGATAGCATCCTTCTTTCCCTCATAAACTATCTAAAGATCATGGGCTCTGCTACCATATCAAACACCGAGAGCCACAGAACACACCACCCAACTCTATCCCTCTTACTACAATGGGCCTCTCCTAACCTGACATTCCTATATACCAGAGTGAAAAATGTGTAAATATGATTCACTAACTCAATTAAGTTTTATGTCAAGCCCCACTGCCCATAGTGAGAGATCTTTCTCTCTACAGGATGTTTGATGTAACTCATGTAATACCTCCTGATGTTGAGGGAAACTGTGCCTAGATTCCTGTGGTCATATTCCATCTGGGGGCTTATATGGCTATCCTCAGCTGGAAACACTTCCCTTCTCTCCCCGTGCTTGCTTTAGTATGCCTAATGCTGTTCTCTTTGCTCTTGGATTCTACTTCTTCCCCCCCAACTATATTTTGATAATCCCTTACACTCTACCTTACAACCTTCAAAAAGAGGGAAAAAAAAAAGTGAAAACTTTATGCAGCTGAATCTGCATGGATTTCAGTTAAGGACTTTTTCTAGTATCCCCCATAATATAATATATATCTTTTATACAATAGGCAGAATGAAATACAGTCCTGTGTTGGCTTCTTCAATGAGTTTTATTTTGAAACTCCATAGAGAAGGATTCGACTCTTTAAGGGTAGGTAAGAATCATTCTAACTTTTTTTTGATATCTCCTACATTAAGTCCTTCTCAAGTAACAAATATAACACAGTAAAGACAAAGAAGAATGTTTTAGAACTGAAAGACCTGTGTTCCATACCAACTCTGGCACTGTCTATATGACCATGGATAAGCCACTCCTTCCTTTGAATTTTAGTTCTATAATCCATAAAACAAAGGAGGTAGGGTAAGTCATATGCAAAGTTCCTTATAGCTCTAACACTTACTGGTAGATTTTAATTTAAAATGCAAATTATTGCAGTGAAAAATATTTTCACTTAGAAAATTCAGTTTACTCTGAATTAAAGTTAAAGGCTAATATCGGTATTTCAATGTAGCTGAAATTACTGTTATTGTATATTATCGGGACTTGCTTCAACAGCAGCACGGTAATGTGGAAACCAAAAGACAAGTGCATACTTATTTCTTGCTCCTAGGGTTTTAGCATTTCTCACCATAGTTGTCGAGTGGAGAAGTCCTGTAAAAAGCCTTGGGCTGGGTAACTTAAGGACACCTATAAAACTAAATATTGGCATAAACTAGTGAGGTGGGTGGGTGATAAATGGTATCCTGCACGGGGCCCCTGCTTTGCAGAAGCAGGATCAAGTGATGGGGTCTCTGGCAAGCTAGAAACTACATCCTCTGTCTAAAGAAGTGGTAGCTACTAGAAATCATTGCCATGTGGAAAGGTAGACCTCATATGGGCAGGATTTCTAGTTTTTCTGTGAAGTCTGGAAACCCAAAGTAGTAGGCACAATTTCCCAGTAGTTATATATTGGCAACTAGTTCAAATTTCAAAAACGATAGGAGTCCACATTAGCTAGGTCAAACAAAATATACCTTCAGGCCAATTACCAACTCCTGACCCAAGCTTTACTTATCCCTGTAGCTCAAATCCTTGCTGAATCCATATATAAAAGATCCCACTTAATATGAGGACAGCATCTCCCACTTATCAATGATGATCACAAGGGATTTTATTTGAGATTTGGGTGAGTGAAGCCAGAGGCCCTTGGAGAAATATGGGATGACAGTTCTAAGGAAAGGAAAATGTGAGACTGGTGAGGAAATGTGCATTTTGCTGACAACCCAGAAAGGAGATTCCATGGATGCCTATGAGGATGGTTACCAAAAGGATAGCTGGCAATGCACACTCAAATCCTGTCATAGCACACAACAGAGGGTTCAGTTTCCAGGTCCCTGAGAAACCTTTCCTTTTATTTGTTCTACACTACAGACCATTTCTGAAACTATTGTGTTTCTTTTTAGAGAGTAGACTATATGTTTCATGAAGAGTGAGGTCCAGGTCATCCTTGAATCCTCCATGATGTTGAACGTAATATCTTACACATAGTACTCAAACAGTTTTGTTGAATATTGAACAGATTTGTAAGTTCCATATAGGTCAGAACATAATAAATTTTTGATCACTATGTGGTATAGTTCAAAACAAAACAAAACAAAGCAAAGAAGGGGGAGGAATAGAGGAAGAATCTATGAGACTTTTTCTACTATGGGTTCTACAATCACGTAGTTGAATGATCTTGATCAAGTCACTTAAAATCTCCTGGATTCAATTTCAACAACTGTAACCTAAAAAGGTGAATTAGATACCAAGTTTCCATCTCCTTTAGTAGTCTATGATTGTCTCCTATCCCTGATATCAACAGGATGCTTAAAGAAATGCAAATCTTTTTTGGAAAAGCCAGGATTCTTCTTTGCTTTTGCCTCTAAGAGAGCATGAGCCAGACCCCTTAGCCATTTCTTAGCCAGCAAGTTCATTTTCTGATATTGGCTTGAAATGGAAAATATTTGTTCTGCCCTACAAAACATACTTTTTAAAAGCTCCAAGCATATTTCGCTCCATTACACCTATGGACCTGTTAATGATCTGGTCAAACAACACTCCAAACCAGTTCCAGCTACTCAAGAGGTCAAAGGAAGGGCAATGAAACAAACCTCTAATGGAAAATTCCAAGAAATAAAACCAGTTTCTGGAGCTGCTGAGATAAAGTTGAGGTTGAAACATATTACCTCACTTCTGCTCAGAGATACAAGGGAAGAGCTACCCTGGAAGCCAGGAGACAGGTGCTCCAGGAATTTCGATAGATGCCTGACAGGCCTACATTCATCATTCAGTCCACCATGAGAAATGGTGATTGGACACTGATGTTATCAAACTGCTTAATCTCACTCTCATCACATTGCCTTTTCCTGAACCCTGCTACACAATGTTCCGGAAGAGAGACAGTTATACATTTGCCTCTGATGGCAGTTTCTGATTATCAGCAACCAGGACCAGCCTGGATCTCCTTGCCAAGTAGACATTTGTCTTTGGTGTTGCAGCCACTTTATTTTTGTCATTCATTTACTTATTTACTTCAACATTTACTTATTCATTCGTTCAACAAACATTCACCAGCCACGTTCTGTGGCCAAGCACGGTTCTGTTCCCTGCGATCTAAATATGAACCACACAGTTGATGAGGGAATGAATGAATAAGAGACATAGTTCTTGTTTCCAAGGCACTCCCAGTCCAGTGGAGAAGATAGACCAGTAAAGAGACCATTATAATTCATCATGGTTAGTGTTATAGCAGAGATGGGCAATGAGTCATGGGACCCATAAAGGAGATATTGATGCTTCCTGAGAGGCTCATGGAAGACTATTCCAAGTGAAGAGATCTTATAGGCAGTTATGCAGAGCAGCCAGGCTCTCAGAATGGTTATTTACCCTGGAAAAGTTGACATTCTTAGCTGGTAGACAGCTAGTTCAACCCTGAAGTCTACGAGATCACCAGGAATGGAGGAACAGAGTGGGGGACAGACATAGCATGAACCCTCTCCCTGAGTCAGTGTGGTCTAAATGTTGAACTTTCATTGTACTAGACACCCTGTGTCTTTACTCTTTGTACCTGCAACCCTGATGGAATCTCTTTGGATGTTTTTCATGTTCAGGTGAGAAAGACTGTTACAGCTTACATTACTTGTCTTAGGTGGCAGAGCCAGAGGAAGCTATAGATAGCTATGATATTAAATATTCAATCAAGCCTGAAATTCTAATGGTGGAATTTCAAAAATATGAAGCAAACATGAAAGGAGGATTTTTAAGGGAATGAGTTTTCCACGCTGGCCATGAGATTGTACCTCTTGTCTCTCCTGTCCATGGTCAAGTCTAGCTCATCCATTGTATCTATAAACATTTTTGGTGCATGTATTAAAAAAATCTGTTGTTATTACAGTAAACATATCATGGGAATAGTAATACTAGTCAATTGTTGGTACTATTATTAATAAGCCTCCTTTTAAATCAAGCATTATGATAGGTAGTTTACATACCTTGTCTCACTCAATTCTCAAAAGAAAGATTTAAGATAAAGGAGCAAGAAGCATGCCTGAAACTTTTGGCTTGGTTTAGATAAGAAAACATTTGAAAAATTGAAGCCCAGGAATTAGAGCCTATATTAGAACTATTAGGTAAAAAAATGTTTAATGTTATATGAAAACCATAAATTTATTCATTAATAAAACTAAAGAGACATGGACTAATTTTTTTTTAAATGAACAGACTTGTCACTGGAGAAATTCAAGTAAGCAGCAAACAGTTGGTATTCTCCTATCATGTCATGGTAATAATTCCAATGACTTTCTTATTATATTGCAAGTGGTGGCTCTTTGCCCTTAGAAAAAAGTTCTACTCTAATGTCTGTCCAAGATAATTTTTGTCATCTCAAAAGGATGTGTGCTTCATTGAATAAATCAAATAAATGAATTTTCATTTTTAAGTCCATCTGGTGTGCAGAAGAAACCATGCAAGAATGAGGAGGTTCCTTGTCTTTCTGTGGGCACTCCTCCATGTGACCTTGTGCACATCACTTACTTTGCTTACACAGCAACACCCGATGCAGATATTTATTAGAGTAATGGATACTTCATAGAGAAAACATCCCACACATCTGAGTCTCCCTGAGAATGTTTGATGATTGAGCTCCAGTAGACCCCCAGAGTCTCAGAGCTCCTCAGGACCAGGAAGAGTGCATGAAGTTTGCTGCTTCTCACTCTACTCCCTCTCCTGCCTCCCCCACCTTAGGCACTTCCTCTCTTTCCCTCACGTAGGGGGGGCTTTTCCAACTGAGTGTACCCTTCCCCAGTGAGGATAATAATTATAATTTATAATCTTAATTTAATAGTCTTAATTTCTTGAGTCCACACTGTGGTTCAGGCACTGTTCTAAATGATTTACATACATCAAGCCATTTAATCCTCACAAGACACTTATGAATCACACATACGATCACCTGCAATGTACTGAAGAAGGAACTGGGGGGAAAAGCACTTAAATTATTGTACAAAATCAGATTAGTTTTAAAAGACCAAGGCGGGATTCAATCCCAGCCAGTCTGACTCCATATTCTACTTGTAATATTACACAATATAGTTTCTCCTTGGTGCACTGCTGTCATAGTATCTAGAACATCTCATTGCACTCTGCTCATTTTAGTCTACCCATACCACTTTGTACATGCTCTTAGTGGAAGAAATGCACTTTGGGACGCCTGGGTGGCTCAGTTGGTTGAGCGGCTGCCTTCGGCTCAGGTCATGATCCCAGCGTCCTGGGATCGAGTTCCACATTGGGTTCCTTGCTCGTCAGGGAACCTGCTTCTCCCTCTGCCTCTGCCTGCCATTCTGTCTGCCTGTGCTTGCTCTCTCTCCCTCTCTCTCTCTGACAAATAAATAAATAAAATCTTAAAAAAAAAAAAGAAATGCACTTTATTTATCTATTTCCCCAAGACTTGGCACAGAATCTGACCCATGGAAACTATGATGGCTGAGCAAATGCACAGCTATGTCCCTAAGATCATGATATAACTTTGGAGACCTCACTTAAGGTAGAGGTTTGAAATCCAAGACCCCACCCAAGGGTTGATGGATGAGTTTTAGGGGGTCCATGGCCCCTCCCTTCTAAAAATTATAAGCAATATATTATGGATAAACTTTGTTCTTCCTCTAGGGAGGAACTCTATATCCTTCAACAGAACCTAAGAGGGTCTCAAAAATGTTTGAAGGGCAATTGGCAGCCTCATCAGCTACTGGGAGCAAGTTTTCCTACCTGACCTGATGACAAGTAGAACTGTGGAGACCATTATTACAGGAATTCAATGGCTAAATTATCTTGCCCTTAACAGTACTGAACTATAAAAAAATGCCACGTTTAATTGCACATAGAGAAAGTCATTTGTTTCATAATCTTTATTATTAGAATAGGGATGTTTAAAAATATTACAACAAAAAGTTACAGTAAGTAAAAATCAGTTAATGGTATATAATTAAATGATTTTTTTTTTCAGGTATATTGTGTTGTAACTTTCAGCAGACCAATTTCCATGGATTTTGTTTTGGTCAATGTTAGTGATTAATTACAAAGGAATTAATGAAATTGATTAGGTAACAATATGCATTAGTCTTTTAGTTGAGCAAAAAGTCAAGAATAATTCTGAGATTACCTTTTCCATGGACATATCCTCTGTTAATAAACAATCTATTTAATTCTCTCTCAGTCTTCTAAAAAAATTTTATACATCCTTTATATGTCACTTAGATTGATTTCTTAGAAAATATTTGTTTTCTCAGACTGGAGTATTCTTTAAGTGTCTAAGAAGATTATAGAAGAAGATAGAAGAATCATAAGAATGATTCAGAAGTATCTGCTAAATTAAAGTCAACACATTTAGTGAACACTTCTTGTTTGTGTAGGACTCATTTGAGACTTTGGGAGGTATTTAAAAGAACAGAAGATATAGTCTTGCCCTAAAAAAAACTTGTATTCCAAGGGCACCTGGTAGCTCAGTCAGTTAAGCAACCAACTGACTCTTGGTTTTGGCTCAGGTCATGATTTCCATGTTGTGATCTCGGGGCTGTGGGGCTCTGTGTTCAGTGGGGAGTCTGCTTGAAATTCTCTCCTTCTGTCTCTGCTCACCCCCTGCTGGCACACTCTCTAAAAAAAAAAAAAAAAAAAAAAAAAGAGAAACTTGTATTCCAGTAACGTAATTTATAGGTGTCTTTAAATATTAGACTTAGTGGTTTAGAGTTGACATAAAGGCAAGAAATGTCTACAGTAAGTACTTAAACAGTACTTAAGTAAGTACTTAAACAGGGGAGAATGATCAAAATGGAAAGCTTAATATGGCACAGTTCTGAAAACTGAATAAAACTATAATAAGCTGGATGAAAAGAAGCTATTGTAGAAGTTTTTTGTAGTATTTACCAAAACTTAATAAATATGGGGTAGTGTTGTGGTCATAGAAATGAAGATGAAGGGATTGGAATAAGAGCTGCTTGGGGAAGATTTGGAGCCTTGGAGGACTATGTTGCCTCGGTCAGTCCTGAGGCTGACCAGGTTCCCAGCTCCTTCTAAGGGAAACTGCCTCATTAAAGCTCTTGAGTGAAGGAATAGCCTTGTGTTTCTCACCACATGCCAACCCTCACTTCTGGAAGTAGTTAATTTACCCAATAATATCCTTCTTCCACAAGATCTGTCAATCTATATCCAGATTATGGATTGACCTGGTATGAAAGGATGAGCTAAATCAATCAAAGTCTTTCTGGAATTTAAACTAAAAAATGCCAGAAGAGAACAGTTAGATGCAGGAATTGAAACTGAAAAGATATGCCAAGAAAGAAATAACTATGGGGTACTTGGGGGGCTCAGTCGGTTAAGTGTCTGCCTTAGGCTCAGGTCATGATCTCAGGGTCCTGGGATTGAACCCTGTATTGGGCTCCCTGCTCAGCAGTAAGTCTGCTTCTCCCTCTCCCTCTTTCCTGCCACCTTCTCCCTGCTAATGTTCTGTCTCTCAAATAAATAAATAAAATCTTTAAAAAAAGAGAAATAACTAGAATGGAAGTCATAGTAGAGTATTAGTTATATTACATAAAGATGTATTAGTTTGACATATTTTGGCCAAGATGATGAGGGCATAAATAAACATTTCTTTCTTTCATGTCAAACCAGGAGTTAGCAACTCAAGTTAGTGTTTCTACCTATGTTCTCCCATATACATACCCATGACCAAGTTTATTTTTAGGGAGTTTACTTAGGCTATGATTACAAAGAATAAGATGAGGGACAGGGAAAGTGAGACATGGAAGGACACAAGCTATCTTAAGGACACATTTTTGAGGGCACCATTGTGAGCAATGAGGCCTTAATTCCACTGGGACCACCTGAGAAACTTAAAAATGCCTTCCAGAATTGTCTAGCTGAAGAAAGGAGGGTGGAATTATTTACCCACCAGTGCCCATTCCTCATCATTTCAGGATTTCCCTTGGGGGCATTAACTTCCCAGCTTCCTAGAAGGGAATGCATGCTGGCAAAGCAAGTTCCTGCCAGTGTCCTAGGTGTTGGAGAAACTAGAAGAATGCAGTGCATTCTTGAAGGGAAGCACTGTCAGTAGGAATTTAGTTGAAGTCTCTGTGGAACTGCCTGGTGACAGTTGTGTGGCTGCAATCACACATGTGCTGAGATGATGTGAGCTGGGGCCCAGAAGCATCTGACACAGTCCTCCTGTCGCATTGTCCAGATCTGCTCATGCCTACATAAAACCCAACCTATCAATGCATCTTCAGGGTAGTGGCTGGCTGCAACCTTTGCAAGAGATTGAATACGCAAATTACGATGAAACAAGCTACAATTTCATTGCTGGTCCAATGTTATTGGTGGTCCAAGGAGTTTAATTGATGGATAAAATGTCTTCCTTCCATCACACATTTTAGATTCCCCTCACTCTTGCCTGATACTTCAGTTGCTACAAGTTTCTTGCTTAGTGGGATGACCCAGGTCTTCATTTTCGAGTAGTCTTGGTTCACAGTTTGCCTTGCCCTCATTAGATCATGGCTGCTGAAATTGTCCATTCACCACTGTGATGGAGCATGTGAACAGCAATTCTTGGCTACAGAAGTCATGGCCCTGCTCCAGAACCCTGAGGATGTGGGATGCTTCCCTCACAACTGACAGCTTCATGAACCACTCAATAATTAGGTCAAAGCAATATTCGCAGGCATGGCATATGCTACTTCTGATTCCAAAGAGGCCCAAAGTGCAAAGTACATGGAAAGGATGCTCATTCATATTTTAGGCTTTTAGATCCCTGACATTTTTACTGATGTGACAAGTCCTTAAACTTTTTGGAACTTACCCCCCACACTTGTGGCACGTATGTGTCTGGCATGTATGTGTCTGGCATGTATGTCTATGGATACTAGAATATTTGTCATTTTTTGTCCACAAGGTCCAATTAACATCATCATAGCAGACTAGCACGATGCTCTGAGGAATGTCAAGATGGTTAAGGTCACGCATATTACATTGTGTTAGAGAGCAGGAGGGTTAACCTAGTGCTTGCACATGACAAAAATGTGTATATATGTTGTCTCTATGCAAATTCGAACAGCTTTTGGTAGATAGAGAAGAACCCATTCGCGAGATTCATGGGGGTGCATCAAGTTTCCACTACAGTAAAAATACCACATTTGGCATGGCAGTTGCTCCTGGGGTTACCAAATGATGAAACTTATGGCAACGTTCATACTTCCTTGCTTCTGATTACAATTCCTCTAGTTTTTGCAAGGATCCAACCAGAGCACTAAACAGGGATAGGATGAGGACTACACTCTGCAAACTTTAAGTCCTTGAGAATAGCACTTACGTTTCCAATTCTTGCAAGGATGCGCTATTATGTCTGTTTTACTCCATTTCAGGAGTTTCCCTTAGCCCTTTTTACCATAATGGCTTCTGAACTCCACAGGCCAGAAAAACAGTGTGAACATTTAGCTAGCTGCTAAGTATATACATTTTAATTATGCATTTGGAAAATAACTACAGGGCTTATGTAGCCATATATTTTGCTCTCTCCCCAAGTCTAACTCCTTTAAGATCAACTTTCTGTTTATATTCACTGATTTAAGGACTTCCATTCTCATGGTTGAGTAAGCTGTTTCCTCCTGGAACATGGGCTCTACCTTCTCATTTGGCGTATACTAAGCTCTGGTCCTAGTTTTGGATTTAGGGGCAATGAGACTATGTAAGGACAGATTTTAAGATGGTCACCCACATCTTTTGCAGCATTTTGCCTTAATGTGTTGCATGGTTCCTTCACAAAGGAAGGGTGATCTCCAGCTGGAATCAGGGAACTTTTGCTGGTTCAGAGGTTTCAAATAAAAATAGGGTACATAAAGTTTCAAAAGAAAAGAAGAGAAACTTCAAAGAAAAGACTCTCAGATTCATTCATTCATCCAGATGTCCCCATTCCAAGTCTTAGGTGCCCCCTTCTTTCTTATCACCTCTCGCCTCTGGTGAAAGAGACCTGTTGTCGCTGCACATTCTGTACCCTTCGTATCTTTTACAATCACATCCTTACAATAAAATTCCAATCATGATTTTGGGCGCTCAGTCCTATGGATGCAGGAGATGAGGGTTGCTTTAATTATTGCTTCTTGTTTTAACCCTAGACTTTAACTAGGTTGCTTTCTTCCTCTAAAATATCCACAGGAATTAATAAAACCCAAGGGCTCTAAAGCTTGTTTCTGCAGGACTTCATGAGAATGGTTCAGATTGTCTTCCAGAATTGTCTCCCGCAAAGGGGGAAGCAGGAAAATTTGTCCAGTGTTCTCCACTTGCAACAGGTTGAGAGTTTACTCAGAAGATGGAAACACTCCTGCACTTCCTGGTTGTGCATGTGTGCTGGCTGAACAAGATTCTTCTGGCATTCACTTCATAGGAGAAGCCACATGGCAGAAAGTAAGGACATGTGGAATGTGCCTCATTAGGACGCTGCTGGCCTAAAGTGAGGCAAGGCTCTTGTGGCGCTCTTTATAGCAGCTGCAGCTGAATTCAGAGATAAACAGAGGTGACAGAATCAAGAGTTGTTTTGTGGCTCAGTTGGTTAAGCATTGGACTCTTGATTTCAGCTCAGGTCCTGATCTCAGGGTCTGGAGATGGAGCCCCATGTCAGACTCTGTGTTGAGCAGGGACTATGTCTGAGATTATCTCTCCCTTTGCCCCTGCTCTCTCTTTCTCAAATGGATAGATAAATCTTAAAAAAAAGAAAAGAAAGAAAAGAAAAGAAAAAAGAAAAAAAAGGAGTTGTCTCATATTCTGCCCAACTTTTGGAAATCCTGAAGGACATCCGGGTAGGTAGGAAAACATTTTTATAATTTTCTATGGCTAGAGCTTAACTCCATTTTCCATATAAATGTGCAATGGTAATACACAATGTGTTTTCTAGGAGTATACCTGCTGGTTCATTCAAAGAAATACTGTACTTTATTATATTTGTATCTTTACCCACAGTTGTTTACCGTATCAGAAAAAAATAAGCGCGTCATCTACAACAATGCTGCTCACATTTAACTCATCAGTATGAGACACTTTGCATAAGTCCCATTTGTAAGTACTACTTTTATCCTGGTTCATGCTTAGATATAATCATCTCACTACTTCATTTTCTGGTATAGTTATATCTGAATGTTTATTCATTAAATTGTATATCATTTTAAATTAATTAATTTGATTTAAATAACATTATAATTTAACTATGTAATATAAAATTTAAAAAAAGTTTTATTTTATCTTTTGTTCTTTTAGAGAGAGAGAGAGAGCATGTGTGCCAGTGAGGGGCCAAAA
This sequence comes from Enhydra lutris kenyoni, assembly GCF_002288905.1. Taxonomy (NCBI): domain Eukaryota; kingdom Metazoa; phylum Chordata; class Mammalia; order Carnivora; family Mustelidae; genus Enhydra; species Enhydra lutris. The sequence goes on along the minus strand of NW_019154109.1, from coordinate 25,906,537 downwards.
GAGAGGGGCAGAGAGAATAGTGTTGTCCTGCTGGAAACAAAGAGTGGTTTGGATCAGTGGGGAAGAAGGTGAGATTCTCATCTTTTGGGCCGATCTCCTTCTCATTGAAGCTTTAATTACTTGTCCTGACTGATGTCTTAGTTCCTCACTCACCCCTCTATTTCTCCCTCTCTTCTCAGAGCTTACTTAGGAAACCCCCTTTTGCATTCTCCTCTTATTACTAGGCAATATGGAGTGGCATTAATATCTGAAGTTTTTTCCCCTTCCTGATGGGACATCTGGGTGAAATTAAATTAGTTAGTTCTATTGCTCTAAACACTATCTATACCAGAATATGCCAAAGATAGAGATTATGGATCATTTACTCTTTCAACATAACTGTGTGTACAAAGAAACTCTGATAATAAAAGTGAAAAGTAGCATAAATCTTCGTTCTCTTCAAATGGCTCATAGGGTTGAGGACAGATACTCTGATCAATTTCTGCATTAAAATACAAATTCCATATTAACAACAAGTGCAAGGCACTACAGGATCACAGATAAAAGTACTATTCACTTTGCCTGGAAGACCTGGGCAAAAAGAAAACATATGGAATGAATTTTATAAGTTAAGTCAAAGTTCACAAGATAAAGAGAAAATGAACAAAACAGTATGCATTGAAACAGGCATGGAATCAAAATCTTATCTACCCTTCGGTGTGGAAGATTAAAGAACCAACTTCAGGTATCTGAGGGTGGATGGGAATGGTGTCAGAATGGAAGGAATTGAAGGTACAAAAAAAATACGGAAAAAAACTAGATCAGGCAATCACTGCACTCTTGGCTAAGAAGTTTGAGATTTATACTTTTTTTCATCTATCACTTATTTGCTTATTCATGCTGATGCTAATAGTAATGCAAATCACATAGAAAAGCACTTTGCTAAGTAATAATATAATTTTCTTACCAATGTAAAGAATATACTCAAAATTGTTTGAGTTTGAGATGCCCATAGGATATTCAAATGGAAATAACGTGTTGGCAGTTGGAAATATGGAACTTGGGAGTGGGATCAGGGCTGAATATTAAGCCTAGCAAACTATTGCCATCTGGGTCCTGGTTGAGATGACAGCAGGAACACTTAAAGCAAGCCAAGAAGAGGGCAGAGGGATACACCATGGAGAACACCAATATTTAAGGGATGAGTACAGGAAGAGACCACAATGAAAGAAATTGGAAGCAGGTTTAAAGAAGAACCAGGGTCGAATGAGGCACCAAACCTTAAATAAGAAAGATTTTCACGAAGAGGGTGATAACTAAGCCAGATTCTACAGAGAATCTCAGTAAGATAAAGGTGAAAATGTATCCATTGCATGTGGATACATTTCTTTCATCCTGATGTTAATTAAATTTTACGGAGTAACTCAAATTCAGAAAGTCTATGAATAATAATTTCTATCTTGGAAATAGTCCTTTATGAAGGGCAGAACTATGTTCTGAATCCATTTTCAAAATCCCACGTTTTCAGAACATTTACCCCAAGCATGGGTTGATCCATTATGGCATTTGCAGGTGAGATGACAAAATGGCTGAGTATATGGGCTTTGCCTTAATAAAAACCTTGGTTTAAGAAACAGCTTCACCACTTAAACGGGTAGAATGACCATTGGAAGTTACTTGACCCACTGAGACTCCATTTCCTCGTCCATAAAAAAGAAAATATACCAATTTCATAGGGTTGTAGGTGAGGATAAAATGAGATAATTGGATGTAAAGCACTTAATTTGGCACATAGTGAGGGTTCAATAAATAATAGCTGTTATTATTATACGGGGCTCCTATGTGATGAGAATTCTGCCATTGCTTGACTTTTCATTAACCATGCAACACTGGGGAGTTTTGGGCAGCAACCACAAAGCAGTTTGTTGGCACACAACCTTTCAATTATCTGCACTACTGATCCCCTCCATTAGCATGGATAAGAGAAACTGTACAGCATAGATAAACCAGAGTGAGGGGGGAAAAAAAAAACAGTCCAGCCATATATCTATATAAATCCCTATTAGGAATCTAGGACCTGTTCCTCACACTACAGATTTGTATCTTCAAAGAGAAGAGTCCAGGTTCCTCTGAACATAAGTTGTTTAACTCGACCATGATGAATGATAACTCTTCTCTGTTGTTGCTTTCTTTTTAACATAACAAATCTCCATTTAAGGAAATATACTAAGAGGCTTTTTTTTCTTGTGTATTGTAAGGTTTCACCGCTGATTCTGTTTCCAATGCTATGCCTCTTTCTGGCTATTATAAGAATTACTCTAGTTATTTGAGAGTCAATGGAATGATAATAAAAGTTCCACCTTATCTGACACTGAATTCTCTGCCTTTGAAATATAGAGACAACTTTTTTTTTTTTTTTCCACAAGGCTGAAGAGGCTTTACTTAGAGGTGGTATAAATTTATAGGTTTTATTTTTGGCCACTGGAGGGCTCTCATATTTTTCCACTAATGAAATAGAAACCTTGAGCCTGACTAAAAACTGGAAATCAAAGATGAAAGTTTAAAGCGAGTGAGCTTGTGGTTTGTGTCCAAATCTAGGTGCAGACAGAATTTGAGGACAGGTGAATCTAATGTTTTAGAACAGTGATTTGGCTGCTTGGAACAGATGCTGAGTCACAGGCGGTGACTCAGGCCTTTGACTTCAGGAAAAGTTAGACCGTCCTCTTCACTTTTTCCAAGCCAGTGATTGTTTTGTGTCTCTTTTACTTTCTGTCTGATAATCTCCCAGGAATCGAGGCGGGGTATGGAGGGGCTTGAGATTATGCTGACACTGACTTTTTTGGACTGTGTTCTTTCTCTTCTCCCTAAACTCTTTCTACCGCCTCACAGTCTCTCCCCATTGATGACCTTCCCTAACCAATTAATAAAGCATTTATTGAGGCCTTTTTATGCACTCCAGCAAGAAACACCTGCCCACTCACCACACACACACACACACACACACACACACACACACACACACATACACATACACGTATGCTGCCCATGGGGCTTTCAAATCTGCTCAGGTCAACCCCATGGTGCTAGATACTTGTATTAAGACAGTAGACTTTCCAACAATAGTTAGCTTGGTACACATGGGAAGGCTGTCAGCAGCTTAGATGATAGCATCCAAATGGATATAGTGACCTTAGGTCTGAGCTCAGCTGTTGTGGCTATCCAAGGAATAGGTAAGATGCGGCAGTAGGTATATTTGGAACCAATAATATCCATAGTCAGGAAAATAATAGAATTGCCCCTCTGGCTTGAAATAGTACACTACTGCTTAGGTGTACTATTTCAAGTTCAGGACAAAGTCTGGCTCTTTGGTGAGACATCTGGAAAAGCCCATTACATCATAAGTCAAGCAGAGTGAGGTTTCAGGGAAGAGCCAAAGAAGTAAATCAGGAGGGCAAGGTCTTGGCTATTTGTGAAGAAAGCTAAATTTTAGAAGATCCACAAGTGCCCAGAGAGTCCCCTGAGACTATCAGGTACATGAGTCATTGAAAATGCCACCTGTGGGAACAAGCTAGTGAATTCATGGCTGAGCTCATGAAAGGCCAAGGAACTATAGGCTGAAGTTCTCCAGAACCAGCAGCTGAAAAGAGATGAGACAGTCTGACATAGTCCTTCTGACATAGTCCTCAATGGTGACTAGGTTCACTCCTTCCTTCCTTCCTTCCACCTTCTCTCATTCCCTCTTTACCCTGTCTCCTTCTCTCCCTTGCTTCCCTCCCTCCCTCTTTCCCACCCTCCTTCCCTCCTTCCTTCTCTCCTTCCTTCCTTCCTTTCTTCCTTGTGATATCATAGACTCAGTCTTCTGATTGTCTTCTTAGTGTCATCCCACCTCCCTGAGCTTGATCTTTACTGCATGATTGAAATAATACCCACTGTGGCCCCAGAGACCCTTTCTGTAAGTGATTTTGTTGTTGTCTGTCTACCAAAGATAAGGTTGCTGAAATGCCCTCTTTATATGCAAAGTGGAACTGATTCATAACCCCTTGTATGCGCTTACAAATATATACAGTGCCCATATCCAATTTCTAAATCATACACAGATTCTGTTTTTAAAAACTGTCATCCATTAGTTAATAATCATGTAATTAATGGATGATTCATTAATTGAGGCAAATGCATTGCACTATTGTAAGATGAAAATGATAAGGAAATTGTGAGTGGGATATACTCTTCTCAAGTTTTCTGTGAATCTAAAACTTTCCCGAAATAAAAAGTTAAAACAAAAGAGTGGCCAGATGTGCATCTACTCTCATCTCACTATCCATTGTTGCTGGAAGGTGAATGATGGTGGGCAACACATCAGCGAGGCAGAGACCAGTCCTCAGAGCTCCCTCAGGATTCAGGTACAGAATCGAGCTGCAGCCCTGGGATGAGGGGCATGACCATCTCCCATAGTCAGGATATTTCTATTACAAGCATGGTAGATCCCCACTAGGACTGTTAGGCTCTTCCTTGATGCTACATCCCCAAAGAGAATTTTTTATTTCCCCTGAGAAGCATCAGCCCGCCCTCTTTCACCTTAGAACTCCAAACGAAAATCAGTTCAAAGCAGTTTCCAATTATCCCTGCTTTTTCAGTTTCTCATTATGTTGTCTCCTCATACTCAGACATGACCTTCTGTCTCTCTTTTCAACCTCCCAACTCTGGCCCACTTTCTGCTATTTCATTTCTGTTCCTTTGTTGGCTGACACTGAATGTCTTCTCCGTTTGTTAACCATTGGTGGAGGATTACCACTAGATGTTGGCTTTCTGAGGATGCTGAACATCACCACTTAGTGTTGAAGACAAATGACTTGATGTTTAAATGTGGGAGGGCCAAGACTGGTGCTGAGGCATGTGCTCCTCTTCCTCCTTTATGGGAAACTCTATCTCTATTTTTGATGCCTTGTCTTCTTCTGGGAGCTTAGTGCCACCCTGTGTACTTACGTAGCCTAGAACCCATGGTGATGACTCATCAGACCTGCCTCCTACTCTGCACTTAGGAGTTCCACTCCACTTCACTACCCAAATCTTTTCATTGATGCCTAATTTCTTTTTTCCCTGAATTTCCTTTTTGATCAATGCTCCATGCATATTACACTTAACTGATACCCTGTTCCTCTTCTGGGAATATGAGTGGTTATCGTTTCCTCCTCCATTGACGCTAGGTGTGTCCATGCGATTTGCTTTGGCTAGTGCAGTGGGAATAGCTGTGGTGCATGCAATCACCAATGCATGACTCTCCTCTCTTCTCCTGCCGTGGCGTTCACCGGGTACAAGTAGATATGGAGGTGCCATAAGACACACGCAGCCAGTAGTGTGAGCCAACACATGGAGGACAGCTGCCCTGGACAGTTGCCTGGACATGTTGAGGACTTTGTGTGAGTAAGTTTAGTTGTACTAAAAAGGAACCAAGATTGTGGGAATATTTTTAGCACTGCGTAACCTAGAAAATTTTGACTATTAAGGTTGAAAAGTAATCTCAAGGATATAACACATTGTTAGTAATTGATGATATCTTAATATATTACCTCTTCCAGAGTATTTCCATTGTGATAGGAGATCCCAGGGGACAAGATATCTTAAATGAGAAGAATGATGATGGAGTAGAAGACTCTTGGGTATATTAGTGAAGATGACATTTTGGAATAAGAGAGTCTTTCTTTGCTCTCTAATCATACCATGGTGGGATCTGGCCAGATTATTATCCACATATACATTTCAGGCAGTACGACTTGTGACAAATGCAAAACATGTGAAACCTGGGCTCTTGCTATAAATTTTCCCCTCTAATTCATTCTGAATATCATTACCATAATGTCGTAGGTCACTCATTCTGTTCTTGGCATTCCTGGTGTCTTTCATTTTTACCTGGTCTCGAATACCCTCTTTTGTGATTAAAAATAATAACTCTTTTTTAAATAAGTTCTGGCTAGGGTACAGGCTTTTGGGGGGCATATTATGAATATTCTCTTCAACTACTCTGTGAGAATTGCCCCCAGAAATGCATGGTTGATAGAAACAAGATTCAAATCCAGTTCCTCTTCAGAATATATGCTCATTTTACCATGCAGGCTCTCTCTCTCCTTAGGTGGAACCCACAGTTTCTCCATGGCCCAACTTAAGTTTCACCTCCTCAGTGAAGTATCTTCTCTAGAGTCTTCCCACAATGACCATCCCCTCCCTTGTAATCCTTCCTGTATTTGGAGCCATGATAGCTTGTCTCCAAAGACGAGATTCCAGTGTCCCATGCCTGTTAGGTTCAGGCTCTGAACAGGTCATCCCAGGACTTCCATTTTGACCCATAGTATGTGTTAGAAGCGATACTGCATGACTCCCAAGGTTGGGTCTTGAGAAGCCTGGCAGCTTCTCCCTTAGCCTCTGGAAACATTCTGGGAGCACATGTTCTGGGGACAACAAATACTGTGTGAGATGTCTGAGACTACTGTTAATGAGGAAGTGCAAATGGCCATGTGGAGATGCCATGTGGAGAGAGACAGAAGCCTGGGTAGCACCTACCAGTGCCAGCCACCCAGACAGAGGCTCCACACCTGGAAATAAAGGAGCATTCTGGATGTCTATCCCAGTTGAGCCTGCAGATGATTCCAGCTCCTGCTGCCATCTACCAGCAACTACACACGAGAACCGCCCAGCTGAACCCAGTCAAACCACAGAATCATGAGTTATCATGATAAACTCTGGTGTTATTTTTAACAACTATAATTTGGGGAGGTTTGATTTTACCCTGATAGATACTTGGAAAAGGAACTTCCCCTATACCTTCCTCCCTCCCCACTACTGCCATGTTGTAGTTCTGTGGGCTGCTACTCTATGCATCTAAAAATTTTTAATAATTTATGTAATTATCTACTGCCATCATTTTGATTGAAAGGTTTTTGGAGGCTTGTCTTGTTTGAGACAAATCCCCAGCTTAGCACCTAGGACATGTTAAGATTTCAACAAGTGGGTGCCTTGGTGGCTCAGTGGGTTAAGTCTCCGCCTTTGGCTCAGGTCATGATCTCAAGGTCCTGGGATTGAGCCCCACATTGTGCTTTCTGCTCAGTGGGGAGCCTGCTTCCCCCTGTCTCTCTCTGCCTGCCTCTCTACCTACTTGTGATCTCTGCCAAATAAATAAATAAAATTAAAAAAAAAAAAGACTTCAACAAGTGTTTATTGATTGATTGATAGGCTCCTTCAGGTCAGAGACTATGTTATGCCCACTTTTATATTTCTGACCATGTCGAGCACAGAGCTTTACTGTGACCTTCAAGGATATTTATTGGTGAGGCTCACGTCAATCAGCACTTTCCAACATACTGTAATGTGACGCCTTCCTTTTGTGGTCTGTTTTCTACAACTCCTTTTTCTGTTCTCTCCACACGCTCCGGACCTTAGTGTCATGGGACCATGCTCCCTAATCTGTGTATTTAATCACTCTGTTTCCTCTACTTGGAATGTACTCCCATCCCCACCCACCCATTCCACTTCAAGAAAACCTATTCATTCTGCAACATCCAGCTAAAAGACTGCCTATTCTTTATGATTTTGCTGCTCTGTTACAGCACAGAAATCATTTTCTTTGAGTTCATGGTACCTGTTGAGTACTTACCCTATGGCTTTCCCCTTCCTGCTTGTCCTTGTCTCTGTTGGCCAGTGAGTTTTTCAAGGACTGAGGCAGTAGCTTATTTAACTTTGACTCACTAGCACAATAAATGGCACAAAGCAGGTGGTCAATAAATGACGGTTGGATGAATGAACACATTTTACAAGTAGAGAACAACTGTGTGAGAGATAAGAAATAAACATGGTGTTGAGTGTGTTTGTCACCACAAAGTGCTATTAATATACAACTGGCACCAGGCTCCCTGGCTACTCCTGCCTACCTCATGCCTTTAATCTCTCACCACAAAGCCAACAGCCATCCTTTTAATCAACGCGTTGCCTTTCTCTGAACCCTCTCTAGTTTGTACATTTTTTTTTTGTCCTGAGATGCCTGAAGCCTCTTCATATTCAGCCCAAAATAGCACTGACCTTTCAGCTGCTGTATCACCTGGCAGCTCATATCTAATTTCCTTCTGCAAGAGTCTTGTTCACTCGCATTTAGCATTTCTGCTTTCCAGGTTTCTCTAGCTGTGTCACTGAAGGGGGAGAACACCTACAACCTGGGAGACAGCCCTGCTCCCAGCTCATCCTGCCTTTCACCTGACTACTGTTCCCAGAGGACTTCCCACCTTTTCCATGGGGACAGAGGAAGCATTTCATTGGATTGGGATTTTGTTTTTCCCTTACCTTTCCTTTCTTTTCTTTCTTCCTTTTTTTTTTTTTTGTTGTTGTTTTTTTAAATTTTTGTTTGCATGGTATCTATCCCAGCTTACATGCTAAGGAATCTCAGTGATATGTTAATAAAATTCTTTCTCAGCAATTCTGTAAAGCCATCTTTCTCAAGGGCCAGTCCCAAATTCCAGCTGAGATTTTTCCTCTACAAAATGACTTCCTGTAGAGAATCAGAAGAATATCTCTATCATCATACCTCCCGTGACCTGAAAAGAATTTTTACACCTTGGATCTCTTCGTGAGTCCCAGGAACTGACACTGTAACTCATATTCAAACCAACAAAGAAATTGCAAAAATGAACAACTAACATGATTATAAAAATCACTTATTAAAAATTACTAACATAGCATTTCTAGAATATTCCCCCATGTCCTTATGCCTTTATGCTTCTATAGGCACTGTTTCTTCAGTTTACTATTACCTCACCCCCCTTCCCGCTTGGCTGAAATCTGACTTATCCTTCAAAGCATCCCTCAGCTGCCACTTCCTCCTTGGAGAGTCACCTTATCACCCAGAGGTAGGTTCTCCCCCTCTCTTCCAAACTCCTCCTGCTGTTTGTTTATACCAGTGTTCTAACTTCTAAAACAATCAGCCTGATATTTGAGTTACTTAGCAAGGCATCACTTCTCATCTAAACTATAAACTCCTTGGAGGCAGGCAAGCTGTCTTGCTCATCTAGAACTTCTATCAAAAAAAGCTAAACCTTTTGAAACCATGTCCTCAGATGGCTCATTGTAATTCTGCTTCCAGAGTAATGACAGCATGCACAGAGGCCAGTCGTGCTGTGATTCTGAGGGCTAGAACCTTCCTAGACCGCTGCGGCTTGGAAATGAGAAAAGAGCCTCTCTCGATGCTCTAGTGCTCACCCCAGCATAATAAATAGAAGTGTGTGGTGAGGGTCCCTGCAAGGCTCTCAGTAAGAAGCGGGAGTGAATGATGGCAGGAGAGAGGAGGAGAGTGTTTTTCCATCGGGTAATATAGTACTTTGTCCCAGTGGGACTCAGTTGTGATCCTCTGTGATAACAACCTTCTAAAGTTATTTTCACACTTAACATTTGGTTTGTCAATGCCAGGCACTGTGCTTTACAAGAAAATCATAGGTCTTCCTCACTGCAGCCCTAGGAGATAGGCGTTATCATTACCCTCATCGAACAGACACGGAAACTGCGGGTTTGTCCAGGAAGGTTAAGCAATTTTCCTGAAGTCACACAGCCAGTCCACGGCAGTATCAAGTTCAAGCCCACACTGGCCGAAGGCAGGCCCCCTGCTCTGAAGCAAGACATCTGTCTGGGTCGCTGTAGGTGCAGACACCTCTGTCCCCCTCATGTCGTGGATCCTTCCTGGGGGTCAGAAATGAATATCGCAGGGTTTTGAGCAGGGAAGTTACATGTTGAAAGGATTACGATTTGTGCTGCCAAACAGAATAATAACTTGAATTTCTACTAGTTATGAATGATTCTTATATTATTTATAAATGACTCCTACAAGTCCGGGGTCTCTATACCGTCCACACAATCATGTCCACTCTTGACGACAACCCTATAAGGAGCATGTAGTTTTCTTCATGAGACAGAAGAGGAAACCAAAGGCCATCAACCAGGCAGTTTGCATCAAGGCCAACAGCCAGCAGGCCATAAAGCCAGCACCACCCGAGAGAAAAGGAGGAGACTGCATTCACAAGTAATTCACTTGTTGCCCCTGAACTCAAGGAAGGTACTGAACTAATATTATTCTTATATCTTCAGGCCTCTTTAAACTTAATGGTACACTTGCTAAGTTCAGGTTATTGCTTGGTGCTCTCTGCTCCTATCTTACCTTTCTAGAATTTCCCAGGCAATGCTGAGTATAAATACGTTGGGCATTGATTTGAAATCTTCCGTTTTTCTACTAAACTGTGAATGACGGAAAGGCAGGACTGTTTCTTATTCACCTTTGACACCTCAATTCCTGGCAAGTAGTAGGTGGTAAATAAATGTTGAACTGAATTGCTGTTTCTCTGGTTATTTTCCCACTTAATCTCTGGCTCTTCCTCCTCTGCTCTCCTAGATGATTGCACCCAGTCTTGGCCCCCGGGAATCACTGTCCACCCCAGCAGTAGCACCTACAACAAGGCTCTTCTGGCCCCTCCTCAGGCAGCAGTCCACTCCCTGAGCTGTCGTCCCTGCCTTGGCGACACAGTGAGGCCTCTCCTCTCTTCTCTCGTGGAACACTGGCTCTTCATTTTCCTGTTTAGTAGCACTCATGTTCAGATTCATTAATTAATGAAGATTAATCAATAATTAAGTGTTCTATAGCCACCCAGAGGCCATTCCGTGGTGCAGCGATGTATTTATTGCCTCATTCTGTGGAAGGATCCCGGAGCTGTCTGGGACGGCTCACAGGTCGGTTTATTATAGGACGCTTGATCGACAACCTCAGCCTGGAAACACCTCCCTCCTGGACCCTTTCTCACATGGGGACCTTAATCCTTCCCTCCCAGCACAGCTGCTGTCTGCACCAGCCCAGACCTCTCAGTCTGTCCCCTGTAGACAGCCGGCTTGGCTCAGGTGCCTGGAGCTGATCTGTGTTGGGCTGCAACTGGGGTAGAGCCAGGCGGCTTGGGAACAGTGCCGTTGGTGGCTTTGAATCCCGCAGATTCACCCTGGTGGCGGCAGCTGGTCCTTGTTACTCCTGGGGGGCACTGCCATCAAGTTCAGCGCTCTTTGCCCTGTTAGTAGGAGAAGGTATCCCTATGACCTTGAAAAGGTGCAAGTGGAAGGTCACTGAGAGTGCTGCCATTGACACAAAGACACAGTGCCCTGCTCCCAACAGGATTTTTAGGACTCTGGGCGGGTGAGTATTCCCATCAAGTCAGGTGAAGTGGACAAGTGAACATCCACACTCCAGTCTTGGTGGGACTCTGCTAAAAGACTGGCACGTGAGGCTTGGATTCAGACACCAATTAACGTGAGGCCTAATGTGTCCCCAAACCCCTACTTTCCGCTTCTGGCTAAATGTTACCCTTCGGGAAGAAGCATTAACCCCCAAGGTCCAGGGCAGCATCACTCTGCGGTAAAAACTGTGTGTAAATAAGACACATTCAGGGGCACCTGGGGGGATTCGTTGGTTAAGCGTCTGCCTTCAGCTCAGGTCATGATCCCAGGGTCCTGGGATCAAGCCTCACATTGGGCTCCCTGCTCAGCAGGGAGCCTGCTTCTCCCTCCGCCTGCTGTTCCCCAAGCTTGTGTGCTCGCTCACTCTCAAATAAATAGATAAATAAAATCTTTAAGAAAAATAAGATACATTCAGCCTCCAGGTTCCAAGACTCTCCTTTTTATACATATGTGGGGGAAGGGGAGGCTGCTCAGAACCCAGTCCTCTCAAACTGTCTCCATCTAGCAACACCAGAGCTCAGATCATCCATTCATATTGTTTAAGAGATCAATGACAGCTTAACCAAAGCCAGGTGGAACTTCCAAGCCCCTTCTGTATAAAGAAAAATGCCTGTGGTCTGGCATGTTGGGCTTTTAGTCGAGAAGGACCTATTTACTAGAGTTCCCATTGCCCGTGACCCAGTTAATAAATATTAATAGCAGTGACATAAATACAGCCACTGTTGATTGAGTAGCTACTTAGTTCCAGTCTCTGTATGCCAAACATTTCCTATTGCACAACCAGAGGAGCTGCAGTCTGAGTCCTAGAAATCATAGCAGAAGGAATCGGGATTATAAGTGGAACTGAGCCGGAGCAAACACTCTTTATTGATTTTCCCCTTTTTTCTCTTTTCCTCTCTCACAGCAGATTTGGTAAGGTGGCTATGGAGAGCTACCTAATTGGAGCTACCCTGCGGCACCAGGAAGAGCAGAGGGAATAGAGGGAACAGAGCAAACTGGTCAGGCCTTCCTCTAAATTTCAGTATTAGAAGAGCAGGAAAACAGGTTTCCAGACTGGTTATCCATGAATTTGATGCTAAAATATTATTCAGCCATGAAGAACACTATTAAACTAGACAAACCTCTCTAGTTCAAATCCCGTTGATGATATATAGGACAAGATTTAGGAATTCAGAATCCTGATCACAGCTCATTCTAAGAGAGAAATGACAAACTTGGATATGATCATTCCCATTTAATGGAAAAACTGAAGATCAGCTTAGAAGGAAATGAGCAGCTCATTGTGACTCCAAAGCTCTAAGTAGGGAACAACTCTGTAAATATATTTTCTTCCCGTTATTGAATGAGGGACCCTTTTCTATGAACTGTATCCTAATTTTATCCTTATTTTATAAAAGTTCAGGTCCTAAAAGGTTTCACACGATGCTTATTGTTTGTACATAAATGAATGAAACAATGACTTGGAATCTCACTTTTGATTAATAAGTACCTAAATTGTCTAGGTGAGAAAATTGTGACTCCAAATATGCACCTCATTCATTTATGTACAATCAGCAGGCATCCTACGAAACTACTGTAGATTTAAAACTATAATCCAGACAAAGCAGCTTCTCTTGCTATGAAATTAAACACTGATGGGATTCAGAGTCTCTACCTTAGGGAAGAAAAATAGGCCATTTCCTGCTCATGGGATTCAGTGACTTGTCAAGCATTTGGTACTGTCCTCTTTCTTTAAAGGACACAGCTCCTACAAGAGGAGAAGGCAAATAGTAGCATCTCTTGGTTCTAGGGAAGGAAATAAGGTGCCACAGCTCAATCTTAGATTTCTTATTTTTAAATAATGTTCTAAATATTTTGCTTGCCCAAGAAAGTTCCAAGACGGTCAACTGTGAGTAGTATGAACTTTCATGATTAAAAAAAAAAAAAAATAGAGAGGTAAAGGAAGGGAAAAAGGTACATGAGTTTTTAAAAAATTAGCAGCAAGAGGAATAACATGGAGGACATTGGGAGGTGGAGCAGAGAAGTGAGATGGGGGAAACTGGAGGGGGAAACAAACCATGAGAGACTGTGGACTCTGAGAAACAAACTGAGGGTTTTGGAGTGAAGGGGCGTAGAGGGATGGGTGAGCCTGGTGGTGGGTATTATGGAGGGCACGTATTGCACGGAGCACTGGGTTGTGGTGCATAAACAGTGAATTTTGGAGCACTGAGAAGAAATAAAATAAAATGGAAAAAATGCACTGGGGTTCTAGAGAGTGGAGGAATTTATGGCCTTTGCCAGAGTCTAGGATACACTGAAGAAGAGGTACTTGACCTTTATCAGAAAGAATGTGTAGGAGTTTTCTATGGGCAAATTTTGCAGATGGGAAACTAAGGAGTTTGGTTACCAATAGCTCACCAATATAGAGTGTCCTGGATTTTCACCAATAAAATCAAAATAATGTTTTAAAAAAACTAGCGGCAAGAGGTTTTTCTTGTGCTTTTAACTCTCTGCATAAGTGGAGTCCCAGGTGGGTAGGCTAGAAAGCTGCGACATGCAGGCTGATTTACCTTGTGCACTGCTTCATTATGAAGCTTATGGGGTAATACTGGAGGCATCATATGAGGACATTGGCCAGTCAGACACATGGCACATAATGTGAAGATGCCATGCAGACCAGTGGAGACTAGATATGACTCTATGAGAAACCAGAGGAGAACTAGAGAGGGTAAGAGATTGTTAAGAGAGGTTTCAGTGACCTTCTATGAGATGTCATGATCTCGAATGCTAGAAGAGAGAGAACCATTGAAAGGATTTGCCAAAAGGAGATTGTGACCATGCAGGGGTATCTAGTTGAGATGCTGCTGGAAATAAAATCGATCATTACCTCCCTCAGCCCTTCACCCTTTTTATCTAAAGAGGAGTGCAACCATTCTTCTTGACTTTCTTCCTGTCTGATGGTGCCATGCAGATCTCTCCCTACTCACAATAACCAACCCACATGTCACTGTATCCCATATCCACCCCTCTCCTAGATACCTTCTCTTTCTCCCTGTTGGCTTTGTCCTTAGCCTATAGACATTCCAACCATATTCTTTACTTGACCCAAAGTCTTGTTATATTTATTGTCCAATCTCATTTCTTTCTTCCCCATCTCTGAATTTCCTATCCAGCTACAGCCCCTAGGTCCGGGTCCACATTCCCCATTCACTCTCCAGCATGCCATCTACACCTACGAATATATCTCTCAACCAACTCCCCAACAAGTGTCACATTGCTTCTTTCCGAGGATCCTTTTTAATCCTATCTTACTGGATTTTTGTTTGTTCTTCTATAACATCTTCAGTTGTTGGAGAAACTTATAGGAGCTTATAGGAACTCTTACAGGAGCTCTTGTAGTCCCAAGGTGCATGGATGTATAACTTTCTTCTGGTAGACAATGAAGATTTATCAGTTCCTAGAAATCAGCCTTTTGGGCTATAACTCTGAATTTTGGTTAACTACATAGTCAGTTTCTTGTGTTCTCTCTTTCCACTTTATTCTATTCTTATTCTTTTCACCTTCATTCTTTCAATGTCATCATGGCATTAGGGAAAGGGCATCTGATTTCCAGGGTCTCAGCGTCTGTCCTCATTGCAACCTGATGAACTTTCTGCGTTTCCAACATGACCAAGAGCCAAGTTTCCTGGGTCTTTTTGTCTACACTAGGAGGCCCTCGCAGAACCATCAGATCTTCTGTGGCTGCCTCAGGGACATTTTTCTCTGCTTCACCAACCCCATGTCTGTGTCCCAAGCATCCTGAGAGGCTGTCCTTACTCCCAGCTGGGTATTAGCCCATTCATATCACTCATGCTCACTAGAATCAGAGCTGCTTTGAGAGGTTTGGCACCTCTACAGCTACAATACTGTATTTATTCCACTGCTAACATCTGAAGAAGACAGAGTAGCACATGATATGACCTCAGAAAACCCCACACCAGAGCATGCCTACTCCTGTTTGTGGGGCCCTTGGTTCTTGCTTTATTTCATTAAGTGCTTGGTCATTCAGCTTTGGTCTTTCTCCACAGCAATGCTAAAAGCAATTAAAGTAACAGAGCTGAAGGTATGATCCATAATTCCTCAATTTATCACCCTTTGCTTGACCTCCATCCCACATTCCATCTCTCTTGGGATAAGTGCCAAACCGAGGTTGTTTTCAGGATTAAGGCTCAATTAGATTTATCACTAAAAAGAACAAAGTAATTCAGGCTCTTTAGTGCCGGTTATATCAAAGAAAAGGAGATTAACTCTTCACTGAAAGAAGAAAACTAACATTCAGACCAAATGGCATGCCTCAAGTAGGCTTGAGCCATGATGTGGTCTCAAACAGATGATGCAGAAACCCCTCATTTTCACTGGTTCGAGCTCAAGTATAGGCCTGAATAACAACTATGTATTCGTAATAAGGATATATGGCAGTTCCAGCTCAGAAAAAGCTACATTCTTCTTTGAGTGTAAACATGTGTAACCCTTGCCTCACATAAAAAATCCAGAGAGCAGAAACTGATAGGTTCTCACAGGTATTTACACAAGCTAAGAAAGACAGTCACGCTCTTCTTTTTATCAAACATGCTATCTGTATACACCTGGCAGTACCCCAAATTCTTCTCTCTTAGAAGTAAAATCAGGCCTTTGTCTAGTAAATTCAGACATTCCTGAAGAAAAACATAATGTCTATCTCCTATCAAGTCTTGTCACAATTTGGAGAACTGTGCTCCTTACACTTTGTTATTTCTGTGCCTGACTGATCCCAGGGTCTAATCAGGGAAATGTCCTGAGATGACACCCTAAATCAGAGTCATCCTTGAGAAGCTGGATAACTATCCTGAGGTGCTGAATCACCTGATCTCCACCAATAGAAACAGTCCAGGTCTTGGCTCCTCAACCTCTGTCCTATTTGAGTCAGAAGTTAAAAATACAAAGGTGTGAGAGAAAAATGGATCAGGATGCCTCACCTTTAGCATCAAGGCTGTTGCAAATGTGAGTTGATTTTGTAACCCCGGCATGTTCCATTGTGTCAAGCCCTTGGCCCACATAGGTCAGATCCTAAGGCCCTGAGGAAAATCAGAATGGGCCATCCCCAAATACGCCACTTTGGCATAAGGATTATTTTGAGCCAAAGACAATTAAGAAGCAGCAAATGCAGAACGAGCTCTTGGCCCGCCACCTACATGCCTAAAAGCAAGACATTAATTTCCTTCTGTGGAGGTGTTCTCCTCCCCTCTCCTGGAGCAGGAGAACATAATTTCCCAAGAAAGAATAGAACCAAAATGGATCTGCACAAATCTTGCAGAAGTGACCTCACCTTCCATTAGTTTCCCCCTCATATCTACCGTCCCACAGTCACTGGTCCTATAAGCCCAATCCTCCTTTTCAGTGCCTGTCATTTCTCCACACATTTATTGTCCTTTGTTAAGATGTTATGTAGACCCCAAAGGCTAACATTCCCTCTGAGTTACTCATCACTGAGCTCTCCCGCATGTGTGCACATTGCACGTATATGCAATCTATTTTTTTCCTCCTATTGACCAGTGGTTTGTCAGTCTCATTTGCAGCTCTCAGCCTCTGAATCTAAGAGAGTAGCACCAAAGGGAGGACCACATTGAGAGCATGGTTGCCAATACAAAATGAGAGAGTGAAGCCTAGATCTCTGGTAAAGCTAAAATTCATTAAAAGCTGGTCAGGACCTTGCCATTTTTGGTAGGCTTCATCATTTCTGAGTGATTGGCTGAAAGAATGCAGGTGGATGGATGATGGCATTAGAAGTTCAGAAGTATAAGGTGAAGTCATACTTTAGCCTCAGCTGTGGCAGGGAATGCAATGAATCCTTGACTCCCTGTGTGGATGCCAGCTTCCTCCAAGTCCAACCCCAAGTTCTTCCATGAAGCCATGGATCACTGTTGGCCTACAAAGTAAGTTATTTGCTTAGTCTTGAGCTGCAAAGTACAGCCAACATTTGAGTTTTCCATGACTACACTAGATAGCTCTGTCCTTTGAAGGTTTCAATATAATTTAAAGAATGCTTTTATTTTTGCAAATTAGAAATTTATTCAGATATGCTTTATTTTAAGTAGACTTCTTTTGCAGAACTTGGAACACATACTGATATAGCTTATTATTATTATTATTATTATTATTTTCAGAATATAAGTGTAAAGCCTGAATCTAAAGACAATGTCAGATAGTAACACAGCTTGTGGTGGAAAATAAAGGCACCCAATAAAATAGAGGGCTGAACCATGTCCATGACTATATATAAGGAAGTGAGGGAATGCCCATCACCCAATTACCCCCTCTAGCAACCCTCAGTTTGTCTCTATCTGAAACTAATGATATCCTGTATGTTGGCTAATTAAATCATAAATTAAAATAAAAAGTGAGGGAAAAGAAGGTCCAGGGATTTGTACTCTACTGACTGGAGCACATGAGGCTGTGTCAGTTCCTCCGGTTAGTAGATGGAGCATCGGGAACAGAGGGGGAAAAGCCAGTAAACAAAGACATGGCCTGGCAGAAGGCCGAGAATGAAGTTGGAAATTGTTGTGAAAGTTAAATCAGGAATATTGACCCAAGCCACCATACCAGTGCCTCCACCTCCAAGTTTTAATTATATCTACTATAGAATTTTATATTTTCTGTGATTACCTAATGAAACATGATGCAGAACAAAATAACCTTGGTATGACTTACTTAATTTGCTTAAAATAATCTTATAGAACAGAGACCATGAGATGTACCAGCATTACAATTTCTCTAGGATCCACAATCCCAGAGCATAAATCTTAAGATACATTGCCCTTATTACAAAAGGTCAAAAGCCCCGCCACTTTCTTTTGTTTGACAGTAGGGAAAAAAAAAAAAAGAAAAAAAAAAGCAGAAGATTATGGTGTGGATCGGTTGGCCCATGGTTATTCCAGTGCTCACTCTTTCAAAAGCTAGCAGACGCCCTCAACGCCACTGAAAGAGGAGGGCTCAGCTCCCAGCCCTTCCCCACCTCCATGCAGGGTGTTTGTGTGGAATAATGAGTCCCATAAGCTGGGGCCTGATAATGCTTTTATAATGTAAAGGAGTAAAGCCAAGTAAAGTGGATTTGTGCATCCCTCTAATGAAAAGTTGGCCTGTCTGTTTTTATCAGACTAATGAAGCCCCTACCCCATTCTCTGGGCCAGTGTAAGACTGACAATGGGGACAGTGAGCTCTCTCCAACACAGCTCCCTCACAGATGCTATCTGCCAGCTCTCTTCTGTAGAAGAGTTCATTTTAAAGGGATCCTGGCTTGATTAAGGCTTTGTGAGCCTCCCAGCCTCATTACAAATCAATGGAGATGAACTGAGTGCTTAATACTCAAAAGCCAAGCTAACAAAAGCTGACTTATTACAAGCCAAGGGGCTGGGACTCTCCTGGGTGTTTGGGCTTTGTTTTATTTTGTATATCAGCCCCCTCTCCCCTCCCCTTCTCTTCCTGGCCACCCCAACCCAACGCCCAACCCGTTTTCAGTGGAGAAGTTCAAGTGGCCCTTAAGATCTTATTCCTTCTTCCTTCCTTTCCGCTATCTAAAATTGCAGCCTCTACTAGAGGACTATTTCTTACTGGATATTATGCCCCACTGTGACCAGATGAGTTTTCTGAATGATAGGGAAAAGGTGCCCCTTCGCCGTGCCGTGTAACTTTTCTTTTTCATACAAGAATGCACGGTTCCACTCTCCTTTGGAAACCCTCCCGCTTACTGTTTCCCATTTACTGACTCCCCATCCATACCCTTAACAGACATACCATTGTAGGATGGTGGAGGGAAATGGGGAGAACTTGACCATCCTTGAAGAAAAGGCATGAGCTGGCATAAAGCTCCTTCCAGATCCTCGAGCGATTTCGGACACTTCTTTGCCTGTCTCCCTCTGTCTCTCTTTTCTGAGAAAATTGCACTTCAAGTGTTTTTCTCCTCCATATTCAGAGATAGGAAGGTGTCAGAACAGTAACGAGATGATGAGAGCCCCATATGGGAAGGGAAAAAACCACCAAACACAAAGGAGGTTTCAAATATCACTGTAAAATCAAGCCTCATTGTCATAAAGTCCGGAGTGTGGGAATGCTCCAGTTTGAGAAAGACTGGAATGATCTATCCTTACGGGATACCACCCCCTTCTCTTCCGCTGCAGAGATCGTTAACAGGGAACATGGTGCATTTATTCTGTCTCCATCTTGGTGTAAAGCACTTTATTTGCGGTATTTCACTTAATTATCACAAGAATTCCATGAAGAAGGTTTGGTTAATGCTTGCATTTTACAAATATGGGAACAAGAAAACAAGAAGTGTATTTTCCAGGTCATGTACTTAGCAAGCAGGGACTGCCCTGCAATCCAGATGTTGTGCTGAGTCCAGAACCGTGAGCTAAATCACTGCACTAATCTGCCATTGTCTAGGGTTGGGGGACAGAAAAAAAAAAAAAAAAGATTTTCCTGGACTGAACCCATCAGGGTTTGAGATCCAGCAGCCACAGTTAACAAACAGCCTGCTCCTCCCCATTGCAAGGGCAGCGGTCCTCTGCTCTCTCCATCTCTGACCGTCCGTCTGTGGCTCTCAGATCCTTCCGAAGGGAAGAGCCTGGACTTGGGAGTCAGATGCCCCAGATTTAAACACCAGATCCTTCAGTTACCAGTTGCTTGTCCTTGGGCAATTTGCCTCATGTCCGTGGGTTCCCTCTTCCGCGTCTGAGACCGGAAGCTAGAGTCCTGTGAGGGTGAACTGTGAATACATGAGAAATTCATTTAAGAAGCGCTTCTTCCTTTCCTCTTCTTCCTCAAGATCTTTTCTCTTTTTCCCAAACCCTCCAGAAAAGGTCTGCTAGACTAGTCTGCCATCATGCCTTCTAAAGCTTAATGCACTGCTTCTCCCAAGGTAATTGCATTTTCACAGACTACAATTCTTTAGGACGAAAGGAATGGGTTTCTAATTATGGAATTAGATTTATTGGGGTGTGGGGTGAGTCTATACCTTTGAACTATTTCCAAGCAATAGATGCCCTTCTTCACTGGGGTGGGTGGGGATAGAGAATAGACCCACAGCGGATCAGAAAACTTTAAAGTATTTGTGTTTTCAATAAAGATAATGTAGCAACAGCTGTCTCCTACACAGGCCAACCAGAAAAGCAGAGATATTTAGCAAATGCCCAGCTGTGATTTCTTTATCTGAGAATCTCACTTCCATCCCATACCCTCAATCACTCCGGTATTTCCCTTTTTCTCCCTTGCATCAAGAATCAGAGATTCCTCCTGTTGGCCACACAAAAGAAGGGTACCTTTCAAAGTACAAGTTGCTTAGGAACAATTGGCAGTGGCAGAAATGATAATAAATTGTCACATAATTATTTTCTCTGATAGCTCCTTTAACTGAAAAGATGTCAAGGAACAAGCCTATACAGCTCTTTGACAGTTGTGGGTTCCAAAGGAATTTCCTCCTGGAATTATGGCCCTTTGTCACTACCCTTCATTGCAGGCATGCATGTATAAAGCCGTGTTTATGCCACATCATGCCATTTAATACTGTGTTTCATGCCAAATCAACTTTCCACAGCTAATTGAGTTTCTGCAATTCAAGGTAAGAACAAAGCTCTTTGAGAAGTTCTTCCATTCTGACCCCAGAGTCTGATTATTCCCCCCAGACAACATTTGCCTCTTGGGAAGTTCATGGGCAAAGCAAATTCCTTTCCTAGACCAGGACAACACCCAGTGGGGAGTTATGGTCCCACAAGCAAGCATCAGGAGACGTTGTTCAGGGATTAGGCCTGGGTCAGGAACCATGCATCTGGCAGACTGGAGCAGGAGAGCCCTTTGGTCTCTGCCTCCACTCCCAGCTCTCTGCTCAATCTAATTTATTCATTCAGCTACATTTGTGGAGCAACCACCAGTTTCCAGGTCTTTGAGGTGGGGTCAAATTAGAATTCCACCATGGCTTGTTCTGACCAAGGGGTCTGCAGCTGTCAGGAGAACTGGGTGTGCAGACCAAGACCCAAATAGCATCTCCAGCTGCTGCAGGAAGAAAAACGTGTGGGGGAATTCTGAGTCAAGCACAGTGGGATCCTGACAAATGAATCCTGTTCCCACCCCAGAACCAAAGTTCTCTTCTTTTTAGGAATCTTGGTCTAGATAAAAAGGAGGAAGGGAAGCAAATCTTACGGTTTTTTAGCTTGTTTCTGCTGCTTTTGTGTCTTTGTTTTGTTTGCTTTTTTATTTAAATATAAATGTCTCCTATACATAGATTAATGATAGCCACAGAACTGACTAATTTTTTGATCATTAATTTGTGCCTTTGGAAAAGAGGAGGATCAAACTAAACCATTGAAATAAAGGGGGTGAATGTTGCCAAAGAGGAAAAACAAGGCAGTGACACTAACAATCATGTTATGTTCTCTGCTTTGCATCATTTTAAAAAATAAACATCTTATTTTTGAATAATTTTAGGTTTACAGAAAAGAAGCAATGATAGTATAAAACTTTACCCAGTTTCTCTTAACATTATAATCATGGTGCATATCTCAAAGCTAAGAAATTAACAAAGATACATTACTATTTCCTAAACTACAGGCTTTTCTTGGGTTTTGTTGCTGTTTTCACAAATGTCCTTTTTTTAATTTAATTTAATTTTTTTTTAATTTTCCAGGATCCAATCCTCCATAGCAGATTGCATTTAGGACTTCACTTGTTTTTAAAATTATTTTTAATATTATTAAACATTAATTTAGATTTCGAACATCCCCATGAGCTCAAAAACATAAGCAACTCACTGTTAACTTCTATAGAAGCTTTCTAACAAAGAATCAACAAAGTAATTATTTAATTTTTTATCAGTTAATTGTGGACAGGCTTATTAGATTATTGCTAATGTATCTCTTAATGGAGGAAAGGATAGAAGACATTTCAAGTAACAGGGAACACTTTGAGTCATTTACAAACTATGGCATGCAAGAAATCAGGTTTAGGGTTAAAGGCCACCTTGTAAACTCTTGGTTCTACTTCCAGGATAAAATCTTTATCCCTTCTCTCTAAACTGCATGTTGCTATTTTGAACTGAACTGCATGTTGGTATTTTGCTTCCCAGTTTGATTCTCAAATTTCACTTAAGGACTTGGTTCAGAATCTGTCAATTATTAGTATTAACTATTATTATTATTATTATTATTCCTTTGGGAATATTAATACTAATATTAAGCCACTTTGGGCTACTCAGTGTAGGAAACCTAGCATTACTGGGCTCTCAAGTCACATATTCCGTTTTTCCTCTTTTCACACTCACCCTTGTACAATGCTCCTTGTTGATAGTTGATAACCTATCATACAGCACTCTTCAGAATAATGCATCAATGCTCTATTACAGCCCGAGTGTAATGATCAGAACTGGCAACATTTCTTACTACAAAGGAAAAGCCAACCTCACCACACAGTGTTTGTCAATCTTATTATTATGGCACCGCCATTACAGATGGGAAAATGATATTCAAAGATTCATCTGTTTGTGAATCTGAAGGAATATTCAAATGGCATCAGTGAAGAAGAGAAAAATAAAATGGAAAATAACAGTAAAACAGTAGAGAGAAGACATAAGGAATTGACAATTTCCCGGGAGGGGACTCTGTTAATTTTAGCCATTGCCATCTTGAAAACATACTTTTTAAAAACTAGTATGGTTATTTTTTTCTTTTTGGCTGTTGTGAACCAAATTCCTCAGCTAAATAAGTCAGCTAGTCATAAGTCTTGTGGGCCACATCCCTTAGCCCATAGTCACAGGCAGTCACAAGGACCAGACAATTTCCCACCCCACATGGGCACCCCACAGGTAGACTGAGTAGGCTGTGAACCGGACACCATAAGCTTCTGGAAACTGGTGGTGGGATATCCTCTCTAGGTCTTTGAGCAGAGGGGTTACAATGCAAATTCTGTTTATGAAGCCAGTGCTTTGATCCCAGGACACAGCCACTAGGACAGATCCAGAAATGGGAGTAGCGACAGGCTCTAGGACAGATTCAGAAATGGGAGTAGTGAGGGACAAATATTGCAAATAGTGCTATTATAGATGCATATAGCAAAGTACAAACCAGGAGTCCACTGTGGCGGCAATCTAGAGGGCTGTGAATCCACTTTGGGGCCAAAGTGGAGGAGATGGTTACAAATGGTTTGGTAGCCTAAACACAGCTGGAGACATTTTATTTAAATGAACTGAAAGGGCGGCTTTTAAAAGCAAACTCATCTTGAGATTCATAAAACTGCACCCATTGCAAAAGCCTTGGCCAGCGAGCACAGTAAAACATTCAGGACAGCTGGGGTCAAAGAGTCTTTCACAAATATATTAAGGAAGAAAGGCATACTAGAGAGAGAGCAGTCTGCTAATAAATCAGAAAGGGGATGAAAATCATGATGGCTCAAAAATGACTGAGTTACCGGACTGACGTAGGGTCAAAAAAATAGATGTTAGCAACAAAGCTATGGAAAAAGCAGTCCAGGTTATTAGAAGGCAATGAATACTTTGTACATATAAAGTGGCTATTGATGGAAAGCGCTATTAGGGAATATTTGGAAAATCTGAGACATAAATCAGTAGTCTGGGAGGAAATATTCTCCAGATCACGCCAAAGATGATCTGGTCCTCTACCATGCACGTGGCGTGAGCTGCAGTTCTTACTAAAATGAAGGGGTGGGGGATGGATACCTGTCACTGTCATAAAATGAGCTATGGAACCCAAACAACAACAACCACAACAACCACCACCAATCTGGAAGTAAAGAGAGTAGGAGGGGGACACGGAAAACAATTCTTTTAAATAAAATTGTAGAAGGTTGATGTCATGGAAATACGGTATACAGGTTTCCCTCAGTATCTGACACTAGAGCATTCCTGTGACACCTGTCGTAAGCTGAAATAGTAAAGCGAAGAAGGAAACTATTCATAAAATTTCCATTTTGTAGAAGTGAAAATCCTCTTCAGATTTCTTTCGGTTAGGGAACACAGGTGCTAACGAAGATCACCCATAAAAGGGCAACGATTCAGATAGGAGATGGGAACTGCCTCTGATACGGTGGAGGAATAATTTCAAAGTGAGCTGGATGGTTGACAGAGGGGGAAAAAATGACCAATGATTTTGGGGTATGTCCTTGAACATAAAAGTTCCTTTTTGCCTGAAGTCCTGTCTGAGTGGATTGGAGCTGGCTAAACAAGAGTCCATTTCCGCTGGACTAGAGTCAAATTGCAGGATTTATACCAGGGAAAACTGGAAGGGGAAATAAATTTAAGAATTTGACGAGAGTCATGCCAAAGATCTTCTATAGAAGTTAGGGGTTAATGATGAGAAGATCTAGTCTGAACAAGAAGCTCTTGGTATCAAAAGCAACATTGACATCAAAGTCCAAACATGGAGTCTGATGTTCTGAGCTGGGCAGAGATGGTCCGACTAATCCACGCATGCACTGTGAGCTCATTTATCCACACAGACAAACTATAAAAAGTTGGAGTGTCGAGATCAGCCCCCTTGGATCCTTTCTTATTCATATCTGTCATGCTTTCACATTGATCCTGTTTCCACTGAACAGCAGCCATCTTCCAAGAACCGTGAAAGTCATTTCAGTGTTTGGCTATATCCTAGGTTCTTAAGGCAAAGGTCACCCGAGGACCACAGTGCTATGGCTGATAGAAGAGCAGGTTTCTGGCAAAAGCTGTGGAAGGATCTTACAGACATCATCACATGGCCAGCAAGAGTGCTCTATACCTTAGTGTTGTTTCTTGATCAGTGTATCAAGAGAGGAGAACCCAGGGGCACCTGGGTGGCTCAGTTGGTTAAATATCTGACTCTTGATTTTGGCTCACGTCTTAATTTCAGCATCATGAGGTCGAGCCCCCGCGTTGGGCTCTGCACTAAGTGTGGAACCTGCTTAAGATTCACTCTCTCTCTGCCCCTTTGTGCAGTGCCCCCCAGGCTTGCTCTCTCACTCTCTAAAGAGAGAAATAGGAGAACACAGCAAATGTTTTCTCCTGAAAGCTACTTCCTGTTAGATGTAAGAGGATCACAGTTAACAGCTGAAAGATGGGCTAAAGAAGCAGATAATAAACTCAGTTATAAATTTATTGATTATTTATGCTCTCTCCCATCCCTTGGATTAATTTGGCTTTGAATTTATAACAATAGAGAGAAAAGGACCCTAATAGTAGCCCGCCTAGAGATGTCATCTGTATTTACAATTCTCAGAGTGAGGCCCTTTTATTCTACAGTTCCTGTATACATTTTTTTTTCCTTTTGAGGTTATGTTAAATTTTCACTATATGCAAATGCGTTGGTGTGTATGATGCATTTGTTATTTTAAATCCCACTAGAAGTCTGCTGATTATCTGTCTGTCCCTTTTCTCTTCCTTCACCTTTCTTTCATCTGTTGTGTGTTTTTTTTTCTTCCTCCCTTCAGTATGTTTATGCATTCAGAGAAGAGTCTTCTGGGAAAATAATGGAAGGGAAAAGCTTGTGATTTATCATTACACTGTAATGGGTGCCCTGCTTCTGCTGAAGGAGGTCAACCTCTCTTAGAGATACCACAGTCCCTCCTTATTAACGTTCTGTTCCCACTAATGGCTCGGGGTAGGGCAGCCAGGTCTTACAAGGAAGACATTTAAGAAGAGCACTTTGTTTAATGGAAGCTGGGGTGTTTTACGGGGACACACATAGCACCAAGCTCTCTGGTGAGAGTGACATATTCACAGATAAAGAACACCCTCCCCCAACCCAGAAGAGGAAATAAAAAATCAGCTTTTAAAAAATCTTGTGTGCCCTTTTTCCCTCACGCCAGCACTCAGACGTCCCTCTGTCTTCCCCATTCTTGTTCTGGAACAGCTCTGCAATTACTTCTCCTTTCTGCTTTGGCTGGTCTTCATCGTAGCAGGCTCTCCACCCTCCGACTTTCACTCTTCACTTTTTAATAAAATTCTTTCTTCAGTCTACCCTGTTGCCAGGAATCTTCCAAAGTCCCTGGTTGTATCACATCACTCACGTACGCAACAAACCCTTTTGTACTTATAAACTGTAAGTTCGGGTTCTATCCACTGAGCTCCTTTCCAGCCTCCACACCAAGTTCCCTGAGCTGAGGCTGCATGAGCTCCCTGCTGCTTCTGAGAACTAGAGCCCGGGAGAGAGAAAAGGGTTAGAAAGCATGAAGTAGGATCATGTGAAAGAATTCAGATGTAATGATACAAAATGGCAGAGGGAACAATGGCTTGCCCTTTTTGAGTGTTCTTTAAGTGGCATGGAGACACACACCACTTTACAGGATACCCATCTTTGTATTTCTACCCTGGCCCAGTGCTTGGCCCATGAAGAGTTTTCAAAAAATATGCAATGACCAACTGAATTAGAGTCTGTGAAATTCTAAGGTAAACAAACAAACAAACATTACATTTGGAGCCTTCATTTCAAAGTAGGGAACCAAGGGAGAAGTAGTTATGTTTGAACTGATCCCCTTTGTAACGTGTTTTTTGAGCTTCAGCGAATGGGACCAAGGTCATTGTCCATTTCATATCACGTAAGTTCATCATAGTTCTTCCCTTTAATAAAGGATGCATTATGACTGCAAATGTGTGTAGGGATGTTTGTGAGATGATGAGATTTATTATCACTTTCCAGAAGAGGGGAAAGAGCCAGAGGCTTGCCAAGGTCACAAAGTAACAGTGACACTGTTTATAGATAGAAAGTTGAGTCTCCATTTTTGCACTTTTTTCCCAATTATCCACTTTTTTTTTTAAAAGATTTTATTTATTTATTGGACAGAGAGAGAGGTCACAAGTAAGCAGAGAGGCGGGAAGAGAGAAAGAGGAGGAAGCAGGCTCCCTGCCGAGCAGAGAGCCCTATACGGGGCTCGATCCCAGAACCCAAATATCATGACCCAAGCCTAAGGCAGAGGCTTTAACCCACTGAGCCACTCAGGCACCCCCTAATTATACACTTTAAATGTTGGAATCAATTGAATCACCTCTGTTGCTGTCTTAGTAGACTGCTCAGCAGAGAGAGAGAACATGGACAGACTTGTATTTGCTATTGCTTGTATCTGGCTTATTATTTAGTGAATAGTTTCCGCACGGGCTGGCTCTCAATCCCATGTCCTGAATGTTTTTAAAATTCATCAAGCCTGTACTGCTCAAAGACTGAGCGTACTCTAAACATCCCTCATGAGCAGATCAGGTAAACAAGTGGCACAAATACACAATAGAATATTATGCAGCTGAAAAGAAAAAGGAGTTAAGAAGGCAAGCTATATTTTAAGGTTAAAAAAAGCACACTGCAGGATATTATTTATTGATGATTCTTTTGTGTTAGTTTGTTACAACTGCTTTACAGCTGCCTCCACCCACTCCCCTCAAAAAATTCTAGAAAGCTAGAGAAAAGTTGTTGTTCTGTACCTTTGGGGAACAGGATTTGGTGGAGATGCACTGCCTGGTTTCAGAAGATCATTTGTATTTTGATTTCTTACCATAAATAAATTTTATAGTGAAAATATTAATGAAAATTCAGAAGTCCAACAGCACGTTTTATTTTAAGTCTAAACAATGTGGAATTTTCTTTGCCTGCATTTGGGCACCTCAGCAATGGTGGGCATGGGTAAAGAGTTTTGTCCTGGGGCACCTGGGTGGCTCAGTCGGTTAAGCATCTGACTTCGGCTCCGATTATTGGAGCCCGGCATCAGGCTCAACAGGGAGACTGCTTTTCCCTCCTCCTCTGCCTGCTGCTCCCCCTCTTTGTGTGTTCTGTCTCTGTTTCTGTCAAATGGTTAAATAAAATCTTAAAAGAAAAATAAAAAATAAAAAAGGAGTTTTGTCCTATAATCAATCACATAATCCTAATGAAGATCAATCAATTGATTCCTCCATCCAGACACTCACTCACCCATCTATATCTATCTACCTCTCTGTCTCTGTCTTATCGAAATACGCATGTGGCTAATACTCACCATGTGGTTGAATGCTCTGCACCAGCTCTACGCTGCTGTTCATCCTCCTCTCTCCCATTTCTAACATTGCCGGCTTGGTTCTATTGCTGCCTTCTTCTTCCTTTTTGTTTTGTTGTTGTTGTTGTTGTTTTCCTACTCTCTCCTCTGGGACATTTTCTTTTCTTTTCCTTTCTTTTTTTAAGATTTTATTTATTTATTTGACAGAGAGAAAGCAAGAGAACACAACAAGCAGGGGGAGCTGCAGAGGCAGGCTCCCTACTTCTCAGGGATTCCAACGCAGGGCTGGATCCCAGAACCCTGGGATCATGACCTAAGCAAAGGCAGTCCCTTAACTGACTGAGCCAACCAGGCGCCCAGACTCTGTCATCAGTTACACGTGGAAGCTGTACTTGCTGCACGGGGTGGAGAAGCTTCTGCCATCACTCTTGCTGCAGGGAGAGTGCCTGGAGCATCCAGCCCTGGCTGAGGCTCCTGGCCCCATGCAGATGCTCTGCTACAGGAGCCCATGCTCTGCACTTACAGTGCCAGAAGGGGTGCATGCCCCCAGCTGGGGGACAAGGCCACTGGAAGAACTTCAGCTCTGTTCCAGCTCCGGTCGTTCTGAGTACTACTGTGATCAAAGGTGCAATTGTTGGTGAAGCAAAGATGGATGTTTTTGCCAACATGGACGAAAAGAGAATTTTCCCCTAAGAATATCTCCTATGACTGGGAGTATTTAAGGCAATAAGGTCATAGCCTCTCAGACTCATCAGTAATAATTTATTATGAGTCCTATTATTTATAAGCCTTCCCCAGGCTCATGAAGGATTTCGGGTTATATGTCATCCTCTTTACTTCAATCACACATGATGGGAAGGGTCCCTGCATCCCTGCATAGAAAGGAGCCAGGCTGGGGTGCCTGGGTGGCTCAGATGGTCAAGCATCTGACTCTTGATCTCCGGTCAGGTCATGATCCCAGGGTTATAAGATCAAATCCTGTGTCAGGCTCCAATCTGGGCATGGAGCCTGCTTAAAATGCTCTGCCCCACCAAGAGGGGGCAGGGTCTTACTCGCTAACAACAACAAAAAAAGAGGCTGTTTATGTAAAATATTTCAACTTCTTTCAGGGAAAAAAAAAAAAGATTATAGGCACAAAGTTGTATTCTAAATCACTTTTAAAAAAGAGAGAAATTAATTTTAATAGAACCTATTGATGAAGAAGGATGAATATATGATTCATTCCTTTTCTTGATTTAATATGGATTTTTATTCCATGCAATATTACTTACTGAGACTGAAGACTAAATTCATCCTTTACTTTTCAATCAGTTATCATCTTATCATTGAATAGAACACAATTAATTGGACATTTAGTTTATTCAATCATTGTAGTTGCCAAAAAAACAATAAACTGTTCAATTCTTCTTTGTATGTAATTAACAATTGTATACAGCAGAAAATAATTTGACATTATTAGGCAATTACCATTTAATTATTTCAGTTAGCAAAATCCATTAAATGCCATTCAATCAGCTTTCTTTCTTACAATTATGTTATTTAGTAAATTATATTTAATTTGTCCTTAAAATCAAGATAAATTTGGAAAATTACAATTTTTCCAGCATAATTTTAAGTAAATTAAACATGGTAAAGATATTTTTTTTAAAGATGGAAGCTTCCAATCAGGCAACATTGGTCAGATCTTACAAAATCTACAATTTCTGGTAGATCCACACCATCTTCACTTTTCATTTCAAACTACCTGCAGTGATAAAATGATTAAATCTTCTTTAAGATGGTTGTGTTGATACATTTAGAAGACTATTAACTTCAGCCAATTTTAATTAAACTATTCCAGCTTTCCTTTCTTCCATCTCAGCTACCCACAGAACGTGTCCTCTACTCTAGATTTTGGCACTGAATTGTATTCAATCTAGTGCATTACCATGGACTGTATTATTGCCTTACAGGTTTCTCATGTTCACAACCCCTTTCTTCCCTGAGAACGTTAACTTTCTTAAGAGCAGAAACAGTGTGTGCGCGCGCACGTGTGCGTATGTGCATTCATATGTGTTTGTGTTCTCCATTTATTTAACAGATTACTGCACATATGGTGGGAACTGATTTTAATGGAAACAAAATAAATTGGGTTGACTATTGGCATGGAGCTTTAACCAAGGCTTATGGGTTTTCCTTCTGAAGAGGTTACAGGATTTAAACAATTTTAATGATCCAGTGACAAGGTTTATAAAACCAACTCTGTCCAATTTTCTGGATTACTTGTTCAATCAGATCCCTGACTCCCAAGTCTGTTCATATATTAAGAAAAAATTGAATTAAAAACTCAAAAGTCAGTGCTGCCATGCCAGCCCCTTGAAAGGCCATAGAAATAGTTCAGAGTCAGCTATCCTCAGATAAACAACTCAGAAAACAAAGTGACCATATCGTGATTCTTTTGGTTGAGTTGAATAGATGTGATCTGTCTTTTATGTTATCCCTTTTAATTATTTCTGTGATTTTACTTTTTTTTTTGAATTCTTTTTTTTTTTTTTAAAGATTTTATTTGTTTATTTGACAGACAGAGATCACAAGTAGGCAGAGAGGCAGGCAGAGAGAGAGAGAGAGGAGGAAGCAGGCTCCCTGAGGAGCAGAGAGCCCGATGCGGGGCTCGATCCCAGGACTCTGGGATCATGACCTGAGCCAAAGGCAGAGGCTTTAACCCACTGAGCCACCCAGGCGCCCCTGTGATTTTACTTTTAAACATTGCTTTCAAAGTACGTCAGTCTGTATCTTAGTCCTTCCAATCCAACAGTCCATATTTGACTTTTAAGATAGCTCAGCTCAAATATTTCATCAGTCTACTGAAGTATCTCTTAGAAGGAAGCTGGCAAGGTAGATGTCTCTATCTTGTTCGACTTCTCAAATGCACACTCTTTCAGGAGAACAACCACTTTGTTTTCTCAGAGCATGAACCTAGTAAAGACTTGGTATTTGCAGGATGAGGACAAATAATATTTCAAAGAAAAGCAGGAAGGGAAGGCCGAATTAGTAAATTGGAGAAGCAACTACGCCCTGATGTACATGGACGGAATCTCACCTCCACTTCTCATTGGCTACCATCCCTTTTATACATAATTGATGGCAATGGGAGTAAGGGTGGAAGTGGGGTCCTTATTTGTCCTTACTGCTTTACTAGGAGAGCACAGGGCCCCAAATCTCTCCTGCTCTTGTGTCATTGTTTCCTGTGACCCACTCTGCTCCCTGCTCTGCTGAAACTCAGATGGTTACAGCTGATAAGCTCAGCTCCGTTCCTGGCTCTGCAGCTCCGGAGTCCATCACCTTGGATTTCAGGACCTCTCTGGCTATCCGCAGCACCCCGCCTGCCCTAACCTGATAGAGTCAGGTATAGAACTTTCCTGCAGCTGTGCAGAGCTGAAAAGTACCAGTGGTCCTACGTGTTTCAATATGGAAATTTGTTTTCTTTTTCAATCCATCTGTTGACTTGTCAACAGGGTTGGTTTGCTTCCTGCTTTTCATGCAGGTATGAGGAGCCCGAAGTGAGTTGTTAGTTGTGGGCTAGCTCCTCTTGGCATTTCCAACACTGCTATAATATACTGTGGTTGCAACTGAAGTCAAACCTCAGTACTTAGTGAAAGGTAGTGAAAATGAAATAAAATTCTCTCTGCCCCACTTAATTTTCCTTTCAGTTCGAGAGGAAACAAGGCTTCCATCCATTTGCATTTTAAAATTCAAAATTTGTATTTACAGCTCTTAACAGGGTCTTTTGCATGTTGACAGCTCCCTTTTTAACTCATCCTAGACTGGGCTCTGTGATGTGCTGTGTCTTAATTTGTAGAATATGTGCACCGGCATAATATTTAATTAGGCTTCAGTGTCAACTTTGAATCAAACACCCTCAGCATCTAATGAAATACCATAAGCATGTGGCTTCTGCATGACAGATCTCTCCCAAGGAATCTACTTCCTCCGACGGAATCACTTAAGAAAGGGGGCAGCCAATGAGAAGCACGGGAACCCAGTTTCACAGACGGGATGTTCCTGTGGCTGTAACCACAAGACAGGAGAAAATGCAGTGGTGATAACTGCGAAGGGAACCCAAATGCATCTTCTGTTATGTAATTAGCAGACTTCTCAGCAGATGGGTGAAGATCAAATTCACGCATATACATTACTTTCTCGTTGGCTGACGTCATGGTTTCAGGTGGGTTTCATGTTCATTTTTATCTTCATCTGAATTCAGTGATCTGATGAGAACTGATTTGGAACACAGGAGGCTAAGGTACAATCTTTGACTTTAAGAAGGCTGCCACTGCATAACTGGGCTAAGACAGGTCCAAAACAATAAAGCCAGCCAGGTTATTAGCTGGTGTCCTTGGAAAAGTTACTGAGCCTTTATGCACCTCATTTTCCTTTTCAATAACATAGTAATGATATTCATATCAACCCCAAAAGTTTGCTGGGAAGATAAAATAAGTAAGGCATGTAAAATTAATTCAGTGCCTAGTAAAGAGTAGATGCTCAATGCATTTTAGATATTTATGCATTTAGATATTATGAATTACCTGCTTTTAGGAAGGCATGATGAAACCAGTTTATTTTAGTTTTCTATGGATGCTAAGCAAGTGACCCCATAGGTGGTAGTTTACAACCCACAACCATAAGTTTTGTTATGGTTCTGGAGAGTGCAAGTTCAAAATTAGTATCACAGGGCTAGGTCAAGTCATGGCAAGTCTTGCTCCTTCTTGAGACACTGGGGGTTTCTGTTTCCTTATCCTGTCTACAGCCACCTGTATTCCTTGGGCCCCAATCCCCACCTTTACCACTCCAACCTTTCTCTTCTATTGTTATATGTCCTACATCCTTTCAAGGACACTTACCTTTTTCATTTAGGGACCATCCGCATAATCCAGGATAATCTGTCCATCTCAAGGATCCTTAATTTTGTCACATCTGAAAGTTTCCTGGTCCATGGAAGTTAACATTCACAAGCCCCAGGGATTAGTCCCTGCATATCTTGGAGGGTCATTATTCATCCTACCACGTGAGATGACGAGCGGCGTGATCTCAACGTCACTTCACATGGAGAGTTCGCCCATGTCCTATCATTTCTTAGGAGGCTCCTAGGTGCATTGGTCTCCTTAGAGTGCTTAAATTTTTAACAGTAAAGTGCACTCACTTCTTAGGAAAACTCCTGAAACAAATGGAAGATAATAGGCCTTATGTAAAAGCAATGAGCAGGAATGCCTTGGCACAGGATGATTTGGTTTTCTGTCATCCAAATGACATCATCAGTATCCTTTGGAAAGAACAGCGATCGTTCACAAGACTCTTGGTGGTATTCCAGTAATTCAATACCCACTGACACAACCCATATCTCTAAATCCTAGGTCTTTGAACTTTAGGAAACCTATAGTCTTAGGGATTAGGATGTTCACTTTTCTTCCTTATCTTTGGGCTCCATCCAAAACAGTCAGTATTCTTTCCTCTAAAGCTGTTCCACTTTAGGCAAATTACATACTTTTATACAAGAGTAATTTATTTGGATAGGAGTAGCTTTTCTTACTTTAATTCATGAGAGAGTCTCTCCTTATTCCACCACAGAGGGTCACCACTGGATTTCACACCTAAAGTAGCATTTACCAATCTGTGTTCTGAGTTACTGAATTATAAATGCTCTCAAAACTCTAGGTGAACTGGAGGGACAATTATTTCATCTGAGCCGTGCAACAACCCAATTACATAGCTATCATTATGATCCCGTTTTACAGATAAGGACATAGAGGCTCAGGGAATTTAAGTGATCTATGAAAGCCTATGTCATACAAGTAGAATAGGAACTTCAATCTAAGTCTTTCACTTTTTTGCTATACCTCATAGATCTTATATTTAGGCACTTAAGGGTCACTTCACCAGGCCATAAAGACTTCAGATTTCTTTTTCTGAGAACCTGAGATTCAGGATATGATCCTTCAGGTCAGATGTATATCTGTATGTAAACATGCTGGCAGAAAGCTAACACAGTAATTTAAATTGGAGAAGGAATTGCATAATATACTACCTCCATCAGTTCTTGTTCAGCTCAGGTAATATTCAGAAATTAAAGGGAACAATGTTCAGCTGCTAAATTTATAACTCCCCCAGTCCCTTGGGAGTTTCTGCAGCAACAGTCAGGACTAGGCCACCTCTGCCAGCTGTTTTGGGGTGAATCTTGTTTTTGGAGAGCATGCACATGCACACACGTGAGTGTGTGCACACACACACACACACATACACACACACGTACACAATCTTTGTTCAGTTTCTGCCAGTTTCTTAGCTCTCTCATTCACCATGCTACAGGGCTCACCTTAAATGTTCAGCCCATCTGCTCAGGGGATGATGCCTTCACCACAATTATCTAATCATATTACAGCAAATATCAAATACAGCTTGAATGACAAGGGTGAGGTTGCTCAAAGTAAAAGGAAACAGGAGGATTCTGCATAAGGCCCAGTGCCAAATAGGTGTCTGAGCTGTAAAATATACATTTATACCTTTGGGAGACAAAGCAGAAATAATAAGGAATCAATGTATGAACTGACCTGACATCCTAGTTTGACTGAGAAAAATCTTAGTTCTGGGGAAAAAAAAAAAAAAAAAAACTGTGCAAAATAAGCAAGTGTCATGGGGAATCATTATGGATATGCAATGGCCTCCTGGATTATGTCAAAGCACAGCTCACAAATTGGTGACCCACTTGTATATTCTGTCCAATAGCACAGGGTCTTAAAATTGAATTTGAATGTCTTTATACAGAACATGCTCTTTCTGTTTGCCAATAGCTAGCCTCACCCTGCTATACCACCCTTTCCCCACATTTAGATTGCCTGCCTGGAACCTGAATCCACATGTTTGCAACTGCAGTTTCGATATATCCTGTGTCTTCTGTTTTCCCGTTTTTTATGATTTCTTAACTCAGCTAGCTCCTATGATCATTCCCAACTGTTTCCTCACAATGGGGAGACCAGACTGTTAAATTCACCCTCCACTCTCTCAGCTGCAAGGGATTCATGCGTTATGGCAGACAGCACTGACTATGTAAGCACTGACTTTGTAGGACTTTGCACAAAATGAAAACACAGAATTCCTTGTTCAAAATTATTAAGCATTTCAAGATGGTGACAACAGAGCATGAAACAAAGGACTGGCTCCTTCTGGGGGTGGGATGTGAGGCAACAGTTGAAGGAACTCAGAGCCGAGAGGCCATTCCTAGTGAAATTTCCCAGCTCAGCAATACTTCTCAACTACCTAGTCAGTAGGCTCAAATGCAGTATCTGTAGAACAGAAGAAAGTGGAGGGAGGCTCTTCTCTCTATATATTTTAGCTGCTTGAAAGGCTGGAAAATTTCATGAGTTGAGGTTTCACTTAGTCGGAAAAATAAGGAGCAGCAGTCTTGATTTTCAATCATTTCTAACAAACTTCCTGACTTATTGACGCCAAAAACCTAAACAGATTGTCATCATGAGCAAGACAAGGGCCATATATCATTTTTTAAGTGGACTCCACACTAGGTTCTGAGCCCAGCCTGGTGTTTGAACTCATGACTCTGAAATCAAGAGGTAGACACTTAATCCATTTTCTCCCCATCCTGGCTTGAGGCAAGAGGCTTTATTTACTCTCTGAAGAAAATGAATGAGATCGATTCCAGGCAAGGGAACACCAGGCATATAAAGTAGATCAGGTGCCATAAAGGGCCAGGGGGTTAAGTGAAACTTTTCATTCTGAACCACAAGACACTCCAGGTCCCACACACTCTTACCATCTAGAATGCAGACAATTTAGATTCTCCACACAGAGCCTAGAAGCTACCACTCAAGGAAAACTGAATGTCAAGGAGAAATGACTTACAGAAACTGGCATTTGGAGATTTTCCAGTAAAAATACATGGTTCCTGTCCAAACACCATATAGTGAACCCCAACAGCCAAGAAGCCTTTCCCAGGCATATGGACCTTCTAACTGTCTTTTGACTATCTCACTCTTATAAGTGGACCATCAAAAGTCAGCCTATAACTTGTAAAAGGCACCTCACATTAAAGACAGGACCAAAATCAAGAGAAGAAAATTGCAAAGAGAAGAAATCTTTAACAACCCAAATGTAATTAATAACCTCAGAGAGATCAATGACTTTATTACATTAGTAAATTTCAAAGAGGATGATATAAAAAATTAAGATTCAGGGAATAAGAAAAAAACTTGAAAATTAAAAGTATAATCACAGAAGCAGAAATTTAATGGAAGACTTGGAAGATGAAATTGAGGGAATTTTCAAAAAACTACACTTTTAAGGATTTATGCCAGCTTCTCACTGATGACTTCATAGAAGCCTAGATTTGTTGTTGTTGTTTCCAGGATTCTCTTTTAATCAAATATCAGAGAATTCTCACTTGTGCTTACTGGATTAACCCATATCTAACTCTGTCGCTTGCCAGTGTTTTCTTAGGTCCTCAGAGTAACTGCCAGGGTTTCATCCTTTTTGTTTGCCTTCAAAGAACGTCAAATGCTATGGAAGGAGTTAAGAAACACAACTCACACGTAGTGAGTGCTTGTGGATCAGTGGTTCCTCTGAAGGGGCGTTGGTCCTCGCTCTCTCTCTGAAGGGTTATTGGTTTCATTCCCCTTCTGTGGCCCACTTGACAAAGTCTGTGCTCGCTCAGGGCTAGGACACACTGCATATCCTTCATAAATGTAAATATATACAATAAACTGTGAAAGGCTCTCAATCAGAATGTGATCTTAGTCACTGTCGATGAATGTAGGTCCCATGAGAGCTAAGACTTCTGTTCACATTGCATTTCCAATATCTGGAGACGTATGTGACACATAGTAGGTGCTCATGAAATGTTTATTAAGCAAAAGAATGAGTACTATGTTGAAAAAGAGCCTCATTAGATGGAGAATTCATCTTCCAAATGCAGATATTGGTCCTTTCCTCCCTGGACACATAGACATACACATAGTAAAGAAGCTTGAAATGTTAAAAATGGAAAAGTAAACACAACTGCTAACATTATATAGGCAACAGTTACATATAAGGTAGCCATCCATGTGATATTTTATGAGGATTATCATAATTTAGGATCCAAACTGGCTCCTTTTGTGAGCGAAAGGCAAGTGAGCGAAAGGCAAGTGAGAAAAATAACTGTCAGGCATTAATTGAGATACGATTGACATAAACCATGAATGTTCCAGGCAAACCAGGATATATGGTCACCCTAGTTTGGTTCTCTTTATATTGGTTGTTTTTAGGTTAATATCAAAATGATAACATAAAACAATGAAGAAGTCCTTGTAGATTATTTCTTGTGGATAGCCCATATCCGGCAAACAGAATTATACAGACTATTCCAGCATTAAAAGGAAGAATGGATGAGAAGACCTCTCAGAGATTTCATTATCCTGTGAGTGGGAAATAGGGGAAAAGTGTAATTTTAGGAGCCAATTTTCAGGGGGGAAAACACTCAGTGATGAAATGGTGCTCACAGAGACATTTTTCCGACGTGCCTAGTGATTTGTATAAAAAATTCAATGTTTGCATCTGTGTATCAGTCTCAGGTCAAGACCTTTCCCCTTTCCCACGGCCCATGATTCTCCATTATATATTTTTCCTTTCTCGTGATCTTTCACCTTTTATTAAAGGATGAGCTTTCTCCCCACCATCAAGCACACCTCCTGCATAAAGCTGGGCCCAAGGGGCCGCAGAAGAGCCAGCACCTCCGAACAGGCTTGGTGAGGGGCTGCCAGGTGATGAATGGAGGCATGTGGAGCAAGGTAATAAACCAGCACCCCAGTCATGTAATCTTCCATTAAAATGAAATGCATACCAGGCACGCGGCGTTTCTGCAGCTTGTACCCTCTCCCATAGAAGATCATGAATAAAAGAGGGACGCTTTCTGCTGACAGATGCCAGCATGCATAAAGGACACTTCCTATAAGGCAAAGCTCCGGCTAACAGATGGACTAAAGATGTGAGATGCAGAAAGATTTACCAATCTAAATAATTCAAGGGAATGTCGTATGGCAAGCTCGCGCTTTTCGGAGGGAGCCAGCAGAAGGTACAGATGGAAAGGCAGGCCAAGCCTTTCCCATAAACCCATTAAGAACCGTACTTGTCTGAGCGACAGTATGCTGCAGAAGGCCCAGGGAGAGGCCAGCAAATGAGAAATTTGCTTCTAGAGTTTGTCCCACAAGGTCAAGAGCATATTTACGCAGTGAAGGTTGTGGCATTTAATGAGGATGGAAAAGGGTGTTCCACGTTTCATTGTTCATCTTTCTGCCTGTTGTTCATCTTTCTGCCCTCTTCCAAACTCTTTGTCTGGTGAGAAGGGAAATGACAGAAGGTGATGTCCAAAACCCTTGTGAGAGTCTAGCAAGACTGCGTCTGAGCTCAGAGAGTCCCAGGTGAGTTCTGGGTCCGTGAGCCAAATTACATGTGGCAACACTGCTTCTTGTAAACGTTCCCCAGAAGCATGTGACTACTCAACCTCCCAGGCCCTGCCGATCCTTGCTATTTGCCTACTCGTGAAACATTCGGTCCCGTGTCACCGTACATGGGTAGGTTGACTCTCACTCACTTGACCTGCCTTCAGTGCAATGTACTCAACTTGAGAAAAAAGGCTTTTTCTCTCCACCAGGGTTTTTTATCAATAGGTACCCTGTAAATATATCTCTTGATAAAAACCCCTCCAGCTTCCGGAAGACCTCCCTTAAGAACCTCCACATCCTGCACAGCTGGAACGTTAGCATCTCAGGCAAGAGGAGGAAGGCAGCACTGTCAGGTGCATCGGGCAGGTGAGCTGGCCCCAATCCCGTCCAGGCCCTGGTTAGCAAGACAGAGCCTTCTTTCCTTAACCGAAAAACAAATGATTTAACAAAGCCATTTCTAAGTCCATTTCCAGCTCTGGAACTTAGCTACACTGGGATTAAATAGAAGCCTTTCAGGGTCTGGTGAGGTCTGGATCAGTAGCTTATAGCTTTTCTCTAATAACCATCACTGCCCCATGCAGAAGTGTTCATCAGCATGTTCCAAGATGGAAAACTGCAAGACCGTGGAGTTAACAGAAAAAAAAAAAAAAAAAAAAGAGCTTTAATTTATTCTAAGCTAATAAAGCCTTTTATTTTGAGACTGTGCTTATTTTTTAAAGATTTTATTTTGTCTTCGAATGAAATGAAAGAAATGGTAAGATAGTAGATTTTGCTTTGTTTAAATCTCTATTCTAAAAAAAAATTGCTGAGCCTGTCTGTGTCTGCTCCGCCCGCCCACCTGCACACAAATCTTTTCTTCCTAGTTGTTTTAATTTTATTGATTATGAAATTTAAGAGTCTGGAAACTGCTGGTATAAACCAAGAAGAAAGACAGGGGTTCCTCTTCTTCTAACAAACTATCATTGATGCTCACTGTAAGCTCACTGTAAGGAGCCTTCAAGAAATAAATATTAATTTTATGGGGTTTTGTGGATGTAGTTTGCCAATTACCCAAAGATATGTTTCTGAAAAGCCATGCAAACATCAAATTGTTGGGAGTGAGTTCTTAGTTTTCCAGTTTCCTTAAATTATCAATTCAAAGACTCTATTTTCTTTTTCTAATTAATTTCAACCTGTAAGAGCTGCCCACACTCCTCTCCCCTTAATCCTAACTCTCTGACAATTGCATCAGTTGATAATCTGAAACCCATCAAAAACCTCCAAGAAAGCAGCTCAGGAAAGGAGTTCTCAGGTAGATCCTCCTGTAAAGCAAAGAATCTTTGTCAGTTGTCTGTCATTTGTCCAGTTTGTTTATAAACATCAACTATCTTGTAGAAAGCTCCATTATCTTGGATTATATTAGAAATCAGTTGTTAGTGTACCTGTTAACGTCTGTGCTACTTACCTTGAGTTCCATTTTTGTTACCACTCAGGGGTGTGTGTGTGTGTGTGTGTGTGTGTGTGTGTGTGTGTCCAGCAATGATCTGGGAAGTCTGTTTTTTGTTTTGTTTTGTTTTTCAGTTTCTTTGAGGTTTTCTTGAATCCTTTCTGACCTTGGCCAATTTAGAGTATATTCCACTGGGAGCAAAGATGCAAGGTTTACGGGCTTGAAGTGATGGCCAGAGGCACCCTCTCTGTTTCCAAGGCATTGAAAATGGCACAAATAACCTCATTCATCTCTTGTATGATGCATCACCTCTTTGGTGACCAACAATGTATTGTTTCATGGTGTTGATATGAGTTGATATCCACTTGCTTATCACATCCCACAAGAAGTTCTTGCTGGGAACAATGTCCCATGGTCAATTTTTTAAACACTCTGACAGTTGTTAGTATTATAAAAGGCTTTCACTTCAATATCACCAAATCCTTTACCAGTTCTCATTACCTGATACCCTCGTGAAGGCGGAAATGGCAGATATCAATCTCAGGCCAGCTGTTAAGGGTGAGAAGCTAGTGCACCGCTCATTGTTTTCTATCAGAGCACTCCCTGTGTGAGGTCAGGAGGGCAGTCCCATTTAATAAATTACCAGAATTTGAACTCTGAGTGGTCTTGACTTCGAGGTTCTGAAGAGTCCCTTGTACTGAGGAAGGTGCTGAATTTTTGTGTGTTCATTTGCTTTTCTCCTGCCAGCAATGTCCAGTGTCAAGGCACTAGGACAGAGGTGTATGTACAACTACAAGTGAGTATTCCCTGAGTGAAGCCTGGCCCTGCCTTATGATGGTCCAACACATTTTGGTTATTTTATGAATCTCCCCAGTATTGCTTCATATTAGCCCCCATGAATCACATGACAAAACCATGAGGAACAAAACCAACAAGTCATCTCATGTAGAAATTTAGCTGTTACTGCCTTATAAGCAGCACTTTTTTGTTAAAAGTTTCTGTCATTCTTAATCTCACAAAACAAACTGAGGGTTGCTGGAGGGAGGGGGGTAGGAAGAGGGTGGTGGGGTTATGGACATTGGGGAGGGTATGTGCTATGGTGAGTGCTGTGAAGTGTGTAAACTTGGTGATTCACAGACCTGTACCCCTGGGGCTAATAATACATTATGTATTTATAAAAAAAAGTTTTTGTCACAAAAGTTATGATAAATTATAAATTTTCTCTTCCAGTTGTGCGTTTAGGATATTACCCCATCATGATTTCAAAACTAAATTTGTAAAGACCCATTACTTTAAAATATGATGGTGAAATTAAACAAAATGTGTATAGATGTCAATATGATTTAATTTTTAAAAACTATGTTCAAGAGATATCAGAATTCTCTGAGGAAATGAAGGCAAGAATGAGACATACAGATTTCCATTTTGGAGGGACCCAAAATAACCTTCCTCTGAGGTCTCCAAGCCTATCAGCTTTACCCACATACAACCAGATTTTTAGCATCTCACTGTTAAATATAAATGGATAACCAGAATCGCCAGACATCAGAGAAAAACATTTAACATGTAGGCTAAAGACCAATACATACAAACAAAGAAAAAGGATAAAAAGAAGAAAGTAGGAAGGAAGGAAAAAGGTAAGGAAGAAAGTACTTTGGAGAAAACCAGAAAAACAGGGAATAGAAGAAAAAATTACTATAATTAATATCCAAACAGATATTGATTTCATGAATAAAATAAGGGCAGGATTTTATGTACAGGAACTTTTAAAGACCAAGAAGTACACACACACACACACACACATAGACAAAGAAATAAAAATCAAGGAGAGATTATAAAATTTGAGGATAGATGCATAGGGTCAAATATCTGAACAATAGGAGTTCTAGAAAGAGAATAGAACATTACCAAAGTACGAACATAATATATTTCCCCAAAGTCAAGGACATAAATCTAAACATTGAAAGAGCCCAGTAAAAGCTCATCACAGGGAAAGGAAACAGTTCTCCATTGAGGTCCATCATGGTGAAGCTGAGAACACCAGGAATGATTCAGTTTTTTGGAGAGAAAAAAACTAGTTCTTATACAAAGGATTAGGAATCAGGGTGGCATTTTACATTATCAAAATACTGAAAGTCAGAAGCCAATGGAAAATTTAGAAGACAAAAGAGAAATGTCTTTAAATTTCCACCTAGAATTCTTCCTCAGCTGCATTAATCAGATGGTGGGGAGAATGAAGATGGGCTTAAGAAAGATAAGGTCTCAACATTTGATTTCCCATGAGCACTTTCTCAGGGACTACCGGAAGACACCCTACTTCCCCACAGGAAGGAAACGAAGAAAGAAGATGTGGGAAGGAACCAGGAAAAGGGGAGTCTAAGATGGGGCAAGAGCAACCCTCTCAGAACGATGCCAATATGGTAGATTGGGAGGACGATCCTTTGATGCGAGCCAGGATGTGGTTGAACACACAAACAAGACAAAACAAACCAGACTGAGAGGTTGCTTCTGTGTTTGGCCATTTTGGGGGTAGCTTTAGCCATTTTTCAGAAATTTTACTCTAAATTCGTCACAAGGTCACACATGTAAACCATGGCAATGATTCTTTACAAACAAAATATTGTACAGAGTGGAAGGGTAATCACAATGCAATCAGTGGCCATGCAGTAATTTTACAGTCTTCATAACTTAAACACTGCCTATAGTTTACACAAAAATGTGTGAAGTTGATCACAATGAGAAAGATAGAGAGTGGTGGGTGTGTGTATGAATGTGCCGGCACAAGAGAAGAGACTCGATGTTCACTTCACAGATGAGGAAGTCAAAAGACAATGTCTACAAATGCAGAATTAAGAAATACCAGAGGAAGCAGATTATTAAACAGCAGGGAAATCAGTTCCAAAAGAAATTGCTAGAATGTTGAAGGTCACTGCTTGCTGGAATTGGGCCTTAGAGAGGGATGAGAGGATGGTTATTCCTGGATACTGTTGTCTTTCGTCAGATCTTACAGAAATATTCATCTGTTTAAAACATCCATATCTTTTTTATGTAGAATGAGTGTGTATTTCGGCACACATACTATAATCTTTCATAATACCAAGTGTCAATCAACAAATGTTGCTGCAGAAAAACAAACAAAAAAAGAAAAGGAGTAAGAAAAGCTTACTTTTCAAATCTGATGGAATAAAAACAGAATGGCTCACTTTTAATTTTTAAAGGGCTATGATGAGTAATGTGTATATGACTATGTAAACGTCATTTTCCTGACAAGCATTAAGATGCTTCAATATGTCCATTATATACAACAACCCCCTTTCCACAAATGCCCATAATTATATGCATGTAAGTAAAATGAGGTAGAGAGCTGAGATCATTAAGTGACTCAGGGGTCACCTTATTTATAAAAACAAACATTATCAAGCAAATACTCTGTGCTTGACACTGTGCTACCCACTACAGATTCTGAGATTAAATAAAAAAATACTTCCCACAACGTCTTCACATCAAGAAAAAATAAGATGAGAGGGAGGGTCTTTGATTCTCTATGCTTCCAATTTGTTGCTCAACCTGCCGGACGAGGGGAAATCTTCAGTTGGTTCTCCAGAGCATATACTGCAAATGAATGTTGTCTCTGGAAAAAAAAAAATCTTTTTGTCTCTTTGTCTGTGGTCAGGGAGGAGGGTTTGAGAAGCTTAAATTAATGTTTACTTTGAAAATTAGAATTAATTATTTTTTGTGATTCAATTTAACTCATCTTCTTCACCCCACCCCCACCCCACTCTGATTTGTTTGTGTGGGAGGGAGCTCAGGGAGATCCTGAGCTGCTAATGTAGGAAGCTGGGCCTCCCAGGTAATTAACATAATTAGCACTGTCCCTGTAAGGTCATATCCCATAGCCTCCTAAATTTTATTTAAGCCATTGTCCCATCTTCCCTAAACCGAAGGCCCACTTTTGGTCTGGCAGAGGACAAGCAGGCTTTCTGACAGCATTTCTCTTGGAGTCCTCAGTTGTCAGGCCACCTGAGCGTGAACCTGCCCTCAGTGGGCATAAGGTGCCCTTCCCAACCTCCAGGGATCCTCAGTCTGCGGTCGGGTTTTGACCGTATGTGTTCAGGGTCTCAGATTCCTTTGCTCTCATGACCACAGATGAGAGGTTTTCAAGCCTCTCCCTCCCAAGAGAGATTCTACCCAATTGCTCCGAACCCTCCATCACTCTTTGTGCAAGTAAATTGGTGTTGCTGGGTTGAATTTTAACTTTTCACCAGAATTGTTAAAATTTGCTGGATCCCAATATGGTTGGAGCGGTGTTGGGAAGATCCAGACAGTGCTGTGTAACAAGAGTCACCTGTGCCCAACACATCATGAACAAAAGTCATCTTTTAGAACCGTGCTCATACTGAGATTCTCTGGAACCTCCTTAAGTGTGGGAACAGAGGAGTGACCGCACAGGAAACAAAGCAAAACGATGTCATAGGCACTTTCATGTCATTGTAACTCAATTTCACTTGTCCAGCACAATCCTACGACTTCAAGGCTATGTTCCCATTGTACACATAAGGACATTAATGTTTAAGAGAGTCTTGGCCAAACAGTCACATTCCAGCAATATTCTATAGCCCCGTTCCCACCCACTCTCAGGTTAACCCAGTGATCCACCATGGCCATGGGGCAGAGAACAGGACATCTGTGCTAAGAGTTGTGATAGGACAAGGCTCTGCAGAATAAAGTGTGGCTGTGCAGTCTCAAGTCTCCT
The DNA here is from genome assembly GCF_002288905.1 of Enhydra lutris kenyoni. Classification (NCBI taxonomy): domain Eukaryota; kingdom Metazoa; phylum Chordata; class Mammalia; order Carnivora; family Mustelidae; genus Enhydra; species Enhydra lutris. The sequence continues at coordinate 25,861,686 of NW_019154109.1, read as the reverse complement.
CTGAGGACCTCAAGGTCTAAGGACTTCACCCAGGGAAGCTTCCAGGTAAAATACTAACAGTGTATAAGAAGGGAGATCTTGGTGGGTGGGTGAGAGGGGCAAGAGGGAAGCTGTCTCTTGCTAGAAGCTTTATTCTCCAACAGTTCAGGGTTGCCTGCTTAAAAAGAAGCCTACAAATGCATAGCAGGAGCGCAATGGTGAAGTTGACTTCCCCTCGCAAGGCACCCCATCGTTGTGCTAAACTTAAAATCTATGTAGAATATTTGAATGCAAACATTATTAAATGGTGGCAGTTCCTTTGTTCCAGTCATACTTTCTCTTAAAACAAAAAACCACCAGGGAAATTATATGCAAAAAGCTATGTTAATAAAGCACTCAGGTACAAATTTATACTTAAAAAAAAAAGTTAGGAGATACAAAGCCTGAGAGACTCTCAGTCACGTTCAAGCAAGCATATTTCTCATATTCTATATAAAGCGATTTTAACAGCTTAATGAGTAATCTGAAAAAATTATGTACAGTGTAAGTGAATTAATGTTACTGGAAAGATGTTAAGCTTTGATATTTCCAAAGTTTTTCATGCTTCCATCCATTAGCTAAATGTGACAGCTCAGCTTTTTGGGACCTAGTGTATTACAGCAATTACCTATCCACGGGCTTTAAGATCGCATTTCCTCATCAAACACAAATGGCCTTCGTTCTTTCTCCCAGACTTCCACTTGATGTAGATTCTCAAATACGCTGAGACAATTCCTCCCACAGGATTAGCTTTATAGTAGGTTGGGTCATCAGTATAGACAGGGTTGTTTGATGTGAATCTGTAAGAAGCCAATACCTTCAACAGCCTTTTCCCTGTTGGACTAGTCTCTGAAAAGCCAGCCTTGGGTCTGGAGCCCTTCCGTTCAAGGAGCTAACGGCATTTATAAACCCAGTACCCCAGAGAGGGTAACACTTGAAGTTGTTTCACTTTTTTTGCAAATCAGATGGTTCAAAACTTTTACACTTGTTGCCATATGCACAGAAAACCCCATCTGGATGAAAAAAAAAATGAATAATAGGAGGAAGTAGGGGGGACCTACCTTGAGCATTATCATTGAGTCAAGTGTTTATGGATTGTTTGTTCATTCCTTTCTCTTTTTGTCAGCAACTTTATGTAATGCCCCAGTGCCATGATGTAATTTTAGTGAAACCAAGTTTGAATAGCCCAAAGTTATGTAATCAACGACATATAGTTTCAATTCCAATCACTAATTGATCCCAACCTGCTAAGAGGATGCCTGGTGGCAGGTGGTCACACTGCAGTGTGGGCTTGTGGGGGGTTCTGCTAGTTTGCTAATTCGTTTGGCCTGGCTAGTTAAATTAAAAATATATATATATATATGTATATATACACACACACACACACATATACACACACATATATATAAATATATTTTATCATTTAAAAAATATATGTTTATATCACTTTAAAATATATAAAATATATGTATCACTTTAAAATCTTAGGCAGGTGATAAGTTCAAACATACCACTTAAAATACTATGTGTATATGTAAAATATATATCAATATAATACAGTGTAATTATATGTTATATATAATTAGTGTTATTACATTTATATATTTTATATACATATATTCATATTCATGTAATGTAATATATATTTATTTTATTATATATAATATTTATAATATATAATAATATATAACTATATTTGTATGTTTTATATATAATCCATATATATATATGATCATATATACATACATACACACACACACACACACACATAATCTTAAACAACATGGGGGTTGGGGCAACAACTCCCCATGCAATAGAAAATCTGTGTATCACTTCTGAGTCTCCAAAACCTTAACCACAAATAGGCTACCATTGACTAGAAGCTTTATCAATCACATAAACAGCCAATGAACACATATTTTGTATGTCCTATGTATTATAGACTGTTCTCATAATAAGGGAAACTACGGAAAAGAAAATGTTCTTAAGAAATCATATGGAAAAGAAAGTACATTTACAACACTATACTGTATTTACCCCCAAAAAAGTCTGTGTGTGAGTGGATGAGTACAATCCAAGTCCCTGTTGTTCAAGTGTCAGCAGTATAGAGACAGCACTTTGGAGTCATAGGCAGGTGACACCATCAAGACACAAGGGTCACATTTCCACGTGGACCACCCCCTTGGACGTGACTGAAGAACCTGAGAGGAGGTTGCCTAGGATGCTGTCATCAGGTATGGGACAAGAAACAAGAGCTCCATCAGTGTCTGTGTCTGGAAGATGGAGAGATGACAGTCTTTATCTTTGTCTTAGATGACCTTGGCCGCACAATATTCACGTTGGATAGTCGTTCGACTTTGTTAGCAACAGTTATTTTCTCTAAAAGTAGCCCTAGATTTTCTAAGTTGTAAATGCTAAGCCACAGACCCAACATGTACTTGTAATTGTGAAAGGAACCCCCAGCACAGAGGACGAGGAAGTCACTGGCGTTCTGCAAGTGGGATTACCAGACTGACAGCACTGGGATCGCCTGGAAAGTTACTAAAAATGCTCATTTTTGGACCCAATTCTAGACTTAGAAACTCTGGGACTGAGAAGCAGTCATCTGCATTTTTACAAGTTTTCCTGATAATTCTGATGTATGATGATGCAAGACTGAGAGTACCACAACCAGGAAGGGTAAAGCCAGGAATGAAACAGGAGAATCAGACTCCAGAGTTCTTTCTCTGCTTTCAATATTCAAGCACTTATGACAGTGTTACCTTCCAAGGGGGGAGTTTCAGCAAGCACAGCATTCCAAAAGCCAAATGGTTAAAAAGGAAACATTATTCTAAAGTCAGACAGCAGATTCACAAGCTATAACAGACATGGAGGAAGTAGCCTCCCTCTACACATACTTCCATAAAAAGGGAGTTACTTTATAACGCCTGGAAAACTGAAACACCTAGAAACACAAATCCTGTTCCTACTTCTGTGTTCTTTGCATAACATGGTGTGTGTGTGTCTATGCCATTCTGTTTGTATTCTTCATCGAACTGAGGGAGGGACATTTTCCTCTTCGTTGCTCTGGTATACAGGAGTGTGATGGGAAAAGCTGGGATTCAGCCTGATGTTTTGAATCTAGCCTCCAGTACCCTCCATTAGGAGCCCTTGGAGGGCTTCTTATCCCGCCCCCCCCCGCCCCCCCCGTCCCCTAACCCCGCATGAGTCTTCAGACTCAGGTGCTGGCTTGGCTCACAAGTAAAACACAAAGGGATTGATGGTGGAAAGGCAGTGAGCAAGAGAGAATCAACCTCACCAAAGATGGGTTTGGGAGGGAGAGTGGGGGGAGAAAGTGATTGTGAAAGAAAGAAAAAGAGGGAGAGGATCGAGTTTAAAAAGAAAAGGAGAAAGGGAATGAGAACGAGAGATGCCAGGAGTCGGGACCCTAAGGAAAGAGTAGGGAGGGTGGGAGAGACAGGAGCACCCGGAAGCCGTCTGGAATAGGTTGCTTGCACAATCCCTTCCGAGTGGACTCTTTCCTGTGTTCGTCAGCCGTCTGCAATGTGGTGATTAATCATTCATGTCAGAATCCCTAATCCTATTCAATGGAAAACAAATGCCATGGCACCCAGCCCTTTGCTCATCCCAAGCACTTCGCATGCTTGCCTGAGCGAGGCCGTCTGGGACAAAGATGGTTTTCTGGGGACCTCCAATGCAAATTCTGGGCCGCTCCACATGTTGAAGATGCTCTATGATCTCAAGGGTCTTGCCTTTTACAGGAAGAAAAAAAACCCACTAGCAATAAAGGTCAAGTTGTGCTAGTTAAGCAAACAATCAACATTTACTTAATTCTCTTTTCAAGAGAAAAGTAGCCTCGGTTATTTATAAAGCTTCTCACTCCAAGGAACACAGAGCGACCCCCACCGGTTGCTTTGTCAGTGCTCCCGGTATCCCTCTCTAGCTGGGGTCGTTCTGTTGTGTCAGTCTGCAAATTCTTTCTAAGATTGTGCAATCTTTTGTCCTGCCCATTTCAGCCTCTGGCTTCCCTTCCTTCAACATTTTTTCTCTTCATCCATATAAAGTTTATACTGAAACAGTCTAGAAAAATAATTTGCCCTAAGGCAGCCCTTTTGATAACTGATGTTGGGAAAACAGGACAGCCACATGCAAAAGAGTGAAACTGGAGCACTCTTTTACACCATATACCCAAATAAATTCATTTTATTTACGAATTTTTTCATAAATAAATAAATAAATAAATAAATGAAATTTAGTTTCATTTACGAACGTAAGACCTGAAACCATAAAACTTCTAGAAGAGACCATAGGCAATAAGCTCTCTGGCATGGTCTTTGCAATATATTTTGGACCAGTTACTTCAGGCAAGGATAACAAAAGCTAATATAAACAAATGGGACTATATCAAATTTAAAAGTCTTCGCACAGCGAAGGAAACCATCAAGAGAGCAGAAATACAACCTACTGAATGGGAGAAGACATTTGCAAACCATACATCTGATAAGAAGTTAATGTTGAAAATATGTAAAAACCTTACACACTTAATATCAGAAAAATAAACAATCTGTTAAAAAAAATGGACAGCAGACTTGAATAGACCTTTCTCTGGAGAAGACATACAGACGGCCAACAGATACATGTAAAGATGCTCAACGTCATTCAGCATCATGGAAATGCAAATCCACAATGAGATGTCACCTCACACCTGTCAGGATGGCTATTACCAAGACAAAAATAACACGTGTTGGCGAAGTTGCGGAGAAAAGGAAATCTTCCTGCACTGTTGGTGGGAATGTAAATTGGTGCAGCCGCAATGAAAAACAGTACGGACATTCCACAAAAAAATTAAAGATAGAACTACCATATGATCCAGCAGTTCCACTTCTGGATATCTATCCCAACAAATCAAAAACACCAATTTGAAGAACTATCTGCACCCCTGTGAAAGCAACCTAAGTGTTCACTGACAGATAATTGAATGAAGAAGATATATAGATAGATATACATATATATATGTATATACATACATATACATACATATATATATGGAATATTATTCAGGCATAAAAAAGAATGAAATCTTGCATTTGTGACAACATGGATAGATCTAGAGGGTATTGTGCTAAGTGAAGTAAGTCAGAGAAAGATAGTGTATAGTATTACTTGAATGTAGAATCTAAAAAAGCAAAACAAATGAACATACAAAACAAAACAGATACAGAGTCTTAGATATAAGAAATTGTTGATTTATCAGAGGGGTCTGGGATGCAGGGCAGACAAAACAGGTGAAGGGAATTAGGAAGTACAGACTTCCAGGTATAAAATAAGTCATGGGGATGAAATCTATAGCATAGGGAATATAGTCAATAATATTATAATAACTTTGTATGGTAACACAGGGTTACTAGACTTATCATGGGGAGCATTCTATGATGTATAAAAATATCAATCACTATGATGTACACCTAAAAGTAACAGGATATTGTATTTCAGTTATCGTTCAATAAATAATAATAATTTGTCCTAGAATGCATTAATACAGACTGCCTTGGAAATTGCCAATTTGGAAAGCATTGAGATGGTCTAGGGTTGAAGCATTCGGGCTCCACATTCAGACAGGCTAAGCTTTAAGTCCCAGATCTCCACCTGGGGAGCTGATAGCCCATAGCACATGGTTTGCATCCATGAGCCTCAGTTTCTTCATGTGCTAAGGCTGGGATACTGGCAAGGTCCAAGTGAAACGATCCATGTTAACAGCATAACATACAGTAAGTGCTCATCAGACATTGGCTTTTTCAGCTACAAGTCAGAGAATGGAGTCTTTTCACTGTTACTTGGTTACTCTTTTTGAAAGAAAACCTAAGCAGGCAGAGCTGTGGCTGCAGTAATGGATGGCATTACTTTTAGTACTTCACTACAAGGCAAATTTCTAGTCGCCTACTAAGCAGGCCTAAGTCCATTAGCAGCTGTAAAGGTAATGGGCTGCTCCCAACCTCACACATCCCTAATTCAATATAAGATAGAAGTGAAGAACTCCATAAAAATTCTACTTTTCCTTTTCACGATGACTACCAGGTTTTTTAAAATCCACAATTTTTTTTCCAAAACCTTCCCTCATTTGAGTTTGCTGGTATGCCTTCTTTGCTGGTGCCTCTATCATGTGTGTCTACTGGGCATGATGGTATTCTCACATTAAGAAACAGCTGGAACTTGGTTCTAGTTGTTTTCTGAAATACATTTGCTTACTGAAGATGAACGATGAGCCATGTCCATGTGGGGGTTTTCTATTTCTAGACCTGTTTAAGCTTCATTTTAACAGTGACCTTACATGGTGTTACTCTCCCCATTTTTCAGGGAGGAAAGGGAACCTAAGGAAGTTAAGTGGCTTACACAAGTTAATTATCCAGAGAGTAAATTAAAAACTATCTCTAGTCTCCATAACCTATCTTGTACGGAGAAAATAGTTAAGAGGCTGAAGAGCCAGGTACATAGGAAGCTCAGAAACATGCATTTGTAAAAACTAGGACTCTTTGGTCCAAGTTCACTAACAAAGAAAAAGACAAGAAGTTATAACATTAAGCCACTGGGGACACTTATACAAGGTCAGTTATTCTTTAAAGGCCTTTATTGTATTCCACATTCATGACAGGACAAGGTTATATGATGAGGGGTGAACTAGAGAGAGAAGAGGAGGGTTGGGGAATATCTGTATAGATCCTGGGACACAGTAAGGGGTGAATAAATATTCATTTGATGGGTGTCTGGAAAAAAAATAGCTCTGGGCTTTTGGGGAGGAAGATAGTCTCCTGGACCTGGTAATTATAGGAAAACCCAGAGCATCCAGGTTTGGAGGCTGTACCAGAGAAGGCCAGGGACATGCTATTAAAGGCCAGCAGGGATTGCTGGGGTAGAATTGCAACCTTTTTCTTTTTTTCTTTTTAATATAGAAAATATTTGTTCCTCAGCTTTCTCTGCAGCTGCGAGAAGAAATGTAAAGTCACAGATAAACATTGACTTTAATTAATATTTATATAAAATATGTTTTATTAAAATCAATACATATTTAATGACAGAGGATGTAAAGTTCAGATTAATTATAAAGTTAAAACGTGTGTCCCTTACTGCAAAAGACCCCAGATTTGGGAGGTTCTATCTTATTGGAATACTTCAATGGAAAATGTTAAAGAATAATGGATTAAAATGAGGACAAGTAAAAGGAAAGGTAAAAATAGCAATAAATCCACAATCAACCAACAAGTAATGATGGATTATACTCTACTTAATAAGGGGAGGAGCTCATAATCTTATTTTTAATGTTGTTCTTTCTCTCAAATGAAAAGACCACAAGAAGGGCCACTGCATGAAATCGTAAGAGACTAAGTGGGACAAGTAAGAAGTGCTCCAGTGCAGAATCCCAGCAAATATGTTCCAAAAGGAAAAAAAGCATTTAACCTAATTCTAGGCCAGAGTTGGAATTCAAGAAATGTGAGTTTAGTTAAGGAAAAAGACAAGATGAAGCGTGTGAGTGAGCTGTCCAGAACGCGGAAGCACATGATGGCTCTTCGTCATTCCCCAGCCCCCAAGAAGATGCCATGAAGGACAAACATGGTGTTTTGCCACCAGATAGCTTTCAGATTCTTAGGGAGAATTCTGGGATGGATAGAATCTCAGGGTGGCCTTTCTTACATGTTGTTCTGCATCCTGTGAAGAAGCAAGAGAAGTCTTGCTGACACAGAGCTGCCAACCAGGATGATCAAGGGGAAGTAGGACCTTGGCAATCTCTCCAGTGACCCCTCTTACCTTTGGTTGTTAAGGACTCTGCATCAACAGAGAGCACATGGTAGACTACCCCGCAGCCCAGGTGCTGTGGAGGAGATTAAAGTATCAGACGCTCCTTGGATTAAAGGACTCTTCCGTCTCTTCCACCCATACTGCTAAAAAAGCTTGTCTTTCAGTAGGTCAGAATCCAATTCCCAGAGAATTCTTTGTGGTGTGATTCTAATTCCTCAATCTTGTTTAACGTCAGAACCTGAGATATATAAGCAGGCCTTTATTCTTACTCGACTGGATTACTTGTAGCAAAGCTGGAATGAGAGGGCGCCATGCTGCTTGCGCGCGTGCCAGTGCAAGGTGAAGTTGCGGCTTCCCCCAGCCCCTCCCTCGGCGGCTAAAGGGAATCTGGGAGGTGAATTTATTCCTTTGAGAACTGCAGTTTATCATCGCTGGGTGCTCTCTAAATCCACTTTTAATTCACTCTTGTGTCTCGGAGGGTGTGGCTACATGCCTAAAACGTCCTCCCACGGAAGAATGAACAAAGGTAGCCTGCTCAGTTTTGATGGTGCACGCTGGCTTGGCCCTGATTGTCAAACCTCTTCTTCTGGGTGACGGAGAAGTTGGAAACCAAAGAAGAAGACATCCAAACAGTTTTAATTTCCGTCCCCTATTCCTGAAGGAATTTAATCTCAAAACGTGGAAGCTGCTGCCTTCCATCTCCATCTTCTTTTATAATAAAATATAGTGGCTCTTATGTGGACATCTAAATTCCAGGAACTTTTAGAACAGCCAAAGTGGGGGCTCAGTCAATGTGTGGGATTAATAGATGCAGGAGATGTCATCTGTCAGCTTCTGGATTTAGCGCATCCCAGCTGAATTCTCGTGGTCAGTATCTCACCAACACTGTTCTGTTAATTCGACTCATTCATCTGATGTCCTTCATACAAATGATGATACCTTCCTATTTGGTATTCTAGCAATGTTCTTTCAAAGTGATAAATATTTAGATTAATTTGATAACTTTCCTGTGTTTGTGCTTTTAGGCAGTACTGATTAAAACTGCAGTGTTCTGTTTTTCTACTGGTTTTCTGTATGGACACCAGAATGAAGAATGAATAAATATTCTCTGTGGGTATTTCTTACTTGGTGTTCACAGTGGGGAAACTAATGTAGATCTATCACTGTGTCTGCCTCCATGTTATATGTAATATAATAATAGGGGATCCACTTCATGGTGACTCCAAAATTATTTAATGAACATCTACTATGTTCTAGGCATTTTGCTGGTGATAAAATAGTGAGCAAAATTGATACAGTCCTTGTATTTACAAAATTAATGGATTAGTGAGCATTAGAGGTAAATAAATAGTGTAACAAATGTTATAGTAAGGGCAAAGCACCAAGGAGGAACATGTAATCCATACCTAGAGGGCCTTCAAAAGTTTTCATATGGAAGTGTCTGCCATATAAGCTGAAAAGTGGAGAAGAACCATAAAGAGGAGAAACAGGACTAAATGAAGAGAGGAGTATGGGAAGGGAGGAGACAAGTGTTGCAGGCATAGAGACCACTATGAATAAGCTTCCAAAAGGAAGAGAGCATCTAATACAGCCAGATCACAGAGTGTGAGGGGGAAATGGCAAAATATAAAACTGGACAAGTAATCAAATGACAAACCACAGAATATCCTTTAAATCATCTTAATGGCCTCATGGAACTGCTGAGGTTTGATCAGGGAAGGGATATAACCAGATTTGCGTTTGTAAGAAGTTTTCTAGCTACAGTATTGGTATGGGATGGAAGGACCCCAAGGCTGGAAGATTTAGGAAGCTCTTGCAATCATCTGGATTGCAAGAAATAATGACCTGGGCTTGGAGGTAGTGATGGACAGGGACGAAGAGGCCAACCTCTAGAACTATTTAAAAGGTAGAGTTTCAGGATTTGGTAATTAGTGCAGGTGTGAGGGAGAGCGAGGAGCCAAGATTGGGCCCACACTCGTTATTAGGGTACTTGAGTAGTTGATAGTCCTGGTTGCTGAGATGGGGCAATGGTTATCACAATGTTGTTTGCCTATTCAAAGGTGTATCTCCAAGGGGAAAATATGGAAAATAGTATATAATAAATACCTGTAGGGCAATGGTCTTCATGTTAGCTAGACAATGGAATTATCTGGCAAGCTTTAAATAAAAATATATGGGAGGCTGGATGGCTCAGTCAGTTAAGCATCCTACTGTTGATTTCAGCTCAGAACCCTGTTGATTTCAGATCGAACCCTGCCTCTGGCTCCACGATGAGCGTGGAGCCTGCTTAAGATTCTCTCTCTCTCTCCCTCTTCATATGCCCCTCCCCCTACCTCATCCTCTCTAAAAAATATATAGTTACTAGGATTCCACCTGTTGAGATTCTGATTTCGTTGGTTGGGTTGTAACCCAGGGTAGGGATTTTTAAAGCCTCGTGCACCTGCTGATTCTAAAGTATTGCCCCTGTGGAGAGTGGCTGCTGTAAGGAGAATGTGGGATGGGACACTAGGACAATGAGGCAGGGTCAGAAGTCAGAGGTCACTATCAGGTTGAACAGCTCAGAGGTAATTGCATGAATCTGTTCATGTCTTACCTCAGACAGCAACAGACCATTCTATGTCCACAGCCTTCAAAACCTTCTGTCAATGAAAAAACTCACAAATTCAAAAATCTCTGAATCCTCTTCGAATCGCTTCTTGCTTCCTACTTAATCAGTCATCAAATCCCACTGGTTTCCTCTTCACAAAGCTCTCATAAATGGTTCTTTTCCATTTCCCTAATTCTACTATCTTAAACCTCCCACCTGGCTTACTACAAAAACCTACTAATGGATACATACTCCTCTGCCACTGCTGGCCATTCCCATTCCATGTTCTTTCTAAACATACTTTCCATCATGGTACTTTCTGGATCAAAATGTTTTTGTTTAGAATGATATTCACATCCATACTCTACACGTCCAGGTTATTCTTTCACTAAATTATTTTTGAAAACAGTTAGCTTCAGTTGAACTGGGTCTGTTCATTATTCACTGGTGATATGCTTATCCTTCCTCCACATTTTTTTTAAAAAGGTTTTATTTATTTATTTGACTGAGAGAGAGAGAAGAAAGAGTACACATGGGGGGTGCTGCAGAAGACAAGGGAGAAGCAGACTCCCCACTGAGCAGGGAGTCCAATGTGGGGTTCAATCCTAGGACTCGGGGATCATAATCTGAGCCGAAGGCAGATACTTAACTGACTGAGACACCAAGGTGCCCCTTTCCTCTACACTCTTGACATGTTTACCACTGCTAAGATTCTCTCCTCTCACTTTATCTAATTCCAACTCAGCTGAATGCCTACCTTTTCAACGTAGTCTACCCTAATCATTCCAAAGTATGCTCTTCCCATGAACTTGTAGCAATAATTGTTTATACCACTCATTGGGTACTTAAGGTTAAATCCCTCTGTGAAATTCTCTTAATTTATGCTGCAATTTAATGTCTCATTTTCCCAAATAGCTTATAAGCTGTCAGTACAAGGAAAAAACATGGTTCCTATAAAGTTCCTTGCACATAATAAATGTTTGAATTTATTATTTAAGGGAATGAATTAATGAATAAATAATGATCTGGTCTTAACATAGCAGAGTGACTACATGGATACTGAGGGAAAGACCCATCTTTATCTTCCTCTCTGTGTGAGTATTCCTTGTGCCCATAATCTTTGGAATGTTGTTGTGTTATCCAGACCTATTACTGCGGTGCTTGCTGTGACAGTCAACGTCCAGAGGATAATGCAGAAGGGTCCACTACTTTTCCCTTAAGTTGGGATTTCAGTCCACAGTGACTCTGCTTTGGGGTGTGAATTGGAGGGTCCCTCCTCTTGGATCTCCCACACTTTCCTCAAAGCACTCCTAATTTCCTTATTTCTTCTTATTTTTTAAACTCCTCTCCTTCCTTCACACTCACTCTCTCAAGGTCTGCTTTTTTCTCCTCTCAGCCTCTGGCCCAGATTTTCCCTCCATGAAACCAACAGGAAGTGAGGGAGACTCAGATGCTGGGCAGTAAGGTCAGGGAGGAAACAAAAAGGCCTCCTCCCAGAGCAGCCAGCCAGGAAAGAAACACCCTTAAAAACAAGCCCGTGTATAAAAATGGGTTGTGTTATTGTGTTCCAGAAATGTCTGTCTCCTTTCTTGGTCTTACAAAAACCTCATTCAATTATCCTAGTTTGGTTGGAGTCTGGGTGCTAAAAACAGTGAGTGGGGATGTGTGGTTGTGTCTCTAGGAAAAAGAGGGAGGAGGTAGATGCAGGAGGAAGAGTGGTTCTGTACCTGAGAAAGTGACCTGAGCTTTGTTGGCCAACATCTCCTGCCCTGTGCAAAGTGCAACATCTTCCTCTTAGTTGGCACAAAATAAAGTATTTTTCAGGAACAAAGTCATAGCTTTCTCCAAATTATGACTTCTTATTAATCCAGAAACCATCTGCAGCAACCTGTTGTGTAGACCAGTGCCAAGAATTATGAATGAGTCAGATATCTAAAAGAGGCCATGGATGTGTTTGCTATGGCTCTATATGGTGGGCAGGAAGTGGAAGTCCAATTTAAGGAAGAAAACTAAAATGTGTAGCTTTGCAAAAATAAAACCGCTTCTCTCTGATTTGAGTGAGTTTTCTGCGCTGGTGGTATACGTCAGCTCAGCTGTGTTGTTCACATGGTGAGGCTGTTCCAGAACAGGGTGAGGGCTGGGCAAGTAGCTGGGCTTAGTGACCAGTAAGGAATCTTTCAACAGGAATTCCACCTGTAGTGAAGTTAGCGGGAGATGCACAGTTGGTGTAGAAAGAACTGAGGACTTGTCTTCAAAAGATCCAGGCTCCAATCCCCCTTGGATTAGCTGTTCGTCTCTTTCTCTGTGTTCGACCCAAGTGAGTTCCAAGGTCCTGCCCACTGCTGACATTCTACCTTTGTGACCACCAGATTGCAAATAACATCAGGTAGCGAATATGTCACAGCACGAAAGACTCAATGCCTTTGAAAATGAACTATTTCAATCTACTTATTTTACAGATGAGTAGAGTGAGGTTCAGAGAAGTTGAGTCTCATGCATCCCTTTTGGTTCCCATAGAGCTCAGCGAAGCCCAGGTGCTACAACATACAAACCATGATACTTCCTAGATTGAATTTGCAAAGCATGGGCTTTATTTTCGTGAGGATTCGATGGTTCTTTGGAATCAGTCTGATATTTTTGGTTTCCCTTTCCTCCCAGAATTTGTCTTCCTGTGTTCAGAGAGCCGGCCCCCATGCCTTGCCCATATGGCGAGTGTCTGCTGTTGAATTCAGCCAAGCATGGCTAGGGATGCCTGCAGCCACTCCTGCTGCAGTCCCCCACCTCCCGAGTCTTCCTGGAGACACCCCCGTGCCCAGGCTGTCGTCCACACCATCATCCTACCTTGCCCGGGCATGGTCCATACGTTAAGAAAGCCTCCAGGTATCCCCCCACATACCCCCAAATCCTACTCTCTGTCCTCTCACCCCAGGCCTCAGGGCCATAAGATAGGCTTCTGTGAGCAGCACTGGATTTTGAAATTAGAAAACAGGAAACATCAATCCTGGCTCAGTCACAGTGGTCTGGGTAGCTTTGAGCAGGTAACTACAATTCAGGGGGATTCAAAGGGAAAAAAATGAGGCCAAAGACTTGAAAATGCTATATATAACGTGTGCCACGTGTTGGCCTCTGATCCTTGTCCTTGCAATAGTCTGTTCTGGGCTCTTATTCTGTCTTGTTTTTGAGAGCTAAATACTTCTCTGGATGGTAAAGAGGAATAGCCCTGGCCTTGTCAATCACTGAAGCTGCCTGTTCTTGGACAAGCACCTGATCGTCTCGACATTGGTGTCTTCTTTTTTAAGGGGGATATTTCCCTCTTACCCTGCCTACTTCAGAGTTGCTGTGAAGATCAAAGGAGAGTTTAAGTAAAAATGTGTTGTATCTTAAAGAAGTTCCATAAAAGTATGAATAGTTACTCTTATTGCTCACTTAGTTACCTTATAACCTCATTGTAACCCGGACATTCATCTTATAATCCACATCATGAAATCTCATCTGCATTTTCTGCATCTCGACTACATCCCTCCTGACGCACAAGGTTCTTCCACTGCTGGTGAGAAGCTGTCTCTCCCACATACACAATTTCACAGAGACATGAAGTCATTAATTAAAAAGTGTGAAAAAAAAATCCATTATTTTCTCCAAAACATATTCGCACTATCCATGTTTGAGAAATGAACTTGCATTTGCCAAGTGTTACTTTATGCACTTCTGTTATGATGTCTTGTTTGGGGATATTTTTCCCATTCAGATCTTCATCTGAGTGTCACCAAAAACCAGGGAAGTAGGTAGGGCACCTGTAAATGAATAAGAATACCTATTTTGTAGATTTATCCTAAGATAGAAAGGAGAAAATGGATGTGAAATTCTTATCACAATGCCTTCTGCATGTAGTCATTGTTTCACAATAGTCAATGTGCTTATTAATAAAAAACCCCAGCATTCCATTTCCAATGCTTTTCTCCATTCAACGAGGTCCTTAATTTTTGACAACACAGGCGTTTTTACCTCATACATTGTTAGCCCCAAATTGTCTCATGCACAATGAAAGTGAACTTCTTTACAGTAGGTGAGAACTGACTATTTTGAATGACTATACAATCTGCCAGCGAAGAGCAGACCTTTGGCCACACAGCTACCTTTGTTTGGAAAAACACTGTGTAATTATTTGGACATTCCCTTTGTGCTTTTTCTTTTATTATTTTATGAAAATGAGTGGGAAACAGAAAAATGAATGTGTTCATACTGCTAGCAAGAAACATAGGTCCCATAAATTTACTGTAGTTGAGACAAAGATGGCAGTCCCTAGACATTCTAGAATTGATGAATCTTCGTTGGGGCCTTAAGCTGATCTACTGGGCACATACTTGCAAAGAAAAAGAACAAGAAACCCTGGAAATACACCTCTTATGGTCACAGCTAACTGGCAAAGTTTATTTAGGAATGCTTTTATGCCTTTCAGGGACCAGAAACTCCCTATACATGTTTAGTCAATTGTATGAATTTCTTGTATTTGATTTCCATGTGAGAAAGATTAGAGATTCAGTATCTGAGAACATGGAGTTTGCTTTTGCAGAAGAAAAAGACGCTGATGTGAATAAATGACTGGTAATAATAATATTCTTCCCTTAGAGTACGTCTTCCCTAGTCTTCAGTTAAATACAGAGACAATCTGAAAATGCAAGATAACGTTCCTTAAAAAAAAAAAAAAAGCAATATAGTCATTGTTGCTTGATGCCAAAGAGAAGGCTATAATGTTGTGGCTGTGTGCAGTCTTGTTTGTGGGCTTACAGAGCATTTCTAAGGTTGGACATGAGCCTTACCTGCTTCTCTTAAAGAAGCAGGATACTGCTGGCCGGTATCTGCCCTGACAATAGATGAGACGGGAGCTCTGTTTCTTTGAGGTTCTATAAGAAGTGCCTATTGATACCTTTCTGCATTTCTAGATGGAAAAAAAAAAAAGTAGATTTTCTTTAATAGCCTTTACCTCACTCATTGTTGAATAAAGATATTTAAGGTAAGCCACTAGGGAAGCTTGAAACTCAGACCATGTTCCTTTAAACAAAATGACATTTCTTAGTAAAGAGGTTCCCAGTGTCCCCTGCAGAAATATATCTGATTTCAGAAAAGGATTGATTCAAATAAAAATGTGTTTGTATAAGAAAAATTATTTTCTGCTGAGAAAACACATAGTTTGGGGTAAATTTATAGTTGTGGCCAGGTCATTAATATCTGGTTGTCAAAAAGTATTGGTTTGAACAAAAATATGTTGTAATAAAAATGCATTGTTTTGAAGAAATTTATTGGCCCCATGAAAACCTATTCGATTCAGAAGGATATGTTGATTTCAATGAAAAATCTATTTGTTTTAGGGGAGATAGTGCTGCGCTTTTGGCTTTTCTATAGGAAATCCTCTCTGTGACATTGATGTTCACTTAGAAAAATGAAACATGGACATAATTAGTGGGAAGACTGAAGAGAGAGCAGAAGTTTTACTTAATCAATAATACTTAACACAGACATAACGAGATTCCATCTTCAGAACATACTGACAAACATTTGCCAATGAGTCCTTCCAAAGAGCTCAAAGAGGGGTGTGGTTGGCTGAGAATTTAGGGAATGAATCCTCTTTGAAAGAAAAGTAATAAGCAAGTAATGTGGACTCTAAAAAAATCCAACAGAGAACAGATAGGTTGTTGCCAGAGGCATTGTCAGTGGGTTCAAATTCACAGTTGTAAGACAAGTCAGTCCTGGGGGTATAATATAGAGCATGGTGACTATAGTTAACAATACTGTATTGCATATTTAAATGTTGTGGAGCCTGTAGATCTTAAAAGTTCTCGTCAAGAGAAAGAATTGTATGTGTGATGAGGGATGTTAACTAACCTAGTGTGGTGATCATTTTGCAATGGACAAGACAGCAAATTATTGTGTAATACACCTTAAGCTAATGCAATTACATGCTATATGTCAATTGTATCTCAACAAAATTGAGGAAAAAACTCAGAGGACGTTGGAGAGTCTTAAGTGGAACAGAAGACCCAGATCCTCAAGAAAACCTCTGCTCTAGAAAAGAAGCTCTTTATAGAGTGATTTCAGCCTGTTGTCTGGCCCTTCTCTTCCACCATTGCCTACGATAGAGCAGAGTCTTGAAACAGGTAAGACCCAAGTTGTTAGATCATATACCCGCCAAAAAATATATTCACTTTTGAAAAAGAGAGATGAAAATGGTATTTGTGGTTTGGCTTTGATTAGTGTGGGCAAGTTGATCTCTATCTTCTACCTAAAACAAAAATCTGTTTCTGGAAATATTGGTGAAAAACATGGATTCCAAAAGTGGTACTGATACCTTCAGCCTTTGAGTTAAAGTAGAGGTTGACAAATCTTTTCTGTTAAGGGCCAGATAATAATTACTTTAGGCTTTGCAGGGGCATGCGTTCTCTGTCACAATTACTCAGCTATACCACTGCAGCATGAAAACAGCCATAGATGATAAGTAAATGAATGAACATGGTTGTGTTTCAATAAAACTTTATTTACAAAAAGAGATGGTGGACCAAACGGTCTACATGGCATAGTATGCTTAAGGATCAACTTCATTGCATAGCTTAACCATGTAATTGTGCAGAAATATGCCATTAAGAAAGCTAGCAAGCAGGGAGCAGGCATGCATAACTTGAAAAATAACAGGTACTCTTCCCAAAGATGCTGATTAATGCAGAGAGAATTCCCCCAAAGCAGAGAGTGTCTTGAAGGAGGAAGATCTTACATGGTGTTCACAGGAGCTTCAAGGAATCAAATGGAATTCCAGAGTCCAGTTTCTCCTTCACACTAAATAAAACTTCATTGTACAGCATCCTTTCCCCCTAGTTTTTACCAATAGCAAATAGCAGGAGTAGGGTTTTAGGTGTGAATTTTCTTTCTGCCAAGTACTAGATGCAAATGTGAATGAAAGATGTGATTTTTACTCTAACAGAGGGCAGCTGCTAGGTGCAGCAATAGATACATTATAGAAGTAGAGCCCATGGTCAGGTGTCCACTGACACATCTCCTTTGCTTTAAAGTAGTTGCCTTGGTCCATTGTGGTGTAATTCAGGATTCCATGACAATAGATTAAACATTCTAGAAGTCTGTAATAGTGGTATTGGCTAGGGCCCTACAGGCAGGATGGACAAACCCATATCCAGAATATGTGTTGATTCCATTCAAGATAGATGACATTCATCACTTCTCTGGGAAAAGTAAAATACAGTTAACTTGCTACCAAGTGGCTGGTTGTCCCTTTGAAAGGTGATGCTGTATGAAGGTCTCTGCCTAATTTCTGTTGCTGTTAAGTCAGGCAGTCAGCAGGAGCAGTATCTTGGTCAGCCTTGGTAAGTGGGACCCCAAGCTCTTGACCATATATCACCTCCATCCCTGCCACCATGGTCACACCATTCTTGCACCTATTGAGCTACCAAAGACAGAGCCTGGCTGAGTTCAGTTGTCTGAGTCACTCTGTTTATTTTTATTCAGTAACTCTTCTGTGGTGAACACTTTCTAGTGAGTGTCATAAATGATTCAAAGATATTGTTTACACTTGCCCACTCCGATAGGCTTGCCACAAATCCCAAGTGGTGCCTTTTATCACAACAGAATCCTCTAATATCCTGGGGTCGGTCGGTCACATGCCCCAAGTAGCAGGATTGCTGGAATCACAGGCTGCACATGCTGCAAGCCCTTTCTTAACAAACTGTTTTATTTTACTCTCTCGATCTGGGATGGAGGCAGTTTCAGAGGCTTTCGGTTGGTCTTTCCATGATGATAGTTCAAATCCCATAGCAAGGATACCAATATGGAGTTCTGGTAAACACCAAGGAATGGGGATTGACTAATGATGAGTCTGTAGATCCACTGTAATTCAGGCTTGGGCCAGGACCAGATTTATTGTCTGGCTCCACATTTGTTAGACTAAAGGAAGGGAGTATACTTATGCTTCAATTGCCTAGATATCAATGTGATCCTGGATCCCATGCCCAGGGGCCCTTTAAATATTTGAATATTCCCCTGTGTATCATCTCCTAAATAAATGCCCATAGCTCCCTTGCTGTGTTAGTAGTTCCATAGAAGGGACCAAGGGAATCATTACCTGATAACACTTGCCATAAAAGAGTCTTTTTTTTCCTGGAGAGTTCACCTATCCTCACCCATCCAAGTCAGTGAATTCCTGACTTGAATACTGTCTCAGATCCAGCAGATAAGCAAGGGATTATGAAATTTTGGGGGAACAGCTGACCTCAGACCCCTGTTTTATATCATTTATTTTATAGACATTATTCTTATTGGCCCCCAACTACAATTCTAATCTTGTCACTCCTTATGATAATTCTACCCACCATGCTTTTGATGGTTTAGATCTATCACATATCCTTATTAGTTTGAAATGTTGCCATTTCTTTTCCATCCAGGGTCCTTTCCTGAAATGGCATCTCCTACCACCAGCCTTGGCCTGCAGAGAACACCTTCTCCATGATGCTGGTGCTTCCCTCACCTGCATGTTCCCCAGTGCTTTGATAAACAGTGGGTTATCTAGACTGTCATGAGCTGAGTCTTGAAGAGTGGATAGAAGTAAAACACATAAAAACTGATGGGATTATGTGGGACATTCTAGGCACAAGAGAGAGGATAAAAATAAAAGACTGAATTGGGAAATTTCATTGGTCCCTAGGGAGTACAGTACACATGAAGGAGAATAGTCAGGTCAATGTATATTTTGCAAGATAAGTTAGACCTGTAAGCTGGGCTTATGAGTAAACCCTTGTTTTGTTGGTAGTTGCAGAACAAGAGAAAGCCAAATGGTTTCTACAAAGAGCAAAGGACAGAAACCTTTCCTGGCTGACTCTGGTAGACATGATGTGAAAACCAAAGAAAGAAAATAGAAGCTGGAGAGCAGGGGAGGAGAAGGTGGCAGTGGCCCAAGCACTCTTGACATGTGTAAGGTAAAAGTTTAATGTGCCCTGGGCGTGCATAGCTGCCAGCCTCATGACACGCAAATGAGCTGGTTCCACTCCAGCAGATAACCATGGTATCTGCCGGCCCTGGGTGATGAGGCTCCACCGGCAGGAGCTCAGGCAAGGCTCTGATAATTTTCTCCAGGAACCAGGCCTTTTTGTTTCTGTTGCAAAAGATTTTCATGAAGACTCTTGGCACAAATATACTTGAGAAATGTAGGCATTTTGCTTTGAGAATTCCTTGCTGGTTTGTGAAAAAAGATGAAGCTGAGTTTAACAGAATTTATCTTTTGTTTCTCATTTTTCTTCTTCTTAGCACATACTTGGCCCCATATGGATACTTAAGACGCATCAAAAAGCCTGCTTTTGAGAGTAAGAATAGTCTAGAATTACAAAGGCAAAGTATATACAGGGAGCACAAGGAGTTGGTGAAGAAAAATAGAACTCTTCTCTAGCACATAGACACATAGTGAGCCTCGAGTTGTAATGTCAGTGTTGGAAGGGACCTTGAGGATCATGACATCCAACTGTTCATCCCAAGTGCTTCAATTTTCTCTAAGACAGTCACACCCTGTGGAATCTCACTTATGCTTACACATACCTGCAGCACAAAAAAGTCACTAGATCCAGAGAACACCCATCTTGTTTTATAAAGTTCTGTGTTTCATAAGGGTTTTCCTTGTATTGAACTTGTACTCATTACCTATAACCTAGAGCCATAGGGAGTACAACCACAACTTTTGCCAAATAGTTCATGCATCCTCCCAAATGTCCAGGATCGTCATGCTTTGGGCTTCCCCCTCAGTCCTAGCCACAAATCAGAATTAGTTTATTTCTTATTTCTTTCAAGAATGCATTTTGATTTCCCAGTTTCTTACTCTTTTTCCAGATGCCCAAAGCTTTGTGGCCACAGAAATTACTTATTTCCAGAGCTGGAAGTAAGAAAAAAAACAGAACACACATATGTGTATGCTACAGAAAGGAGAAGGGATCTTCTGAACTTGGAGAGCTTTAAAGGAAAAAGCAGAATTTACCAAAGAGAATGTCAGAGGCTATAGGACAAAGGGTAGAAGGATTGAAATATTTAAAAGGAAATAATACCTACAGAAGGAAGTAACTAAAATACAAGAACGTGTCTGAATAATCTTGGTAGAAGGTGGGAAGGAGGTAGAAACCGAGTGCCCCAAACAAGGATAGATTTTGGGTTTTAGAAATAAGAGCAAGTCCTTGAGTATATATGCATTTTTTGTGTGATATTGTCATACTAGTTATTTATTTATTTATTTATTTATTTATTTATTTATTTATTTGTGAGACAGAGAGCACCCACATATAGGGGGGAAGGGCAGAGGAAGAGGAAGAGTGAAAATCCCCAAGCAGATTCCCTGTTGAGCATGGTGCCCAACACAGGGCTCCATCTCACCACCTTGAGATCATGACCTGAGCCGAAATAAAAATTCAAATGCTTAACTGACTGAACCTCCCAGACACCCTTTCATACTCTCTTTTTTAAGTGAAATTTTGCAGCATCTGATTGAGTAACTTTTATCTGGGAGTCCTCAAAAAAACTTTTGTTGAATAAATGAATGAATGCATGAATGCATAAAATTCTAATTCTTAGGGCAAATAACAGATTTCATATATCCTAAGAAAGAAAGCAATCTGATTTCAGGGCTGCATGGTTTTAAATTCCCTCAAGTGCACTTGTATTTCAAAGGCAAAATAATTGAGTCTGAAGTCTGGGATCCCCAGTGACGGCATTTCATATGACCCTGGACTGCATCATCTTACATGTGACACTGCGGAGCATTTCCAGGAAGAGAAAGGACAATTTTGACCCTTACAGGAATGTTGGACTATTTTTTCTACTAAATGTTCTTTGACTATTTTTTGTAATAATACTTTCTATGACTAATGATGCATAATCCACACAAGTTAATTCTAAGACAAAAGGTAGGAAGATCGTGCAAGCATCTTCTGATTAAGAGTTACAAACAATTGCACTTGAAAATTGACAAATTTAATGGATCTATTTTGAGTAGAGGAATCCTATGCCTATCTGTGCTATAGGTTTAGAAATAGGATAGCCAAGTATGAATCCTGTCTCTGACACTGTTAAGCTTTCTTTCAGTCCTCAGGCAAATGATGTAACCTTTGGATTTCCAGTCTCATCATCTGCAAGATGGGAACAATGAAACCTGTCATACTGTTATTAGAAGGCTCATAACATAATATATGCAAATGTACCCAGAGCAGAATAGACTTCATTTTTTGAGGTGGTTTTTCCTCATCTCTTTGTAGAGATGAGTTTCAGAACTGAGGATTTTTGGCAGTCAGGATCCAAAGAGAAGAGCAGAAACCACTCTATGTATTTCAAACAGAAGTATTTTAATGCAGAAAATTATTTATGCGTATGGTAAAAGAATTAAGAAACCAAAAAGGCAGTGCGGCAACCAAGAGATTAGTAAAAACAGAAAATCAATGCTACCCCTAGGAGTGAAGGCTCATATCTAAGGTACAGTCTTAACAGAGCCCAGGTCCCAGGGTCACTAGACCAAACGACAACTGTGTTATGTCTTCATGGCAGAAGCTAAGACTGTAGAGAAGGCTCCTGGGGAAGGTACAGGAGAGACACAACCCCACCCAGATACATCATATGAAATAAAGATAAAAGAGATAGGATGTCCTAGATTTTTCCTTCCACCCACCCTCCAATCTTCTACCTGTCTTGCCTACTGGTAAAACCCCCCTTCAAGCAAGAGAGTCTAGGGATTGTAGTTTTCTGGGACTTGAAGTAAGAAAAGAAAGAAGAATGAATCAGAATGGGAAAAAAAAAAAAAAAAAGAGCTCAGTTCCGTGTCCAGATAACCCATGGTGTTTTTCCAGCAGATGGAAGTCTTTCTTGCTTCCTTATTCCCTTTCAGCACAGTGTCAACAACTCCCTCAGCCCAGCATGGCTGTTGATATTTCCTGAGCAAGACTACTGATGGTTTCATAAAATGACTAAAGTCTCATATGATCCTGTTCAAAGATTCTACAAGAAGTCAAGCAGTAGGTAAAGCCTGAGCTTTCCTTCTAAATGTAGAGAATCTAAACTCCCTGGAGAGTCACAGAGTCTACAAAATTTTTGTACACATTTAAAATGAATGGTCCAGTAGCTATACTACCACTTTGATTCCAAGTTTTAGATTTTTATGAACCAAAATGAATTTCATTTATTTTTCACTACCTCAATTTATGCAATAGGTATGTGCCCTACAGAGTTCAGTTAAATTTAACTGTGATAAATCAAATAATATTAGGTACATTAAAAGTATTTGAAACTTCAAGGAATTTCACAGCAAATTATCTTGTCAGCCTAAGAATCTTCTTGCTATGAAAATAATAATTTCCTAGTGAATGTGTTTTATAAGTTCTGATTTTTCATATATTGGCTTTCCTTTAAGCAAATGACAATTCTATTTATCAGCCCTCTGACATTAGCTATTCTATAAGACAAGTGTATTAAATGCCACAAAAGAGCTACCAACAAAATATTGTGAGAACACAGGTAAGGGGAGGGAAGGAGGAATTAATTCTCATTAGAAGAGATAGGTTCACAAAGAAAGTAGCATTTGGCTCACACTTTAAGAATTGATAGATTTTTGATAAACAGAGAATGAGCAAAGGACATGTCAGTGCAAAAATGCAAGGTGTGTTGAATAAATGACAAAATAGTATCTGGAGGGAAATTACTAGAATTACTAAGTAAAATATGACTTAAACATTGGGTGTGGTCAGATTATGAAGGATTGGTGTCAACCTGACACATTTGCACTTTAGTTAATAGACAAGACTCATTAAAGGTGTTTTTGTTTTAACAGCAGAGTGGTATGATGGGAATTCAATGAATTGATCATTGTTTTTATGTCTAAGAACATTTTTAGGTGATTTTCAAAAATTAGTTTTGCTCTAGAGAATGATAGATACTACGAGCCATTTATATATGTGGTTGTAGTGAGAGGTATACATATATAAACACATAGGGTTTCTGATTTCCAAATTAATTGTGCTGCTTCAATTTAATTTTATAAAGATAGTTACATTTGCTGTGTATTTTACCTTTTTCTAGAAAATAAGTGGAAGTGTTTTAAGCCAAACTGGAAATTGTCCTAAATATACCATCCACGAATATCTCAGTTATTGATATAGAATCAGTGACCTCAAATAAAACTATTACCTGAAATTTACAATGACTTCCCTAAATCTTATTCAAAGAATCCTTGATTTCTTTAGGAAGTAAAAATATACACATATTCACATTTATAGTCTCATTACTAATTTGAACCATTTTATTAAAACCAAAGAGTTTAAACCAGAATTTGAATTTACATCATCCCCCAAGTATTACATTTTCACCCAACTTGAAAGAAAATATTCCTGATATTCCTTTATGTCTAAAGGCTCATTTAGAATACTTAATTAAAAGTCAAGAAATTGGGATGCTTGGGTGGTGCAGTCTGTTAAGTGGCTGACACTTGGTCTCAGTTCAAGTTGTGATCTCAGGGCTCTCAGACCATTTTGGGCTCCAGGCTGCACTCAGGAAGTCTGCTTGAGGTTCTCTACCTTTCCTTCTGCTCCTGCCCCCACTCATGTTCTCTTTCTCTCTCAAATAGATAGATAAATCTTTAAGAAAAAAATTCAATAAATTAAATGGGACCCAAAGACCAAAACTATGTTGTAGAACACAAATTACATTATATACAAAATGAAATGGCTGGTTGTTTCTATTTTATAGACTTCCAGACATAGGATGAGCCTCTTGAATCCCTGGCACCAATATCTCATCTCACCACTAGGGAAGCTGGGAATGAAGTAAATTGACTGATTGAGGATCACACAACTAATTAATGGTAGATCAGGACCCACCTACTCTTATCCCACTTCACTTAAATTTTTCCCCTTAGTTATGTCACCAAAGCATTTATTAACACCTTGGCATTGGCTGTCCCAGTTGAAGAGATGATGTGTGATGAGGTCAATAGGGAAGGGGAAGGGAAGGATTTTAACCGCCTTACAAGAAGATGAAATCTATTGGTCATTTAAAGATCAAACCCAGAAACTAAATCTCCTTGACTTTTTTTGGAATTTATAGTGTGAGTGGTTGTGCACAGTTGACTCATGAGTTAAACCCTTCACAGTCTGAAGAGAGTATGTTCAAACAAAGCAAGCGGCTCAAAGTAAATGCTAAGCCCGGTGAAGACGTCACAGTCTCAGTCTCAGCCCAAATCCAGTGACAGCAGATACATAATGCATGACCAACGAGATTTCTTTTTGCTCTTCTGTCTTGGCCGTTGCACAAGCACAAACCCCAGTGGAACCAAGTAATCAAATACAGATTTGGAGTCATTAAATCTTTAAGGGGAAAGTTTTTTAAACATTTGGTTTGAGCATTGCTCACAAGCTGGAGAAGCAACATAAGAAAAATCAATTAGAAATGGGAAGTTGGCTGGAATAATATGAGAAATTATTGTAAATTTTCATTATGACCTTGAATTTTACTTCTGGTATCCTGTAAATGGGAGAGTTAAGAAAGGCATTTTCTATCTACATTACTTCCTAGGTTCTCTCGGAAAAGCAAAACTGGCAAAAATGCATCTCAAACCTTGTCACTATTTCCTAGTTAGTGGGAAAGTCCCTCAATGTCTCTGAGTCTCCATTCCTTATCTGAAAAATGGGAATAATGATACACAACCTTCTGCAGTCTCATAAGAGCTGAATGAGATTTTACAGAAAACTGCTTTGTAACTAATAAGAACTAAGTAAACGTAAGTTTTTATTGCTATTGTATTCTGAGACAGAGGCTCTTAAAATGATGAAAATATCTGTCCCTATTTCCCCTTAAAATATATTGTATGGGTGACATTTTTGCATTGTTCATTTTCTGAAGAATGCGTCCATAGTTATGGATCTAAGAGGGTTCAAAAGAAAGTGGGAGAAACCAACTCAAACTAGCTTAAACATAAAATTTCAAAAAAAAAATGGAGGGGGAAGGAGATGGAGACAATTTATAGACTTGTATAACTGTACATTTGAGGGGTAAAGTTGGTTGGATTTATTGTTTTAATAGTATCAGCTCATTGTCCCTCTCTCTCTCTTTCCCTATCTTTCTCTGAACCAATTTCCTTTTTGTGTCTCTTTATGTGATTATCCCATTGTTTCTTGCTAGTCATGTCTTCTGTCTTCATACATCAGGAAGATGAAGCAACACTGAATCTACAGCTTACAAAAAAATAAAGGTGCAATTCTCAGTGTCCAATTAATCAAATTATTTGGAAAGACTATGAGTGGTCTTCATGTGACCCATGTCCATTTCTTGAGCCAATTACTGGCTCCAGAGAATTGTAATATTATGATGAGCCTAGCCTGAGCCATATGTTTCCTTGTTTCCCAAAAGGACCATATGGAATTAGGGAGAAGATTCCCCAAGGAAAGGATAAAGGGATGGTAAATCAAAGAATGTCTACTACAGTAACTTTTACCAGATTCTCAAAGGAGTCCATAATTATAAAACATTTAAAGAATAGTCCTATAAAATCACACCAAGAAATGCATCTTATCAGGGACTCATGGAATTAAAGAAACTGAAGGATCTTGGGACAGTATTTCATCATTACTCTTGTTTCTTAAATGGGAACATCGAGGCTAAGAAAGGAAAAATAACAAGGCAGCGTAAGAAGTAGAGAAAGATCTTGAAACTTGATTCTTGATCAGAGGTCCTTCTACCTTAGTGACTTGATTAGAAACTGTAAAGGACGATCCCAACATTTTGATAAGAAAATGCTTGTAAAGTATCCAGCCTAATTACATGAAAGTGGCAAAACAAAATACATGCCATTTCTCATTCTTCTCCACCTCCACCCGTTTATCACAAGCTCAAGTGATCCTAAGAGTTTTCAATCAGCAGTGTTCAAATGTTGGTGGTTTATTTGTTCACTTGGGACTTTTTGTCAGATTTTCAGAGATAATATTTTGTTATGCAGGTTCCTTCTGATATTTTAAGTGACTTTGCCATGTGCTTTTTACCTGAGCTCCCTCAAACGTGTAGGTCAGGAAATAAGGAAAGCCTAGAGGTGTGGGATAGTATACATGAAAGTTAAAAAGCAAGGCAAAGCCCAAGAAAAGAGTCCTGGACCCTGACCACAAAAGGTGCATTTGCCTGACATTTCCCTTTCATTGCATGCCTGCTAGTTAGTGTGAGGTAGACCAACCTGGGTTTAAAGCAGAAGGTCAAGTACAAACACATGCTGTTGTGTCTAGGCATAATGAAATAACATTCAATGAGGGTTCTCACTTGCTGTAATAGGGGAGCTGGAGGTGAAAACCCCCAAAATAAAATACCTTGTCTTTGACCTTGCTAAAGTTGTTAGAATCTTGGCACCCCTTAGTACTCAGGGAAATATTTTCTCATCCCATTTCAAACTGTCTACATCACTTGGAGAAGCCTAGGAGATTTCAGAACCTTAACGAGTTAACACAATGTTCCAAAGCAGAGGTTACCATCAGCGGCTTCCTACTCTCAGCTTGTAATATTAATAACAATATTGTCAGATGCCAAAGAAGGAGGCATGTGGCGCTTGGCTCATGGGCCAGCCAGCAGGGACTTGTTGAAATCCAGCTCCATTTTGTAAGCCAAATGAAAAACCACATGGCAGCCTCAGTCGGGATTAGAGTAACTGCTGAGCTATCACCTGAAATCCACCCTCCCACACATTTGATTTAAAACAATCACTACATATTTGTTATGGACTTTCCTTTCATTATAGTCCAACCCTGATATTTAATCAGTCTCTGCTCTTTTTTGTTTGAACAAGGTGATGCTAAACCATCAAAAAAGAAAGAAAAAAAAAAAGGTCCAAGAAATGGCATCACTACCATATTATCCCCTCTCTGTGAACACATTCATAATGCATTATGGTTTCGATAGAAAGGTTGCCTAAGATTAAAATTAATAAAGAATTTAAGCTGTATTTGTGGTGATGCCCTCCTTTAATCAGTTGGGCCAGCAAATTGAAAGATGGAGGATGGGGAATGGATTGTAAATTAGCAATATATATTAGATTCACTAATAATTATATAAGAGAAGCTCTCAGGGTCTGTTTCTTCTTTAGCTAGCACCTCATGCTGAGATAGCATTATATTTAGTAAAAGTGTGGGTTTATCACCTTTAAAAAGAATAATAATTGTGAATGAAGTCCAGGAGGAAAATATCAGTCAGGATATTGTGCCTTCCATGTGGTCAGGGACTTCTAAATCCATTGTACTTTGGTTGCTATTAATTTTTTTCCAGTTAATGTATCTTATCATTGGTGCATCATCACTTCTAAAGAGTCCTCAATCCGGTTTTCCAATATGTTGCAAGAGGAAAAAGAGAAACATGACAGAGAAGGAGGATGGTGTGTGTGTGTGTGTGTGTGTGTGTGTGTGTGCCCGCGTGCATTTGTCTGATGTATGTATGACAAGAAGTCTGTAATTCATGGGGGTAATACTCAAAATATTTAATAACATATATTACAATTAGAGTGGATACCAGCCAGAAACCATCACTCTGCTATACCTCCTGTATCTTCTGAACACCAGCTCTCTCTGTATAAATGTGAAAAACTATCCAAAATGGCATCAGAAATGCTGGTTTGTGACACTTCAGAGTGCAGTCCTGCTAGAAAGACACAACTACTAAAGCTGACTCAAGAAAGAACTGATCTGAATAGACCTATAACAAGTAAAGAGATTGAATTAACAGTTAAATAATGACCCACAAAGAAAAGCCAGACACAGATGACTTCACCAGTAAGTTCTACCCAAGATTTAGAGAATTAATACCAATCCTTTGCAAACTCTTCCAAAAATGAAAGAGGGAACAGTCTTCATTTCATTTTACGAGGCCGTTATTATCCCAATACCAAAACCAAAGACATCACAAGACATAAAATTATAAACTAATATCTCTTGTGAATATGGATGTGAAAATCTTCAACAAAACAATAGCAAACCAAATCTAGCAATATAAAAATGAATTATACATCGTGACTAAGTGAGATTTAGGAATGAATGAAAATTTTGTTTAAAAATCCAAAAATAAATTAGTGTAATACATCCTATCAGTAGGATGAAAAACAAAAATCACACAATCATCTCAATATATGCAGAAAATTCGTGTGTCAAAATGCAGTATACTTTCATGATGGAAATAACAAACTAAGAATAAAAGGGAACTTCCTCAACTGAATAAAGGACACCTATGAAAAATCCACAGCTGACATTTTAATTAGTGCTGAAAGGTTGGAAGATTTCCCCCTAAAATTAAGAATAAGACAGGGATGTCTGTTCTCACTACTTCAGCTCAACATTGCACTGAGGTTGTAACTAAAGCAACTAGGCAAGAGACAGAAATAAAAGGCATCCAGATTGGAAAAGAAGTAAAACTATATTTATTAATGAGATTATACTATCCATAGAAAATCCTAAGCAATATACTAAAAAACTATAAGAACTAAAAAGGAATGCAACAAGGTCACAGGATACATGATCAATTTACAAAATCAATTCTATTTTCTCCACTTGCAATGTACAATCTGAAAATAAAATTAAGAAAACAACCATTGGGCTCTACCTACGTATGGAATTGGAAGGGATCTGGAAGAGCCAAAAGAACCTTGGAAAAAAAAAAAAACAGCAGAACTCACATTTCAAGATAGTGGGGTACTGGCACAAGGATAGACAGGTTTAGCTATAAAATAGAATTAAGATTCTAAAAATAAACCCTTACATCTCTGATAATCTAATTTTAGGCAAGGATTCTAAGTCCATCCAGTGGGGGAAAAAACAATCTTTTCTACAAATGATGCTGAGATAACTGGATATCCACATGCAAAACAATGAAGTTTTGTCCTATCCTCACATCATACAAAAATATATTCAAGATATGGATAAAACCCTAAGTGAAAGAACTAAAACTAAAACTTTTGGAAGGAAACACAGGAGTAAATCTACATGACCTTGGAGTCTTAGAAATAACACCAAAATCTTAAGCAACAACAACAAACATAGATAAATGGGACTCTATCAAGATTTTAAAGTTTGTGTTTCACAGGACACCATCAAGAAAGTGAAAATACAACCTACAGAATCAAGAAAAAATATTTACAAATCACATCCCTTATAAAGGTCTTATATCCAAAATATATGAAGAACTCTTGCAACTTAGTAATAAAAAGACAATTCAATAAAAAATAGGGAAGTAAGATGAATAGTGGTTTCTCCAAGAGAGATACACAAATGGCTAATAAACGCATGAAAAGAAGTTCAAGGTCATTTGTCATCATGGGAATGCAAATCAAAAACACAATAAGATACTACTTCATACCCACTACGATAGCTAAAATATTATCTGCATATATAATAATGGGGGGAAGCATTGCAAGGATACGGCTAATACAAATTATCAGGTAGATTTTAAAATTTCCCTTTGGTTTGGTTGATATTTTTATCCTTATATTTGATTATAAGTATTTTAGAAATTCTCAGCACTCGTTAAGAGTGAATCAGAACCTTAAAGGGCAATCCAAATTTCTGATATGTCTGCATCTAACATTAGGAAAACAAGCTCCATCACTCTTAAGAATACCCTGTGACTGTCCTGTGAACAGCCTGCAGCTAGCAGTCGGCTTGCAGACATTCAAATTCCAACAAGCCTTTCTAACTGCTCATTGACTCCGTGGTTCCAACAGATGTGTAGGAGACAGACTGTACCATTTTGCATTCCCACTGGCAATGAATAAGGGTTCTTGTTCATTATCACTGGTATTTGATGTTGTTGGTGTTATGAATTTTGGCTATTCTAATGGGTATGCAATAATGGTTCACTGTTGTTTCAATGTCCAATTTCCTAATGACATATGGTGGTGAATATCTTTTCATATGCTTATTTGCCATCTGTGTATCTTTGGTGTGGTATCTGTTAAAGTCTTTGGCCCATTGTTAAGTCAGGTTCTTTGTTTACTTGTTGAGTTTTGAGATTTGTTTACATATTTTGGATAACAATCCTTTATCAGATACATCTTCTGCAAATATCTTCTTCCAGTCTGTGACTTGTCCCATTATTTTTTAAATTACTTACTTATTTTTCATGCACTTATTTTTCTAGCTTTATTGAGGTATAAGAAATAAAACTGTACATATTTAAAGAATTCAAAACTGGGGCCCCTGGCTGGCTCAGTCCACTTGGTGTCAGACTCTTGATTTCTGCTCAGGTTCATGATTGCAGGGTTGTGAGATTGAACCCCGTGTTGGGTTCTGCACTCAGCACGGAGTCTTCTTGGGATTCTCTCCTTCTGGCCTTTCCCTGCTCTAGAGCTTGTACGTTCTCTCTCTCTCTGCCTCTCTCTCTTTCTAAAATAAATAAATAGGGGCACCTGGGTAGTTCGGTGGGTTAAGCCTCTGCCTTCAGCTCAGGCCATGATCTCAGCGTCCTGGGATGGAGCCCACATCGGGCTCTCTGCTCAGCAGGGAGCCTGCTTCCCCTGCCCTCTCTTTCTGCCTGCCTCTCTACTTGTGATCTCTCTTTTTCTCTGTCAAATAAATAAATAAAATCTTAAAATAAATAAATAAAATATTTTTTAAAAAGGATAATGATTTGATATATGTATCCATTGTAAAAGGATTGCCACAATTAAATTAATTAGCACACACGTCACCTCACATAGTTATCAGTGTGTGTGTGTGTGTGTGTGTGTGTGTGTGGCACGAGACTGGTTAAGATCTACTGTCTTAGCAAATTTCAAATACACAATAGGGTACTATTAACTACAGTCCTCAGGCTGTACATTAGATTCCCTAGGGCTTATGCATCTTAAAACTCAAAGTTTGTACCCTCTGACCAATATCTCCCCATTTCTGCCATGCTCCAAACCCTGTCAAATGCCACCATTCTACTCTATGTCTGAGCTAGACATTTTTTTCTCTTTCTGATTCTTTGCATGGGTGAAATCTTATGGTATTTGTCTTTCTATTTCTGGCTTATTTGATTTAGTATATTGTCCTCCACTTTCATCCATGTTGTCAAAAATGGCAAGGTTTGTTTTTTTTTTTTTCTTCATGGTTGAAAACATGAATACATAATACATACAACAGAATATAAAACATATATAATAACATTTCATTCTATGTTATGTATAATTTTATATGCATATGTAATTTATATGTGTGATATAATTATATCATAAGTGTAATAATATATATGAATGAATAATGATGCAATGAACACAATGAACATGGGATAGGAGACATTTCTTAGAAGTACTGATTTCATTTCCTTTGGCTACATAGCCAGAAGCTCGCTGGATCATATGGTAGCTCTATTTTTTTAATGTTTTTGAGAAACCTACAAACTTTTTTCTGTAGTGGCCGCACCAATTTACATTCCCATTAACAGAAGACTGGTAGGCCACAACTGCAACAACATTTGTCACCTCTTGTCTCTTGGATAATAACCGTTCTGGCAAGTGAGGGGATATCTCATTGTGGTTCTGATTTGCATTTGCCAGATGACGAGTGACAGTGATCACATTTTCATGTCCCTGTTGGCCATTTGTATGTCTTCTTTGGAAAAATACCCATTTAGGTCCTCTGCCCAATTTTTATGGGAAAACTTGGGATTTTGTTATAGAATTGTATGAGTTCCTTATACATTTTAAATATTAACTCTTAGAGCACCTGAGTGGCAGTCAGTTAAGCAAGCACCTGACTCTTGATTTCAGCCCAGGTCATGATCCTCAGGGTCATGACACCGAGCCCCACATGGGGCTCCACATCAGCTTAAGATTCTCTCTCTCCCTCTCCCTCTGTCCCCCCTACTTATGTGCTTTCTCTCTCTAAAATTAAATTAAATTAAATTAAATTAAATTAAAAATAAAATATAATTAGTAATAAAAAATAAATTTAAAAAAATGAACTCCCCAGGTATATGGTTTGCAAATTTTTTCTCCCATTCCGTGTATTGCCTTTTCATTTTGTTGATTGTTCTTTTACTAGACAGAAGCTTTTGATGTGCTACAATCCCACTCTTCCTTTCTGGAACCTAGCTCAAAGCTTCCCCTCCTCTGCGCTGTCCCTTTACCTGGCACTCTTTCATGCAGTACCTGGAAACTCTAACATGAAAGTGTTGTAACATGGTAAAGCACTATTTGCCAATAAGAAGGATTAATAAGATAAAGATAACAAAGAAAATGGACAGCAGCCCCTTTGGTTGTTTATATTGTCTCTATTTGTCTAGATCAGGTCACGATGACCCTAAAATAATAATATCTGTCCCAGTGCCATGAAAGGAGCCAAGACTAACCGTGAGTTATGTGCCTGGTAAAGTGACTTTGCTCTTAGGACTCCAGATAATG
The DNA here is from genome assembly GCF_002288905.1 of Enhydra lutris kenyoni. Lineage (NCBI taxonomy): Eukaryota > Metazoa > Chordata > Mammalia > Carnivora > Mustelidae > Enhydra > Enhydra lutris. Next base: position 25,828,873 of record NW_019154109.1, on the reverse strand, counting down.
CACAGGGTCAGCTTACTGAGTCCTTCCACCCCTAAATTCCCATCCTTTAAAAACTCCCTCCTTCCAGGGCATTGAAAGGTTGGGGCTACAGAAATGGGGGGAGGGAAGGAATAAAATCCCTTTTCGGAGGTTCTCGCTGGGTTGATCTGGTGTTATTCGCTTGTTGACAGCGACAGCTGTTCTGCCCAAGGCGATGCTGATTCATTCTCAAATTAAAACAATAAAATTTACTAACAACTCTCCAAATCCTCAAGCTAAGAGATCTATAAACTGTTTCTTCTTTTCCTAAACTCCCTGAAATTACTTCTTCATCTCTTTTTCCTTTTTAACTACAGAATTTAAGTACCGTTCTAAAATCTTAGAACTCTATTTCTTCTCCCAGTTGGCTCTTAGCCTTGGTCTTGCTCAGCGCTATTCCCTTTCCTTTTTCAAACTGCCCGGGTCTCCGAAAAGAGCAGAGGCTGGGATCAGACAAACACAGACTCTGATCCTTGCTCCCCGACTCCAGAGCAGTGAGCTTGACCCGGGTCCTCTTGTGGTTTCAATGTTTTCATCCTTACCAGTGGACTTATAACACTGTTGCAAAATTTTCTGACAATGCTGCAAACACAAAAAGAGTTGACTAGACCACTTAAAGATGATCTCTGGCCAAGGATATGGTTCTCCACTTCTTTGAAAGTCCCACGCAAGTCTGCCTCAAGAACAGAGGAGAAACATCTGTACTTTGGATTCTTTGCATTAAAGTCAGAGAAGCAAATCAGGAAATCTAAATGGTGAAGAGTAAACAAAAGCTTCAGTGGTGAACAAAAGCCTCATCCTTGGGCTGGAGAAGTTGCATTACAGAGTTAGAGTGGTGTTTTCATGGAATTGAGATTGATGATGGATAGACTTCCAACTTTCAGAGACAGAGATTCTTCTAGAAGTCACCTTTATATACAATAAGGCACACACACACACACACACACACACACACACACACACACCAATCTCTTCTAAGATACTATGTATTGCATTTAATTAGCTTTTTCAGAGCACATTCACACATACAAGCTCATTAGTATGCTCATAGTTACCTTATTAAGTAAGCCAGGCAAATATTACCCTTGCTTAGCAAGTGAGGTGGCTGAAACTTGCCGGCAATAAATGTGAAAGGGAACACAAGCAGAAAGTGACAGATCCAAGTGTAAGCTATGTATATCCAGATGCAAAATGGATGCTGCAGCTGGAATTCTGGCCTGGGAGAAATTGTGCAACATGATCCCTAAGACGCTGTAAGAATTTCTGCACTCATGTAAGCGTCTCTCCACTATGAAGATGCTATCTTCGGATGTTAAGTAACATACCTGATTCCGTGTTTAGCTAAAATATTGGAAAACCTTTACTCCCTCACACAGGAGAAACATTATGTAGGAGAAAAGTAATTATAAACTGAGATCTGAAAAACTCGATTTTGGGCTCAGTACTGCTAGGGTAGGTTTTGGACCTGTCATCTAATCCCTTAGGATCCCATTGCTTTTGTCTAAAAACTGGGCAGCATACATTTGATGATCTTAAAGGAACCTTCTACCCTGAGCTCCATTTTAGTAAACAGAAATAAAAGCCAAACAAAAGAAAACCTCCTCCACAGTACTTATCTACGCTCCAAAAGTATCTTCCGCTGACAGAGTCTCCTTTCCTCCTCCTTTCTAAATTGATTATTAGCAGTCAGTTCGTGGCATGTCTACACAACTTAGGGAGGTATATCTGGTAATAAATTTATAAATTGTAAGGTTAAAGAAGCAAGAATAGCATATACAATCCTTGAACATATATTAACTAGATTCTACTCAGGGCCAAGTGCTGGAGATGAATGTTGGTTCTCAAGTTCCCTGGAAGTTTCCCAGCTGTAATCTGAAGTTAGCCCCTGTGCACAGAAGGCTGGGAGAAACTGAAGAAAAAAGTGACAACTCCAGGTTGGGAGGTGGAGTTTTAAAAAACAAGGGAGCTTATGTACAAGGCTTGTCTGGAGCAGCAGTTAGATGAGTAGGTCTCTGCATCTGCCTGCTAAATCTTAAAAAGTTTATATAGAGGCCTTAACCAGGTTCAGTCATGTATACAGGCCAGATGGTCTCAGCACCACATCAACATCTCAGGGTTGTGTCTTTGGAGTAGCTTCTGGGAGTGGGAAAGGCAAGTGGAACCCACATTCCAAGAACAGGGGAGGGGGTGAGGAGCCTCTAATTGCTAGGGTCCAGCTCACAGGGCAGCTGGTGGTCACATCCTCTCATTGACCTCCCCCAACACGGAAATATAGACTTTACTTCTTAAATCTCTTTCAGAATTGCTTTGTGCCTTCATGGAGTTTACAATCTTTCAGGGAAGACAAGCATTAAGCAACATGGGACATTATCAAACGCTGCTGAAAGATTAAGAAACATGTAGCTTGAAAGCATTGCAGAGAGAATGTTCCAAAGCATGGGGTACTCTCTTTCATTGAAAAAGAAGTAAAAGGTTTAGATTTTTACGTATAGAATTGTGTTTAGATTTATGTGGATAACATGACCTGATCAAAATAATGTTGGTTTCCCAAGTAAAAAGTCACTGACTTGAACTTGTAGAACCAAAACTATTAGGTAAGGCGCCTCTCACCAACATACATATTAGCCTAATACAAACCTGCTTCTCTGAACATTTTTTCAGAATTGTAGTACACATGTTTGTCATGTTTTTCTCTCTGGCCAGAATCTTCAACACTTTTTTTTTTTTTTTTTTTTCAGGAACTTACTGTATTTGATCTCTGCTTTTCCAAGACAGAAGCCAGAATGCTTTTTTTTTTTTTTTTTTGGTCTTCCTTAGAACTAGGGTATGAGTATATGATCTGGGCACCACCTACTAAAAGTACCTCCTGGAAAATATTCATATATTATACAATTTTTCAACTTTTCTGTAAGTTCAAAAACCACAGATTAAAGTTATGGTCCAGAAGGGAATGCTAACAACCTTTATACATCAACTATACTCAACCCCAGGGAAAATACAGGGGCTAGAGGAGTATCCATCCAGCCCTGTGACGGATGCCCAGGGTTAAATGAACAATGTTGGATCACATGTATGGGATTTGGAAGAACCGTTACATTTCATTTCTCTATACCAGTCATTCCCAAGCTATAATGTGTATGAGAATCTCCAGAGCTTGCTACAATACCATTTCCTGAAATTCTGCCTCTTGAAATTCTGACTTAGTAGGCCTGGGGTGACACTTGGGATTCTGCATTTCCAAGCTCCCAGGTGACAAGGCTGCCATTCTAGCATCCAGAAAACATTGTGAGGAGCAAGGCTCTAGACATCATAAAAGTTATCTACAAGTACCTAGCAGAATCACAACAAACTACCACTGGCATCCTTGAGTGAAGCTGTTTCAGTGAGGTGGTAGAGACTAAAGCCAGATTAGGAGTCTAAGAAATTTAAGGAAATCTAAATACAAGGAAGATGGGTTCTGAGAAACGGGAGAAACTCTTAAAGGCTGATAGGAAAGAGTCAACAGAGAAAGAGAGGTTGAAACTATGGAAACAGAGTCACTGATCAATGAATAGAGTTTCTTGGGGGATGCGCCCCCAGGAACAGCCTAGGGGATTGTCTTTGACAAAAAGAGGCACCTCTTCCCACCCTAACATGTGGATAAGAGAATAGAAGAGTGGGGGGATGTGTCGTAGATTAGTAAATCTGGTGTCAGGAAGTACAGGGTTCCTGTACACTAATAAGGAGGAAAAGGCTTTTTGATAGGGAGGGAATATATGTAAGGCAGCAACGTTTGAAGAGCCTGAATGTTAGAGACCACCGTGTGGGTTTAGATCATACAAGAAAAGTGATTAGGGACAGACTTGCTCAGCATTGCAAGGTCCAGAATGTCTCCAGTCTACAGGTTATATATGTATTTTTTGTTTCCCAGTAGCACTTGGCATCCTAGATACAGACTCAAATAAAGTAGATCGTTAAGTTCACTTAGGATGAGGCTGTTGCCAAGATAGATACAATGGAAGGACAAAGGAGTGGGAGAATTTATTTCTTGAAGTTCTGATTTTTGTGTACTTATTAAAGAAGTGGGAAGAGCCCTCTATCTCAATGTTATGTCCAACATTGAGAAGAAGCACTGAGATTTTAATTTTTCACCATTTGTAAACTGCTTAGATAATAATGACTAAAGACATTCATTAGTACGAAAAACTATATAAATTGTGGCTTTTGTAGTACATTAAAGTGAAACTTCACTCTGCATTTTAAATTCCTGTTATCAGGAACAACTGTTAGAAGAATAATGAAATAAGTCATTTTCATATATTTATAGCACATACTCGTTTTTCTCAATCTCTCAGAAAGAGCAGCCTATACAAATGAATTTAAGTGCTTTTTCATTAGTATAAATAAAATGGAAAGTAGTGTAAGGAATTGCTGTAAATACTGTAGGCTAAAGTACTTTCCGTAATCTTTTTCTTGAACGATGGTGGCAGTTAAAAGAACATTTCAATACTTGTTTTGGTAATGAACAAAATAAACCTGAAGATGTAAAATCTCTTTTCTTTGGAAGCACATGACAGCCACAGCTGAAAGGTAAGATCTTAAAATGAATCTCTCCTCCCCATCTGGTGCCCACAGGGCCAACGCATTTTACAAGAAGAAAGGTGTTCCAACGTTTCCACAGCTGCTCGTTACCCCACACCTATGTCCAGCCTTCAGCCAGCACCACTTCAAGATCCTTTGCACTATTCCATTACACCACATCCTCAGGGAAGTACTTCCGGAAGCCATCCACCATCTGGGCCTGAGGAACCTACCCTTCCCTCCATTAACTGTGAAAATGAACCTTCTTCCTCTAAAAAACCAAGCTTCTTGAGCTTTCCTCTGTCTCCAAGTGCTTACACTTTGTCTAGAAAACTTCCCTCAGATATTCAGGTGGCTCACTCCTTCAATTCATTTGGACTTCACTTGAAAAGCCATCCCCTGGAAGCTAACTCCCCTAATCGTCCTGACAATCAGGCCCATCCCTCTATCCTTTATTTTCCGTGGTGGAGGCTGCTTTCTGCAAAAATACATCCTTTCCTCTTCCGGTAGAATTAGAATTGCCCAGCTACGCCGTAATCTCCCTTCTCCCTGTGGTTAGTAGCCTTTCGTTTCAAAATGTAAATTCACATGGTAGGACCCCCCCCCCCCCACCTTCAGGCCAGCTCCCGGAGGTCCTGGGCCTGCCCTTGTTGTGTCCTCTTTCCTCTATCTGCCATCTGAGGCTGACAAGCCACAAAGTTACAGTCATGCAGAGAAGAACATGGCCCTAGGGAATTATGAAACAACACAGGGAGAAACCAGACCCATATGGAGTCTAGTTGACCAACCTAGAACACTCCTCTTAAACTACAAGTGGGAGAGAAGCAGACTTCTCCCTTCTTTTTTTTTTTTTTTTAATTAATTTATTTATTTTTTAAACATATAATATCTTTTTATCCCCAGGGGTACAGGTCTGTGAATCGCCAGGTTTACACACTTCACAGCACTCACCATAGCACATACCCTCCCCAATGTCCATAATCCCACCCCCCCAACCCCCCTCCCCCCATTAACCCTCAGTTTGTTTTGTGAGATTAAGAGTCATTTATGGTTTGTCTCCCTCCCAATCCCATCTTGTTTCATTTATTCTTCTCCTACCCCCTTAACCCCCCATGTTGCATCTCCTCTCCCTCATATCAGGGAGATCATATGATAGTTGTCTTTCTCCGATTGACTTATTTCGCTAAGCATGATACCCTCTAGTTCCATCCACGTCGTCGCAAATGGCAAGATTTCATTTCTTTTGATGGCTGCATAGTATTCCATTGTGTGTATATACCACATCTTCTTTATCCATTCGTCTGTTGATGGACATCTAGGTTCTTTCCATAATTTGGCTATTGTAGACATTGCTGCTATAAACATTCGGGTGCACGTGCCCCTTCGGATCACTACGTTTGTATCTTTAGGGTAAATACCCAGCAGTGCAATTGCTGGGTCATAGGGTAGTTCTATTTTCAACATTTTGAGGAACCTCCATGCTGTTTTCCAGAGTGGTTGCACCAGCTTGCATTCCCACCAACAGTGTAGGAGGGTTCCCCTTTCTCCGCATCCTCGCCAGCATCTGTCATTTCCTGACTTGTTAATTTTAGCCATTCTGACTGGTGTGAGGTGGTATCTCATTGTGGTTTTGATTTGTATTTCCCTGATGCCGAGTGATGTGGAGCACTTTTTCATGTGTCTGTTGGCCATCTGGATGTCTTCTTTGCAGAAATGTCTGTTCATGTCCTCTGCCCATTTCTTGATTAGATTATTTGTTCTTTGGGTGTTGAGTTTGCTAAGTTCTTTATAGATTTTGGACACTAGCCCTTTATCCGATATGTCATTTGCAAATATCTTCTCCCATTCTGTCAGTTGTCTTTTGGTTTTGTTAACTGTTTCCTTTGCTGTGCAAAAGCTTTTGATCTTGATGAAATCCCAATAGTTCATTTTTGCCCTTGCTTCCCTTGCCTTTGGCGATGTTCCTAGGAAGATGTTGCTGCGGCTGAGGTCGAAGAGGTTGCTGCCTGTGTTCTCCTCAAGGATTTTGATGGATTCCTTTCTCACATTGAGATCCTTCATCCATTTTGAGTCTATTTTCGTGTGTGGTGTAAGGAAATGATCCAATTTCATTTTTCTGCATGTGGCTGTCCAATTTTCCCAACACCATTTGTTGAAGAGGCTGTCTTTTTTCCATTGGATATTCTTTCCTGCTTTGTCGAAGATGAGTTGACCATAGAGTTGAGGGTCTATTTCTGGGCTCTCTATTCTGTTCCATTGATCTATGTGTCTGTTTTTGTGCCAGTACCATGCTGTCTTGATGATGACAGCTTTGTGATAGAGCTTGAAGTCCGGAATTGGGATGCCACCAACTTTGGCTTTCTTTTTCAATATTCCTTTGGCTATTCGAGGTCTTTTCTGGTTCCATATAAATTTTAGGATTATTTGTTCCATTTCTTTGAAAATAATGGATGGTACTTTGATAGGAATTGCATTAAATGTGTAGATTGCTTTAGGTAGCATAGACATTTTCACAATATTTATTCTTCCAATCCAGGAGCATGGAACATTTTTCCATTTCTTTGTGTCTTCCTCAATTTCTTTCATGAGTACTTTATAGTTTTCTGTGTATAGATTCTTAGTCTCTTTGGTTAGATTTATTCCTAGGTATCTTATAGTTTTGGGTGCAATTGTAAATGGGATGGACTCTTTAATTTCTCTTTCTTCTGTCTTGTTGTTGGTGTAGAGAAATGCAACTGATTTCTGTGCATTGATTTTATATCCTGACACTTTACTGAATTCTTGTACAAGTTCTAGCAGTTTTGGAGTGGAGTCTTTTGGGTTTTCCACATATAGTATCATATCATCTGCAAAGAGTGATAGTTTGACTTCTTCTTTGCCGATTTGGATGCCTTTAATTTCCTTTTGTTGTCTGATTGCTGAGGCTAGGACTTCTAGTACTATGTTGAATAGCAGTGGTGATAACGGACATCCCTGCCGTGTTCCTGACCTTAGCGGAAAAGCTTTCAGTTTTTCTCCATTGAGAATGATATTTGCGGTGGGTTTTTCATAGATGGCTTTGATAATATTGAGGTATGTGCCCTCTATCCCTACACTTTGAAGAGTTTTGATCAGGAAGGGATGCTCTACTTTGTCAAATGCTTTTTCAGCATCTATGGAGAGTATCATATGGTTCTTGTTCTTTCTTTTATTAATGTGTTGTATCACATTGATTGATTTGCGGATGTTGAACCAACCTTGCAGCCCTGGAATAAATCCCACTTGGTCGTGGTGAATAATCCTTTTAATGTACTGTTGAATCCTATTGGCTAGTATTTTGGTGAGAATTTTTGCATCTGTGTTCATCAAGGATATTGGTCTGTAGTTCTCTTTTTTGATGGGATCCCTGTCTGGTTTTGGGATCAAGGTGATGCTGGCCTCATAAAATGAGTTTGGAAGTTTTCCTTCCATTTCTATTTTTTGGAACAGTTTCAGGAGAATAGGAATTAGTTCTTCTTTAAATGTTTGGTAGAATTCCCCTGGGAAGCCGTCTGGCCCTGGGCTTTTGTTTGTTTGGAGATTTTTGATGACTGTTTCAATCTCCTTACTGGTTATGGGTCTGTTCAGGCTTTCTATTTCTTCCTGGTTCAGTTGTGGTAGTTTATATGTCTCTAGGAATGCATCCATTTCTTCCAGATTGTCAAATTTGTTGGTGTAGAGTTGCTCATAGTATGTTCTTATAATTGTCTGTATTTCTTTGGTGTTAGTTGTGATCTCTCCTCTTTCATTCATGATTTTATTTATTTGGGTCCTTTCTCTTTTCTTTTTGATAAGTCTGGCCAGGAGTTTATCGATCTTATTAATTCTTTCGAAGAACCAGCTCCTAGTTTCGTTGATTTGTTCTATTGTTTTTTTGGTTTCTATTTCATTGATTTCTGCTCTGATCTTTATGATTCCTCTTCTCCTGCTGGGTTTAGGGTTTCTTTCTTGTTCTTTCTCCAGCTCTTTTAGGTGTAGGGTTAGGTTGTGTACCTGAGACCTTTCTTGTTTCTTGAGAAAGGCTTGTACCGCTATATATTTTCCTCTCAGGACTGCCTTTGTTGTGTCCCACAGATTTTGAACCGTTGTGTTTTCATTATCATTTGTTTCCATGAATTTTTTCAACTCTTCTTTAATTTCCTGGTTGACCCATTCATTCTTTAGAAGGATGCTGTTTAGTCTCCATGTATTTGGGTTCTTTCCAAATTTCCTCTTGTGATTGAGTTCTAGCTTCAGAGCATTGTGGTCTGAAAATATGCAGGGAATGATTCCAATCTTTTGATAACGGTTGAGACCTGATTTAGGACCGAGAATGTGATCTATTCTGGAGAATGTTCCATGTGCACTAGAGAAGAATGTGTATTCTGTTGCTTTGGGATGAAATGTTCTGAATATATCTGTGATGTCCATCTGGTCCAGTGTGTCATTTAAGGCCTTGATTTCCTTGTTGATCTTTTGCTTGGATGATCTGTCCATTTCAGTGAGGGGAGTGTTAAAGTCCCCTACGATTATTGTATTATTGTCGATGTGTTTCTTTGATTTTGTTATTAATTGGTTTATATAGTTGGCTGCTCCCATGTTAGGGGCATAGATATTTAAAATTGTTAGATCTTCTTGTTGGACAGTTCCTTTGAGTATGATATAGTGTCCTTCCTCATCTCTTATTATAGTCTTTGGCTTAAAATCTAATTGATCTGATATAAGGATTGCCACTCCTGCTTTTTTCTGATGTCCATTAGCATGGTAAATTCTTTTCCACCCCCTCACTTTAAATCTGGAGGTGTCTTCAGGTTTAAAATGAGTTTCTTGTAGGCAACATATAGATGGGTTTTGTTTTTTTATCCATTCTGATACCCTGTGTCTTTTGATTGGGGCATTTAGCCCATTCACATTCAGGGTAAGTATTGAGAGATATGAATTTAGTGCCATTGTATTGCCTGTAAGGTGACTGTTATTGTATATTGTCTCTGTTCCTTTCTGATCTACTACTTTTAGGGTCTCTCTTTGCTTAGAGGACCCCTTTCAATATTTCCTGTAGAGCTGGTTTGGTATTTGCAAATTCTTTCAGTTTTTGTTTGTCCTGGAAGCTTTTAATCTCTCCTTCTATTTTCAATGATAGCCTAGCTGGATATAGTATTCTTGGCTGCATGTTTTTCTCATTTAGTACTCTGAATATATCATGCCAGCTCTTTCTGGCCTGCCAGGTCTCTGTGGATAAGTCTGCTGCCAATCTAATATTTTTACCGTTGTATGTTACAGACTTCTTTTCCCGGGCTGCTTTCAGGATCTTCTCTTTGTCACTAAGACTTGTAAATTTTACTATTAGGTGACGGGGTGTGGACCTATTCTTATTGATTTTGAGGGGGGTTCTCTGAATCTCCTGGATTTTGATGCTTGTTCCCTTTGCCATATTGGGGAAATTCTCTCCAATAATTCTCTCCAATATACCTTCTGCTCCCCTCTCTGTTTCCTCTTCTTCTGGAATCCCAATTATTCTAATGTTGTTTCGTCTTATGGTGTCACTTATCTCTCGAATTCTCCCCTCGTGGTCCAGTAGCTGTTTGTCCCTCTTTTGCTCAGCTTCTTTATTCTCTGTCATTTGGTCTTCTATATCGCTAATTCTTTCTTCTGCCTCATTTATCCTAGCAGTGAGAGCCTCCATTTTTGATTGCACCTCATTAATAGCTTTTTTGATTTCAACTTGGTTCGATTTTAGTTCTTTTATTTCTCCAGAAAGGGCTTTTATATCTCCCGAGAGGGTTTCTCTAATATCTTCCATGCCTTTTTCGAGCCCGGCTAGAACCTTGAGAATCGTCATTCTGAACTCTAGATTTGACATATTACCAATGTCTGTATTGATTAGGTCCCTAGCCTTTGGTACTGCCTCTTGTTCTTTTTTTTTTGTGGTGAATTTTTCCGCCTTGTCATTTTGTCCAGATAAGAGTAGATGAAGGAGCAAGTAAAATACTAAAAGGGTGGCAACAACCCCAGGAAAATATGCTTTAGCCA